>NC_083350.1:74344523-74969523 GCF_030254825.1 Meriones unguiculatus | reverse complement strand
AGGGAGAAAACAGTGTTTATTTATTACAATTTATCAAATACCAATCAAGGGATGCAGCTCAGTGATAGAGCAGCACACACTTCACATCCATAAAATCCTGGGCTCGATGCCTGGAACTCCAAAACGACACACAGAGCATATGAATGAATGGATCAATGAATCAATGAATGAATATACAATCCATTTACCTAAAAAGAGAATACATGTATATATATATATTCACCACCCTGCATGCCTGGCAGAAACTCTGGTCAGGGTCCCTGTGTAGACGTAATTTGTGGGCCACACAGCTGAACTGTGTGCTTTATGAGAAGACTGTGGCTACAAACAAACACAGGAGACTTACAGACCGAGAGCCGAGGGCGGCGCGGTCCTGGGTACATTTACCTAGTAGTTCACACGGTTAGTGGTCAGTCTTCAGCCTCCGTGAAAAGATAAAAACTGTACTGGCTCTACCTCTGTGACTTACTTAAAGGTTCAAAACAGAAGATCTAAACTGCATTCAATGGGCTGATTGGGAGGATTGGACAAGTTTAAGGCATATAAAAAGGATCAGGCCAGCTAGGGCTATAAAGCAAGTCCCTGTCTCAGAAAACCAAGCTACACATACGAATGCATGCACACACATGGAAACATACACACACAAGAGAAGTACATTTGAATTTGAATACTGTTCTTGGATTAGTTTCCTACCAATATTAAACCACTTCTCAACACATGGCAACTTTTGATCTGAGGTTTTTTTTATTTCATTCAGGGTCTCATGTATCTCAGATTGGTCTCAAACTCTGGACAGCAGAAGATAAGCTTGAACTTCTGCTCACCCTGCTTCCAGCTCTCGTGTGCTGACATCATAGGCATATGCCACACCGCCAGGCTCAGTGTACCATTAGGAAGTCCACTGCTTCTATTACATATGCAATAACCTACAGATAGTTTATGTTGTGGCTGTAGGAGTGTGTGTGAGTGAGAAGGAGATATTCCTGACCACAAGAGAGCATCTGTCTTCTCTTTTTTTTTTATTATTATTAGCTTATATTTCAAATTCTTTAAAATGTCTGACCTGTGATTTAAGACCAAACCAAGGTATTTTTGAGTACGAGAGAATCTCATTAATAATTAAACTAGAACAGGTATTAACCAGGACTATGACTGTAAGCCAAGGCACATAGTACCTTTATCCAAGAGACCTGTCCCTGCATCCATGCCCTAAACAGCCCACAAAGAGTCACTGAGGGTGTGCTGTGTTAAAGCAGGATTTTGCTATGAATTTTTGTACTCTAGATTATAAGTAAGAAAAACTGAAAAAGTACTAGCTAAAACTTAAAATCTTTGTTAAATGGCCTGTGGGCATGCCAGTAGGGCTTTTTCTTGATTGCTACCTGATGGAACCAGCCTAATATGTGCTGTTTCACTCCTGGGTCCTAGGGTCTCTAAGGAATGTGGCTGAGCAAGCCAGGGGAAGCAAGCCAGTGGCAACTTCCTCCATGGATCCTGCCTCTGCTCCTGCTCAAGTTCCTACCTTGGTTTCCCTCAAGGACTGGAATTGGATTGTATAAGCCAAATAAACCCTTTCCTCCCCAAGCTGCATTTGGTCAGTGTTATATCACAGGGTCAGAAAGCAAACTAGAACAGGGATGGGTATTAAATGTGTTTGCTTTTCTAAACCCATTGAGGAATGCTTTAATAAATAGACCAAGTGTCAGTGACTTGCTCTTACAGTTAGCCTTCCAGAATACTTTGTTTCTGTAACTGTAAATAACCACACACACACACACACACACACACACACACACACAACAATACAGTATATTGATTAGATAAAAGCATAAAGACTAGTTTTTCATGATTCCCAAAATAAATGAACCTTTTCAGTTTTATAGTCTTAGTGATTGTTTTTTTGTTTTGTTTTGTTTTGTTTTTCTGGCATCTCTTTGGCAGCTAAGTCCAGAGGTTCTCCTCTAAGGAGCAGTATTAGAAAGGAGGATAAAGGGATAGCTTCATAAACCTATAAAGTAGTCATAGAGATGAAATTTTGCCTAAATGACTACTACATTATGCACAGATGTTCAGAAAGAACTGTCTGTCCCTGCCCATGACACATAAGTTTGAACAGAATAGACTAATAACACCATTACCACATCTACAACTAGGAATAAACCGTTTAAGAACCTTTCCTATTCAGCATACAGAGTTAGTTCCTGAACCGAGAAGATCATATACCCAATAAAACTTGCCCATTACTAACATGAAATGAAGCTCAGTGAATGATCTTTAAAAACAGATAAGGGCACTGGTAAGATAACTCAGTTAGTAAGGGTGCCTGCTGCCAACACTGACCACCTGAGTTTGAGCCCCAAGACTCACACGGCAGAAGGAAAGAACTAACGCCTGCAAGTTGTCTTCTGATTACCACCTGCAATGCTGTGCCCCCAAACCCAGTAAAAGAAACAAATAAATGCAAAAACTACGCAACAGTGGCTAAGGAGATGGCTTGGTCCATAATGTATCTGCTATCCAAGCATGAGGACATAAATTCAAATCCCAGCACCCCAAAACCCCCAATAGGTGGAGACATGTGGATACCCGGGGTTTACTACCCAGCCAGCATAACTCAATCAGTAAGTTCCAGGTCTAGGGAGAGGCCATGTCTCAAAAAATAAGATGGAGGCCAGGCTTGACTGGAAATCCCAGCACTTGTGAGGCAGAGGCCAGCGGAGCTCTATGAGTCTGAAGCCAGTGTGATCTACAAAGCAAATGCCAGGCAGCCAACTAATGAGACCCTGTCTCAACAAACTGACCGACCGACCGACCGACCGCCTGGCTGACCAACTAAGAGGAAGCGCAGCTGAGGAAAATACCTGACATGGACGTGGTCTCCACATTTCTATGCACACTTATGCATGCATGCCTGTATGCACACATGCACATGTCCACACCAACAGGTATATATAACACACATGCAGCCACAATACACACACCAAAATAAAACAAGTTAGATTACATTAAAATAAAAACATGGTTTCTCTGTGTAGCCCTGGCTGTCCTGGAACTCACTCTGGAGACCAGAATGGCCTCCAAGTCACAGAAATCCACCTGCTTCTGCCTCCTGAGTGCTGGGATCAAAGGCGTGCACCACCACACCCAGCTGGCTACTAGAAAATGTTAATTTACGTCTGTGGTACTATGAGAGAGCACAATGCTAAGACTCTGGCAAGAACTAGGGTAACAGATGACTGAAGAAAGCATCCTCTGGTATGCAGACGCTGACAACATTGCTGGAAAAGCTTTATTGGAGAGGTTTAAAATAGAATATCATTAGTGTGCTGATAAAGGTGAGTATTAAGATATGGAAAGAAGACAGGAAGAAGGGGTGAAAAGACTCAGCACTGCCTAAGCTGAGTCTCAATGGATAAATAGAAATGGGAGAAAAGGATTGGATAAACCACGCCAAAAAAAAAAAAAAAAAAAGGAAAAAAGAAAAAAGAAAAGAAAAGAATAAAAGTTCTTCCCTGTCCATAGAGGAGAAGGTAGAGCGAAGAGGACTACAGTTTCTGCGGCATTCTAAAAAGGATTGCATTTTAACCTTTAGGCAATGAAGTCAACCAATATAGGGTTTTAAAGCAGTGATAAAATCAGAAATAATGGTTTCAGATCTTAGGTAAGTATACAGAGACTCAATTATGGTGGACAAGAGAGCAGAGGTAAAAATAGCCTAAACTAGGGCAGAAAATAAGAAAGCATATGAAAGGGAAGAAAGCACAAATCAAGTCATGTTTCTGAAGTAACATCAATAAACTATGTAGGTGAGCTCAGGTGGCAGGAAGTCCCTGGCCTATGTGAAAAGGCAAATGCCTGCAGTCTAAAAAAATCTAAAAATTGAAAAAAGACTGTCTATCTAAAAGACTGTCCCTCCCTGGAAAGAGAGACTAACGGACATCTGAGCAAAAATCTAGTGGAGGGTATTGCTGCAGGGACATCTGAGCAAAAATCTAGTGGAGGGTATTGCTGCAGAAGGGTGCGAGTGACCCAAACCACGGCAAAGAAGGGGGTGACAAGCCATCCTGGGTGGAGCTCCCACCTGCCACCCCAGCCCTGGGCAGATGAGGCCAGAGGACTGCCATGTGCTTCAGACCAGCCCAGGATTCCAAAGCAGCCTGAACTACAGGGTAAGGCTGTGTACCCTTACAGAGAGAGACAGACAAAGAGACACTGATTAGCTTTAATTGTTTTAATCTTTTCAGTTGAAAATGAAAATACTATACAGAAAAGCTTGAATAATACATTGAAGGCTTGGAAGACAGCAAAGGAAAGGAGCTGAACAAAGGCTATTTTAAGGATTTCCCAATGCCTTCCACAAGGTTTAGAAGCATGTAATTTTAGTGTCATTAGTCTAGTCTGACACATGATTTTTCCCTTCACATCACTCAGTTAACTAGCTATGGGAGTTAAGCATACTCTGTAAAATCAAGACGTTTATTTTTAAAATGGTGAGAGTTCTATGATTTAGAAAGCTACACGAGGCCTACATTCTAAAAATCCTGTAGTTGTACAGCAGGATAAAATGACAAAATACACACAGCACAGAATTTACCATTTTAACCATTTTATCACAAGAGCTTTAAAACTGAGCATTCTAATAGGGGCATCTAATGGGTTGAAGGCATACTGGGACATTGCTTTTACAGCCCTAACCGGGCGGCTCTGAGTGTGGAGTGCTAAGGACCCAAACTTTTGACTGAAGTAGCCGTATTCTGCCATGACAGTATGGTATGCAAGTACAGATACTCCTTGTCTTAGAATAGGGCCATGTTCCCACAAACCCAAGAAGAATTAGTTGGGCTGGAGAGATGGCTCAGAGGTTAAGAGCACTGGCTGTTCTTCCAAAGGTCCTGAGTTCAATTCCCGGCAACTACATGGTAGCTCATAGCTCTCTATGATGAGATCTGGTGCCCTCTTCTGGTTGTAGGCATGCATGCAGGCAGAATACTGTGCAAATAGTAAATAAATACATAAATCTTGAAAAATATTTTAAGTCAAAACACATTTAACAGGGCTGGGAATATAGCTCAACAGTAGAACACTTGCCAAGAATGCACAAGGCTACTCTCACACACTCACCAGAATAAAAAATCAACAAGAAAATAGACACATAGTACCTGGGCATTTTGTATCCTCTATGACCAAGTAACTGTCTTGGGGCTGCAGCTCCCTCTGGGAATGCCCAGAACTGCAGCAGAATCCCGTAGCATTATCACTAGCCTAGGAAAAGATCAAAGGTCATATTTCTAAAGTTTGGTTTCTACCACTTTCACACCAGCATGAGAGGAAAAAATATATATAAATATACAAACTTTCTAGACTTTAAGTTATGAAAAAAAGCAGTATTATCAAGAGTTCAAAGTAACTGCTTCTCTGTTAAGTGCTTTCTCAAGAAATATTTGGAACTTCATAATTTATTCCCATAGCAGTTCTTGGAATTCTTTCTTGAGGCAAATATCTAGGATTATTATCACCGTTTCCACAATTAAAAGGGACATTATCGAATCTCATAAAAAGAATGGATGTGGTAGCACAGTCTTGTAATCCTAGTACTTGGGAGGTGAAAGCCAGATGACCGAGAGTTCATGGTCATCTTCTACTGCACAGGCCAGTTTGTGCGACACAGTGAGCTACAGACCTGAGTTAAATAGCAAGCCTGCCTCAAAGAACAAATGGGGAAAAAAGGAGAAACAAAAAGGAAAGACGATCAAAATTTTGCTATGTTCTTTGTTTTGAGACAAGGTCTCATGTAGGCAAGGCCTGGAATTCAGGTGTAGCTGAAGCTGGTCTTGGACTCCTGCCCTCCTCCTGAATGCTAGGACTTCAAACCTGTGTCACCACCACACCTAAGATTTGTCAATGCATCCAAAAGTTTCCATATACAAGAAAAATGGGAATTGATCAAGGGATGCCCAGTTCATTCATCAGCCAGGGTCTTACATAGGTTTGGGGAGATTAAAAGTGAACAAGGAAATCAGTATGGTGGCACTCACACCTTTGATCCCAGCACTCTGGGAGGCAGAGGCAGGTGGATCTCTGGGAGTCCGAGCCCACCTTGGTCTAGATGTGAGTGCCAGAACAGCCAGGTCTGTACAGTGGAACTCTCTCTTTAAAAAAACCCAAACAGCAAAAAGTAAAAAAGGAGCTAGAGAGATGGGTTAGCAGATCGGGGTACGTCCTGCTCTTGGACCTGGGTTTGGTTCTCAGCACACACACCCAGTGGCTCACAACTACCTGTGACTCCAGATCTGGAGGATCTGATGCCCTGTTCTGACCTCCAGGGACGCCTGGCATACACATGGTGTACGTAATATGCATACAGACGCTCATACATACACGTTTTAAAAAAGTGAACAAGTCACAGTGATTGACCTGAGTAAACTCACAAGCCTAAAGGTGAAAAAAACTAAATAGTTAGAGCTGTGTATAAAAAAAGGTGTAAGACAGGAGGAACGTGGCACTAGGACAAAAGAAAAAGGTGACTGGTAAGGAGGAAAGGGGTTTGGTGAGAAATCCAGGAGGAGACAACAGCAGGGTCTGAGAGCACCTACAACAGAAGCTACTGAGGCTGTGAACAGAAATGCAAAAGGGCTTTCGTGAAAGAGTAACAGGAAGGCCCTGGAGGGAGTTAAGCAGCAAGGTGACTGCTATCAGATTTAAATTCACAGCTGCTGTGCAAAAGTGGCCTGGAAGTGAGCACATTCTAAAAGGGAACAAGGTAATTTAAATGTCCCTTTTTTGTTTTTCCTAGGTTTTTTAACTTAAATTTAGCTCACTATGTAGACCCTGTTGGCCTGGAACCCAGGGATCTGCCTGTCTCTGCCTCTTGAGTGCTGGGATTAAAGGCAGGTACCCCCATGCTCAGTTTGTACTTTAAAATATTTACTTTTGTTTTTGAATATTATGCCCTTACTTCTATTCTTCAATTATTTAAAATTACTTTTAAATGTGTCACAATTTCTCTTAGCTCAGAAATGCTAATGGTTAGTTTTTATTGAGCATATGTTATATGTTTGAGCACTATCTTCACTGGCTTTAACCCTTGGGCCCTGTGAAGTTTGCACTGCTATACTCATTTTACAGGCAGGGAAAATGTGACAGAGGTCACTCAGTCAGGTAGTGAGAATAGATTCAAACTCAGCTCTGTCTCCAAACTCTGTATCTTAATAATTAGACTACGCATCTTAAAAGAGAAAGTTAGCGATAAGATAGATAGTAAATATATGCACCAATTGTAAAAAGATGCTCAGTTTTCCCTAGATGTCAAAGAAGAGATAGGCGACTGGATAGGTGGAGTGGAGAGTAAAGCCGTGGTAGTTTAGGTAGGAGATCATAGTAGTGCAGGCCTGAATCCACTACTTCATAGGTGGAGGTAATGTATAAACTGATGACATGACCCCTCCATGGTATGTCAAGGGAAGGTTTCTATTGCAGATATGAGAGAGAACAGCCCCAGGCATCCTGTGAGTCCAGAGCAAAGAGAACGTAGACAGAGCAGAGTCAGCAGACTGGACATGGCCAGAGCTGTTTGCGACAAAGGGAAAAATATTGGGGAATAGAGAACAAAGAAAACATATCGAGAGAAGCAGGAACGGGGAGGGGGGATATGCTAACATGGCTTTGAAGTTACCAGGTTGCTCGTGGCACTGAGGGAGCCTGGAGGCCAGCGTGAGCTTTCACGTGCCCATTGCACCACAGGTAGCCCTCCAGCCAGATGGAACAGAAATGACTCCTTTCTGGAGTGGAAGCAGCTTTACCAGTTTCTGAGGAGTGCTGCCAGAAATCCTCCTGTAGTCTAGGCTCAGCTCATTTCTGGGTATTTGGACTGGCTTTTGGAGTCTGCTGGAGTCTCGTTTGGATCAGACAGGTAGGAGTGTCTGGAATCCAAGGCTAACCTTAGCTACATACCAAGTGTGAGGCCAGCCTCTGTTTCACAAGACCTGTCTCAACAACAAACAAAAATAAGAGATCATGGTAGTTTATGGGTTTAAGGGATGATTTCATGGGAGTTGGTGCGAGATTTGATAGGATGTGTAAGGGACATGTTTTCATGGGTTCTGATTTATATAAATGAATTACACACAAAGGTGTTTTGCTTTGGTTTTGGTGAAGGCTGGGTCTGGGTGGTTGAACTCACAGCAGTCATCCTAGCTCAACCTCCTAGACTCCCAAGGGCTGGGATTATAGGTGTGTAACACAATAATCCTAGCTTCCTAGCTTCAAAATTAGTTTTTAAAAAGTTTTTATTTTTATTTTTTTGTATTTATGTGTGCTTGTGTGAATTAATGACCATGCAGGTGCCCTTGGAATTCTGCAGGTGTCAGAACACCTGGAACTAATACTGCAGCCAATTGTGAACTGCCTAATGTGTGTGCCGAGACCAGAACCTGGGTCCTCTCTGAAAGCACTAAGTGTTCTCTGAACAACTGAGCCCTCAAATAGCTTTCTTCAGGGAACTATTCTGTTCTTCCCATCTATACCCAAATTTTCTACTTCTGTTAGAATATACACGTTTCACTCTGACAACTAGGAACTACGTGTTGTGCTAAAAGAGCATAATAGGACTCGGTATATAACTTTGTGGTAGAGTGTTTGCTGGAGGAAAAATAAAATCCATTTTTCATTTTTTTATTAAGTCTTATAAAATGGGGAAGTAAGAGGCTAGAGAGCTGACTCAGCAATTAAGAGCACTGGCTGCTTTTGAAGAGGACTAGGTTCTGTTCCCAGTGCCCTCATGGTGGCTGGCTCCTGACCATCTATAGTGACAGTTCCAGGGGATCCCATGCCCTCTTCTTGCCTCTGCACGTACCAGGCATACATGCAGTACACACACATACATGTAGGCAAACACTCATACACATAAAGTAAGATCTTTAAAAAAAAAAAACTGGGAAGTTACTGTAACAGTAAAGTACACTTACTAGGCCCTTAAAGACTACAGGTATTGTATGGCAGTGGTACATAAGATACCCCGCAATGTGCAATTCCAAAGAGTGACTAAAGATCTGAGAGTGCCTGGCTTCAGATCAGTCAGTCTTACTGCTGCTTTTGCTTCTCAGTGCTGGGATTACAGGCATGAGTCACCATGTCCATCACTACTCAACTTTTAAAATCTGTATTATCCCCAGATCTTCTAGGACACAGATGGAACACAGAAAACTAGGGGACTATTTTTTTGTTTTGTTTTATTGGTTTTGGTTTTTCGAGACAGTGTTTTTCTGTGTAGCCTAGTCTGGCCTCGAACTAACAAAGATCCTCCTGCCTCTGCCTCCTGAGTGCTGGGATTAAAGGCGTGCACCACCACCCCGGGCTTAGTGGACTGGTTTGGACTGGTTTAACATGAGACTGTGATTCTATCCATTCGCTTCCTTTGTAGACTCTGTTGTTATTTCAAATTGTTCTTTCTCCTGATTGACTCTTAATCTTAAAACAAGCTACAGGAAAATTCTCATTTAAAAAAAAAAATTACCGAAGGGCCAGAAATGTGGCTCAGTTGGCAGAGTGCTTACCTAGCATGCACAAAGTCCTGAGTTAGATACCCAGCACTGCTTAAAAACAAAATAAACTGACTTGGCGTGGGGGCTGCGACATTCCTGTAATTATTACAGTGTAATAGCAGCACTGAGGAAATGGAAACGGAGAATCACAAGTCCAAGATCATGCAGAGTGAGCTTGAAGCCCGCCCGGGGTACTCAATGACCTGCTCATCAATAATCCTAGACCCTTCTAATCCCTGACTCCGCACTTAACTTCAGCAGAATCGTTTTGAAAGGCGGCGATGCCACCCAGTCCTCTCAGGTCCCATCTCTAAACTGGAGGCAACAGCAGGCTGAAACCCAAGAGCCTGTCCATTCCCACATCCTTCCATCCTCACTCTCCGTGTGGTACAGCTCAGGCTTGCCAGGAAAAGTGCTTGCGTCAGAGAACAGTCGAGGCTGACTTTCGCCCAACCCGAGGGCTCCGGGTCAAGTTCCCGACAGGCGGACTATTTTCCAGGGAACCCCAGGACCGCGGCCGGGGTGCGCTGGGCTCTGCGGACCCCTCGGGAAGCCAGTTTCTGACGCACGTTCCCTCTCGACTAGTGCGTCCCGCCGCCGCCCAGGCTGCTGGGGGGAAGGGGGCGTGGTCCTGGGAACTCCCGCGTGACGTCACGTGACGCCGCAGGACCTCCGGGCCGGGCGGGGCCGCCTGCCCTCCGGCCTTCCTCCGGGAGGCTCTGGCCGTCCCCGCCGAGGGCTCGGCCGCCCGGAGAGCGAAAGGAGGGTCGGAGCGAGCGGCGGGGTCGTCCGGACCGGGCGGAGATCGCTCTCTCCTCTGGGCTCCCGAGGGCTCTCCGGAGAGGCTCCGGAGCTGTGAGGGAAAAGGACGCCGCTTCCTCCTACCCGGCCCGCGGGGTCGGAGCGACCACTTCCGGCCGGGAGCCGCGCTTCCGCGGAGGTCCTGGGGACGGAGACGCGGGAGGCGCCCGCCGAGGTAGGCTGGGTCCGGGCCGCTTCGGAGGACGCGGGCCGCGCTCGTGCGTCCAGCGCTCCGCCGGGCTTCGGCGCTCGGATTGCGCGCCGCACCGCGCCGAGCCCGCCCCGCGCATGCGCCAAGCGCGCAGCGCGCGCTTTTCGCGTCGCCCTTTGGAGTGTCTTCCTGGGGGCGCTGGGACGCCGAGGGCATCTCGGAGGAGACTGGTGGAGACGGGCTTGGATGAGGGCCGCGGCGAGTCTGCCTTTGGCGTGTGAGAGGGACGCTGGGTGTCCGATGCTGTCCCTCGTGGGCGGTGACAGCCCGGCCTTCCCGAGCATCTTCAGCGGGGAGGTTAGCGATGCCGCGGATACGCGGAAAGAGATCGCCACCAGCCTCGGTGTCCACAGACACCCGGGGACGAGAGGAGTGCTGTGAGAGGGAAGGGCTCAGGGCGTAGCGAATAACGGTTCAGAGCGAAAAGATCGGCTGCATCGCGCGGGCCGTGCACAGTGCACGGAAAGGAACCGAAACGTGCGAACTTGGTATTGATGGTGTTTTTAATGTAGTTTTTGTTGTTGTTGTTGTTTTTAAAGCGCTTGAGCAGCCATGGTGGTGCCCGCAGGATCTCTTGAGTTCGAGGCCAGCCTGGTCTACGTAGCGAGCTCAGGGTCAGCCAGGTTGAAATAAGACCCTGTTTCAAAACAGCAAAAGCATTGGATTATTTTTAACTACTTCGCCATTGAAGCATTTCCTAAAGGATACTTTGTTCACACTACTAGTTTTAACTTTAATCTCTCTCCCCCTCTCTCTTTTCTCTCTCTCTCTCTCTCTCTCTCTCTCTCTCTCTCGTTTTTCGAGGGTTTCTCTGTGTAGCCCTGGCTGTCCTGGAACTTACTCTGTAGACCAGGCTGGCCTGAACTCAGGAGCTCCACCTGCCTCTGCTTCCCTGAGCGCTGGATTAAAGGCGTGCGCCCTTATTGCCTGGTTCTTTTCTTTTGGGGGGCTCGGGTGGTTTTTTTGTTTGTTTGTTTTGTTTTTCAAGACAAGGTTTCTCAGTGTGGCTCTAGCTGTCCCAGAACTTGCTCTTGGTAACCAAGCTGGGTTCAAACTAAGAGACTGATCTGCCTCTGCCTCCTGAATGTTCTACCACCGCATACTTTTTTTTTTTTTTTTTTGCTACAGATAAGTAGAGTTTGGGGCTCAAATCCTAGCCCGGAAGTAACTGTGTCCTAGCTGTATTGGGCAGGTCACTTGATTTGTTATAACCCAACTCTAAACTGAAGATAATAATTGTATCTCTAGAATTCTGACAATTCACTAAAATGACTAATCCATATGCTGTACAATCCATATGTTGTTATACATAATTAAGTGCAGTTACATTTATGTCTCAGTAGTTACACACAGACTTGTGAATCAAAACAGTATTAAAGCTTCTCATCTCACTTTCAAGAAATTATATAAAATGAATGTTCATGAGGGAAAGATGAACATTTTTAATTCCCTCATAATACACATTCATCATTCAGCTTCAGTAATTGTCAAAGTAAGCTGTTATTTTATCTCCACCCACGCCCGTGTTCAAGGCAGTTCCAGAGAACGTTAGTTCCTCATATATTCCTGTAACAAAGCCTTTCAGTGGCAAAAGAAAAATGGGGCTGGAGGCGTATCCCATTGGTTCTCACCCAGCATGCCTGAAGCCCTGGATCCTTTTCCCAGTACCATAAGAAGTCAAGATTTTAAAAAAGTTAAGTGGTCACATCACTATTGCATCTAAGAATTAACAATAACCTAGTGTAACCAAGAAAATGAATAAGATTATGTTCAGTTTTTGCTGATTCTTCCTGGAAAGCCTAACTGTAATTTTTTTTAATACTTCATAAGTGTGTGTGTGTGTGTGTGTGTGTGTGTGTGTGATTTCTGTAGTGTTAGAAGAGGGTGTCAGATTTCCTAGAACTGGAGTTGCAGGAGGTTGTGAGCATCTAAGTGAGAGCTTGACATTGGTCCTCTGAAAAAGCAGCCAGTGCTCTTAAAAGCTAAGCCATTTCTCTAGTTCTCTGGAAGTTGTGTCAGAGGTTATGCATCCCAGGCTGGCCTCCAACTCTCTCTGTAGCTACAAGGTGGTCTTGAACTCCTGGTCCTCCTACCTCTGCCTAAGTGCTAGGATTATAGGCTTTCACTGCTGTGCTCAGGGTATGGGTTCTGGTGATGGAACCCAGCACCTTGTGCTTTACCAACTGAGCCACATCAGCACTATTTATGTGTCTGGCTTCTCTGTCCCTCCTTTCTCTTTGCCTCCTCCTGTCATTTTTGTGTAGCCTAGCTTGACCTGGAGTTTGGAGCAGTTGCTGAGGTATGAGTCACCGTGCCCAACCTGTTACTCTTGCAATGGGAGGCAGTTAATGGTTTCAGTTCAGAACACATTTAAAATATTTATTAAACCACTTGAGATTCTTAATAGACTGTTACTTCTTTTTAGGGGCTACATAAGTTTTAAAGTTAATGATTAATTGTTACTATGAGAGAGTCACAGTACCTTTACCCTAATAGCTTTGTGTCTGAATAGAAAGTGTGTTCTTAGAGCTTTGCTGTATGTGTATCTTACTGACTTGTTCTTAGAAATACCCATGATCCTCCCATGGGTTAACGTCAGCCATCCGCCTGGTTTTACATGTATCTATGTGAATGGTTGTAAAATCAGGAATGTTTCCGAACATTTTCTAGTGTCTGGTTCAGTATAGTGTTGTATTTCACATCACTCCAAAAGTTAAAGCAATAAAATTTTTTTTCAGTGCTAGGGATTGAACCCAAGACCTTGTACTTCCTCAGCAAGTGCTCCTTTTTTAAGCTACATTTTCATTCCTTGCATACGTACCATTACTACATTTATCTACTTACCATGTGGGTGAACATATGTACAGTACATATGCAGTTGTGTGTAGCCAATACCACAGTACATATGTGGAAGTCAGTTCTTCCCCTTCTTCCCTTTCCAGGGATCGAACTCAAGTTGTCAGGCCTAGTGGCGCTTTCACATCTTACATCCTCTTTTTCCCTCCCTCCCTTTTTCCCTCCCTCCCTCCCTCCCTCCCTTCCTTCCTTCCTTCCTTCCTTCTTTTCTTAAGAAAGGGTCTTGTTATATAGCTCAGGCTGACCTTGAACTTGGGATCCTGCTACCTCTACCTCTGGAGTGCTGGAAATATAAGCACAGCTGGCCAGTAGATGAATACTGACTGGGTAATTATAAATCTTTCAATATTATTAGAGCTTTTTTAACTTTAACATAATTTAGGTAATTACTCCTTTGGTAGAAGGACTGGAAATTTATCCCATATGAAGGTCAAATAACTGAAATAATAGTTTTTTCAATGTTTTGTTTTGTTTTCTTGGTTTTGTTTGTTGTTGGCTTTTGAGACAGGGTTTCTCTGTGTATACCTTTGGCTATTCTAGAACTCACTCTGTAGACCAGGCTGGCCTCGAACTCAGAGCTCCACCTGCCTTTCCTTCCTAGTGCTAGGATTAAAGGTGGGCACCACTACCACCTGGATTTTGTTTGTTTGTTGTTTTTTTCTTTTTTGAAGATTTATTTATTATACACCATTCTGCTTGCACAGCAGATCTCACTATAGATGGTTATGAGCCACCATGTGGTTGCTGGGGATTGAACAGTGGGTGTTCTTAACCTCTGAGCCATCTCTCCAGCTCTTATTTTTTTGTTTTGACACAGGATCTCACTATGTGGCTCTGCCTCTTCCTGGAACTCACTATGTAGACCAGGCTGGTTTTGAACTCAGAAATCTGCCTCTCTCCACCTCCCAAGTACTGAGTCAAAAGGAGTGCAGCACTATGCCCTGCTGTCACCATTATCTTCTTTCCACACTTTTCCCAGCTTCCGTCAAATCCTCTGGATGATTGCTTATAAATAGATATGGAAACCTTGAACATAGCTGGACTTCTGCTTTCATTCTGACTTCAGATTGATTATATAAAGGTGAATGCAAAAAAAAAAAAAAAAGACTTACATGACAATCTGTCATTTCAGGTATTTCAACAACCCAAAGACAACTTCACACCTATGTAAGGAAACAAGGGTCAGGAAACATCAATCGGCAAATAGAAGTGTGAAGCCTGGAAAGCAAGATGAGCATTTCGGGAAGCAGTTGTGGAAGCCCTAATTCTACAGATGTATCCAATGACTTCAAGGAACTCTGGACAAAGCTAAAAGAGTATCATGATAAGGAAGTACAAGGTACAGAATTTGCTGAAGGCTTGAGACTATAATAGTAGAAACTAGCTTTAATTATTTTATGTATTTTTAGTTAGAAATAACATTATTTAGGGGCAAATGTCCCACCTTTATAAAGGGCATTCGCTATTGTAATGCTTTATGATTTCTTTTATTGATGAATTGTTACCTTGTATCTGCAACTACAACAGAATATAGGTTATTATTTTTATTTTTAAATTTGTGTGTGTGAGCCTGCATGAATATATATGTACAATATGTGTTCAGAAGCCAATGGAGGCCAAAAGAGAATATCAGATCCCACAGAACTAGAGTTGTAGGCAGTAAACCACCATGTGGGTGCTAGGAACTGAACCTTGGTCCTCTGTAAGAGCAATAAATGCTCTTCACTGCTGAGTCATCTCTCCAGACTCTAGAACATAGTTCTTATACAACTTGTCCTTAGTCACTTGTGGAATATACTTTGAGACGGTAAAAACAAAAAACAAACAAACAAAAAACCGTAGAATTTATTGACTGAAGACTTAGAATTGAGATATAATTTCCTCTTCCTTCTGGCTTTGTGATCTTAGCTGTTCTCTTTTATCTTTTTTTTATATTCCGACTGCTATTTGCAGGATTACCTCGAGATACACAAGTACTGTTTCAGTAATCTGACAAACATTTCAGGAGCTTTTTGCTACTGAAAACTCATACAAAAGTGAATAGCAATTTACTTCAAAGTTCCTGTAGGCTGTCAGAGATAGTCATGTACACAGTCATGTACAGGCTGTGAAATAATAGCTAAAAAGATGTATATGAAGGGCAGTGAATGTACAGAAGATTAAGTAATTGTATTTAGAATGAATACATACCTTAGGGACTAGAAATGTCGCTCTGTTGATAGAATGCTCTCCCAGCTTGTACAGAGCCTTGAGTTTAAGCCCCTAGACCCACATAAAACATGTGGCACTTCCCTGGAGTTCCAGCTCCTGGGAAGGGGAGGCAGGAGGATCAGAAGTTTATGGGTTTTCTCAGATCTTTAACATTCGATATAGATTTTCCTCATAAGTGAGAAATCTTTTCTCTTACAAACTTGATCTTTGCAGTGATGCTGAGGAAGGAAGGCCCCCCCATATGTTGAGTGAGTGTCCTCCTAGTGTGTCACACTCCCAGCCTGTGGGTCTCTCTCTCTAGACAGAAGTTTTTATTTTTATCTCCTTTTTAATTTTTATCTTATTTTTTAGTATATATGTATATAAACATATAGATATGAGTGCTCTGTCTGCATGTACATCTGCCTGCCAGAAGAGGGCATCACATTCTGGTATACATGGTTGTGAAAGTGGTTGCTGGCAACTGAACTCAAGACTTCCCTGGAAGAGCAGGCAGTGCTCACTTAACCACTGAGCCATCTCTCCAGCCCTACGGATATCTCTTGATTGCCTACCACACCATGTGTTCATATTACAATGCGCCACGGCTTTAACACATGCAGTGCTTTAAAATGTGATCCACCTGAATCAATTCTCACGTTAATTGTGGGGATGTATTGACTCTTCCCATGGGAAATTTTATGTCAAAATGTTATGACAATATCCCCAGTAGAGTCTGAACTATGAACTTCAAAGTAACCTTGCAAGTTCCAGTGTACGTAGATATACTTAATCACAAAATGTGTTTTGCTGTATGACAGAATTTTAATGCAGTGCATTATGTTTGGGAAGATAAAGGAAGAACCAGTGTGCGTTTGTGATTTTCTCTAATACCAGGTATTAGAGGTGGGTACATCTAGGCAGTACAGGTAGAAGGATGAGAAAGATAGATTTTCCCAAAAAATTATAAACAGTTGGATAGATTTCTAAGTGGAAATGTGATGGGAGTCTGTTGGGTAAGATATAGTGCTAGGAAAGCAGATAGGTTCAGATTAGCAGTGTGTACATTCTGAGGAGATTCCCACAAGCTTTTATCTTTAGGATTATGTTTTTGGGTTTTTTTTGGTTTGTTTGTTTTTTTTTTTTTTTGGTTTGGTTTTTTTTTTTTTTTTTTTTTTTGTGGTGGGGGCATTCAAGACAGGCTTTCTCTATATAGCCCTGACTGTCTTGAAACTCACTCTGTAGACCAGATTAGCCTCTACCTCCCAAGTGGTGGGATTAAAGACATCAACCAACATGTCCAATTTGGATTAGCTCTTGAATGCAAATTCATTGATTGTGAGTGGATTGTTCAAACAGTGCCATATTGAGAAAGAAGCGTGAGATATCATGATGAAGTCTGTAAGTTACAGATTTAACTACAAGTGTCCAAGAGCTATCTGCTTTCTCTGATTTGAGCAGAGATGGTAACAGTAGCTGATCTTTGCTACTTTGTGGCTTCTCCTCTATCCCCTCCCTTTCACTCTAGTTTTATCCCCCATCACTAGATAGAGAAAGAAGGATAGAGGGACAAGAGGGAGATTCTTGAATCTAATTTCTCTTGTTTCTTCTTTAAGTACAATTGCTAACAAACCACAACTAATATCCCCTGAATGAACCACAGCCACCCACCCCACCTTTCGGGGCTATAATATTTATATCCCTCTGAAAAGTTCCCAGAACTCCAAAAGTCACACAATCACAGAAACTATCTGTAGATGGAAAAACCATACTTCTTCTAGAGCACAAGGCAAATCATAGGGGCAGTCCAAAGCAGTCCGTATCCCACATCTGGGATTAAAACAAAAACATTTTTATAATATTTCTGTGTTTTTAAAGAAACCAAAATTCCAGAATTCTTCCTACAGTAACTATACAGTTATTTAACATCATAGTACTTCAGATGCCGCATGTGTGTACAATATGAAGATACCTACCTCTGATTGTATTTCATAACTGAATGTGGTAGAGTGTTCGGAAGAGTGTCTGGCACACAGTATGCAATGTATGTTAGGTAGCACTATCACTCTGAAGCAGAGCCATATTTATAAATGTCTGCTGCAGACACCTGACAGTGGGATACTGGAAAAAACTTTTATCAAAAGTCTCATACCTTTATTATTTATTTATTTGGAATGTGTGCCGTGGTGCTCTTGTGGTGGTAAAGACAGCTTTCAGAGTGAGCTTTCCTCTTCACCATGTTGGTCCAGAGGTTAAACTCAAATAGGTTGTCAGACTTAGCTGTAGGCCGAACGATGTAGATGGCCCCTATTCTTTCATTATTTTCCTTTCTCCTTTTCTTCCTTCCTTCCTTCCTTTTTTTTTTTAATTATTTTGTTTGTTTGTTTGTTTGTTTTTCAAGACAGGATTTCTGTGTAGCCTTGGCTGTCTTGACACTAGCTCTGTAGACCAGGCTGGCCCCTAACTCAGAGATCCGCCTGCCTCTGCCTCCCAAGTGTTGGGAGCACCACACCACCAGGCTCTTATTCTTTTCTTAAAATCATGTTCTAGGCCTGGTCGAAATTCTCTCTGTAGCCCAGGCTGACCATGAACATGAAATATTTGGGGGTTTCTGTAATTTTTTCCAGGAAGATTTTATAATTTTCAGTGTATGAGTCCTTTGCCTCCTAAGCATTTTATTTCTATGTTATATCAAATAAAATTATTTCTTTATAAAAATCTTGAGATCGTGTATGATGATGTATCCTCAGCTTGACCTGATCCTCATGCCTATTTCCCAAGGGCTGTCTAAGGTCAATTTGTATTTCTTTGTTTATAATTTACCTATGTACCTTGTTAATGATTTTCTGAGGTTATTGGTTTTTATGGAGGAGGCTGGGCAGTTAGAGCAGGTGTCACTTAGCTCAAGTTGATCTTGACCTTGCTGTGCAGCTGAGGGTAAACTTGAACTCCTGCTCCTCCTGCCTCCGCCTCCCTCAGCGCTGGTATTACGGGTACACAGCCATGCCCTGCATTTGTTAGCCTCTCTGTCTGGGAGAGGCTTACAGAGAAAGCACACAGAGGACAGCTTTGGGCAATGGTTCTCTCTCCCCCATGTGACTCCAAGGGATTGAGCTCTGGTCATTGGCCTTGGCAGCAGGCACCTGTACTTATTAACCCGTCTTGCCAGTCTAATCCTTGCTCTTTATAATTGCAAGTGTTTCATTATTAACGCTAGAAAGTTGACTCACACAAAGTTTAAAGTTTTATTTTTTTCTTAATTTAACAGGAAAATATATTTTGACAAGTTTCTTTTCAATGTTCTTCTGTAAACAGGATCTTCAGGAGACCTCTATTTTATTATGAAATACTACTAAAAATAAGCAATATATTCCTTGAGAGCAAAACTATATATTCATTATAAAATCTGACAAATCTACCTAGTAGGTGGCTCACCCTTCTTGCAGAGTGGATAATTGTTTTGTACTGTGCAGTAAGTCCTCGTTGCTGTTCTGTAAGAGGCTTCATGGTCTCAGGAATGTTCGTGTGCTATAGGAAGTAGTTAAGAGGGCTGGGCAACTGGCATAGAAGCAGATTTGTTTCCTGCTAGGATGTTTGAAGATCTTAAATAATTGTGGTTTGGTTTGTTTGTTTGTTTGAGACAGTTTTAAAGAGCTTGCAGTGTACAAGCTGCATTGTTTGCAGGGGTAACAGATATTTGTCACTGAGTTTTTAATCTTAAGGTTATTATATCCTTTCATCACGTGTGTAGCTCAGGCTGGTCAAGAAATTGCTATGTAATCCAGGCTGGCCTCAGACTCAGGATTTTCCTGCCTCAGGCTAATCTTGGGATTGCAGGCATATACCACTATTTGTAGAAAATTGTTGTTATTTAAAAATTAGTTCGGGTTATTGAATATTTCCCAAGCAAAAGGGAGCTTTTGTATTATTTGTCCTTCGTCAGTGTGTTTTACACAGTTCCATATAAAACTAGATCCTCTGATTATGTAGTAACATCAAAGACCTGCCTGGAGGGTACTTACTTTTTGAAAAGACAATAGGGGATCTAGTTAGAAAAACCAATACAAAAGGCTGTTTGCAAGACATCAGATCCAGACTTGTCTGGACGGTGCAGGTTTTGAAGTATATGTAGGAATCAAAATTGACTCATACTTTTTAAAGCTTCATGTCAGTAAAAGACAAAAAAGAAATGCTAGGAAGAGTAAGCAGTACTTGAGATGCATAATTTTTATATAGACAACCGTAAGAAATTACATGCATGTAATACTGTATAATAGCATTTGGAGTTTCTTGTTTGCTTCATTTGACCAAAACGTATTAAAACAATAGCAATGATATGCCATACACAAAACACTGATCATATAGGATAAGCTACATGCATTTCTACGGAAGAATAAATGGTCTCCATCTTGTGTTGAAAACCAGCAGTTTGCAAGCTGCATTACTACAGGGGACAACTGTGGAGATATTTGTCAATAAGTTTTTAATCTTAGCATAGTTGTATCCTTTCATGGACAGCTTTGGTACTTTGAATTCAGAATAACAGGTTTTAATAGAATTTTCAGAATTTTAATAGAAATTTCAAAATTCTTTAAATTTCAAAAGTCCTAGGAGTACATTTGGGTAGGATTTTATTTTTTTAAATCTCAGTATCATGTTTACTTATAAAAGCACATGTAATAAAGTAGAATTTAGGGTATTTGTCTTTCCTACCATTTTACAGTGTTCACTGCCCACACTAGGTTCTGTTATCACATCTCAGCTAATAAAATTTCTGTTTCATAAATCTGAACCATTTTCATAGAAAACCAGGCAGTTTGGGGGCATAATTGCACCTGCTTTAAAGAAATGGAACCGTGTAGAGACTCTAGCATGACAGGCCTGCTACACCTTGAGTTCATTTTTTTGACTGTACAGTTGATAGTTCTGCTTCTCTCGTCTCATCAGCATAAGAAGTATTCATGTTGAGACCACAGAATCAACAGCTTTGGTTCACAGCAGCAGTGCCTATCCATTAAGAGCTCTGTAAGCAGCTATCGCACACTTCTTCATTATTTGCACTCGTAACTCTGTAAATTCAGTGAAATCCACAAGTAGTTTACCTATTTTGAAATAATTAAATATTAAGCAAAGTACATATACATTAAGTATAACGGATTTTTATAAATTCTGTTTTTAGTTTAGAATAGAAAGAATTCATTGTATAGAGAAATAGGATTGCTTTTTGTAAAGTCAAATTACTTGCTCCATAGATAAAGCTCTACTTGTCAAGAAAAGTGATACTAGTTTAATCATTTCTAGTTCATAAACATAAGTAGCTAAAGTGACAGTGGTCATTTTATATGGTTTTTATCTGAATAAAGAAACATGAATTAATACCATTGGTAATTGATATAGCATGTGTGAACTCTTGTCTCATTTATGAACGTTTAAACTTGTTTAGTGTAAGATAGCAGTGTATACTTGCCCTTGATTTCCTCCAGAATTCACAGAGTAAATAGGTGAGATGAATTGATGTCCTGTGGTGCTTAGTCTTTTGAGCACTGTTTCCTCAGTGGGTTCTCAGGTTGCCAGCGTTACAGTCCCAAGTACTCTGTTGAGCAGACTACCTGTTCACACAGGAGCTGCACTGTCGCACAGCCGCATTCCTTCCGATGGGTGTGGAGCAGGATTACAGCACACTTTATAGGGGTTCTAATTGTAGACACCTAATTGACTTACTGAATAGCAAATGCTAAAATTTAAAAACACATATGCACAGACGGACTTGTTTCAGGGCTGCTCTACGTGACAGAACGGATGCCTCACAGGTGTTGAATGCTTATGTAAGAGTAGTCTTTCCGTATTTCCCAAGATTTTTCTTTTGAAGTTTATGTGGATTTTCCACTTCATTGTTTCTTTTCTAAAAAATTAAGAATCTTTATTTCATGGCAAGAATCCATTTCACCTTTGGCTGCTTTTCACATGCAGAAGCAGACCTGAGTTTTAAAAGTCAGCCAAAATGAAAAACAAGAAAATCTGTCAGCAAGTAAAATTCCCTACGTTTTGAGAAGAGACAAAAACTGCTGACTCTAGTCTTTATTCTAGTGGGATCATAAGTTCTTAATTCTTCAACAATGATGCTTTGCTGAGTATT
Source organism: Meriones unguiculatus (assembly GCF_030254825.1). Taxonomy (NCBI): domain Eukaryota; kingdom Metazoa; phylum Chordata; class Mammalia; order Rodentia; family Muridae; genus Meriones; species Meriones unguiculatus. The sequence goes on along the minus strand of NC_083350.1, from coordinate 74,947,790 downwards.
TCCAAGGTCTCTTGTGTTTGTCATTACCCAAAGAGAAAGAAAACCACTTGGCTTAGGAATTTGGCAGTGGCGAAGGGTTATTATAATTTTTTTAACCAAAAGAACACTCTTTACTTTTACTAGTTATACTACAAGCTTTTCTGTTACTATTTTAAAATGTTTTAAAAGTGAATTGCTTCTCTGTTGTTACTGCTTTTTATTTTAAGCTAATCGTAGAGTTATGTGTAATTGTAAGAAAGTGTGCAAAGAGATCTCATGTACCCTCATGTACCTTCCCGTTGGTAGTATGTTGTTTGTTTTTGAGCTGGGAACTCACTCTGTATCTCAGGTTGGCCTTATGCTCCTGGCAGTCCTCTCACCTCACCCTCCTAATGCTGGGACTGTGAGTGTGAGCCAGCAGATAACCCGATAGTCAGAACACTTTATTTTATACACATTATACATGATCACAAACGAGAAAATTTTATTGGTGTTATTTACTAGCTTTATCATACATAAATTCTGTATGCACACTTGTGTATGTGTGAAATCTAGACGCGTGCTTGGTTCTGTACAATTTAGTAGTCTATACATGTGTCTCCCACTAAAGATTCTACGCCACCTATTTAAATCCTTAGCCTACTTCATCCCACCGTCCCCTCCAGTCTCTTGCCATTAATAATCTGGAATCTTTTTAAGAATGTTATAAGCCATAAAAAATGACCTTTTGAAATTGATGACTTTTACTCAACACAGTTCTATCTGTCCAAACTGTGCATGTGTCAATAGTTAATTGCTCAAGAGGGACTTGCTGTGCAGCACAAGGAAGCCGCAAAGTGGGCGTGCTCTGTCTCTGCCCCTGAGGCAGCCACTGCACCCCGACACATGGCCTTCCTCACTTCTTTAGTTGCTTCTAGATTTTTATTGTTGTTAGATGTTGCCTAAGTCAGAGAACATTGGTTGTTTCTGATGTGTAGCTGCTATACGAAAGATACTGTAATGTCTATGTCTTTTTGTATTTCCTTATTAATATGTCTTGTTTAATTAAGTAATAGGTTGTAGAGCCAAGGGTAAAATATTAGTTAAACATTCCTAGAGGCAAATTCAAGAGAGAACAAAACCATAACACCACACTCCAAATGCATTGGAGCCTTCATCCACCCCCAAATGCATCAGAGCCTTTATCAACCCCGAATGCATTGGAGCCTTCATTTTAGATTTCTTGGCATGTTTGGGAGCAGTAAGGAGAGTAGACAGACTTGAAAGTGATTAGGAATTATGAGAGATTTTTAAAATTCTTTATTTAGATTATGTTGTACTGAATTACAGATGCTACGAAAACAAGTACGTTAGTGTTTCTAGACATACCGTATTGGTATAAGTAAGTAACTTGTTAGTGTCTGTGAACTACCAAAGGCAGATTGTAAATAACCTTTAATTATTCAGAAACCATTCGGTTAATAACTTTCTTCAGGACAGATTCTGTCCAGTGCAAGATAATCTTAGCTGGACATGGTGGCATATACTTGGATTCTCGGTGTTTAGCAGGATGAGCCAGGATGATTGTGAGTCTGAGACCAGCCTGGGCTACTTACCTATTGAGTCTGAGGCCAGTCTGAGCAACATAGGGACACAGTGCTTTGTTTTAAAAATTTTTAAGTATATTTTATGTATGTGAGTGTTTTGCCTTAGTGTATCTGAACGTGGTGCTCACAGAAACCAGAAGAGCTCATCAGCTCACCTAAGACTGCAGTTATAGGCAGTTAGAAGCAGTCATGTGGGAGAGAGGAATTGAACCTGGGATCTCTGGAAGAGCAGCCAGTGCTCTTAAACACTGAGCCATCTCTCTAACCTCCGATTATTTTTTGAAGATTTATTTTATGTGTATTGGTGTTTCGCCTGCATGTGTGCATATGTGTCATGTGAATGCCTGGTGTCCATGGAGGTCAGAAGAGGGCATCAGATTCCCTGCAGCTGGAGTTGCAGTGCCTGTGAGCCAGCGTGTGGATGCTGGGAATCAAACTCAGGTCCTCTGAAGAACAGCCAGTATTAACTGCATGAACCATTTCTGCAGTCTGGGAGACCCAACTTTAAAAATGAAAGGAAGTGAAACTTTTAGCGACATTAAGAATTTCTAGGCACTTATCTTTAAGTATTTATAATGTTTGTAGTTAAAGAAATTACTGACTAACATGAACTTGATTAGGAATCAAAGTAAATAGTCTTTTTACTTTCTCATTTTAATCAGATTTGCAGAGGATGAAGAAAAAGCCATATTCAAGTAGAAAAATTCAACTAATTTGACTATTTTGGGGGTGAGGTAGACTCAACTATGTAGCCCAAGGTGGCCACAAATTTGTGAGCCTCTTGCTGCAGCCTTCTAAGTACTGATATTACAAGTGTGCACCACAGAACCCAGTTCAGTGTATGTCTTAAGAGAGTTTTGAGGATTGTAAAAATGTGTATTATACTGTGTGGTTTGTTAAACAGGCTGCTATTCCATCAAACAGTCCTTTATATATATTTTATGTAGACATCTCTACATTAAATATTTTTATATTGCTCAACATTGAGTATTTGCTATTATGAGTTTCTACATAGGTTAGAACACAAGAATTCAGATACTAATGAGAACAACTTTTGATATATTGCTGAGTTGTTTTCCAGAGACTATACTGGTTTCTAGTATCTTCAAAAAGTATGGTTGTATAGTTTTACAGCCCTTTACCAATGCCCAGCACTGTCATTTTTATAATTAATAATTAATTCTTTTGGTTTGCATTTACCTGTAGTTGCTACTGGTGTTGTAGGATGTTTCATGCTTGTTCAGTGGCTATTTTTCTATTAGTTACTGCTATGAGAATTAGAAATACCATATTACTCTATCCATATTTTCCTTGCCATTTTCTTTTGTATTAAACTTAATTAAAATTGAAAAGCACACATGTCGAGAGTTAAAACTCCAAGTACCCTTTGTTAAGTACTTTCTATAAGCAATTTTGTTTCTAATCGAGGACTTCCTGCCACAATCTAGCTTAATCCCTAGAGACTTGAGCTCACGTAAGTACTATTTCTGTTAGCAAATATATATAGGCTGTGTCAGAATACAGACCTGCATTAATAGTGAACTGCTAATTATATGTTTGCCCTCACTATTAGAAAGGAAATAATTCATTTTTAATCTACTTGGCTGTCATATAATAGACTAAAAGCAATAATGTTGCAGATTTGTTTTTGTAGCCTGAGGGTAAAAGTAAGAGGAATGCACTGAGCATCAAATGAGACCAGGTTCAGTATTCAGAAGCCAGTCTAAATTGGCTTACTAGTGTAGTGTTTGCCTCCTAAAGAAACTTAAATAACTGCATTGAAATTGTTACAGTGTCTAACAAAGTACTGTTCTTTTTGTTCTTTTTTTCTTCCTTTGCAGGTTTACAGATAAAAGTAACCAAACTGAAAAAGGAACGAATTTTGTAAGTATCAGTATGTAAATTAATTGATACTGATAACCAGTCTCACTTAAACAAAACAAAAACCTTATTTCTTACTTTAAAATGAAATAGCTTTCGGCTAACTAATTGTGATTTTTTTTAAAGACTTATTTATTCATTATGTATACAGAGTTCTGCCTGCATGTACACCTGCATGACAGAATAGGAAACCAGATCTTATTATAGATGGTTGTGAGCCACCATGTGGTTGCTGGGAATTGAACTCAGGACCTTTGGAAGAGCAGTCAGTGCTCTTAATCTCTGAGCCATCTCTCCAGCCCCCAATTGTGATTTTTTTTTAATGTTATAAAGTATTTTATGCTTTCTAAGTCAGACTTAGTTAACATGCATATGTATATGTATTTTACTATATACTATAATACAAAATCACATGTCATAGAATATTTAGTAAATGATCATATTTTCATAGAATACTTAGTAAACAACAGATAACCACATTGGTATACATTCAATCATATAGGCAAATGACTCATACATATATATAATATAAATCTAAAATAACATTTTTTTAAAGCTTTAAATGTTTTTTTATGAAATAATTGTTTGGGTAACACTTGTAAGTGGTTTGCACTGTTGAAAATGGGTGGGGTTTTTTTGTTGATTGGTTGGTTGTTTTTTTGGTTTGTTTTTTTTGGTTTGGTTTGGTTTGGTTTTTATTTCTTACTGTGTCACCTTGGCTGTCTTTGAAATCCATGTAGACTCCGCTGGCCTTGAACTCAGACATGTACCTCCTTCTCTTTTTGCCTTCTGAGTGCTAGGATTATATGTGTATTCCATAATGCCCAGCCCAAATGTTCTTTTTCAAGGATGTTGTTTTAACCATAGAATAAGCCATTTCTTTGTTTCTGTAATAAAATGATGTTCAGTTCCTAGAGTTGAGAGATGCTCATTAATAGAAGTTAGTGGGCTTTTTCAGAGTGGGTATTTAGGATTTATTGCTCACTGAATATGTGTTTTCTTATTATACACAGCATGGAACAACCAGAAATTACTTTCATCTTAAGAAATTATGTTCTTCCTCATAGAGGGCCCTTTAAAGGGACATTTTAGCACTACTTAATCAGTGACTCACAAATCACTAAAGATTCAGATTATTTTTTCTTTCGGTACCATTGCCCGTGTTTTCCTTTCCCTCTTAGACTTGACAAAATGGCAAGATGGCCATGTCATTGTAATCATCTCTTAGAGAACTTGTGTTCGTTTTTATCATTATCAACATTTGCCAGAACAGACTTCCACCAACTTGCTTTAACTTACTGACCATAATTTTGCCATCATTCCTGAATAACTGAAAATAAATTAACATGACTGGCTTAAATTAATAGATTTGACACTATTTGTATTCCAGGATGGTTCAAATAAGTAAGTGCATTGTTGACAGTGATTGCTAGGATTTTCATTCACTTTTAGGGGAAAGGAGTTAAAAACGGAGACAGGGAGAGAATTGAATAAAACTTGGAATTATCAGAAGGCACTAAATAATATTTAGAGCTAAATAGTACAGAAGTAGGTATTTCTGTTAATATGGATAAGGACATATGTTCTAAGATGGTCTGTTGAAAGGTACAAAAAGCAGTGACATCTCAGTAATCACGAGCACTTCTCTATCTCAGATCTTGATTTCTAAGCAGTGTTTTCCAGTAAAGTAGTCTTTGTGGGCTGAAGAGATGCCTCAGTGTTTAAGACCACTGGCTGCTCTTCCAAAGGGACTGATTTGTTTTTTGTAACTGTCACCTTGGCTGGCTTTGAAATCTATGTATACTCTGCTGGCCTTGAACTCATAGTTCCACCAGCCTCTGCATCTGCCTTCTGAATGCTAGGATCAAATGATGGCTCAGAACTGTCAACTCCAGTCCCAGAGTATCTGATGCCCTTTTTGGCCTCAGAACACCAGGCACACAAGTGGTGTACAGACATATATGTCTCATACATATAAAATAAATTTTTAAAAGGAAATCTATGTTCTTGGAGAAATGGTAATAGCCGTTATGAGCTTATAGCATGCAGGATAAGCTGGAACATTTTGTGGGGCCAAAAAAGAAAAAGGCGGTATGTTAGACGTTAATAAAAGGCTGGTTGTGTAGCTCAAGTGCTAGGGTGATTGCTTAGCATGTGCAAAGCCCTGAGGTTGATTCCTAGTATCAAATAAAAACCAAGCATGGTGCTACATGTCCAAACATCAGCCCTGCGGAGGTGGAGGTGGTTGGTAATCCTGGACTTCGTAGTAGTTTGAGGCCAGCCTATAGCAGCTCTGAATATTAAGGAATGGAAACACAGCTGCTTATCCAGTAGATGATAGCAGTGTTTTCTTTTGGTTTATAGTTCACGGTCATTTGGTCTTCTTGGTACCTTCTGTAATGTCTGTGGGCTTCAGGTAGATTGGCGTGCTGGTGGTTTAGAAGCACCCTGGTAACAGGAAAATAACAGGTAGTTATTTTATGTTCTCCAAAGTGTTAGGTCCTCACATAGTGCAGCAAGGAATTTGTGTTTATCTGCCTTATACGTGTTACTTACCAAAAGAAATAATTGTCATAGTGGCCAGTTAGTCAACCTAGTAATCTTACGCATCTGCCATCACTTAATTAAAAAAAAAAAGCTTTATTTTACTAAAGAAAAAGCACTAAGCATAGTGTCCACCCTAATCAGCCATCTGGCTTTTTTTCTTTTTGAGACAAGGCAGTGTGTGTGCACCTGTGAGTAGAGGCTGGAGGCCAGTGTTGGGTGTCTTCAGCTGCTCCTTACCTTCCTCTTTAGACAGGGTCTCCAGTGGTTCTGCTAGGCTGACTGGCCAGCAAGCCCCAGGTCTCCTGTGTCTGCCTCTTGGTGCTGTGGTTAAAGTGCAGGCTGCCCAGCTTCTGGGGCTCTTTGATTGCGGTAGGTGTGAGCGAGTGCTTCACTGAACCATCTCCCCAGCAGTCTTTTGGTTATGAGATCAAACATTGGAGTTATAATATCAGAACTATCTTTTTAATTTTCCATGGAATTTTTATTTCCTAACTTTAGAGATGCACAAAGACTAGAAGAATTCTTCACTAAAAATCAACAGCTGAGAGACCAACAGAAAGTCCTTCAGGAAACCATTAAAATTTTAGAAGATAGGTAAGTTTGGTAAATCAATGAGAAATTATTTCCCCCTCAATGGGAGTTCATTGGGTTTATTACTTTTAATCATTTCTGGGATTGGAAGTAATTTTTCCTTCTTGTGTCATCATCAAATAAGTCTTTTCTGACACTGAAATATAAAAATCCCAGACTTTGTGAGTTTTTTTCCTCTCTCACTATTTTTAGCAATCATGGCTTAACCTATAAATGGTATCTTTGATGTCAGATATAAGGGGAACTTAAAGGTAGCAATGTTCTAATCACTCTTTCCTTTTATTTCCAAGTATATGGAAACTTAAAAATTCTATTTCTGCCATCTTTTCTTACTCCAGTTATTTTTCTTTTCTGTTTTTTTTGTTGTTGTTGTTGTTGTTTTTTACTTTCTATCAATATACACAATTTTCTATCTGAATATTCCTGAGATAATATAATCAGCCTTCAGGCATAGATCTTTTTATCTTCACTCAGATGAGATCAGTACCCCAGAATAAAAAAAACATACTTCCACAATTCGGTTCTTTCCATTTTTGTATGTTACCAGAAGGCTAACTGATTTGAAGTAGCCCTTTTTCTTTAATGGTGAGATAATTTCTTATTTATCTTGTGTGCATGTGCGTATATGCCTTGATGTACATGTGGAGATCAGAGAACAGCTGTGGGGTCCCAGGAACCAAATTCATGTTATTATACTTGGCTGTAAGAGCCTTTGCCTGCTGTACGATCTTACCATTCCAAAATGATGCAGCTAATATTCTACACCTGCAAAATGAAGTTGAACGCCATCTCTATGGTAGCTTCAAAGATAACCATAGGCAGTATTTTGTGGAAACGATATACATGCTTTGGGATTACTTATGTATCTTAATTCCAACTTCACACTGTATTAAGATTTAATAACAAATATTTCTGTCCTTGTTATATCCTAGGTGTTGCTCTAGAGGCTTGGAGTAACACTTTCCTTGGTATATCATAGACCTTATGTTTAATTGTTAAATTCTAGAAGTAACTCGTACAAGTAAAAATAAAAGGATTTTATATAGAGAGTGCTATGAGCAAAATGTAGTTAAATGGTATATTTGAGTGACGGTAGGAAGGAAACTCACAGATGGTCAAAGGGTGGCCTTTCTGAGGCAGTGCTATTGAGATAAGACCTGAATGAGAGGGATGTGGGGTAGACAGTTATCTGAGGGTGTAAGAGACTAAAGGAGATGGGGTATGATGGCACATGCCAGCACTTGGGAGGCAGAGGCAGGTCAATTTCTGAGTTTGATGCCAGCATACAGTGAGTTCCAGGCCAGCTAGGGCTATATATTGATCCTTGTCTCAAAACAAAAATTAAAAAGTTTAAGGTAGAAATAAATTTCAAGTATTTGAACATAAGATCTACTGTGGTTTTAACTTAAAGCAAACATGCTGAGTGACAGTAGATAATACTGAAAATCTCAAATATTTTATGCACAGACACACACAACACACTTAGATTTTCTTTTTGGCGGAAGCCATTGGAGAGTTTGCGCAGGCAAGTGGGCACCAGTAGCGCAGGGAAATGCCTGGTAGAGCACTGCATATATGACATCTCTGAGGGTGTCACACAAGTGTGGGAAGAGGCTAGGTGTGCTCTCAAATTCAGTCTTTTAGCACTAATTAGTTTAATGAAAAGTAAGAATTTAGCAGATGGTTTTGAGGGAAAACAAGCTGTTAAAGTGGAAGAAAGCTAGACCTTCAGGGCGTACTGTTAAGAATACTTTCCTTGCAAGGGTAGTTTGAAAATTAAATGAGGTAACGAAACCAACAATATAGAACAAGTGTAATAGCTTTCTATTATATCTCAGCTAGTGACTATAGCTCCAAACTTTGGCGCTCTAGTCGACCCCGGATTAAGGCTTTTTAACAATTACGTGAAGCAGCCATTAGTTAGCAGTTCATTAGGAGTGCAGTGCCTTTCCTACTGACCACTTTTCCACGTAATGTGTCTGTGATACCATTCATAACCTCTCTGAAATGCTCCGGTAGAGCCCGTGGAGTGAAATCCTGCACCAATATCCAAGGTTAGCTTTCGTGAACCTTTCTTCAGTGGTACAACTGATGCCATCTTGTAGTCCCAATTGCATAGAGTTTCAAGCCAGCACAAGGGTTCCTACAAAGGGAACACCTGAGTCTCATCTCTTAATGTTATGTCAAAACAAATGGTGTCTACATTTTAAAAACTGCCCAGTATATAAAAGCGATGAGATGATAGAGTTCTAATTTTTTAAGCGCTGATCATTTAGGTTGTAGAAGCAAGTCCTGCTGCGACTATTTTTATATGACCCAAAGGCCCAACTTCATCCACCTTAGTGCTGCAGGCTCCCTTCAGTCCTCTACACCTCTTATCCTAAAGGTGGGCTTGTCCTTGTCTTGGACTCGGGCCTTTTAGCAAGTATTGGAGGTGATTTGAAGAAGCTGCATCACTGGAAATTTGGAGAAAATGGTGGATTAAAATCTTCCTTTAGAATGAATAAATCAGACCATAATAAAAATTGACAAGTGGGATCACATGAAATGAGGTTTCTATATAGCAAAAGAAATAATTACTGAAGAGACAGCCTACAGGAGAGGAAATATTTGCCACCTATTTATCTACATGGAATTAAAATTTATAATATATGGAGTATTCAAACACTAAGAGAGTGGATTATCAATAAGCAGGCAATGAATTGGATTGATAGTTTCAAAAGAAGTAAAATAGCCAATACAGAAATAGAATTTTAAAAAGTATTCAACATTTTTATCCATCAAAGAAATGCAAATCAAAATGACACTGAGATTCTATTTAAACCCCAGCCAGAATGGTTATCATCAAGAAAACAACAAATCCTGGTAAGAATGTGTAGGGGAGGAACCCTTTTATACAATTGGATGGAATGGGAATCAGTATGGTCTGAATTAAAGCCAGTATTGAAGTTACTTGAAAATGCAGAATAGGACTGCCATGTAATCCAGTAATACCTTTTCAGGGTTTGTATGCAAAATAATAAGTCAATATTGAGTATACTTACACTTCCGCATTTATTGTGAAACTATTTGCAGTAGCCAAGTTAAGGCTTGGGAAATGGCTCAGTGGTGAAAGTTTCCCTTGGCATGCTAAAGTGGGTTCAGGATCCTCAGAGCAAGCTGACTAGGGAGATTAGCCATATTGTTGGGCTCTGGGTTTGGTTGAGAGACCCTGCCCCAGTAAATATAGAAAAGAATGATTCCTGACATGAGACCGAGGCCTCGCTGCACCCCACACATGCCTATGCACATATGCAGACATACACATCTCCCACAAAAACATGGAAAAGGCAATTTTAAAAAGCCAAATTACAGAATTAATATATGTGCACTTTAATGAATGCATTGTTAAAGGAAATGTGTTTTTTCTTTGTATACACAGTAGAGTTTTGCTCAGCCAAAGGAATGAAATTATATTTGTGCAAGAGAATACATGGAACTCAAGAATATCGTGTAAAGTCAAATAGCCATATGCAGAAAAACAAATACATGTTCTTTTCATGTGGAGTCTTGAATTTTTTTTTCTTCTTAAATGAGATGAAAGTTGAAGAGAAGACACTTTTTGGAAAGGAATAAAGGACCAATAGGAGTGGAAATCAAGAGTATGAATATTATGGTACAGAATATACATATATATGTATATGTATATTACTATATATATAGTAATGAAATTCATTCTGCACAGTACTAATAAAATGTTATAATTTTAAGGCCAGTCTTGGTGGTTCATACCTTCAATCCAAGCACTAAAGATGCAGAGGCAGGCAGCTCTCTGTGAGCTCAATACATGTGAGATACTATCTCAAAAAAAAGTTCATAATTTTATATAGTTCATTTATGCTTTGCTATTATACATATAGAACTTTAAGGATCCACAGTATTTCACTAAATCCAACAGCCATTGGAAGCAAACAGTGCATTTAATCAATTTTTGGTTGTGTTTGTGTATAGACATGATTTGTGTGTGTGTGTGTGGTGGGTTGGTCAGAAGTAGAGATCAAAGGACAACTCTAAAGGTTCAGTTCTGTCCTACAGTGAGTTCCAGGGAGCCAACTCAGGTTGTCCGGTTGGCAGGACAAGTGCTTGCCACTGTGCTACCTTGCTAGTTCTAGAAGTTATTTTTCAAAATACAAGTGAGACTGTGGATTTGGGTCCACAGTAGGTAAGTGAATTTGCTCTGTAAGCATGAGGATCTCAGCTTGAATTCCCAGTACCCACTGAAAAGTCACGTATAGTCCACACTGCTGTAACGCCAGCCCTGGGTTGAGGTCGGGGGGGTGTCAGGTGGATCCTGAAAGCTAAGTGGCCAGCCAGCTTTGCCAAAACAGAGAGCCTTCAGTTTAGTGACCCTGGTTTAGACTGTAAGGTGGAAAGCCAGGGTGGATGGGTGGGAGGGTGGGTGGCTGGCTGGCTGGCTGGCTGGCTGGCTGGCTGGTTGGTTGGAGACAGAACCTTGGTTTGATGCCCAGGCTGGACTCAACTTATTAGCCTCCCTACTAGCTTGTGTTGAGCATTTTAAAAACCATTTTGGCAGTGCTAGGAAACAAACATTCCAGTTGTGATTAAGAGGAAAACTGACATAAGTAACTAGAAGATTTGTAATTTTGCAACTGTTTCTCAAATACTGCACCAGGCACCCTTGCTTGTCTTGCTGATTCTTATTACTCATAGGATGAGTTTAAGCACCCTGTTCTTCAGAAGAGTTTCTCTAACTTCTGAAACTAGGCTTTCTTCACGCTTTTCTATATTTCCACTGTTACAATGTAAATCATATTACTTAGCTGTATACTTTTTTATTGTCTGTCATTCTCTAGTTAACTATGAATTATGCAAAATAAATGATACTATATTGGTTATTGAATAAATTATAACAGTATTCATTGAAATCTTGTTGAATGAATAAATTTTAAATCATTGGAGTATAGCAATTGGGCATGTTTGTTAATGTAGATTTCAATATATCAACTTAAATAAAAATATAAACTAAAAATCTGAATCAAGAGTTGACTCCTTAAGAGTAGTAGTTGCTGAGAAAAACTAGGTGTAATTGACAAGCTAGAGAATATTGCTTTATTTTGTAACTAACCAGTGATATTATTTAAACTCCCTTTCATGTTTTAAAGAGTTAATGTAGTTCTTCTATTCTACCTTTGAATCACACTACATGTTTTTACATCTGTTTTATAATCCTCTCTTTTAAAAGACGTGGAAGGGACTCAATGCATTACAGGCAGACACTAGTACTTTACCCTGCTTTCATCTTTCCTGGAATCCCTGGTTTTCTTCTGCTCTCTGCTTCAGTTAACTTGCCCTTTAAAGCGTAAGTGTTGTTAGGTTGTTTACAGAGTTCACTCTTGCACTGTGTTGATAGGTAGACTGTGTCTTTCAGTTCCCTTGCTTTTATAGAGCATCTGTTAGAGGGTGCTTTATCTAGGTTCATCTCCTAGGGTTTTTGGTTTTTTGGTTGTTTGTTTTTGCATTTTTATACTACTTTGGTGGGAGATTTCTTACATTTCTTCTCCTGTTGATATTTTTAATTTCCAGGATCACTTACACACATTTGTTGTCTTGACATAAGGTCTCATTGTGTAGCCTGACTGGCCTGGAACTATTAATGCGGATCATGTTGTCCTAGAACTCACTTCTGCCTCACAAGTGCTAGAAAGTCACTAACCTTCACGCCAGCCATTGTATGCTCTTGTTCTGCTTTCATTTCAGTTTTTGTTTGTTTGGTTTTTTTGTTTTGTTTTTTAATCTTTTTATCTCTGGGGTTCTCTTCTCCCTACCTCCCTCTCCATAGTTTATATATTTCTTCCTAGTTCCCTCCTCCCCCTTTTTTAATGCCCTGTTTTGGTCTCTTCCTAAGCTTTTTGTTTTTTTTTAATGCCATAACATTCATTTACTTTGAAAGTGTCCTGGATGTATACATGCCTCAGAGGCCAGGCGACACCTCGCATCAGTTCCTCCTTGCACTGTGTAGGCCCTAGGGATTGAACTCGGGTTGTGAAGCTTGCCTAGAAGTGTTTTACCCCAGCAAGCCATTTCACAGCGCTACTTCGTAAGCTTTTCTCAATTGTCTGCTAAAACATGCTTGCTTGTTTATATTAGAGCAAAGTTTGTTGGAAGCTCTGAGTACGTGCGCTGTGCTGTGGATAAGGGCTTTCCTGTAGCGTGGTCTGCCAGTCATTTCCTTAACAATGTCTTTAGAGTCTTATGCTGCTCAGATTTCTTAGAGAAGACTTAACTTCTTAAAGTGCACTTACATTTATTTGTTGCTTATTTATCAAGTTATTGTCTGTATGTGTAGATGGATACAAACATAACCTTGCCAAGTATGAAAATCAGAGGACAGCTTTTGGCAGTTGGCTTTCTTTTTCCACCGCGTGGCTCCTAGAGATCCAGCTCATATGGTCAAACTTGGCTGCAAGTACGTTTACCCAGTGAGCCATCTCACTGCTCCTCCTAGAACATAAAATGAGCCTTGTACCCTAAACGTAAATCTCCACTTTGTGTCTAGGGACATAGTAATGAATATGTTGGTGGTATGGTTTTTGTTTTTTGTTTTGTTTATTTATTTTTTTTTTTTGAGGCAGGTTATTTCTACATAGCTCTGGCTGTCCTGGAACTCACTATATCTAGACCAAGCTGCTCTCAAACAGAAATCCTCTTGTTTAGAGACTAAAGGCTTAGACCACAATGCTTGGTGTAATAATTTCTTAAAACACGTTTAATCAATTCAGTATTGGCACATTTTTCAAGCTTTTGAGGAATTTTACAGTGTAAATAGGTTGGTCTAAGACAGTGCTGTCTATTCTTAGAATTTGTGGTGGTGATGGGAATGTTATCTGTTCCATCCCATATTACAGTATCAGATTCATGATGTGATTGTGGAGTGCCTGAGAGTGACTGTGGAGCCCAGTGTAAAAGATTATCACATACGTACTTATTTATATGTGTGCCTTTATGGAGGTCAGAGGACAGCCTGAGAGAAGAGGCTCCCTCCCTTCACCAAGTAGAAGCAGGGATAGACTCAGGTTGTCAGGCTCAACAGCAAATGCCGTCCCCCCAACTGACCCATCTGACTTGCCCAAGGAACCCAAGTTTCATTTCTTCTTAATATAGTAAGTAAGTTGGAATAGCCACCTGTAGCTTTGGATATCTTGTTGAAGTGAAATTCTAGACTCTTTCCGCCATTTCTTTAGGGAATGTTTACATTCTCTGTCAGTGTTCGTCTACCAGCTGCTCTGCTCCCACTTTGCTCATCTATTTTCTTTCTCTTCTCCCTGTCCTTGTGGGTTAAATATACATGTGTGCTTATTGTACTTTTGGGATTCTGGGAGAAACAAAAGTAGATGGATGTGGATGTTTATTTTATCTTCCTGGATTATCATGTATATCTCATGCTTTCACAGCCCTGGATCACCTTGAGGACTATCTACAGAAAATATTTCATCTAAAGCAGGAGACTGACTCTTTGTTTCTTCTCTCTGTAAATTATAATTCTATTAAAGAATCCTATGACATTCTCTACATTGAAATCAGTTTTGTTGATAGGACCATAACTTGAAAGATGTCTAGGGTTTTGTTTTTATTTTCTCTTTCTTAGTTTAAAATTATGGTTCATACTACTATGCTATAACTTCCATAGATATTTGGATGCTTTTCTGTAAGGTACTGAGGCGAACTTATCTTAAAATAAATATTTTTTTAATTCTTTATTAATTACACTTCATTCACTTTGTATCCCCCCTGTGGTTCCCTCCCTCCTAAAATAAATATTTTAAGTATTGATATGTAGGATATTTCATTTTAACTACACTTTTTTCTGATTATGTAAGTGGTAAGATTGGAGAAACCTTGATTTTTGTCTGTGTCTGTCTGTGTAAAACTAAGAATTCTAATATTACTGTATACAAGGTAACATACATTTTAGAATATATTTTATATCTCTTGTATATACTGTTTTACATATGTACTTTTCCCTTCAGTAATTACAAGTTTACTAAACATATTTATGATCTTTTTATAATATACTGTCATCATTTTCTAGTAATACTGGCTTCCTTGAATGCTGAAAGAAATATAAGATGACTTTGTATTCATTGATATTTCATATTTATAAAACAAAAAAATTGTCAAGCATCACTAGAGGTGTCTTGCATTATACTAAGCAAAACAGATGCAGAGCTGCCTAAGATAGCATTTGGGCATCCATGTCAGACACCTTATAATGTCCTGCAACTCTAGCTCCAGGGGGACCTGACTTCTCACCTGGAACACCTATACTCACATACACAGACACACATCTATACACATAATTTAAAAGTAAAAATAAATCTTACTAGGTGGTGGTGGAGCACACCTTTAATTCCAGTGCTTGGGAGGCAGGGGCAGGTGGATCTTTGTGAATTTTAGATGTCTACAGAGTGAGTTCCAGGACAGCTTGGACTACACAGAGAAAGAAACCCTGTCTAAAAAACAAACCAAGATAAATAAAGTAATAACTCTTTAAAAACAGTACAAAATTAAGAATGCTCTGAAATTCTAGGCCCTTTCAGTGTCATGCCAGCATTACAAAAAAAGTTAGATTTTAGGGTCATTTCAAAGTTTTTAGACTTTTGAAAAAAAAATTTTAGAGTTTTGGATTGAGTATATGCAAATACTATGAAGGCCAAGAAACTAAAATGTGAAACACCAGAGAGTCCCAGATATGTGAAAAAAGGATACTGACTCTGTGTAAGGAAATGCATTGTAATAGATGAAAAATACGTTCTTTCTGTCTCACAGGTTGCGAGCAGGATTGTGCGATCGCTGTGCAGTAACTGAAGAACATATGCACAAAAAGCAGCAGGAGTTTGAAAACATCCGGCAGCAGAATCTTAAGCTGATCACAGAGCTTAGTGAGTTCCCTTTCAATAGTTAACAAGTAACTAAAGTATAATGTCCTTTTCTTAAGACTTACGAGGGTATTGGTTGTAATTATATTAGTCACCTACATTTTAAAAAATTTGGGTGTCTTTTATAGATTGAATTTTATTTTAGTAGGAAATTGGGTGCAGAAGTGTTATGTTTACATGATCCTTTAAAATCTCACCAAGCGCTGGAGAGGTGGCTCAGCAGTTAAGAGCACTGTCTGTTCTTCCAGAGGTCCTGAGTTCAATTCCCAGCAACCACATGGTGGCTCACAACCATCTATAATGAGATTTCGTGTCCTCTTCTGGTGTGCAGGTGTACATGCAGGTAGAACATTGCATACATAAAATCTCACCAAGCTTAAGACAAGCATATTGCTGGCATGTCTGTATTTGTGTCTTTTATCATGATTACGTGCTGCTAGCTGCATAGCGAAGTTAAATACAGCACTGTAATGTGTTTACAAAGGTGTGCGCTATTTTGATTTTTGTTTATATTACTTCCAGTTTCCTCTTCCTATCCATTCATTGTAGAGTTTTTTTTAAACTCTTAGGTCTCACTCTATTTCTAAGAAGATTTTATTTATTTATTTTTTTAATTCGAGACAAGGTTTCTGTGTGTAGCTGACTGTCCTGGAACTTGCCTTGTAGACCAAGGTGCCCTCCAGCCCAGAGTGATCTAGCTACCTGCCTGTGCCTCCTGAGTGCTTCACTTGGCTCAGTTTCCATCCCTTGTGGCAGTGAAGTCACAGTGGCAAGAGCGTGAAGTAACTAATCATATGCACCTGTAATCGGGAATGGAGAGCATTGAATGCGCGCACGCTAGTGTTGTGCTCTTTTTTCACTCTTACCCAGGCAAGGCCTTCTGCCTGGGCAAGAGTACAACTCTCCTCAGTTAACATAATCAGTGTAATCCCCACAACATGCACAGAGGCCCACCCACAGGTAGTTTTAGACTCGATCAAGTTGACTGTTAACGCTCGGCATCAGCAATCCTGACTCCTCTCGTCTAGTTCATTTATCACTTACATGCATCGGTGAGTGCAGGTTCTTGTGTCCTTTGTGTACACGTGAAGGGTGGGAGTCAGTGTTGTGTATCCTCTTTACCTTCTCAGGTAGGGTCTCTCACTGAACCTGGAATTGTGGCTAGGCTGGCTGGACAGCAAGCTCTGGGAAATCGTCCAGTCTGTCCCCCTTCCCTGTCCACCCTGGTACTGAAGGTACAGAAATGTGCCACAAACCCAGGTTTTTAGGTGGATGCTGGGCATATGATCTCAGAGTCTCATGTTTGGACAGCAAGCATTTTAACTCTGAGCTATCTCTCCAGCCCGTTTAATTTATTTTTCAAAGTTAAAAAGAAAAAATTACTAGATAAATGCTACACAAATACATATATTAAAGAAATTAGATGTTCGCCCATTGTATGAAAGAGCCAATCAGTCCAATCTATTTCTAAGTAAAAGAAACAGGATTGATAGTGGGGAATGGTAAAATTGACATCTGGCATTGTATTTAAGACCTACTGCAAAGGTAGAGTTAACAATTAGGAGGTTGTATTTTATGTTTGTTTTACAACTCCCTCTGTATATTGTTAATACATATGAAAGAAATGTCATCCTACAGAATGACTTCACATGGGCTGGGATAAGTCTTCTTGTAAAATGATTTTTTTCCTTTTATTGATAAAGTTTTTTTCCTCACATAATGTATCCTGATTACAGTTTTCCCACCTCTACTCCCAGATGTTCCACACCTCCCCTCTCATCCTGATCTAGTCCCTTTCTGTCTCTCATTAGAGAACAGACTTCTGGGGGATGATAACATATAATAAGGTGAAACAGAAACTAACAGGTTCAGTATGTGAGTAAATATGCCATTGTATAAATGTAGCACAGTTTCATCACTTTTTTTAGGATGCTGCCCATATCTTAGGTTTTTTTGTTTGTTTGTTTTGTTTTTTTTAGTTCCAGGTTCTCTTTAGAAGGTAGTTTACTCATTTCAAGAAAGTATATTTAGATTTATAAAGTGCTGCTCGCTTAACAAGTTTCTAGGCTGTGATTAACCTCTGTTGGTGGAGGCTGTGATTTTGCTGTAACATCAATTCTTAGATCTAGTCCTCCTAGTTTAGTAATGCTTGCTCAGCCCATAGTAACATTAAAAAATTTTAACTAATAGGAACTTCAGGCTGTCTCCAGTGGAAATGATATTCTATAGATTTCAGCACAAGTAGGAACTAAGAAGCCCTATTTCTGTTGTGAATTTTGTCAGGCCATACTAGAAAGACAGGAAGATTCAGGGGAGAGAGAGTCCACTTGCAGTGCTCCACTTAGAGTGGACCATATTTATATTACTCGTGAAAAGGTCTGATAAAAAGAAAGATTGACTTTATAAATGTGCTAAGCATTCGTATTCAGCATTACTGTTTGTAGTGCTGGCCATGGAACTCAGAGCCTTGGGAACACTAGGAAATACTACTTTTATAATTAAATTTATTTCAAGATAAGTGTCTAGCAAAATACTTGAAAATAGGACTGAATAACTCAGATGGAATTCCTTCTTGTCCTTAGCATGAATAACTGGACTGCACTCCTTAATATTATTTTGTGTATATATATATAATGCTTGTATTATACAAGCATTATATAAAATGATCAGTTAATCAGTTACATAGAATTGGTGAACTATGAAATGCATTAATCACTGCTCAGGGGCAGGTTAGCACTGACTCTGTATAACAGTATGATTCAGGGTTGGCATGCCTTGTGTCAGGGCTCACATCCCAGTAATCACTTTGAATCTCAAGAGGCTGAGACAGGGGAGTTTCTGTGATTTTTGAGGCTACCCTGGCCTGCATACTAAGTTCCAGATCAGCCTGAGCTGCTGAGTGAAACCTTCTCTCAAAAACACAGCAAAAAGAAAAGAAATAAAATTCTAATTTCCTCATAAATGTTGACATTTTATGCCTGACGTGAATGTTAATATGCTTTCTCTTCCATGTTATTTTTAAGTGAATGAAAAGAATACTCTTCAGGAAGAAAACAAAAAGCTTTCTGAGCAATTGCAGCAGAAAATTGAGTAAGTATTTTCTTTCAACTGCAGCAAAAACAGTACTTTTCGTTCTTTTATTATACTTAGTTGTACAAACTGAAAGTATAATCATAAGTTTTATTTTTTCTAATTATGAAGTGCATTTTTGTTTTTAAGAGCATATCTAGCAGCATTTTAAAACATTTAAAGTTTTATAATGATATAAATAGAAAATTACTTAAATACTTTATATTTCAAATATTTAAGATTTTTTTCCTTTTTTCAGTGTTCTAGAAGCGTCATAATTACTTCTTCTTTGGCAACTTCCCTCTTCTATTTTTGTTTCTTCTTTCTTTCTGTAGAAATAAAACTAACTTTTTTTTCTGGTCTTCTGTTTTGTATTATTGCTAAGCCGCAGAGTGTTCCTAACTCTGCAGAGTAGTTTATTATCCATACTTTACAGATGAGAAAACCAAAGTTCACAAAGGCAAATGACTTTCCTATGATTTCATCACTAGTAAATAGTATGAGCATTACTCAGACCTGTATCTTCCGACTTGAAAACCTCTCTTTTTTCCCACCATGCAGCACTGTCTCAAAAAAACAAAAAAAAAAAAATCTTTTTTTTTTCCCCCAGTATGTCTGACAAAATTGAGCGTAGAAATAGGACTTCTTAGCTCCTCCTCGTGCTGTCAGCTTGACCTAGCTAGCATTGTTTGGGAAGAAGAAGCCACAGTCGAGAACATAACCCTACCAGACTGGGCTATAGCTAAGCCTGGGAGGCATTTTCTTCATTTTTGGTGTAGGAATGCTCGGCCTGTTGTAGGTATTGCAGCACTTAGGCAGGTGATCTTGGATGGTAAAAGAGAGCAGGCTGAGCACTCATCTTCATGGTCTCTGCTTCACTTCTCACATCGTTCCATGCCTTTAGTTCCTGCCTTGACTTCCCTTCATGGTGGACTGTGACTAGGACATGTAAGCTAAATAAACCCCTCTCTCCCCAAGTTGCTTTTGATCACAGAGTAGTTTGTTTGTTTGTTTGTGCTTTGCTTTGCTTTGCTTTTTGAGACAGAGTTTCTCTGTGTAGCCCTGGCTGTCCTGGAACTAGCTCTGTAGACCAGGCTGGCCTTGATCACAGAGATCCACTGCCCGACCTTCGTCATGGTGTTTTATCATAGCAATAGAAACCCTAACTAAGACAGCACTTATGTAAAATTAGATTGTTTTTATTTAGGGTGTTTGTTGGTTTTGCTTGGTTAGTATTTAAGTTTTGAAGTGGAGACTTGGGTCTTCATTTGTTAACCAGGTGCTTTGAAATTGTGGTCTCAAGCATTTGTCTTACCTTACTACCAGTTAGCTGGGATAACAGGTACACCAAAGTGACTGCTTCCTGTAATTTTTTAAGCTTTTGGATTCAGAGAAGTCCTCATAATACAGAATTCTCAAATGTCCTGCTGGACTTAAATAGGCGTCTACAAAAACTTAAGACTGTACAGATGTCATACTGTTTTGGTTTGCAGTAGTTTTATATATGTCTAGTAGGTGAAATAATTTTTAACAGAATATTTTAGCTAATGCATATCCATTTGTCCCATGTGCTCAATCTAAGGCTATAGAGGAAAGAGAGAGTCTATAAGTGTGTGAAAATGCAAACATTCTTGTTAATTCATCATCTGTGATGAGAAGAGGTTAGAACACAGACCTGTCATCTTGTATATGGTTCCAAAGTTGATTTTATTTATTTCATTGTGTTAATTGACAATCTATGTTTATTTCAACTGCCAGAATGTTATTTATAGTTTTTATTTATCATATTCCATTGAGTAGTCACATGTTTTGCAGAGACTGTCAAGGTGTTTATTGTAAATGATGCCTCAGACTTTACTGCACGCGTTATAATCTGTGTGTGCTATGTATTTTCATTTTTAAAAATCTGAATATTCTTTGCTTCCAAGAGTTTCAGATAGGTTATTGTTGACATATTTGTTTGTTACATGATTTATCACATGTAGCACATGATATATTAATGTCATTCCCGCTTTGCTCCCCTCCCTTTACCATGCTCACCCACAATCAGACTTGACAGGGAAAATGAGGCAGGAATGGTAGGGTGTGATGGAGAAACGTGAGAACAGACTCTCAGGAGGCAACCTGCATTGAGCATCTCATTAAATTGGGGGAACAAAGGCTGTTTAAACCTTTGGGAGTGGATAGAGGCTTTTAAGATAAGTGTACATTACTGGCCAAAGCTAAGGTGCTGAAAATACCTTATATGCATGAAGAGGAGTTCCAGGTGCTTTCTGGACATGATTTTATAAGGAGAGAGGAAGTTTAACCTGTAACCTGGTGGCCTTCGAGGGTGAGGGTCATATGGCTTCATGTGCTGGGACATGTAGGCCCCGAACACGGAGGGAACAGACCTACTCCTGCCGGTCTCAAGATGAGACTTCTGGGGTTTGGACAGGCTTGGACTCTAATTCTCTAGAATTGTAAGCCCTGAGCACGACAGTAGAATAGAAACTTACTGTGTGTGTGTGTGTGTGTGTGTGGTAATCATAGGATAACTTTGGAGAGTGTGTGTGTGTGTGTGTGTGTGTGTGTGTGTGTGTGTGTGTGTGGTAATCATAGGATAACTTTGGAGTGTGTGTGTGTGTGTGTGTGTGTGTGCGTGTGTGTGTGCGTGTGTGTGTGTGGTGATCATAGGATAACTTTGGGGAGTCAGTTCTTTCCTTCCACTATGTGGATCCCGGGGATCAAACTCAAGTTTGTGTGTACAATGTTCTACCTGCACACCAGATGCACATCTACAGAAGAGGGCGCCAGATCTCACTATAGATGGTTGTGAGCCACCATGTGGCTGCTGGGAATTGAACTCAGGAAGAGCAGCCAGTGCTCTTAACCTCTGAGCCATCTCTCCCACCCTGTTTTTATTCTCTTTAGCTTTACATTTCTCACAGGTTTAAGTGACTTCTGTCAGTGCCTCATATCAAGTCATTAATAAAACGTTGAACAAAGCATGCCTGAGATTGAAGCCCTGTAGCATTACTACTGCTGATGACTTGTGACTAGAGTCTGTTCATACCAAGTTTGTGTTTCTTTTCTGTTTATTGTTTACAGTGAGAGGTTATCAAGAGGGTCATTTTCAGACTTCCTGATAGCCAGATTCTCAATGAAGCATTCCATAAGAACATAGTTCTGATACCTGTACTGTTAAAAATTAGCCTTTGAATTATTTATATGATAAACTTCCAAGGGATTGCTTCTAAGGGTAGATTATTTGTACTTTAAGAAAATTTCCCCTTTGATTAAAAATGAGAACTTTGAAATAACAGTTTGGTGGCTGTAACATTGCTTTAGTGAGTTTAAATTATGTTTTAACTGGAGACATAAATTCTTCAAACTAGAAAAGGAAGAAGCTAAACTTTGAAAACTTTTAAAGTGGGCTCCTTATGAAGAGAAACGTGGATCCTCATACATCGTTGAGAAAGAACAGCTGAAACAGTGGCAGACCACAAATAATAAGCAGCAAATCTTCTAATGTTATCAGAAGGAAAAGCTAAGGGAAGGTGGCAAGAACATAATTAACTGGAATAAGACAGCAACTCTTAATTTTATCAGAAAATCAGGATGAACTTAATGCTTTCAAGAATTAAATTGGGTAAAGCAGAAACTGCTTCTCCTGGTGCCTGTCATTTTGGCCAGAGAGGATACATTTGCACTTGTGTGCTTAGTCAGGCACTGTTGGATAGGGCTAGTAGCTATATATTTTTTTTTCTTGTGCAATTTTCAACCCCTTGTAAATAAATCCTGCCAGGGAATAATTTTATTCTTGTGACTCATTTATGTTTCAGGTTGAATTTTTATGACAGTGATATGGTTAGTTCAAGCTAGGTCACTTAAGTTTTACACTCCACTAACTTGAAAGACTTTCTCATCTAACCTTTCTTTGTTTTGTAGAATAGGCGTACTATTAAGTTATTAAAAATTATGTGTTAAGTATATTCCACAGAGTGGTGGCTAAAGCAATAACAGACTATATTTAAAGTTTGGTAGAAATGTAGGTTTTACTTTATAAAATAGGTTTGCAAAGTGAATTTATTAGTTAGCTTAATTTAATCATTCCACAGTATAAACATGACAAAATATGGTATGCACATATGTATGTGCATGTGTTGCATATATGCAGTCATTTTATCAGCTAACTAGATATTAGCTCTAAGGTTGTCCTTTATCATATATTATAGAATAATGGATAACAGATACTGCTGGTATTATTCAGGAAATTAAAGGATAAATATTTGTTAGAAAACATTTTTCTTTGTTTTGGATTGAGTTTTACTTTATCTTTTAAAAATTTATTGTGTGTGTATGGTGTGTGTGTGTGTGTGTGTGTGTGTGTGTGTCCGTCCATTCATCCATGATGCATGTATTTGAGTATGTGGACATGGTGTACCTGTAGAGGTCAGAGGACAGCTTTGTGCAGTCTCTTCCCTTCTTTCAACTTTACATATGTTCTGGAGACCAAACAAGTTGCCAGGTTTACACAAGCACCTTTATTACTGCATCATCTTGCCAGCCGTCTTTCAATCTTTGCTGATCATAGTTTATAAAATTTTACATAGTTGTTTGGACTAATATGACAAATTAATTTTTAATATATTAAAAATATATAGCTAGTTTAGTCTTATAAAAAATTAAATGGCTGACAGAATAGTATTAGCTAATAAGAGCAACAATAGTTTGGCATAGGTTGTTAAGTGATACAGTTCTATGCAAATTTTTGGTTGGTGTCATTGGTCTCTAATCGAGTTAGGCAAGAAGAGTTGCTGAGATCAGCACAAATTTATTTCTTTAGTGAAACCTGAAAATGTCTCACATTCATTCGCTAAAAAAATCTTTCTGTACTCCCTGTTGCTCTTTTAGATGCGTGTGATTCATCAGTAAGTCATAGGTCCTTGCTCTCTTACATCTGGCATTACAGTTGGTAGTCAGTAAGTAACATCATGTTATATACGTTGTTAAACAGCCTCTTTACAATAGATAAATTGAATAGAACAGAGGAACAGAAGTTATGGGGCTTTATCCACATAAAGTCATATATACAGCACCTTGGGTACTTCCTGGAGATGTAAACACAATAAAGTTGGTAGTTAGCATATCAGCATTATCATCGTGTGTCATTTGCTGAGTCATGTTGATTCTACTACCACATTGTTTAACGTCGGCCGTTTCCATTCCATAGGTGAATGTTACAGTTCAGGCCGCAGAATCTTGCAGCAGCGTCTGATTGACTTCCTTCCTCTTTTCCTGTTCCAGTCTTGTGCACTCTTGTGAAACTGTCACACTCCTCTTATGCTCTGAAACCCTAATTCTCTTTCTCCTCAGTTATGGACACATTCACTCAAGTTATCCAGCTCACCCTTAGGCAACACTTCTGTCTAGCTTTCCTCAAGCTGTGTGCATTCTTTTCCATTCAAAATCCCTTTAATTTTTACCTCCAGTGGTGCAGTCTGTACACTCTACTTCAATTCCAAACATGCATTTCAAGTAGTTTGGGTTAAGAAGTCTATAATATTGGTTCTAATTCATTTGCACACTTGTCTATTCCCGAGTTTGCAATGGCAGGTGTAAAGAATGTCTTTTATAGTTTTGCATTTTATTTATTTTTGTATCTTTTATATTTTTGTATTCTACTGTAGGGACACATTATTTAGTGTATATTTTAATAAATATACAGAATTCATCTTTTTTTTTGTCATTTTGCTCTAGAAATGATCAACAGGAGCAAGTAGCTGAGTTTGAATGTGAGGAAAACATTATTCCAGACTCACCAGTAACATCCTTTTCATTTTCTGGCATTAACCGTCTACGAAGAAAGGAGAATCTCCATGTCCGATACATAGAACAAACACATACTAACTTGGAGCACTCCGCATGTACAAATGGTAATGGTCAGAATTGTGTTTTAGTTACTGGTTTTGTGAAGTGTTTACTTACTGTTTTTATGTAACCCAGTTTGGTGAAGGAAAATGGACATTGTTCAGGTAATTAAGGATATCACTGTGAATTTAACTTCTATTTGTAAAATGACTAATACCTCTTATGTTTTTTTTTTCTGGCGTTATATAATGACATGAACGATAGTTTGTTTGAATATGTGTGCATAATTTTACGCACATATGTATGTGCCTGAGTATATATGTATGTGCTTGGAGCCCACAGAGGTCAGAATAGAGTGTCGACTCCCCTGGAACTGGAATTATAGGAGGTTGTGAGCTGCCTGCCATGTAGGTGCTGGTAACTGCACCTAGGAACTTTGCAAAAGCAGCAAATGTTCCTAACTGCTGGGGCATCTCTCCAGCCCTCTGCTTGGATTTTTTAATGTGTATACTTTATGGAATCTATTTCTTTTTAAACAGTCTCTGTACCCTTGACTATCCTTGAACTCACTGTGTAAACCAGGCTGACTTTGAAGTCACAGAAATCCACCTACCTCTACTGTAAGGGTTAAATGTGTATGCCACTATGCCTGGCTTAATGCACCTGTTTTGTTTCTTTTGCTTTGCTTGTGCTTATGTTTTTCTCAAAACAAGGGTTCTCTGTACAGTCCTGGCTGTCCTGGAACTTTCTCTGTAGATCAGGCTGGCCTCAAACTCAGATCCACCTGCCTCTGCCTCCAGAGTGCTGGGATTAAAAGCCTGTGCCACCATGCCTGGCTTGTGGAACCTATTTCTAATTCCATTCCAGCTTACTGTTTTGGCTAAATGCTTCAAAAATTACTATTTCAGATAGTCTTGTACTTGTAGCTTATGTGACATGATATTGTGATTTTTTTTTAACTGGACATTTAAAGTAAAGGGCAAAGATTAATTCTTAACTCAGAATATTTGAGATGTTTGAGAAAAGGTTTGCTAAATTAGCTCTTAAAAAAATAAGATCTATGTGGCTGGAGAAATGGCTTCACAGTTAAGAGCACTGGCTTTCAAAGAACCCAGATTCAATTCCCAACAAACACATGGCATCACACAACCAACTTTAACTCCAGTTCCATGAGATCCAGTGCCCATTCCTAGTCTCCATAGACATCGGGCATGTACATAGTACATGGACACACATGCAGGCAAAACACCCATATACATAAAACAAAAATAAATATAAGCTCCTACAGAGATGGTTTAGTGGTTAAGAGTACTTGTTCTTACATAGGACCTGGGTTCAGTTCCCAGCACCCATATGGTGGCTCACAACTGTCCATACCTCCATTCCCTGGGATCTGATTCTGACACCTGTGGTCATATGGTATAAATAGGTATGTGCAGGCAATATACATATAAAACATAAATAAATAAATCTTAAAAATTAATTAGATCAATTAGGTTAAGATTTATTTGATATATTAACATAAATTAATATGATAAACAAATTAGTATATTGATTATTCTTAGAGAGTGTAAATAAAGCAGAGCATGGTGGCACATCCTGTAATCCCAGTACTTGGGGAGGCCAAGGCAGGTGGATCTCTGTGAGTTTGAGGCCAGCCTGGTCTACAAAGAAAGTCCAGGACATCCAAGGCTACACAAAAAATCAAGAAAAGAAAAAAAAAATAGAAAAAGTATAAATAAGTTTTATCACACTTAGACTAAAAGTGTAATAGTTATAAAGAGATAAAGGGAACTCTAGAACAGGAGAATTAAGTGGGGAGGCTAGTGAGAGAGCAAGCTAAAGGAGGAAATATGGGACAGGACAACTAACACTAAAGGCCTTTGAAAAACCACATGGAAACCTACTCCTGTAGACGTTTCCTAAAATATATGCATGTGTGAAAGGAATTTAAATGGAGTCATTCTATAATGGGGGAGATGATGCCCCAACTAGATGTCTTAAGCCTCCAAGAAAACTTCCAGTGCCAGGAATGGGTTACACATGGTTGATCATTGGCCAAAGGGGTCCCATAGACCACCTCCTCACCTATCTACAAACCCTGTGATGTACAACAGACATCTGCCTACAAAATACACTTCTGCATTAGTGGCACAAGTATTATGGGGGTAACCAAGCACTTTTTTTTTTAATTGGATTTAAGGCCGACTTCATGAGATGGAACCCCTACCTGATGCTGCTAACATGGCCAAGAACCTGTAACTAGATAGATCATGGACCTAGGGGAAAACCTACTACTGTTTTGCTAAAGGAACATAGCAATATAATTACTCCTGATGACATATTACTATACACATAGAGCATAGCATTGTTCAGTCCTTACCAGAGAAGCTCTTGCAGTAGATGGTAAATAACAAGGAGGTGTGCAGGTGACCAATACTTGGCCGTAAATGGGATGTCTTTATCAAAGCAGTCCCATGGAGGTTCCAGGATCTGAGCAAAAGAGGAGGTGGAAAGATTGTAAGAGTCAGAGAGGTGGTTCTCCGGGAAACTGCTTCTTCCAGACACAACAGGGCTGACACATGAATCCATACAGACAGTGCTAGCCAGACCTGCGGAAGTTTAAACAAGACAAAATCCCAGCCCTGAGAATGGAAAGTGGACACAAAGTCTCATTCCTAATTAAGAAGCTATTTGCACTTCCTCTCCGCTGAGAAGGACAGAATGCACGTGTGCGTGCGTGCACGCACGGTGTACTCTTTCTTTTGGGAGGGGAGTGGATTTCTTTTTTTTTGTTGTTAGTTTTGATTTGGCATTTTAAAAATAACTTTCTGTTTGGTTTGTTTTTTAGAGTAAGAACACGAAGTTGAAATGGTAGGGAGTATCTGGGAGAAAGTATGTGATCAAAATATATTGTCTGAAATTTTTAATAAAAATTAAAATTCTAAAAATTAATTACATCTTTATTTGAACATGTAAAAGTTGACAGGTTTCTTTACTTTATGTGTTTTTATCACCATCTAGTGGAGAACAAAAAATTAAATGTTAATTCCTTCATCTAGTTGGAGCTAAATTAAAGTATAAGATCCTAGATCTTAAGTGAACATATTGGTCTTTAAGTTGCAGATAGATAGCTATATGTATAATTTACATCGTGATTAAATCCATCCATATGAATGTCCAGAAAACAACTGCAGTCATTTTATTAGTAGTCATTTGTATCATAAAAGCTTCTGGCTTATTTCCTAATTGTAGAAACCAAGCATATAATATAAATACTTTAAAATCCAGTTTTAATCTTATTCTATATATTTTTTTACTTAGAAAGTAAAATTTTTTTAATGAGTTAATGACTCTAATATTATTCTCTTTACCATATTTACTTATCTTAAAAGTTTCTAGCACTTTAATTTTCAAGTTATAATTAAAGTACAACGCTATTCCTTTACCTTATCCTTTGGTTGTCCTTGAACTAAGTATTTAAGCAGTAGAGATATTTTTGATAAGCACATTTCAAGTTTTCTTTCAGGACAGATTTTAGAGAAACACGAACCATTAACATTTTCAGTAAAGTTAGTGCTTTGTCTAACATGAGAAAAGTGACAGAGCTGTCACTACCTAGGTAACTCAGGTCATAAGAAGCTCACTTGTTCTAGTCCTCTTTCTTTACTCTCCTAGCTACAGCTCTGTTTCTCAGTGAAACTAAAGAATTACGAGAATTGTGTCTACAAAATAATGGTTGTTAGGTATTAAAGACAATTTATATAGATGTACCAGAATAAAGCTTGACAGCATCTTTTGTCGTTACTTATTATGTGACCTCTTTTTTTTTTCCCCTTAGAGTTAAGAAAAATATCCAAGGCTTCACCTCCTCCACCACATCACTCTGAGGAACCCGAAATTCTAGTCGCTGACACTTGCAGACAGACTCACTCACCAGTAGCTAGTAAGTGAGATATTGAGGTTATAAGTTAAGGTTGTGGTTGTTGATAGGCAAAAATGAGCAACACTCACAATTAGCCAGTATTTATGCTTAATATGAGAAAGCAATGTTATGCTTAATATGAGAAAGTTCCACCCTTTTGGAACTTTCAGTCTGGTTATGGGAGAAAGAAAACAAAGTTATGTCAGGCAGTCAGGTACTCTGAAGACAATGCAAGGTGCCAAGGACGGTAGAGAGTCTTACTAAAATGACACTTGAGCAGAGGCTAAAGGAGTGGGTGGTGTGCAGGAACAGCATCCGAGACAAAATACAGTTTCGGTTAGTTTGAGGATCATTATGAGAGTCTATGGCTAGAGGCAGGATGAGAAAAGGGAAAGGTAATTTGTGCAGGAGGACTAATAGAACTGCTTCTTGACAGATGGGAGACAGATGGAAGAGAGCAGGTTGGCAGGGAATAGGGAAGCTTAAAATTCAGAAGCTTGGCTTTGAAAATATGGTTTGAAATTCAAAACAGGCGTTCAGATAAAGATTATTTAAGATTTGGGGTCCCCATATCAATGAGTTCATCATTAGAGGAGAAGGTTAGTGTGCAGGTGGAAGAGACAGGTGGAATAACGTCGGTAACCAAGCAAGTCAACGTAGGCGGAAGAGACAAGTTCAGGTACCAAGACCTGGGCAGGTCTGCCATTGTGTTAATCAGTGATCTTTCTTCTTGTTTCTCTTTCCAGAAACCATTTACACATTTTCTCCTTTCACTCTTGCCTCTTTAGAGTCTTAGTATTGTAGACAGGCTGTATATCTGTTTGTGTGCTGTGTTATTTGTCTTTTATACATGAAAAAGAAAGACAGTTTTGTCCCCAAAAGCCCTTTTTCTTTCTTTTTGTCACACACACATACACACTGACAGTATTACAACTGTTTCTGTTTTGATGTAGAGGTCACTAAAAGGAAGAGGAACTAACAAAGCAGCCAGAGAAAGCTTTCAGTGGGAAAGGAGGGCCAACAGCAATGGCAGCTGTAGAGAGGAGGAGAGGATAAATAAACAACTGTGCTGAACAGCGCTGACAGGACAAAAGATGACAGCCTCTTAGACCTTACCATGGGATTTGATTGCATGGAGATGATTAGGTGTTAAACTAGTAGCATGATTCAGAGCTTGAAAGGTACAACAGTGATTATCTGACACTATCATTAAAAAACTAGAGGCAGAGAAAGCAGAAAACATAGATATACATGAGTCTTCTGGGGAGTTTTTCAGTAAAGGGAGAGAGAATGGGGCAGTGACTAGCAAGAAAAATGGGTCAAACTGTCATATTTTAAGATTGGCAGCAAATTTTTATGCTTGATAGGATGAACAAGTAAAGGAGAAAATTAGTAAGATACAAGGAAGAGGGAATAACTAAGAAGGTGAGAGGGAGTGAGATCCATAGCCCAACTGGAAGGCCAGCAACATTAATTAACTGTTTTCATGTCATTTTAGTAGCAGCAGGTATTCTAGAAGCCATAACTGATCCTATACTGTGAATCTGTGGTGGATTGGCTGTAATTATGTTTGTATATATGTGGACTGATTCCAGCTCAGGGTACTCGTGGTAGCACACATGAATATGACAGATACTTGGCACTCAGGGCTCTAGAGTAGCTTCTCTTCTGTAGCTGCCTGTACTCCATCATTTGCCTTCTCGTCTTTGTAATTTGTTTGCTGTGACCCCTCTCTCCCCATGCTACAGTATGAAACCAGAGCTTTGCACATATGAGACAAGTGACTTTGCTCCTTCCCCTGACCTTTCTGCTTATATCTCCAGCTACTCTGCTGGTCTTTTCTTGTTGGCATACATATTATCTTATACTGAT
Organism: Meriones unguiculatus; assembly: GCF_030254825.1. NCBI lineage: Eukaryota > Metazoa > Chordata > Mammalia > Rodentia > Muridae > Meriones > Meriones unguiculatus. The sequence goes on along the minus strand of NC_083350.1, from coordinate 74,917,551 downwards.
ACTCTCCTAATCTTTGCTGCTTTACTTAGAGAGTCTCTTCAGAGTTAACAAAGTAATCTGTTGTCAGTGTCTTTGTTTACATTCATCTCTTGCAGCCAGCTCTAGAGTTGAGTCCACTTTCCTGCCGTGAAGGACACTGAGTGTGGAGACAAAGAGAACGTATTTGCACACGTTCCCACTCACTGCTCTAAACTGCTCCTGGAGAAAGCTTTTGAAGTTACTGTTAGAGATGTTTGCAACAAAGCTTGCTGATGGGCTTTCTCTTTCTATAAAATCCTCACCTAGAATCAGCATTCTCTTACCCATATGCTAATAAGTCCTGAATTTATATCTCTGTACAAGACTTTTCTCCTGAATTCCAGACCACTGAACCTGCCTAGATGTTTTTCATTTTCAGCAAGTACAAATTGGACTCTCTCTCGCCACACTTAATCTTTATCCTTATATTCATAATCTCAGTGGATGACACTATACACATCTTTTTATATTACCTCAGTAAAAAAGCTGAGTCATTTTAGACTCTTGCTCCCATTTCTAAACATCCTCCAGAGTTTCCTGATCCTACTGACCCCCAGTTTGTTCTGCATATTCTCTGTACCTTCTACTAATTTTAGCCGCCAGCATCAAGACTTTCATACCTTGTTTCAGTCTCCTGGCTGTTGGATTTGCTTCTTGGCTTTGAGTTTGTCATAGTCAGAATTAACCCTTTTTACCCAAGTATTTACATCTGGTCTTTCAAAACTTAGGGATCTTTTTTCTTGTTCACAATTCTGAACTCTTAAGCACAATTTACCCCCAATTCACAGGTTTGGGCTCATGCCCTTCTATTTTCATCTTCCACGATCCAGTTTCTAGCTATAAAATCACATGTAGTTCTCTGAAAAGCAATTTTTTCCCCATATATCTGGATCTTTAAAGATACCTAAAACTTTACTTTCTGCCCCCCAGTCTCATTAAGTGGCTGAACTTCCCCGTTCCCTTAAGGGTCATGTTAAATATTAATTTGTGTAGTTTGTCTTGATTTCCCAAAGCAGATCTAGGATCCCTCTGTATTTAAACCTTTATTATGTTTTGTTTTGTTTTACATTCTTCTGCAAATTGTTTTTTTCCCTTAGAAATGAGAAGTTATGTTTTTACCTTTCAGTATAATGACTAGGCTCTTGAGAAGACATAAACTGTGTCGTACTCAGTTCATTAAGGAAAAGTAGAAAACTTAAATGAATGAAAAGTTTAACAATTTGGATGCTAAAATATATGTAACTCATTGCTATTTATTGAAAACATTTTAGACCTTTTGAACAGTTTAAAATTTTTCCACTGTTATCTTAAAAATGGTAGTACTTTGATTGTTTTCCTAATCTTTGTGGGGTTTATGCCTTGGTTCTTCTAATCTTTGATTTATTTTTGTATATCTACTCCCTAAAATTGTATAATGAGTGGTTTTTTTCTTCTTATTTTAGAAATATGTGGAACAAGCAGTTATCCCATGGATAAGTCATCTTTTAATTTAGATACTGTTGTTGCTGAAACACTTGGACTTAATGTTCAAGAAGACTCTGTAAGTCACCACTTAGTTTGATTATATGAATTATTAATAATTGAAAATAATTAACAATTGGAACAGGCATATGTTCTTTAAAAATTAAGCAGGAGCCAGTTTGTCACAGTCTGAGGGAGCATGCTGAACTGGCAGGGCCAGAGGGACCATGAGAATGAGCAGGAGAAAAATCACATTATCCAGTCATCGTTGGATAAAGGCCTAGAACAAGACTCTTAGAAAGGCCCATTTACATTCTCCTTGCAACGCCGTCAGAGCAGCAGGTTCTTAGGACATGAATTGAGTTGAAATCTGGAGGACTTATTTTGTCAGCTGTCTTTCAAGCCCCTTCTTTCATGCTTCCTCCACATATTCAGTCTAAGAAACATCCTTTAGATTGAATTCAGAACTTATTGGGTCTTTCTGACAGCCATTAAATTTTCTTTTCTTTTTTTTTTTTTTTTTAAATGACATGAATTTTAAGAACTACCAATTCAGCTAAAAAGATATTCCTTAGAGGTTGAGTTAGAGACTGACCCTATAATTCTGTTTTAATTATTTTAATATCTTCCTGTGTCTACTTTACTTTTTTTCCCTTCATGTTATAAAACTTTTGAAGTTCCCAATCTTAAGTTCTTAGTATTTGTTTGTTTTTAGATTTATTTATTTACTTATGTTTATGCCTACACATTGTTATGCACATGTAAAGTCTGATGCCCATAGAGGCTAAAGAGGAGATCAGATCTCCCTGACGTTTGAGTATGGGAAGTTGTGCGCTGCCTGATAGGAGTGCTGGGAAGCCAGCTCTAGTCCTCTGCAAGAGGAACGAGTGCTCTTCGACCGCTAAGCCCACTAAGCTGTTTCTTCAGCCCCAGATGGGAGGCTTTCCGTCAGTTTGTAGTACCGGGTGTTAGAACCCAAGGCTTTACAAATGATAGGTGAAGCTCTGCTTTGATACAATTTTAAGGACTAGGGAATTAGATTGGCTCATTGGCGTAGTGTTTGCCAGGCCCTGAGTTTGACTGCTAGGACTATAACCAATCAAATGACAGATTTAAAATAGTCCTCCTTTGCTTTTACCATAAATATGTGTGTGCTCTTAGAAAATTTTCTTGGTGTTGAATTTCTAAAATTGAGTTAGGTTTTTTACTACATTTCAATTTTACCCTTTTAAGTTTTTTCCTAAAGTGATAGTGGGTAATTTTTAGCTTCTGAACATTTAAATGTGTTTAATAGTTTCTAGTTCTTTACTAGCCAAAAATCTACCACGTTCAGATATGAAATAAAGGTATTAAAAGAGGAGGTATCAGAGGCCTGATCATGGGTCAATAGCATCTTTATCATTCTTGAATGTCTTACAGGCACAGGATCTCAGATCTACTGAACTTGTGTTTTAATGATTCCCAGTTGACCTGTATGCACATTAAATCTTGAGAATTCCCTCTACAGGGTCCTTTTAAATTCACTTGTGTTTTCTACCTTTCATCTTAATGTATTTTGGTACTGAAGCAAAATACATAATACTACTATGCAGTAGTAATAAATTATACTTATATAAAGAATTAAAATTAAAAATAAGTAAATTATACTTATAAAGTATTTCTTTTCATATTTTTTATTGTGATAAAATGTAAATAACAATTTAGTTATTTTAAAGTCTACAGTGCAGGGATATTTACACATTCACAGTATTATACAGCTCTCTTCTCTAACTATGTAGCTCTTCATTCTGGGTCTTCTTACTTTCTGTATTTTTGAGATTTATTTGCATTGTAGCATTTATCAACTTTAAGCTTACTTTACTATTGGAGGAACCCCAATGTCCTACGAGCCCTCTTGGAGATGAGCTCTACCGTTGTCTCAAAGATCACAAAGAACAGCCTTCCGGGGAGCCTGCAAGAAGTGGTGAAGATAGTCCAAGGTAACTGAGCATATAGGTTTGTTGTTTGTTTGCCTTTAAAATGTAGCTCTGTACAGCAATACTGCACTCCCCCAAAGTGGCTGCAGATATTATATCTAGGTCCTTTTCCTGCGTCATCAAGTAGCTTTAAGAGCTACCAGTCTTGCTTTATCCCATTAAAGACACAGTCATTACTTTCTATCCCCAAACACTAAATGGTGTGAAGATGCACTTTATGTTCTGTGTTGTGTATGAGCCTGTGTGTCTGTATGTGCACCATGTATTCCCAGGAGATGACAGGGTGTCAGATCCCAGGAACTAGAGCTAGCGATGGTTGTGAGCCACCATGTGGGTGGAACTCAGCTGACCCTCTGTAGGAGCTGTTGATCCTTTCATCCATCGAGCCACCTCTCTAGCCCATGTTTTACTTTTGTTTTTCTAATTTCATAATATTTACTAACTAACAATACTTGTTGATAAAGCATTTTGCTTGCTTGGCTTTTTTAGCTATGTGTTACATTTAGTTTATTATGATAATAACTTGTCAAGTGAGTTTTATTACCCTCGTTTAATATCATATAGCTATTGAGAGCACTTACTGCACTCTGTTTAGTTCTGTAGTTTAAGAGGTTTTTTGTGGTTTTTTTTTCTTGGAATTGCTCATAAGATTTAATAATAGCAAAAGACTTTTGAGTACTCAATGAACTTCATTTTCACATTCATCTTTGTTCTGCCAAATGAGGAGAAACCAATGCTGCATCTTAAATTTGTGTTAATCATCTGTGTCCAATAGGTAGATAATGCCTTACTGTTCTGTATCAAGAAAAGTTTTCTTAGTATATTGCTTGTTAATGTTTACCCTGTTTTTCAGTTGAAAGGAATTCTTATGTATTCTTCTTTATTTAGAGTTTCAGACTCTGCTTCAAAGACACCTCCCCAAGAATTGACTCCTCGGGTGTCATCTCCTGTATTTGGAGCTGCCTCTACTGTGAAAACCCATTTGGGTTTGAAGACAAGTTTCTCCCCTTCACTTTTAGACTTTGGGAAAAAAAACCTTCTAAAGACAGCTCCCGTTAGCAACGTTTCTGTTTCTAGATCAGAGAAAGTTAGATCAAAATCTGAAGACACTCTTTTCACACAACATAGTGTTGGGTCTGAAGTAAACAAGGTCATTAGCCAGTCATTTCCTAATAAGCAGATACTTACAAATAAAAATGTAAGTGAATCTATAGATGTAGATTCTGATCACATTAAAGATGTTATTACTGATAAATATTTGGTGTCTTTGAAATCACTTGGAAGCAAAGCATCCAAGAGGAAGAGGACTGAGGAAGAGAATGAACATGCAGTCAACTGTCCCCAAACTTGTTTTGATAAGGAAAATGCCCTTCCCTTTCCAATGGAGAATCAGTTCTCTGTGAATGGAGACCATGTGATGGATAAACCTCTGGACCTGTCAGATCGGTTTGCAACTATTCAGTGTCAAGAGAAGATTCACACAAATGAAACTTCTAAAAACAAACTTAAGCAAGCAACCATTTATGAGGCTTTGAAGCCCACTCCAAAAGGTTCCTCCTCAGGCCGGAAGGCTGTGAGTGTGGCCTGCATGTTAGCCAAGGACTCTTCAGAAACATACTGTTTACAGCAGTGTGTCCTCCAGCCCTCTAGTAAAGTCTCTCCAGACCATAAAACACCATTACAGATAAAAGAAGAAAATCCTAGCTTCAAAACCCCTCTGTGTTCACAGGAAAGTCTGGAGACAGAGAATCTTTTTAGTGACATGAAGGTTTGTGTTAAATGTTCAGAGATTTTGATTAAAATTGTTCATGATTTTATTTAAGTGCTAATAATTATTTCTGTTTAGGGTGCTATCTCTCTTGTGCCAACAAGAGTAAAGAGCAGATCAGTCCACGGAGGATGTGAGCTGGCGTCAGTTCTTCAGCTAAACCCCTGTAGAGTTGCTAACACGAAGTCTCTGCCCAACAAGCAAGGTGTGTGCACTGTGAACAGGATCTCTCTTCGTTCTCACTGGGTGACATTTACAGTTTTTAGACAAAGAATTGGGGGGATCTCATTTCTTCTTGCGTATATCTGTGTTTATAGCATTATTCTAAGAGGTTTCATTTTACCTTGGATTTTTCTGCTCTTATGCGTTTTCAGAAATTATTTTTAAATACTTTGATAATATATTTCTAGATGGTCTTATGGATTGCTTATGTAGTTATTTCTTACTTCCTTTGCAAAAGCTTTTTAAAAAGTATTTTAACTGTTCAGTTGGGGTTTTTGTTTGTTTGGTTGTTTTTGTTTTTTAGTGTTTCAGATTTACTAGGGATTGAACCTAGGGCCTAGGTAAGCAGCCTGCCACTAAGTTCTGTATGCAGTCCAAAATTGTACAGAATGTTTAAAAGAATTCATTATTCAAAACTTGTTCTTTACCTTATAGATAGCCTGTCCTTTTTCTTTGCATTCAGTGTTCGTCTGTATGCTTGTACAGATTAATAGGTTTTTAACTTGTTGTTGAAGTCTTGTACATGTGCACTTCTGTGTAGGCGCACACGCCGATGCCTGTGCCTGAGATGTTGTTACTTTTAGACACCGTCCACCTTATTTGTAGGTGGTCTCTCCTTGGCGTGGAGCTCTCTCTACACTGGCTGCCAGAAAGCACCAGGGACCCGGCTGTTTTCTGTGTCTCCCGTGCCTGGTCTTTTTACCGTGAGGTTTAGGGCCTCATGCTTGGTCAGCAAGTGCTTTACCTTCTAAGGTCTACCCAACTCCTGAATGTGCTGTTAAAAAACAGTTTGCCTCAGTCTCTGTATACTTGTCCTTTTGTTCTTAAGCCATTCACCGTTTGGATTTTTTTTTTTTTTTATCATTGGCAAGTTAGGTTATTCTTTCATTATTGATTTATTTCTCTTTCTGCCTGAAGCACATTATTTAGTTGTTTTCTTATACCGGTTTCAGCCGCTAAGTGAAAATGTTTGTTTTGTTTTTCCACTGTCATTCCTGACTTTTTTCTTAGCTTTTGTGTATATTTTTTTCTCCACTGTTTCTTAGGGAACATACTGTACCTGTTAACTTCGCAGTCTGCTTGCAGTTAGCGTCATTTTTCTTCAAGTTCTTAAGCTAAAGTTTGTAGTTGTCGTGTGTTAGCTACATTTGGAACTTATATACATTAAAAATTCAAACAATTTTACAATTTAACTTTTAAACAGTTAATTTATTGAAATACAAATCACTGATTATGAAAATGGCCCATGTCCAGTCAGTGGACTTGTACAGCTATCTGTACAATCTAAGTTTATCATCTTGTATGCTTTTTCATACTTTCCAATTCTGGTTATCACTGCTCTAATTTTTATCGCTGTAGTTTGGAATATTGTAGACGTTTTCTGTTAATAGACCTAGTCCATATGAAGTCTTCTGACTTCTTTCCCTTGGCATAGTGTTTTTTTTCTTTATTTTACTGTTATTATTGCATGTGTGATGTGTTTCTGTGGGTGTATACATGCCACAACATGTGTAGATCAGAGGACAACATTGTTCAGTTTTCTCTGTACTTTCACATAGGCTCCTAGGTCATTAAGGTCATCAAGCTTGCACGGCAAGCACCTGTACCTGCTGAGCCACCTCCTTAGCACTGGCATTGTTTTCAGTTCCCAACACTCTGTAGTAGATACAGGTATTCCGTCCCTATTTATTGCTAAATAAGATCTCATTAAATGCCATCATGTTTTCATCAGTTAATACAAATTTGCTGTCATTGTTACCTTTAAGAGTAATATTGTGCTGGGCACAGTGGTGCACACCTTTAATCCCAGCACTCTGGGAGGCAGAGGCAGGCAAATATCTAGTGGTACTAGCCTGGTCTACAAAGTGAGTCCAGTACAGCCAAGGCTACACAGAGAAACCCTGTCTCAAAAAACATAATAATAATAATAATAATAATGCTATGAGCATTTGTGTGCAGATTTTTTCTGGAAATGGATGTTTTCTCTCCCCCTCACCCCCCGCCCCAATTTACCTGGAACTAAAATTGCTGAACCACATGTTTAGCTGCCAGTTTGACCTTTTAAAGGTCTACTGATTTCCCAAAAGAGCTATGCCATTTTACATTAACACTATGATTGTGTGAAGGTTTCAGGCTTTCCAAATCAGTGTGTGTGTGTGTGTGTGTGTGTGTGTGTGTGTGTGTGTGTGTCTACATATATATGTGTGTGTATACGTATACATATATACACACATACATACACATATCTATACATATATAGGTATACGCATATATGTATACACATATACTTTGGGTCTAGCCATCTTATTGGGTGTAAACAATCTCGTTTTTGTCTTGGGTTTTTCTGATAGCTACTCATTATGAGACCTGTTTTCATAATGATTATTGGCCATTTGAACTCTCTGGTGAGATTCTTTGCCTTCTCTGAATTGGGATATTTATTTATTTGATTTTTTTAAACATTTAAATTTTTTATGTATACAAATGCCTTGCCTGTATGCATATTTGCACCAAGTGTGTTCCTTGTGGCTGAAGAAGTCAGAAGGGGGTACCAGATGTCCTGAAACTGGAGGTGTAGACTTACAAGCCACCCTCTAGATGCTCGGAACCAAACCCAAGGCTTCTGCAAGAGCAGTTAGTGCTTTTCACTGCTGAGCCGTCTCTGCAGCTCCCGGGATATTTATCTTTATTATGTGCTATGGTATTCTTTATATATCCTAGATGTCCTTCACCAAACAGGTGATTTGCAGAACATTTTCTATTCTGTGGGTTTCCTAACTTTTTAAAGTCAAAATGGGTTTTAATTTGTGGCTCTTTGCTCATCCACCCCTGCTGTCAAGACGTGTCCTTTGAAAACATCCAGTGGAGTGTGGACCCAGGAGCAGACCTTTCTCAGTATAAGATGGACGTAACTGTAATAGACACAAAGGTAAGTTTGAGAAACAGAACTAAAGCCTGTTTGCTTCTTATTCGAGTGCGTTTCAGGCTCCTTGAAGTACTTTCTTGCATGCTTCATTTATCGTGTATGTGTGCATGCATGCATTAATGCACGCCGTGTGCATGTTATATCATACATGGAGATGTCCGAGTACAGCCCTCAGGATTCGTCCTCTCCTTCCCCCATGTGGCAAACCCAGGTGATCAGACTTGTCCACAGGTGCGCTTACCCACTGAGTCATCTTGTCAGCCCAGGACAGCAACTTCTGAACACTTGCATGTGCTGTCTCAGGAAACACAAATAATACCCTTTTTTTTTCCAAACACAATGCTAATTTTGAAAGGTTAATAATACTTTCTGATTTTAAAAGCCTATGATATAAAACATTACTGCCATTTTTAAATGACAAAAAATTATAGTTGCATATTCCAAAATGATCTTACCTTTATCAAAAGTCATCCCTCCTATATCCTTAGTTTTTTAGATAGGTTCTCATTTTACAACCCAGGCGCTGGTCTCAAACTGACTATCCTGCTTCAGTCCCACAAGTGCTGGAACTGTAGGTGCCTACCACCATGCTTAGAATTCCATCGTATGTCTAACTAATTGGCTAATCCAGCTTTAATTTTTTTTTAGATTATTTTTTATTTACTATGTGTATGAGTTTTGCCTGAAGAGGTCAGAAATGGTGTCAGATCCACTGGAATTGGAGTTACAAATGGTTGTGAATCACCATCTGAGTGCTGGGAATTGAACCTAGATCCTCTGCAAAAGCAACCAGTACTTTTAACCACCAAGTCATTTCTCCAGCCCCCTTGCTTAGCTTTAAAAAAAAAAAAAAAGAAAAGAAGAAAACAATGCTGTCAAGACATTCTATTTTTTTCAGTTGACTTTTTAAAAATATAATTTTTGTGTATCTATGTTAATATGTAGCTCTGGCTGTCCTTGAATTTACTATGTAGACCAGGCTGGTCTTACCTACCTCTGCCTCCTCAGTGTTGGGATTAAAGGTGTGCATCACTGCGCCCTTTGGGAGTTGGTTGGTTGACTGGTTGGTTTGTTTGTAATTTGTACTTAGAAATATGGTTTTTTAGGGGGTTCAGTTTCCATATAGTTAATTCTATTTGATGGCACATTAGGAAATTATCTAGATTACTGGTAACACATAGCTATGAAGAAATCAAATTTGATTATTAAAGTTGCTGCTCATGCACATCAAAGTTTATTATTGCAAGGCAAATTGGAGAAGATGGGTAAAGCACAAAGGACTTCAGTGGTAAATAAATCTCCATTTCCTTGGCCACAGTTGTCCTTTTCCTCAGATTGACACAAAGTGTTTATATATTGAGGCTAAAATGTTCTACAGGCAAGAAAACCTAAATCTCTGTTCCTAAGATACAGAAGTAAATATAACTTAATGCTTTAAAGCAGTAAAATTTGCTGAGCAGTAGTGTTGTATGCCTTTAATCCCAGCACTCAGGAGGAAGAAGCAAGCAGATCTGAGTTTGAGGCCATCCTGGTCTACAGAGTGAGTTCCAGGACAGCCAGGGCTAAACACAGAAACCCTGTCTTAAAAAATGAAATAGTAAAATTTTATCAGAGTTTTTAACCCTTTAGTAGTCAAAAGCAGATGTGACACTGTGAAGGAATAATTGCTAAACTTTTGGATTTTTAAAATATTTAGGATAGCAGTCACTCAAGATTAGGAGGAGAAACAGTGGACATGGACTGTACATTGGTCAGTGAAACCGTGCTTTTAAAAATGAAGAAACAAGAGCAAAAAGAAAAAAGTCCAAGTAAGATGTGTCTTGATTTTGATTACTTTGATCAAATGTGGGATGAAATTTATAGTCATCATTATAGTGATAAATGCAGTAACTTTGTAAACTAAATTTTGGGGCTTTTTTTTTTTAATTTTATACAATGTATTGTAACCACACTTTTCTGCTTCCCAAATTCCACCAAGATCCCTTCCACCCACCCAACTCTGAGCCTTCTTTTTCCTCTCTTTAAAAAAAGGAAAGAAGGAAGGAAGGGAAGGAACCACAAAAACAGAAAACAAAATACATAAGCAAAAGACTAGTAAGGCAAATATTGTCCAAAGCTATATGAGACCAGAAAAAGTCTACAAAAATACCACTGAGTTCTCTTTCTATTGCCTGACTACAGCTGGGCATGGGCCTACCCTGAAATGTGGTTGATAGACCTAGTGAGACACCATTGGAGAAAACTAACTTTTCCTTGCAAGTAACTGTAGTGCAGATCACATCTTGATTAGGTGGGGGAGCCTTTGTTCACTTCCTGCTTTCAGTACTGGGAACTCACTCTGTAGATCAGTCTGGCCTTGAAATCATAGAGACCCACATGCCTCTCCCTTAAATTGAGTGCTGGGATCAAAGGTGTGCACCACCCCACCTGGCTCCATAATTTAATTTTTAAGAGCTGAATAATACTCCATTGTCTAAGTGTACCAGTTTTCATTATCCATTTATTTTTAAATTTGTTTATTTGTTTCTTCCCTCTTTGGTAATGTTAGGAATGGTTTGGTTTTGTTTTTAGTTTTTGAGATGGGGGTCTTGTTAGATAGCTCAGGCTGGTCTTGAACTTGCAGTCTTTCAGCCTCACCCTCCCTAATTCTAACATTATAGGCCTGATGACCATGCCCAACTCCAGCTCTGTTAATGTTATATTCTTCCTTAGGAGAGTTCAGTTTGGCTAGTTCAGAAAAAGTTCGTTAGCCATAATAACCTTATTTCAGGAATTTACATTGTTTTCAGGGGTTAGCAAGGTCTACCCAGTAACCAATTTGTAAACAAAGTTTTATTGCAACATAAGTTTATTTGTTGCATGTCTTACCTGTGGTTGTTCTGTACAAGGGCACACTAGGTTAACTGATAGACTTTATGTCCCCATGAACTTTATATATATCTAATTTTTTTTTTAGAAAAATGTTTGCTGATGTCTAGTGTAGATGGTTTTTAGTTTTAGTGTAAGGCTGAATCTTTTACAATTATTTTCTGAAGCAAAATAGGAAGAGGGAATCTGTAGAGTAGTACTAACATAGATTTACGAATTATTACTAAGAGGGAGCTGCATATAATGAGTTGAGGGTCTAGTCAGATCAGAAGCATCCACTCTTTTGTTAGTTCTTTGCTAAAACTTTGATATTCCAAAAGACAAGGTGATAACTAGGACTGGTGGGCACTAATCCTAGCAGCATTTCTACTTAAGACATGACATGAAGCCTTAGGAAATAAGCAGTTGTCACCATTTTATGTAGAAGAGTTGGGATCTGCACGTGAAGATAGAGTACTAAAATCAGAGGGATTTCTCAATGATCCTCTGTTAGAAACGTGAGAACATCTGTGTGTACATTCTGCATTATTGTCTATAGTTTACCTCCTTAGGCTAAAAAACATTTGAAACATTCAGGTGTTTAAATCAAGTTTGTTTATTTTATTTTATGTGTTTTACCTGCATATATATGTATGTGTACCACATGTGAGCTTGGTACCCATGGAGATAAGAAGATGGAGTTGCAAATGGTTGTGAACTACCATGTGGGTGCTGGGAAACGAACCTGGGTCTTCTGCAAGAGTTATAAGTGGTCTTAATCACTGATCCATTTCTCTAACCCCTGAAACATCTAGTCTTGCTTGGCTTTTTTTGAGTCAAATACTCTTAATGCCCTAAATGCAGTAAGAAAATTTCAACAGTCTTTGTTGTAAGCCATTGTTCTTTAGTAGTAAATAGCAAACCGTGTGGCCAAGAAGATGGCTGTCAGTATCATACCGCAAAACAGTATTTGTAATACTATTTTGTTGAAGCCCTATTTGAAGAAAAAGGGACTCTGCCTTATTAAATGCAGCAGTGAGGTACACCAATAAAACTCTCAACTCCTGCTAGTATCCTTGTGCCCCTGCTGCATTAGACCTGGCAGTTGTTACGATAGAAATATCAGAAAGTGCGCAGTGTCTTTGTACAGGTATTTCACACTCAGAAGTTAGACCAACCAAACAGTAAGTCAGCACCTTAGCTCTGTGGCTTATTAACAGCTATACAGAGTATTTGGGGAGTATGTGGCATCTACCTGGCACACCACGTAAAGGTTTATAAATTTGTTCCTTGGTTAAAAAAGAAAAAAGGACAAATATGTAATCATTCCGTAACTATCAAAGAAAAATTACATAGTAGAAAATACCTACAAAAACCCCTACCCCATGGAATTTACATTTTAATGGCTAAGAAATTAGTGAATCTATAATTTGATGGTAGTGGAATGTAAGTGTAGAACTAAATCAAGGAAATAGTGATAGAGTTCTTTGGAGGACAATGGTAGTTATTTACACTGAGCAATCTTGGTTGGCTCTGGTCTATCATATTTGATAGGCAACTGAATCTGTCTAATTTCCTTAAATTGGTACTTTTTAAATTAACTAATGTAGTTAAGTCTGTGAAGAGGAATTCAGCACTTCGATGCTGTAGATAGAATGCGAATTCAGTGTTTCTGTCCATTTTTAGTTACCAAGTGCTAACAGTGATTTTTTGAAACAAATATTTTTTTTGCAGCTTCATTAGAAAAATAAGAAATTAAGTAAAATTTGATAGAGTTTAGTGTCAGATACTTATACACTTTTTTATATTTAGCATTTTTTTATCATATATCATGGTGTGTTTTTCTAGTTCTCAACAGTTTCCTTGATAAGAAATATTTTACTTTTTGTGAATTATACATGAGTTGATAGAAAGAAAAATCTTCAGCATTTATAAGAGATCCAGTTTTATGACAGTAACAAAAACTAGCTTTCTTGACACAGGACAGCACTTAAAATCACCACATAAACTTCTGTAAATGGGACTTAGGCGTTCATTCTTATCTTGTGTGCTCTTATGAGAATTAAGCCATGTTGAAAGAATCTTGGCTTAAAAGTCTCTAAATGTGTACATACACACATATATCCGTGTGTGTGTATTAGTATGTTACCCAATTTGAGCCACTGAGTTCTACTCTTCTAACAGTTTACAATTCATATTCTTAGAATCATCTTTTTTAGCATGTCCATGAATGCCTTCGGCTCACTCCATATTCAGTAAAACACCCTTTACAACTAGATCTGAAGTCTACATTATAGTTGTGTTTTTAGTGTCTTTAAACACTCCAGTACATGCACTAACATGCTTGCCACTCAACATTCTCTCTTGACACCGTGTCATAAAACTTAATGGCCTTAAAGTTACTTTTCACACCGGTATCTGAGCACTTTGAAAGAACACTCTTGAAGGTATAGCCTATAATCCACATATAAGAATCTTCTCTAAAAGAAGTGTTCTTACAGATTGCATTTCATTACTTTATGGTGGATACTATTAATACATGGTTCACATTGGGCTGCATAAAAGGCCAAAACTTGCTTGCTGTTAAGTCAGTGTTTTTTTGTTTTTTTTTTTTGTATAGATGGAGACATAAAAATGAATGATAGCTTGGAAGATATGTTTGATCGGACAACACATGAAGAATATGAATCCTGTTTGGCAGATAGCTTTTCCCACGTACCAGATGAGGAAGAATCATCTGCTTCCACAAAGACACCAAACAGTAAGTGCAGGCATAATGTTATTGTACACTGTATAAAGATTCAGATGCTGATTTCTGTGCCCCCTGTATCTGGTTGCAGTCCTTGTTCTGAGAAATCTGCTGTCTAAACTTTGCTCGCCAGTTGTTCCCTGATATGTCAGTAAAGCAGATTAACTTACACCTATCACTGAGCAGGGGAGAGAGTAGGGCTAGACTTCCTGCCAGCCAGGGGAGGAGGAAAGAGGGAGAGGAAGAGGTCCAGGAAACATGAGGAAAGAGTATCTGGAGCACAGAGAGCTATAAAGTGCAAGTATCTCTGGGATTTATGCTGAAAGGATGTCAGATTAGTTTACAAGATTAAGAATAGATTAATTCTGCTCAATTCTTGTGATGTAAAGCTTTTTAAACAAATATAAATACTTCAGTTTCAATTATTTGGGTGCTAGCCAAGTTAAGAGAGAAACTGCAATACACAATTTTAAAACAACCGCTAACAAGTAAGTCTGTTTCCTCTTTAATTACATGTTTTCTATTACACTGAGCTCACTACATCATCAAACTAATTAATAGAGAATTGATTAATAGTAACAAAAGATTCATGTTTCTTACATAAATTTCTTATTCAGTTATTTTAAAAAAATGTGACTAATATCGTACAGGTAGGTGAGTGCTCCCTCCACTTAGTATTTTGTAGTAGCGGGACAGGAAAGGGACTCCATCCATGTAGAACTCCCAAGAAGGTAATCGCAATTGCAAGTTAAAATTCTCGCTAAGTATCTCATGTTATATTAAACAGCTCAAAATTTCTTCTCTTTAACTTTTTGCACTTTTTGGTTTCTAGAACTTCCATTTCCCAGAGTCTTCCTACAACTTTTATCTTCTCAGTCTTTGTAGTCATTACTGAAAATTGGTCCAAGTCTGTATTTCTAGGTTTGACATGATTCCCAGTCCTACACTTGTGAATAATTGTTAGATACTTTTGTGTCTGAGCAGTTTAAACTATGCCTGAGCCAAGTTCCGTTTATTTTCTACCAAAAACTTAAATTTTAAGGTTTAACTTTTCATTTTTACAACTCCAATACCAAAGTTCTAACTCATTTTTTTCTTCATAGGAAAAAGTAAGTTTGGGAAACAATATCAAAAGCTCATTCTGACAGGTTTTTATTTACTATACAGTTGAATGATTCTGTTAGTAAGCAGTCAGTGTATGTAGACTTTGAGCAAGAAACCCAGAGTGAGAAGATAATTTGAGGACAATAAATAATTAACAGAAGTAGCCACTCCATAAAACCATGACAGTGAGTAAGATCACCAAGGTGTTAAAAGAGCAAGAAAGCACTTCAGGTGTCTAACCTCTGGGATATAGCAACTTTTGTTTTTGGTTGTGAGCTTCACCTTTAATCATCACCCCAGGGTATAGCCACGTAAGGTGAGCCAGGTGCGGTGGGTAAAGGCACCTGTTGCCACACTTGACCGCTGAGTTCAATCCTTGGGGTCTACGTGGCATAGAGGGAGAGCACGCAGCTCCCAGGATCTCTTCTCTCACCTCCACAGCCACAAACATGTACATGCACACATGCACGTTAAATGAATAAATACATCAAAAATACAGGAGAAGAGGATCACGCAGATTAGCAGAAGCAGCAAAGGAAATTGAGATGGTGCTCTGGACATGAGGGAGGAAGGAAATAGTTGTTCTGGAGGCCAAGGGAAGATGTTCTGTAACTTCACTCTGCTCTTCTCCCCAGAACCCTGCACAAATCATCTGTGGCATCTCTGTGAGCATCTGGACCCTGATACAACTTACAGATTTTTCTTCTTTTTCTTCTTTGTTTGTTTGTTTGTTTTTGGTTTGGTTTGGTTTTGGGTTTTGGAGACAAGGTTTCTCTGTGTAGCCCTGGCTGTCCTGGAATTCACTGTGTAGATTAAGTTGGCCTTGAACTCAGAGATCTGCCTGCCTCTGGCCCCCAAGCGCTAGGACTGAAAGTGTGTGCCGCCACCACCATCCAGTAAACTTTTGTTTTTTTACCCCAGGTTTTATGTTCTCTTGACTCTCCAGGTTTCATTATCTGCCTAGTACCCAACTACCCAGTGGCTAAAATTAGAAATGTGAGAATCAGTTTTTACATAGTTCATTTTTTATTGCCAATCAAATGTCATATTATTTGCAGATGTTACCATTGTTTTGTGACAAACATGAGTCATAAAACTCCATGAGAGTCAAACTCAGCAATGTCAGAATAAATCACAGAAATATAAAAATTAAAATCTTAATGAAAATAGATAAGCATTATGTGTGGTGGTAGTGGAACTTGCCTACCATGTGGGAAAAGTCTGTAAAGAGTCTCCCGTGACTAGAAGGAAACATAGAGCTGGTTTCAGGATGAGATTTAGTCCAAGAACCAGAGGTTGGAATGGAAAGTAGAGGACACATTTGACCTTATTTTTCGCCTTATTTTCGTGCCCAGTCTAATGCCCTGGAGGTACTGTCCAGAGTGCGCTTTACATTACTCCTGTTTCTCTCTTTTCCTGCCTTTTCACCTATTCTATGCATACCTCATACATTTTCCACAGAATGCCAGGATGACCTTATTTTTAAATATAAATTGGATACTGTGTTTTCAGCTAGAAATCCTTCAATGAAAAGCTAGTTGAATAACCAATACGCACATGAAAAAGTGTCCAGTGTTATAATGAATTCACATTCCCTGGGGTGATTAAAAACACTGGCAATTAAATATTAGTATGAAAAGCAACTGAACTCCTATGTATTGGTGACAGGAGTTTAAAAAAAGTTTCACAGGTTCATCATTAGTTTTATACCAAATTAAATATATATCTGTCACAGCATTTGAATATATATATTTGTTAGGAAAAATGAAAACACAAAAAATTTGTACTTATGATTATTCATACAGTTAGGATTATAGCACTGAAAAAAGTATTTATAACAGTGCTAGTTACAGTAACTTAAAACTAAGAACAGCCCCCATAGCTATCAGTAAGCAAATATGTCAAAACGATGTAGATAAACCTCCACCTTGCTAACCTGGGAAAATAAAAATGATGTAAAAAATTGTACTGTTTTTTTTTTTTTTGTGTGTGTGTGTGTATGTAATTCTAAAACAAGCTATTTGTGAAAGAAATTAGTGTTGAGGGAGAGGTGGAAGAGAAACACAAGCAGATATTCCTGTACATAAGAAACAAAGGAATAACAGGAAAATCAGAAGGGACAGGAATTTTTAAATTTTATCATCAATTTTCTGATAAAATTCTTTAATCTCTTTATTTTTCAAATTACAGAGATTAATGGGGCAAATAAGTGAGACATGCTAAAAAATGTCTATTGATATCTCCTGCCAAATAGTAACAGACATCTATGTGGTTCTGCTCATCTACAATCCTCAGGTGCCAGGTGTGGGGAGAGCAGAGGCAGGTGGGCCTCTCAGTTTGAGGCCAGCCAAGCAGTAGGCTGCCCTAGGGGTGCCCTGTCTCAAAATAAATTAATTAATCAATCAGTCAACTATCTCCTGAAATATAACTTTTAGTTTAGTGACTCTGACGTAGGCTACTACCTTTATGTAGATGAAAAAGAAAAAAATGTGAATGAATTGCTCACTAGGACACAAGTGAAAAATCAATATAAAGAGATGTTTTGTACTAGTTACAGTTTTTTTTTTCCAAGCAAACTGATTATTTCTCATCAGGTTCTACATGTGTGAAATTTTTGTTTTGTTTTGTTTTGTTCATAGTACCTGGTGATAAACAAGATAGAGTCAAGCAGAAAGCATTTGTGGAGCCGTATTTTAAAGATAAAGAGAGGTAAGTGGTCTTTGTTAACGTTACCATTGTGCCTGGAAATATAGCAGAGCTGTCTTTGTCAGTCTGTAAGCTAGTTAATTGTTGCCTTGGTTAAAATAAATAATTTCTAAGGAGACTGAGGCCATCCAAAGCAACACAGTAAAGAAAAAGCCTGTCTCAAAAAAGCTAGGCAGTGGTGGTGCACGCCTTTAATCCCAGCACACCAGAGGCAGAAGCAAATCTTTGTCCATCCTGGTCTACAGAGTGAGCTCCAGGACAGCTCAGGGGACATACAGAGTAACCCTATCAGAAAACAAAAAACAAACAGAAGAACAAAGAGTCATTTAGAGCCAGGCTCACATCTCTAGTACCAGCACTGGGAGACTAAGGAGGAACAATTATACATTTGAGACCAGCCTGGCTCCCAGTGGGTCTTTGTTTCAAAATGAAAAAAAAAAAAAAAAAAGAAAGAAAGAAAAGAAAATCACTTGTGACTGGAAATAAGCCCCATGGATACTGTGCTTCCTAGCAGAAATGAGGACCTGAGTTCATATCCCAGCACCCACATGAGAGCCAGGACAGGGGTGTACCTCATTAACCCCAGTACTGGCCACTGGAGACAGGCAGGTCCTGGAGCCTTGCCAGCCAGCCAGTCTAAACAGAAATAGCCGAGGTTCAGCTAGAGACCTGACTCAAAGAATTGGGGACACTATGTTGGATGAGTAGGAAAAGGGCTCCATATTTATGATGAAATACATTGTATGGAATTCTCAGAGGGGCAGCATTTGAAGGGGTCCACCCTGATGGCCACCTGTGGCCTCCCTATATGCCCTCATGGGTAAGCGTATACACACTCATTGCCTTTTACTCTATACTTGTAAACAAGAAACTTAAAGTAAGAATACAGATTTTACATATAAGGACATTTTTAACAGTACCACCAATTTTTCAACAACAGTAATGGTTTCTTTCCTTTATTAACAAATACTGTATTTTTATTGTTTTCTTTTGAACTTTGGGAACTTGTTGAACTATTTTCACATGTGTAAGACTTGGTCATGAACCTTAGTTGCCTTCATAGTAGAGGATTTTTGAACCCTTAGAATAAATTTCAACTTCTTAATTTTGAACATCAATGCTACTTCTGCCTTTTTAACAAAGGAATTAAATTTTGTTACTTTCAGTTATGATCTATAAGTTTTTAAAGTACATTTACAATATAACGTATTATATTAATTAATTAAATACGCTTTTTTTCTTTATGAAGTTCTCAAAATGAGTCACTTAATTCTTTTTTAATTACTTTTGGTTTTTTAGGTATTTGGTGGTGGTGGTTTTGATTTTCTGAGACAGGGTTTTTCTGTGTATTCCTGGCTGTCCTAGAACTCACTTTGTAGACCAAACTGGCCTGGAACCTAGAGATCCGCCTGCCTGTAGGAGGCTTTTTACTGATTCTTAAAGAGTTTCTAAAAGAAATAAGTTGACATTTTGTTATTAAATGTTTAATCCTTTTTCTTTATTTTCTACTTTTCTAAAGAAATGGTGCCCTAGAATCCCAAATATAAGTAGGCAGGTTTTTATTCTCAAAGGCATGCCCAGGGGCTAGCCTGACTAGATAGTCCCTCATAGATGTGCCCGGAGACTTTCCCCAAGAGATTCTAGATCCTGTTAAGTTGGCAACATTATTCATGGAATCTGGTTACCTGCCTTGTGTTGTGTCAGGGACACAGAACTTAGTAACCTTTTAAGTGATGTTTTCTTTGAGGTCTGCTGTGAATGCCTTGCTTCTGGTCTTCTAGTGAATTCCTTGCTGCATATATTATACTCAGAGAAAAGGATATGGCAAAAATCGTTCTATGTAAGCCTAGAATTTCAAAGAATTCATAAATTCTTTGAAAAAAACTGTTGTGTAGCAATATGTTATAGCCAGCCTTTCGTGCTCTCCCCTTTTAATTCACACATTCGTCTAGAGTTAGGGGTTCTTAAAAGATAAAACACAGACGGGACCTATGACTCAGTATAATTGGAAATAGAGTAATTAAAATGTATTTTGAAGAAAAACACTTTTCATTTAAAGGGACATGAAGAGTAGATGTGTCCCCAAGAAAAATTATTTTAAAAGTCATCTTCTGCCAGGTGTGGTGGCACATGCACTCAGGGAGGCAGAGGCAGGTGAATCTCTGTGAGTTCAAGGTCAGCCTGGTCTCCAAAGCAAGTCCAGGACAGCCAAGGCTACACAGAGAAACCCTGTCTCGAAAAACCAAAAGCAACAACAAAGAGTCGTCTATATTTTTTAGTGTAATGGCCCATGTAGTTGTCTTCTGAAAACTTGTATTTTAATTTGTATGTATGTGTGGAAATCATTAAACTAAGAAGGGAACCGTGAAGAGAAGGCAGGTCTTAAGGGAGGGAGCTGGGAAATAGAACGGACTACCTACGACAGGGTAGCAGAAAGGGCAGTGGACAGAGAAGAAGGGCACAGCAAGCGTAAGGAAATGAGGGGATGGGAAAGAGCAATAAAGGAAGGGAACAAATAAATTATGCAGGAAACATCACAGTGAAACCTCTTAGTTTGTATGCTGGCCTAATATTAGTCCGAAGTAATACTAAATACTTGAATCATTTGTTTTTCTAATATACAGAAGAACATCTCAAATAAAATAAGTGTTTTCGGGGATTGTTTCTCTTCTGACATCTTACAGTTTTGATTCATATTTTAAACCAGAAATCTTTCTAGTAACAAATAGGCTAACTTTAAATTCCTTTTTCCCTCTAGAGAAACTAGTATACAGAATTTTCCTTATATTGATGTAGTTCGGAAAAAAGAAGAGAGAAAGAAATTGCTTGGTCACACATGTAAGGAATGTGAAATTGTAAGTACTAATGTAAATACTTTTTTAAGTATGACAGTAGAGATTATAAGTGCATGATTTAAAAATCACAGATACAGGTCTTTTTTATATTCAGAACCATTGTTTGATGCAGTACTGATAGAATAAGGAACATACCAGTGAGGACCAGCATATACCAATAAATAGAGACAAATAAATGAAAGTGTGCCACCCCCAGCTTGTTTTAGATTGAGTCTGGGGCCTTAGAACCCTTACATTATTTCTCTTTTTTTTACATGGGCTGTCCTATGCTGAAGAAGTCAGTACTAATTGTCCCATCAATACAGTGCCCCCAAACAGGTTCTCTTTATCCTAAAACATGCTGTTTTTATTTTTTGTCTCACTATCAGCCGTTAGACGCCCTCCTCAGCATCTAACTTCCTCGCTCAGATTTTCTTATTAACTGCAGTCCTGAAAATTTGATAACATTAAAATAGCACGTGAAGGTATGAATTGGCTACAGTAAGTAAGGACTTGGTAAAAACATGCTCTCACTCACAGCAGGATATAGGCTGGGACTCTATTTTGAAAACAATTTAGCAACTGTCATAGAGGTTGTGATGCAACATAGGGTTTGTTTGGCTCACGTTTCAATGCCACAGTTACTCCATGGAAGAAGACAAGGCAAGAACTCTATAAGCAGTTTCCTGGAGACAGGGGCTGATGCAGAGACCTTGGAGGAGCGCTGCTCACTGGCTTGTTCTTCATGGCTTCCTCAGCCTGCTTTCTTCTAGAACCCAGGGCCACCAGCCCAGGGATGGCACCACCCACAATGGCCTGGGCCCTCCCCCATCAGTCACTAATTAAGAAAATGCCCGAAAGAATTGCCTACAGGAAGTCTGCTAGAGACATTTCCTCAGTTGAGGTTCCTCCTCCCACAGGTTTGTGTCAAGTTGATAAAACTAACCAGCTCGTCACTATAAAGAAAACCAATTCTGTCTTGAAATTTCAAAGCACAAACATCGTTAACCTGTTTTCCTTCTCAGTAATCAGTTTCTTTCTCGCTGTCCAGTCATTGAAAGTGATTTTTTCCTTTTTATATAATTCTGCCAGTTATTTTTTGTAAAAGTTTTTAAAATGGTAAAAATAAATTAATTATGTAGGTTACAAATCTTATGTACTTAAATATAACCTGTAGCTTCCTGTTGGTAAATTTATTTCAATGTCTATTTCAAATGTATCATGGAAAGTATAGGGTAGTGACTATAAATGTCACATGTATAAAAACAAATGTCTTTTCTACATTCAATTCCTGTACTTCAGGACTCTTATATGTGTGGGTTGGGTTTTGTTGGTGTTGTTTTGTTGTTTTTAACTAATGTTTTTAAAGAAAATATTCTGGTTACTCACTATGCATTTTGTACACGTCAGTAGCTTATCTTTCAGCAAGTCCCACTGATTTCCTGTTAGATGCTCACCTTTACATTCGCTTACGCATCTCCGCTGCCAAAGCCCGATACACACCCAGACACCATCTTCCCTTGGTCTGCTGAAGCACATTCCCTTTCAGAGCTTGAGTAAGAAGACAGTCTTCATGCATGCTCACCACCACATTTTTTCTTTCTTTTTGCTCTGACCGCTTATTAAACACAGTGATGGTCTCTTTACTTAAAGTATGACTTGTTTGTAAGTATTGTGAGTATTATTTCCTTAGAATGTTTAAATAGTTGTTAGCTTCTAGTTTATATAATAAACAAGCCACTCTGTTTATTATTTCTAAGGGGAAAAACCTACCAATTGTTATTGTTAGTTTTATGCAGATTTGCCCGCAGAAGAGAGAGAGAAGAAGTTGACTTCCTGCTCAAGACACCGATTTCGCTACATCCCACCCAGCACGCCAGAGAATTTCTGGGAAGTTGGTTTTCCTTCTACCCAGACGTGTGTGGAAAGAGGTAGGAATATAGATTTCAGAATTTTAGGTTTTTTAAAAAATACGTTGTATAGACCTAACCCTGAATATTAACCTTCTCTGTAACTCTTTATCTTGTACTGTGAGTTAGGAGCTGTGTCTGCAGCATGCAAGTGAATTACTGAATAGGAAAGACTTTCTTTCACCTGTTCTGTTGATTTACTTGGGACTACGCCCTGCTTATAGTCACTTTAATGTGACTGTTTGTGTATCAGCTTGGTTTGTCTTTCAGATTTCAGAAAGCAGTTTCATCCTGCCAAAATGACTTTTAAGTAAATAACCTTTCAGAGGTTAGAATGTTGACATGCAGCCAGTTCCTTCAAATTTGGCATTTATGTCAGGCAACGTGGTGCTCACCTTTAACCCCAGCACTCAGGGAAGCAGAGGCAGGCGGCTCTGAGTTCAAGCCAGCCTAAAACCACATATAACTATATACAGCCAGTGAGTGGTGGGCAGCCAGTGCGACACACAGAGAGATCCTGTTCCAGCCTCCACCCCAGATGCCATTTACATTTAAGATGCATCATCAAAACTAGTTTTTGGAGTAGTGGTTTTTGTTCCTTGCTGTCGCCAGTGGCACAGTGCTAAAAAAGAATTGGGGGGGGTATACTGAGTTTTTATGAAAAAGGATGTATTTTCTGAGATATGACTACCAAGTATAATGATGTTCAGATTATAATTTAACTGTGAGGTCTATGGCATTTATTAATAGACTTTTGGTCTTGGGCTTATATTTTAAGTTTTAAATATCTAAAACTTTTGCCCAGAGAAAGTTATAACAATGAATAAATATCAGATAAGAAGACCAGCTAGACTTTCAGTTCAGCTTCATCCTCACGTTAGTTTCAAACTCAGTAAAGGTCCCCACTTTTGGAGAAGCTGCATATATTTAACTGTAAGTCATTGACATCATTTCTCCTCCTGGTAGTTCACACAATCAGACAAGCTGGGTATAGCCAGGGTTTGCCATTCTAGCCTGGCCCAGAGCACAGTCCTTCCCTGAAAATCACATGATGGAGATTCCTTGGGAGAATCTGAATGGTGCAGAGAACTCAGAGAGGCATCTCACCCTATGAAATAGCTACCACAAAAGACTTGCGGGGATCACTGGAATTTATAACAATTGTAGAGTTTAGATTTAACCCTATGGCCCCACGCACAAACCTGTGGTGGAGCACAGTATAGAGAATTTTTCATATTCTTCCAGTTTTGTGATCTTAAGCAAGTTTGATTTCTGCAGGTCTCCATCTCTCATCTGGGAAGTCAGTGTAGTAAAAGTTGCTTGGAAGGAACATGAGAACTATCTGAGATGTTGGATACAAAGCAGTTTACAAATGTTTTCTGCTTTTTTTTCTCTTGGTATAAATGAGGAAATTAATGCTAAATAGTGAAATCACTCACCAACATCACAAAGCTAAAAATCAGAAGTACCATAAAAATGTATACAGTAAACAAGTTAAATACGGCCAAGTGGTGGCAGCGCATACCTTTAATCCCAACATTTGGGGCAGAGGAACAGGTGGATCTCTGAGTTTGAAGTCCAGGACAGCCAGGTCTACACAGAGAAAAACAAAACAAAGAACAAACCACACACACAAAACAAAAAATAAACAAAGAAACAGGATATACACTGAAAGAAATGCTGTTTTTGTTGTTTGGATGGAGTTTTGTGTTTTATTTTAAGATGGGGTCTTATGAAGCCCAGACTGGCTTTAAATTTCTGATCCTCCTGCCTCTATTTCTTAAGTGTTGAGATTACAGACCTGAGCCACCATGCTCATCTGCCCTGAAAGAAATGCGTGTCGATACTATACTGTTGTAAATTAAAATTTGTTTTTCAGGTTACATCAAAGAAGATCTTGATCTTTGCCCTCGTCCCAAAAGACGACAGCCTTACAATGCGATGTTTTCTCCAAAAGGCAAGGAGCAGAGGACCTAGATGTTGGAGTAAAACACAACAGAAGACCTTTTTTGTTTTTTATTTTAGTTATTTATAGTTAAAGTTGTAATAAACATTGATCTTTGATTTTTTTTGATCTTCTATAAATTGACTTATAAATGAGTTTTCTATTAAAAATGTTCTAAATGGCATTTATCTATCATACAAGTAACTTTCAAATGTGCACATGTTCATGTTTTTTCTTTTGCGCCTTTAAGCAGTAAGTTCGTTGGGTGCATCTTTGCTTGTGCATTCAAATGCACTGTCTACGTTTGCTGGGCTGACAAACGTTAGGAAGGAACTTGCAGTTTGGCCTCAGAGTCTTTTGGTACCTTTATATTCCTCTGGGTCTAGTGGTGTCTGAGTTACCTGGCTACATTTCTATGCCACCTATTCTAAGTGACAGTTAATTTGCCTGTATCTTTTTCTACATGTTTGTTTAACCCATATCTTGCCAGTATTTTATATAAACCAGAATACAAAACACTGAAAAGAATGTCGTAGTAAGACTTAAGTAACCCCACACATAAAATCTTGCCAGAGTTGTGAAAGTCCTTGCTTAGCCTAGGAATGTGTTGACTCATTTGGCTCCTGTTGTTTTCTCTCCCTCAATAACTATTTATCCTGTGTTTGGCTTTTTTTGTGTATTAACAGTTTACTATCTTTTTGGTCACTATATTCCAGGACCTGTGCTCTTCACAGAAGAATGTCCCTTTTAGTTCTGTTTGGTTGATTGGTTGGTTTAGTTGTTGGTTGGTTGGTTGGTTGGTTGGTTGGTTGGTTAGTTGGTTGGTTGGTTGGTTCTTGGTTTTTCTTGGCAAGGTTTCTCTGTGTAGCCCTGGCTGTTGTGAAACTCACTCTGTAGACCAGGCTGGCCTCGAACTAAGAGATCTGCCTGCCTCTGCTTCCCTTTAATCACATGCTGGGATTAAAGGTGTGTGCCATCACCAATGGTGGTTTTTCTTTTAACTCTTAAATAACCTGTGAATTAAATAATAATGTTAAACAGTGATAAGTAGATCCCCATGACAGCAGATTAAACAAATGACTGCCAATGATTTTTTTTCTCCCCACCTTTAAAAACAGTATCTAAAGAAGGCATGGTCCTTTATGACTCCTTAGCCTATTGGGCAACAAATTATTTTTCTCAATTTTTAGGTACCTTCAAAACTGATTAAAATATTGCTTCATACTGTTGCTTTTAAAATACTGAACAATTTAGAGTCAAGAATAGAATGATTCCAAAGTACCATAAAGGTTAAGTCTGGTTAATATTGGGTGATACTATTTATCCAATAATTGCTCTGAGAGGATAGTTAGATCCATACAAGTATCCTCTTGTTTAACAGCTCACTCTCCAAGATGTATATGATTAACCCCTTTTAAGAAATGATGAAACTGTCCACGGTGGTGATGGCCAGCACTCAGGAGGCGGAGGCAGAGGGATCCCTGAGTTTGAGGCCAGCCTGGTCTACCTAGTGAATTCCAGGACAGCCAGGGCTACATAGAGAAACCCTGTCTTGAAAAAAATAAAAAAGCCAGGCTTAGTGGTGCATTCCTGTAATCCCAGCACTCAGGGAGGCAGAGGTAGTTGTGAGTTCGAGGACAGCCTGGTCTACAAAACAAGTCCAGGACAGCCAAGGCTACACAGAGAAACCCTGTCTTGAAAAACAAAACAAAATGTCTTCACACGATCAGGCAGAGCTGCTTGCAACTCTGAAACACCCTGTTGATCCAGATGTCTTCAGGTTTTCTACTGTTTGAAACTATGTAGCATTTGCCTTTGTGGCTGTGAAATAGCTATGTGGTATCTAAAAATCTAGAAATCTAAAAAATCTCATAAAAATCTAGAGTCTTGTTTATGTCCTGTGCAAAAAGAAAAAAAAAAAGCCCTTGTTACTTGGTTTTGTCTCCTTTTAAAAGTTTTATAGAGCTAGGAGTGGCTGCCCATGCTTTTAATCCCCAAAGAGACAGAGGCAGGAGGAGGCCAGCCTTGTCTACAGAGTGAGTTCCAGAACAGCCAGGACTACACAGGGAAACCTTGTCTCAACCACAAATAATTGAACATTAAAAGTTTTACAGAAAACTGTATTATTTTTAATGGCCAGAACTGTCACATGAGAGCCCATGGCTGCCTTCTTCCAGAAGCAGATGTCTACAGGCTAGGAGTCCACTCCAGCAGATTCTGCGTGTTTAAAAAGCAGCCTAACCAGAGCAAGGGTGTCTGTGTGGTCAGAGTGTGACAGGTGTCTAGCCCATTGCTAATTAAATTCTTTGAATTTTATCTTGTCATTCTATGTAAGGTTGCAGCTCTGTCTTGAAGTAATGAACACTTTTTAAAGCCACTGAGCTAAAAGGCATTTAAACCAAGTGGAAGTTTATGACACAGTACACTCTCAGGCTTTCAAAGGATGTGTAGGAGCTGGAGAGACGACGAGGTGCTTAAAAGCACTTGAAGCTCTTGTGGAAGACCCAGCTTTGGTTTCTAGCACTCGGATGGCATCCATAACTCCAGTTCCAGGGCATTCACTGGCCGCCTTGGGCATCAGGCAGGCGTGTGATCACATAAAAGCAGCCAAGCACTTGTGTACTTAAAGGCTGGAGGAGCTTTCAGCAGTGAGGAGCACTCCTCGTCTAGAAGACCTGAGTTCAGTTCCCAGCACCCACATGGCAGTCCACCACCATCTCTAACTCCAGTTCCAGGGGATCTGGCCTCCGTGGGGAACAGGCACGTGATACACAGATATTTATTCAGGCAAATGCCTGTACTTAATGTTTGTTTTTTTTTTTTTAAAGAATTGGGCTTTATGTATTTGTAAATGATTTATATCATAGATGCTAGATTGTATTTCTGTATAAGTATGTCCATCACTCACTGGCTGTATATAGTTACATGTGATTTCAGGTTGCCTAAAATCTTTAAAGTTGAAGAGCTCTATTCTGATGCTGGAAATACGCAGCACCTCTTTATGAGCACTTGACATTTGAGTAACCTCTGCCTTTGATAAGCATGTATTTCAAGGGTTGAAACTGAGGCTTTTCTATAGCAACTATTTAAATGAGTTAATCGGGAGCACCTAAATATATATAGAAGATAACATGGGCATCAGCAGTGTGTGAACAAATATTTTTTTAAACCACTTAAGCAGTGAAAACTTGTTTCTCAAAGTCCATCTGGACAGATTGCTGCTTGAGAGGCCTGTGGTCTTAGTAACTGAGTCTAAATGGTAGTTAGCACATGGGGCATTCATAGAAAATTCAGTTATGCCTCCCCCTCCCTTGACAATGGGCCGAGAGACACCTTGTTGGTAGTGTTCTCGTTTCAGTCAGGGCCAGAGCAGATGGTAGCCCTTTGTTCATCCTAGCTTGGTGGCCGGCATGGTGACCAGAGCTGTTGCATGCCTAGGACTCATAAAAATCAAATCCAGGTAGTACAGAGTAGGGGGAAAAAGACAAACAGACCCGAAGATCACATGACACACACCTGTCCTCCTGTGCACATGGCACGGCGGGCCATACACAACCACTTGCCACCATGCCACACAGCAGAGATAGAGGAGCTCACTCAGTGGGCTGCCAGCTGCATGACAAGCCTGCAGCAGGAGCCGCCAGTGTGTGAGTGTGTGGTGGACAGATGGGAGAGAAAGAAGTGGAGCAGCTTGAGCGTATGAGGAGAGATGGGAACTGGAGACTTGAAGGTGGAGAGAAGCAGCCTGCTGTGAGTGGCCAGCCCCGCCACCTGGGGCCGTGGTGAGGGCCCAGCCCAAGCTGCCACTGAGGGCCATGTCTGGGGCCGGGGTGAGGGCCCAGCCCAAGCTGCCGCTGAGGACCATGTCTGGGGCCGTGGTGAGGTCCCAGCCTACGCTGCCGCTGAGGACCATGTCTGGATCCACGGCTACGCAGCGGCAGGAGTTGGTGTTGATGTCCACAGTTCATAATATGGCTAGAGAACATGGGGATGCCTTTGGTCAGGGCAGCCACCAGGATGTCCAGGGGCTGTGCAGAACTGGCCCTGCCCCTCACTGGCTGTGATGCTCTGGAGAGCTGGCTGCCACCTCTGAAACCACAGCAGCACTCAGGAGAGCAGGCCCTGCACCTCAACCAGACAGCACGGGGGAGCTGGCTATGGTGGCAGGGATGTGGGTGAGTCAGCCCCCGAGCCTCAGTGTGGGAGAGCTGGCCCCGCCACTCAACTGCCGTGGGGTGGCACGGGCACAAGCACAAGCCTCCTTCCCCCGTTTGCCACCTCCAGCAGTCGGGAGAGCAGGCCCTGCCCCTCACCCGCTGTAGCACTGGGAAGAGCTGGCCCTGCACCTCACCTGGACAGCACAGCAGAGCTGACCCAGGTGGTGGGGGTGCTAGCCTCGCCACTCTTCTACTGTGAGGTGGCAGGGGTGAGTCCTTCCCCACCCTCACCCCTCACCACTTGTGGCAGTTGGGAGAGCTGGTCCTGTGTGTCACTGGCTGCAGCACTTGGGAAAGTGGACCCTGTGCCTCACCTGGGAGCACAGGAGAGCTGGCCCCGGTGGTGAGGGTGCTGGAGAGCTGGCCCTGCCATTCATCTGCCATGAGGTGGCGTGGGTGCAGAGTGATGCGCTCCTCCACGCCTCCTTGCCGCCTGCAGTAGTCAGTCGCAAGAGCCGGCTCCAAGAGCAGGAGAGCTATTCCTGCCCCTTCATTAGCTGTAGCACTTAGCAGAGAGGCCACTTTACCTGTGCAGCACAGGGGAGCTGGCCCTGCTGGCAAAGGCGTGGATGAGACAGCCCTGAGAGGGAGAGCTGGCCCATGCTGCAGCACTTCAGAGCGAGCCCTGCACCTTGACTGGGCAACGCAGTGAAGCCGGCTCTGGAGGCACGGATGCCGGTGAGCCAGTCCCAAGAGCCTGAGAGCGAGAGAGCTGGCCCTGCCTCCTGCTGATGGCAGCATTGGGTGGGCCAGCCAGACCAGTGCTGGAGAACTCGCCCTGCTGGTGCCGATAAGGGAGAGCCAGCGCGTCGACCAGCTGAGCTACCACCCAGGCCCAGAACCAGGGCACTGAGTTGACCCACCCCAAAGTCTAAATCTTCGAATAGTTGGGATGTGTGAAAGGACCCATCCTGTTGAGCCAAAACTTCAGGGCAGCACAGGATAACTGGGAGGAGTGCCAGTGAGGATCCAATATTGATGGTGTCATGGAGGGCAAAGATCTCAAACCAGACAAATGACTCGTTGCAATGAACATTTGCAAGTGAAGATGGGTGACAGGGATATACTGTGCAACACACTGATACATGACAGTTTTCATGATGTTTTCTAAGCTTTGTTTGTTTGTGGAGTTTTGTTGTGTTTTCTGTTACGTTTTTTGGAAGGGCAGAAATGAGATGGGAGATCAGTGGAGCCTGGAGGAGATGACAGGGTATGAAAGACTGAATATACTGTTTCAGGATGTCGGCAAAAAGTCCATAGAAGCAGCTGCTCCCACTTTGCTCCCAGAGTGGATTTTCTATTTCTTCTTCGTCTTCTTCCTGTATTCCACTTCAAAAACGGTTGGGAGAGTGGCTGAGGTGTCAGCAGAGTCACTCAGTTCTCTCGTCTTTGAATGGACTGCAGAGTCGGCTGTGTAACGAGAGAGCTTGCAAGTACGGATGGAAGTGCACAGGAAGCAAACAGCGCTGCTGGGAAGAGGACAAAGGGCTTCAGATCTGGTGACTGAGAGCAGGAGCTTCCCGGAAGATAAAAAGCGGAAACAGACAAACTGGAAGGAAGACCCTGCCCTGCTCCTCGAACTGTCAGTGTCAAATCCCCATGGGCCCTGGGCTGGGTGGAGGCTGGGAAGAGCAGGAGGCTGCACCGCACCGACTCCTGTATGGGGGGAGGGTTTGGGGAACACATGTCTACTTAAAGTAGATCTAAGTCGGCAAACTTTGCTTGTTTCTAACTACTTTGCACTTAACTTTGAAAACATGTACAGGGGGTTAAATAAAGCTGAATCTTATAATTGATCACATTGGTTCTTAGCAAGACTACAAATATATTTCTGGACACGTTAAAGGATTTGATCATTTATAAGACACTATTAACTTGCATTTCTTCACATCATTATGTTTCATCCCTGTTAAGTTGGAGCTTTCAAAATCATAAG
The DNA here is from genome assembly GCF_030254825.1 of Meriones unguiculatus. NCBI lineage: Eukaryota > Metazoa > Chordata > Mammalia > Rodentia > Muridae > Meriones > Meriones unguiculatus. The sequence goes on along the minus strand of NC_083350.1, from coordinate 74,886,932 downwards.
CATCCATAAAGAGGGAACATAATAGTTTCCTGTATGACGTAGTTTATAAAAAGTATAAAAATCTAAAGCCATATTATAGATTAGTAACATTAGCAAAAACAACATTTTTTAACCTTTTGAGAGTGAAGATAAAGCCTAAAAAACAAGTTCTAACACTGTAAACAAGTGAATATCTCTAGAATATATCACCATGTAAAAGCATCTTTGGAATCATGTCACATGAGTTAAGATTATCTAAGCACAAGCTGTTAACTACTTGATCTCCAGATGTGACCACATATATACATATATATCTATATATAATTTATTTTTATTTTTATGTGCATTAGTTTTTTGCCTGAATGTATATCTGTGTGACGGTGTTGGATCCAGGAGTTACAGACAGTTGTGAGCTGCCATGTGGCTGCTGGGAATTGAATCCAGGTTCTCTGGAAGAGTAAATCAGTGCTCTTAACTGCTGATCCATCTCTCCAACTTGTTCTGCTTTTGTTTTTGTTTTTGTTTTCCCTGAAACAGCTTTTGTTTCTCTGTAACAGCTCTGGCTGTCCTGGAAGTCACTTTGTAGACCAGGCTGGCCTTGAACTCACAGAGATCCACTTGCCTCTGCCTCCTGAATACTTGAATTAAAAGCATGAGCCACCATGCCAGGCTTCAGATGTCTTTTCAACACACCTACCAATTTAAAAGACTCTCTGCATCTTTATGATAACACGCTAGAATAATTCTTGAAGTAAATTCTAACATTAAAGTATTAACAGAGTCCATGGCATGGTTGTATATTGTTGTACCAGCAGAGGTCAGAAGAGAGCTGTTTCTAGAGAAATAAGTTGGACCTTAGTTGGGCAGCCACAGAAGAAAATGTCTAGGGTAAATAGATACAGTAATGAAAACTTAGTGGGCCAAAGGAGATGTCAGTGTGGCTTCTATTACAGTAAAGCAGATGACAGAAGCACGAAAGTATGGTCTTGAGGGGAAACACATATGCTTGGTGTTTAGAGACACAAAGAAATACAAGAGGTCTCAAGAGGTCTAAATATCCAGTGAGAGAAAAGACACCTAAGAGTCCGAAGAAATTCAGACTTGAGTGCCTAAGAAACCAAAAATAATCAGAACTCAGACTTCATCTTGTTAGATAGCCTGAGGAACGGAGGCAAGGACATTACATTCTGTTAGAAATGAAATGCTGAATCTCCCGAGAGTCAGAAAGACCGTTAGTGATGATTTAGTTGGAGCCTCCCACTTTATAAAAACCAACAGCGGCCTAAAGGTTTAGTGAAGTTTCCAAAAAGCTAAAACTAGATGGTGGTACCTCTGAGGACTCCATCTGGTTCTTTTCCCTTTCTAGGTGTAGGTATCAGTCCTAGAGTAGAATTTTTGGGACATATTAGTAAGAGAAGTCCTACACTTGTGCTTGCAATGTGAGAGGAGTTCAGGCAGAAGTCCCTCAAGTCCACCGTTTCTTTTATTTGCGCTAAATCTTACCTAGAGCCACAATACGCAGGTTTTCTGCCTTGAACAGCATGTACCTGCAGCTGGCCTTTACCTCATCCTCCTTCCTCTAGGTGAAGTTCCAAACCCAGGACAAGCAGCTGAAGTGCCTGTTTATCGGATCAAAGCTGAACTGGCCTCCAGGTTCTCCCAGTCCCTACCTGTCACAGGGTCTGGCTGGATTACCCCAGCCTCTAACCTCTGGCCCGGGGATTGGGCTGCCATTCTGCCAAAGGCTCTTCCCTACACGATTCAGGCATTTTGTTTATATCCCCTTTTGTTGTTGTCGGGTTTTGGTCTGTTTTGTTTTTGCATCTTTGGCCTCCTGGTTGCTGCACTTGGCTACCCTCTCTCCCTTCCCCTCCCCTTTCCCTGCACGGTTCAGGCTCAGGACCACTCTAGACCCTCCCGGGTGTGTCTGCCTCTGGCTGTGCCCTCCCACGCGTCTTACCATAAACTGTCTTCTGCATCATACCGAGAAGCAGTCTTGTTCTTTCTTTTCCTTTTATTTCTTTTTAAAAATTCACTCTCCCTCCGAAGTGCTGGGATTAGAGGCACTCACCACCGTACCCAGTTTACACGGTGGTGCTTTGATGGCGCAAACTTATTTCACTCACTTTTCCCTGTCATCTCACGAACCCAACAAGTAAGCCAATCCAGACTGCTGTGCCCACACGGCTGTCCTTCATGACCGAAGAAAACACAGAGAAGTTCAAGCAACATTACAGAAGACACCTAAAGCAATCTTATACACTAAGGAGAAACTATCCATGAGACCAGGGAAAATAAACCACACTAAGGGTAAACACATGAAATTAGAAAGTCAATCATTAACGAAAACAACCAAGAAAACAACTTTCATTAGTAATGTGAGTCTGAATGTTAAAAGTTTTAGTTTTCCAATCAAAAGACACACAGTCAGAGCTGGGCATGGTGGCCCAGGAGGCAAGCAGCCTGTGTTACCAGACCATTAAAGAAGAACTAACATCAATGCTCCTCAAACTATGCCATAAAATAGAAAGTGAAAGGAAACTACAAACTATGTTACAGAGCCAGTCATCCTGACATCAAAATCAGATAGAGACAGAGCAACCACAAATCTCCTGGATTTTTTTCAAAAACTTTCAGTAAAATGCTCGACAATTGAATTCAACTGCACATCAAAGAGACTGTTCAGCATGACTGAGTGTCCCTGCACCAGAGACGCAGGGACAGTTCGGTGCAAACCAATACATGTAATGCATACAGCAAGCACATAGACAGACTCAAAGACAGGCATGCACGGTCATCTCAGCCCAAAGCAACTCAAAAGCAGGACTATAATTGCACATGGCAAAGGCTGTATGAGACATACAAGAGCTGTATACATCTAACCAGGGATTAACTCATAGTATGGATAGGGAACTAACAGCAGTGACAAACAGCCTAGGAAGAAAAGGTCAATACATGGGCTAATGAAGTGGACAGTTCTCAAAAAATAAAGTACAAAATGGCGGATAAGCATGGAAAAACAGTCAACATCCTTAGCCGCTTAGAGATGAATCGTAACTTAAAACTACATCAAAAAAAGATGGTTCGGTGTTTAGAGCATTTGCTGCTTCTACGGAGGACTCAGGTGTCTTAACCGTCTGTAGCTCCAATTCCATAGGATCCAGCACCCTCTTCTGACCGCCACAGGCACCAGGCCTGAAACCCGGTATGCACAGAAACCACATAAAAGGTCAGGTCCTGCACTGTCGTGTACTGGAGACAGCGACAGGCTAGGCTAACCGAATCAGTCACTGCCAGGTTCAGCAAAAGACCCTGGAAAGCAAAGAAGACACTCAACATTAGTATCAAGCTCAGACCTCCGCACGTGTGGGCACCACACACATCCTACTTTGAAATTGCATCCGTCCCCAGTAAGAACGGCTATCGTGAAGAAAATAAGTAAATCCTCCAAGAATGTAGGGGAAAATAAACCCTTACATTGGTTAGGATGTAAATTAGGCTAGCCACTGTAGAAATGAATATGGGGATTCCTCAAAAAACTGGAAACTCTCACTGCTGGCCTACAGGCTTAGTCAACATTCCACAGAGATACGTAAGCAGTCATTCTCATTGCAGCACTAGTCATAACAGCCAAGTTAGAGTCAACCTGCCATGACAGAGGATGAAATGACGTTGTTTGCTGGAAGACGGATGCAACTTGAGATGATGATTAAGCAAGATAAGGCAAACTCAAAAAGGAAAATACCATGTTTTATGAATCTAAGATTTTTTGGTCCTTGTTTTATGAATCTAAGATTTTATATAGGCACATATATTTAGTATGAAAATAAAAGGTAGCCTGGGGAAAGAAAGGAGACTAGCAGGAGTGGGGACAGGAAAGAAAGAAGAAATCATGGGGGATGATGTGGCCAAAGCACAGGGTGTACTTGAAAATAAATTGATGCTTTGAAGTTCATTATTATATACAGTTATACTAAAAAATAATTTCATACAGTTCGTTTCTTAGAGGACAGGTAACAATGTAAGGGTATCTTTAAACTACTGAAAGAGAGAGCGATAGCTTGTGGGTCAAGGTTTTTGTTTGTTTGGTTGGTTTTTCAAGACAGGGTTTCTCTGTGTAGCCTTTGCTGTCCTGGTATTTGCTTTGTAGACCAGGCTGGCCTGGAACTCACAGAGATCCGCTTGCCTCGGGCCTCCTCAATGCTGGGATTAAAGGCATGTTCCACTGCCCAGATGGGTAAAGCACCTTCTATGCAAGCATGAGGACCTGAGTTCAGATCAATAGCACTCACACAAAAGTGGGCTACATGGTTCAGGATGTAGCACCAGCATTGGGAAGGAAAACACACGGGCCAGTCATTTGGCTCAGCCAAATGGCAAGCTGTAGGTTCAATGAGAGACCCTATTTCAAAAGCCAAGAGGTGTGGGATAGAGGGAGGACATATGCCATCAACCTCTGGCATCTACGCTACAGACACACAAATGCACATACATGGGCATGCACTCATACGCACACACACCACACATGTGCAAAAAAATCCTCATTGTAATAAAATAACTGACAGTGTAGAGTTCTATACCCAAAGGATCTTACAAGCTGAAATAAAAATATCTTCAAAAAAGGATAATTCATCAGCGGCACACTCACACTAGAATACTCTCATCATTTCTTAAGGGATATAAAAATGTCACAATGAAACCCATTACTTTTACAATGAACAGAGGCTGCTAGAAGAAAAAATAAAATCATCCCAAGCAAAAACTCAAAGTTGCAAAGGAAACAAAGAACGGCACTGGAAACAGTAAATATTATTGTCACGAATTCTCCTGAGTGGATGTTATAGAAAGTGTTGTGCTCAGGAGAGTCCAAAGCAACACGCTAGCTATCAGGTGGCACAAAAATACCCCAGGAGCATGCATTTGACTGACAGAGTCACAGTAGCAGAGATAATGTCTTTAATGCTAGAACCAGTGTAACACAGAGTAGATAAACCGGGGTGCGGGAGTGATTGTCTTCTCTTTCGTTTCCTCTGGCAAATTAGAGATGTGCAGTTACAGGCGACAGCCACGGACATGTCCGCTTCGGGAGCTGTGTCAGTGTGTCGGTTGTTAGCATCAGGAGTACCTTGATTCAGATGGGGAAGTTCTTGCCAGTGAAAGGGTTGTTTGCTTGTTTGTTTTTTAATCTATCTGGCATCACAAAATCCTTTTCTAGAAAATTACCTCTAAGTTTTGAAGAAAAGCAAGAACAATTTCAAAATCCAGCTGAGTCATTCGCAGTGTGAGATGCCGTAAGCAGCTCAAACATCGAAGCATACTCATCAGTCTTGACTTGTATGCTCCTCAGTGATGGCAAATGCAGTTGGGTTTTGCTTTCTCTTTCACTGAGTACACTAGGGCTATCTAGTGCATTAGTTGCACAGTTCCGGGAATACACATGAGTAGACTAAATGTCATAAAACAGTACCCAGAAGAACCGGCATGATGGCGCACACCTTTAATCTCAGCCCTCGAAAGGCAGAGGCTGGCAGATCGCCAGCCCGGTCTACATTAACGAGCTCCAGGCCAGACAGAATTGCATCCTGAGACCCCGTTTCAAAAAAGTGAACAGAAAAGCCCGGAAATTCATACAAAACTACAATCTTTCCAAGTGATTTCACAGTAGTAAGAATTTACCCCAGCGTAGTCAGGAAGGCTTTCCTGTGAGTTGCCACAAAATTTGAGTCAGTTGGGCAGCACAGTTCAATTCCGTGATACCCAAATTACTGAATCTTACATGTTTATGATATATTTTAAACTAAGTTACCTAGAGGAAGCCTCTGCAGGCCAGCAAAGTGCTTGACTGTATCAGAATCCAGAGCCGGAAGAATGGGTGTTTGTCTAGACCAGCCAACGCTTCCCTGTGCTACTTTGGTCAAGGTTGTTTTGCTCCTTTAGGCAATCTTGTGGGTAGAAGAGATGAGGGGATATGAGCCGTGTGTCCAGTCTAGCCTCACCAGCTTCACACATCTACGTGCCAGCACCTCTGTGGAAGCGCTTCAGAGAACAGCCAACAGCGTGCTCTGAGCAGTGCACCTAAAGTCTCCGGGCTTTTCATGCTCACAAGTACAAAGGCCATTCTGAGGCTCGAACGAGATGACAGAGGTTCTCACTACAGTGCCTGAAACATCAATAGCCTCAGCAAGTAGACTGTTGTTCTCAGATTATTGTCACTATTGCAGATGTGGCTGGTGAATCAGAAAGATGTGAAGTCTGAACAGAAGATGGACCGTGGAGACCAGATAAAATTTGGGGTTCTTAGGAGGATATTTCATACATGGTAAGGGTTCTCAGGAGCAAAGGCCTGAAGGCCCCAGGAGGGGTGTCACAGGTTGTGGTGGGGGCTGTAGAGACAGCTCTCCTGGGCGGGAAAGCCTAGCCCATCAGGCTGGTCACATATCCTCAGGACACAAACACACGGACAGACACACGGACATACACACACATACACACACACACACACACACACACACACACACACACACGAGCGTAAGTGAAGCTTCACCCTACACAAAGCAACTCTGATATATCAAGCCCCTTTCTACCAGGGGAAGGGTGGAGAGCGTTTGCATTCCTAAGCCAGAGGAAGGTTAAGTCTGCCATTTTTGAAGAGTAGATTTTATTCCACATTAACTGCCTCTTAATTTGTTCACAATGAAGTCAGCAGGGACTAGAGTCAGGTATCAAAATCTTCTTGGGTCTGTTTGAAAAATGAAAGGCCACATTGACACTTTTAGGAAAAAAAAAAAAAAAAAAACCAAAAACCTACAAGCAAGCACCAGGATGTTCCATGTCTCTTGATACATGATACCCTGTGTCACTCCAGACCCTGCCAAGGACAGAGCCGCCTTCAGAGATGCTCCCTAGACCTTTCAGTTCCAGAACCACGAGCTGAAATCAACCTGCCTATAGACAAAACAAACAAACAAAAAGCACTTAGAAAAACACCTACAGCGGGAAGGTTCCAGAAAGTGCACAGCCGTTTCATAATTCAGAGCCTGAAAGAGAAGCCCGTTTGCCCTTCTGCCCATGCCCGGGCGCACTGAGAGCTCTGCCAGCGGACAGGTGTGCATTTCAGGTGCAAGCTGTCCCCTGGGCAGCACTGCCTGTCCCCCCGAATGTACTGATCTGCGCGCCCATTTGTTCCAGATAGGGCGAAGGGGACGCGGCTTACATGACACCGCTGCTGAATTATCTAACGTTCGGGCTGCGCGCCCCTCCGTCCTCACCCGCCCACGGGGAAACCTCAGTCAGGGACAGCCTGGCCCTCACCTGTCCAAACACAGCCTGCTGAGAAAGGAGGAACAACGCGGGCGTGAGGAAATTATCACCTGTGGCGTCGGTGTACGCGGAGGCTGATGCCATGGTTCCAGACGGCCTCTGACAGTGTCTATTTTTTCATTCATGAGGAATTAAAAATGTAAAAACCCACAACTTTCCTCTCACAAGGAGATAAGTTACCGACACATCCTCTTTCGTCTCCTTCCTCCAAACGTTTAATCACTCAATTCCTCAGACGTGGCCTCGCTGAGTAGGCATAAAGAGGTGACATAATTTCAGGGGCGCCAGTTTGCCTCTAACCTTCCCCGAGATGTCCCCGTTACAGGTGGTTTTCTTTTTAACTCATTCTACCTTAAGAGTGCCCTATTGAAACATGCTCACTCCTGCATCACACAAAAACTTTTTACATACAAATGGATGTTTGTGTGTGTGGGTACAATGTATACTAAGCCCATCTACCTGTGCTGTGTGTGGAGTGTGTGGTGTGTATCAGTGTGTGTGTCTGTGTGGAGTGTGTACATGTGTGTGTGGTATGTGTTTTTGTGTGTAGTGTGTGGGGTGCGTGTAGTATGTGTATGTAGTGTATATCTGTGTGTCTGTGTGGGTGGTATGTGTCTGTGTAGTATGTGTTATGTGTGGTGTGTATCTGTGTGTGTAGTGTGTGGTGTGTGGAGTGTGTGTGTGTGTGTAGGGGGATGTACGTAGGTGTGGGTTGAGGGCGTGTGTATGTGTAGCTCAGGACGATTTGGGAAGATTTGTTTCTCTCCTACCACGTGGTCCTGGGGACTGAACCCGAGCAGCCCAGGCTGTGTGCTAAGCCATCTACCTAATCAATCTGCTCACGTTCAACCGTCGCCGAGCCTCGGTGGTAACAGTTCACGTGGAGAGCAGAAGGGCTTTCCTTGAGGGTGCAGTGTTGGGGAGAGGAGGAAACCGGCTGCGCCCGGAGCTGCTCCCCAGGCACTGCCGAGCACTGCCCGAGGCAGCGGATCCGCCTGGGGCACCCGCCGCCTGCTCTTTGGGCGTCTGGCTGTGCTGGGGGTGCGCCCGGTGGTGACAGGGCTCTCCTGGGAGCCGGCTGCTCTGCACAGCAGGGCTCTCCACCGTGTGGCCTTGGACAGTGGACAGCCGCAAGGCCGGGCATCCCGCACTGGTGGGGAGAAGGCCCGGGAGAAGCTTCCCCGGGAGGGGCACGGCCACTCCGGCCGTGGCTCTGCTGGCTCCTGCAGGCTGAAGCTGTGCTCGTCACAGGGAGCCCTGGATGCCAGTGGTGTCGCACGAAGTCTAACGGGAATGAAGCTGCAAACACAATCTGAGTAGAACGACCTCAACAGCTCCGGCTCCACGGGAGCCTTGCACCCTTCCTGGCAGTCCTCGTGGGTGATATAGGACAGCCCGACTCGGCAAGGCCTTTCTACTACGCCAGCGCTTCCACGCACAGCACAAAAGCAGTGCCTGGGAGTTGTGCGTCAACCAAAACAGTGGCCATTGCCTTCCCCATTGCTAACCACTGCCACAATGGGAAAGGCCGATTTTCCCTTCGGAACATACTTACCAAACTTTTCATAGGCTACAGGAAGCTGATGAGAGACAGCAGTTCCACAGCACACAGGATCCTGGATCCACTGCCTGGAGAAGGACATTAGCAGGAAACAGTGACATCTGAACAGTTACAGTTTTGCTGTTATGTTAATAATGGCCTGGTTTGTCCAGATGATTGAGGCAAGACGTTAAATAATTATGTTTAGGGCTGGAGAGTTGGCTCGGCAGTTAAGAGCACTTGCTGCTCTTGAAGACCCAAGTTCAGTTCCCAGCACCCACACGGCAGGTCACAACCATCTGGACTCCACTTCTAGGAGATCTGACAGCTATCCTGTCACCTTCTTCTGACCTTCTGGACGAGGCACATATGGTGAAAATACATAGAGGCAGGCACTTACACATGTACATTTTTTATGAATCCCTTAAAGACTTTATTGTTATGCTTTCAGATTCCACATTGCAACTAACCTTTAAAAAACTGTAGTCGTTGGCCTGGTGCGGTGGCACATGCGTGTAATCCCAGCACTCAGGGAGGTAGAGGCAGGAGGACTGCTGTGAGTTCGAGGCCAGCCTGGACTACAAAGCAAGTCCAGGACAGCCAGGGCAACACAGAGAAACCCTGTCTCAAAAAACAAACACACAAACAAAAAAGCCCCTGAAATTGCTACGGAATAGCACTACTCTGTGACAACTTCAGAGGTGTTAAGGACTGTTCTTTAGTCACCTGGTGAGATCGCTCTGTGTGTGTGTGTGTGTGTGTGTGTGTGTGTGTGTGTGTGTGTTTTGAGATGGGATTTGACCAACTAGTTGTGGTTATAGTCACGTGCTAGACTGAAGCTGGATTAAAAAAAATAAGTTACTAAAGTCAGTCAATCCTGTTTTCACATCCATTCTGTTAGCCTGTGTCTTTTTATTGGGGAATTGATTCGATTAATGTTGAAGATTATTAATGGCAAATGCTTGCTAATTCCTGTTGATATTGGTGGTGGTGGTGGTGGTATGTGTGCGTGTTTCCCTTCTTTTGGTTTTGCTGGTGTGGGGTTATTTCTTTCCCATGTTTTCTTGGGTGTAGTTAACCTGCTTGAGTTGGAGTTTTCCTTCTGTAAGGCTGGATTTGTGGATAAATACTCTTTAAATTTGGTTTTGTCATAGAATATCTTGTTTTCTCCATCAATGGTGATTAACAGTTCTGCTGGGTATAGTAGTCTGGGCTGACATCTACCCAGGCCCTTCTGGCTTTTAGATTCTCTGTTGAGAGGTCGGGTGTGATTCTGATAGGTCTGCCTTTATATGCTATTTGGCCTTTTCCCCTTACTGCTTTTAATACTCTTTGTTCTGTACATTTAGTGTTTTTATTACTATGTGATGGGAGGATTTTCTTTTCTGGTCCAATCTATTCGGTAAGCTTCTTGTATTTTTATAGGCATCTCTTTCTTAAGGTTGGGGAAGTTTTCTTCTATGATTGTTGAAACTATTTTCTGTGCTTTGGAGCTGAGTGTCTTCTCCTTCTTCTATTCCTATTATTCTTAGGTTTGTCTCAGATCTCTTACATGGTTTGTGTCAGGAACCTTTTAGAATTAGCATTTTATTTGACCAATGTATTGATGTATTTAACTGTATCGTCTATGCATTAGAATTAGCATTTTTTAGACCAATGTATTGATTTATTTCATTCTATCTTCTGTGCCTGAAATTCCCTCTTCCTTATATCCTGTTGGTGACGCTGTAGTTCCTGTTCTCTACCATAGGGTCCCCATCTCCAGGATTGCCTCAGTTTGTGTTTTCTTTATTGCTTCCATTTCCATTTTCAGGTCTTGAACCATTTTATTTCTTCCACCTGTTTGATTGTATTTTCCTGTGTTTCTTCAAGAGATTTATTCATTTCCTCGTTAAAGGTCATATCGTCTTTATAGGGTTGGATTTTGGGTCATCTTCTTGTGCTTTGACTATTAGGATACTCAGGGCTTGCTGCAGAAGTACGGTATTTGGGTTCTGGTGGTGCCATATTGCCCTGGCTCTTTTGATTGTTCTTGCATTGGCCTTTAGCCGCCTGGTTGTTCCTGCTATTGGCTGGTGGGTCACTGATGCCAGCAGAAGTCCTCGGGAGGCAGGCAGAGCCTGAGGCCTGACAATGGGGCTCAGGGAATAGCTCTGCTGGCAGTGCCCCGGGTAGACCTGAATGTTCCTGGGGTCTCACTAGAAGGGAGGCAGAGCTGTGGGCCTGACAATGGAACTCAGGAGACAAAACATAGTTCACCTCTGCTGGCTATGCCCTAGGAGGACCAGGCAGGCAGAGAATTGCTAAGGAGGGCTCTAAGCTGGGTGTTCCTGGGGCCCTGCAGGCCTCCTTTGGAATGCAGGCAATGGTGCTTGGAGGACAGCATGCAGTTCACCTCTGCTGGCTGTGCCCCAGGAAACCTTTCAAGGAGGAGACTAGCAGGTTGGGGTGGGGGTGTCTAACCTGGAAGCTCCTGGGGCTGAGCAGCCTCGGGTTCACCCGGGACCCTGCAGGCCTCATCACCCCGGGAATGTGGGTGATGAGGCTCGGAGAACAGGGCGCAGCTCATGTTGCCTAACTGTGCCCCAGGTGATCCCTATGTCTTAATCGGTGTTTCATTGCTGTGAAGAGACACCTTGCCCTTGGCAGCTCTCACAAAGAAAAACATTTAATTGGTGCTTGCTTGCAGTTCAAAGGTTTAGTTCATTATCGTCACGGGGAAGCATGGCAGCACACAGGCAGACACGGTGCTGGAGGAGGAGTCGAGAGTTCCACATGTGGATCCGCAGGCAGCAGGAAGAGAAAGACACCAGGCGTGGCTTAGGCCCTTGAAACTTTAGAGCCCACCCCCGGTGACACACTTTCTAAAGTCACACCTACTCCGACAAGGCCACACCTCCTAATCTTTGTCAAGTAGCTCCACTCCTTATAACCAGGCATTCAAATACAGGAGCCTATGGAGGCCATTTCCACTCAAACCAGCATCCTGCACAACAGCCTTGCGTGCAGTTCCTTTCCAGAGGTGTGAACAACTGTCAGAGCACGGTGACACAGACAAAGATGTAATTAACACACTTACAAAATGTTGGCCTTTTATACTCCGGTTTCTCTTTAGATTACGTAAGTCTTTTGCCTTTCACAAAGTGGTGAGTTTTGAGTATTGCTTTTACTATTTGTGTCACTTTACATTTATATAATTTAATTTTAAAAATAACCGTATCTAACAGTTTGTTTACAAAATTCCTAAGAATTTAACAATTGGCTTTCAGAGGCCAGCACATGTTCAGTTTGGCAAACCACAAAGCCTTATTTCTTTATGGGAATTAAAGGGTCTTGGGAAAGCTCCCCATGGCAATCTCACAAACACAGAAATTGGGAGAGTCTTGTCACATGGGCCCACAATGCTGTTCTCAGCAATTCCTGCTTCATTTTCTTCATGCGTCCATAGACTGAGTTATCGCAGACACAGCACTCTGAACAGCACTGCTCACAGGCTCCGGTTTCTTTGTTGTGTTCCTCTGTAGCTCTCTCTTCGGCATTATCATTTATGAGATACTCTCTTCCCCTTTCCACTCTCATTGCGCTCCTGGCTCTCCCTCCACTGCTCATGTTCCCATTTTCCACCAATTAGCGCAGCTTTTCCGTTGGCATTTTCCCATGGTTTTCTCCAACCCTCCCTCTCTTCTTTTGGCACAAACGTTTACAAGGATTCATATATACCAGAGGATTAAGAAGAAATCTACAGTGAACTCAGCTTCAGGGCATTTCCTTCTGCTTTCCACACTGAAAACCAAACATTCTTATGAGTTCAGCAATCAGAAGAGAGAAGAAAACACCATGGGATACAGCTTGTTTGGGAAGTTCTAGGGATGGAGCCCAAGGCCTCATTCATTTCCAGGATGCATCTTGAGATGGGTCCTTGAAATAGCTTTGAAGTGGCTGCCCAGTAAGTAGGCTTTTATAAATAAGAAAAGCATAGTATATCCAGGTTCAGTCAGTAATCCCAGCACTCAGGGAGGCAGAGGCTAGTGGATTCTCTGTGAGTTCAAGGTCAACCTGGTCTACAAACTAAGTCTAGGATAGCCAGGGCTACATAGAGAATCCCTGTCTCAAAACAACAACAAAGCATAATAAAGAGGAATTGGTAGAAAAGTTAGTAAGCCCTATAAAATGAAGCATTAAAAACAGAAGAGACTGATTATGAGACGATCACATTTTAAAGCCTCAATAATATATGGTTATCAAATATTAAACAATTTATGAATGCCTTTAAAGCAAAATATTATAGAAAGCTTTTCTAAAGGAAAGATGATTCTCATGAACAAATAGTGTAGATTTATTGTTTTATTATGTTCTTAATGACTATAAAGTAGGCATAAATATAACCTTCATGTAATTATGAAAACAAATGTAAAAAACAATAATGTTTTAATGAGAAATATTAATTCTACCTGATGAATGTTGTTTTCAAAACCAAGTTGCCTTTGTTAAAGTATTGTGTTGAAAAAGAAGAAAAAAGTAGTGTGTTGAAAGATTAATTGATTAAGAAATGAATTAATAAGTCTCTTCCCCTTACTGATGACAATAAATGGCAATTATGATATCTGTTTTCACCACACACAAAACATTGCTACGGAAACATCTTCATTGTCACACAAGCATTCAGAAATAACGTTTCTTCTCTCCTAATTCTTTTGTATCTGCCTGTTAACAAACAAACAAAAGAAGAAAAACCAACAAAACATATTTCCCGGATAGTTCATAGATGTCTTCAGTATTTAATTTATAGTTGCCTGAGAAAAATTTTAACTTTCTTTTCCATTGACTGGTTTTTATCTCTTTAGCTACCATTTCTATGTAACCATGAGAGAGAGAGATCTGGTGACCAGTCTCAATGGTTGCAACATGATGCACTCATTAAATACAATGATACAATCACCTCATTTGAAGATGAAGCAGACTAAACTACAGACTCTTGAAGAGAAGACCCGAATGTCCCCTTGTCCCACTCTCCAGCTATCAGCCATGGGGAGGGAGAGGCTATGGTGATCACTCCTTATTCCCAGTCACTGGTCCTTCAAAGAAATCATTTACAGTAGAGCAGTAACCCCTTACTCCAGTCCCTGGTGTTGTAGTGACCCCCAATTCATAAAATTATCTCATTGCCTTTTCCTAAGTGTAAATCTGCTGCTGTTGTGAATCATAACGTAACTATCTGCTATGAAGGATATCTGATACACAAACCCTGGTTCCCACATGCTGCAGGAGAGGTTCTGGGATACTAACTGGTGATGGGAGAACGGGGTAGAGCAGAAAGGGTAGTAATGGGAGACAGCTAGGATCCAGGGGCTGGGGAAACAGAGCAGGCTGGGTTCTCAAGCTGGAGGGACACCTGGTTAAGGCTGGTAAAAGCTGAGAACAGGAACTTCTGATTCCTGGAATCTGATATTGCTACCAAGGTAAAGAATCACTACTGTGGTAAGAATGGCAGCAAGTGACACCCATACGTTAGGGAGCTAGTCCCTCCTCCTCGAGTCTCCCACTAGCATCCTCTGTAGGAAAACCCCACAGGAATCCAGCTGGTCGAGGAGGAAATATAGTAATTCCCCTATTCACTTGTGCTATATTAGAACATCCCTCGCCCTCACCCATCTCCGTTCCCCAGTGGATGACTGAAACAGAAGTATCAGCCACATACGACGACGACTTTTATATACAAACATGGATGATAAAGTTTGGCTTATAAATTGTGCACACTAAAAGATTGGCATTAAGCTAATAATAATAATGATACAGGACAATTCTGACAATAAGCTGAACTAAAAGTTACGTAACGGTCTATACTTCATTGTGCGTTCACACGCTGTATGACTTCGGGTAACCGAGAGTGTGGGAAGTAAAACTTTGAACATGAGAGTAGATGACTGTACTGAAATGTGTGGTCTCGCTGGGTGAGGTGGCACATGCCTGTAATGCCAGCACTCGGGGAGGCAGAGGCAGGCGGATCTCTGTGAGCTTGAGGCCAGCCTGGTCTACAAAGCGCACAGCCAGGGCTACTGTCTGGGGTGGGGGGGAAGATGCCTGGTCTTAGTACTATGGCAGTGTGCATATGGGCAAGCTGAGCTGAGAGACAACTTAGAAACCACGGTACCAGTACCTCATCAGCGCAGTACTTTACCTGTGGGTGAAGATGCCGAATGAGGAAGGGAGTGATCAGGGTCCCAGGGAACTTCGCCAGAGCTCCACCCATCTCTCTTTTAGGCATCACGGTCATCATTTCTGGACATGCTCCCGTTGTTAATGATAGCTGGGGCTTACAAGCAAACGTACGGAGGAGAATCGTGTCACCTTTTCATGAATGAAGGTAGAAGCAGTCAGGAGAGCAAACTGGCTCTAGCCCAGGCAATACCCGTTCTGTGGCAGAGAGTCTGTTTGGACTAGGAAGCATACAAGTGGTCACAGATGGCCCCAGAAAGCCTAACAACGGGCAGGAGTAGCTGGTTCTGGCTGATTGCTGCTGCTTCCAGCACACTCGGCTGTTCATTTGAGGTAACTCTCTAGGACAGACCCACAAATAGAAAGGGAAAGTAGGGCATCTTTGGTGACATTTCCCCACATCCCAATCTTTCTCCAAAGATAACAGACTACACTGAGGCTCTGAAAGGACTTCCCTGATAATAAGGGCTATGTTCTCCCGGCCTCAAAGGTGCCTTCGAAAGCCAAGGATCGGTGCTTTGTATGTCTCACCAAACGACTTGGCGGAGTCATGACCCATGCATCTTTCCAGTGACTAACGACAACGAGATGCCAGGCTGCCATGTGGCTCAGGAAAGAAGGATGAACTCTTCGCAGCCGCACGAGTTACCAGACGCCAGCTCTGATCTCCCCCTGTAGACTGTGGATGGAAGAAGGTGAAGCTGTGCTCTAACCTCGGCGGCTTCTTCCGAGCACACCACGGCACTCCTCTAGTTCCAGGAAGGCACCTCACTGAGCCTCATTAATAGACTCAACCCTCCAGTGCTAGCTGCAAGCCAGGGTTTCCCTCCTCCACCCCCATTCCAAAACAACTGCCCTGAGACTTCAATATTTATGAATGAACGCCTAGGCCATAAGCTTTGTCTCGTTCCCTGACTAGCTCACGACTTCCTTTACCCATTTATTCCATTCTGTGTGTGTCTCATGGCTGGCTACCTCTTCGCAGCTTCAGGGATCTACGTTCCTCAGAGTTGGGGATTAACCTCCCACCTCTGACCCTCTTCCAGAGGTCAGCGCTCTCTCCCGGAACTCCCGCCTCCTATTTCCCGCCTCCTCTAATAGGCCATCCGCTTTTTATTGACAGGTGATGCTTCCATACGGTGCACAAGAGATTCTCCACACAGCTAGTTGCGGAGCGCAGCGTCCTTTTGTTCCTTCTCCACATCCCGCCTCTATGGAGTCAGCTGCTGACACACGCTTCGCTGCGGGGCCTGGTCCCTACACTCTTGCTTCTCCACACTTGCACACAGGTCATCTCTTCCCAGAGCTTTGGCTCTCGGCCTTTCCTTCACTCGGTGCGCACGCTGAAGCACAACCAGTCTCATAACTTATTTCATCAGATTCAGCTGTCTGTTTTGCAGGGGTTGATGCTTATCTCAACAGGCCGGACAGGACGAGGCATTGCAGCGTCACGGGAGAAGCGTACCTTCGGACTGTGATCATAACTTCATGTTCTGTGTACATGTAAAAGCAAATCTCACGGGGCGGACCCAGCACGTGACTCTCCCTGAAAGTCCAGCCATCGAGGGGCCGGTACTGTGCTTCTGGTAGCTGATAGGGCACAAGGAGAAATGATCACCTCCACTCACTGCCGTAATGTAAGCTAATGAGAACACCAAAAGGCCGAGGGTGGCCAGCTGTAACAGCTAGCACGTGGAGACACCTTACAAACATGGCCCAAACATGATCAGCAGACGAGAGCCCCCTCCGGCTCGTGAAGTTGCTGGTGCCTCTGGAGTGTCTCCGGAGTGTGCGCCAGTTCTTGAAGCGACTTATTTAATCACATAGTTAAAGCGGCCTCCTGTTGGTGTGGTGTTGGCTCCCAGACTCCCTGGGGGAGGAGCCACCCAGACTTACTATTTTCTGGTGTTTATAACTGGGCTGCGACATTATGTTCGACATGGCAGTAGATAAATTAAAGCCTAGCATTTCCAGGACACCTGACACACAGCAGAGGTAAACAAGCCGCACAACTACGCTGCCTTTTGGGAATCTGGGTTCCTGGGAGTCATCCCCTCCAAGCCTGGTTTCCCCTGGGGTATGGTAACAACCGAGGGTCTCACCTCACAGAACTAAGAGTTTGGAACACAGTGCCGGACTAAAACAGATGGTCTGGCTCCCCTCAGCCGTCTTGATTACCACAGAGTTCATCTGCTCCAGCCCTGAGCTGACCCGGGCAGCTTCTCCAAGTTGTGATTCACGTACAAGACGCAAGACTCCAAATATGCAAAATTCATACATGAATAGACCATGAGATGGAAACACCCAACAACTTCCACTGTGGATGCCGTGCTAGAGGTGGTATGCCTTAGACAGCTTGTGAGAGGACAAGCAGGTGGACAGTAGAGAATGCATTGATTCCCGCGGTCCCAGGAAGGACATGAATCCCACCCTCGGGAAGCCGTCTACATCAACGATTTGAAACTTGAGCTAGTGACTGACTTTTACCACAAAGTGTCGCTATGCTAAACAAGAGGATTATCGTAATCATCCCGGTGCAGCTTTCCGTTAGTTTCATTTCAGCCCAAGTTGATGTCTCCCTGCTGCTGATCTCTCTACGGCTTATGTAACACCCAGCCCACGGCCTCCCGTGGTCTTCAACAGCAGGGCAGGAAGGGGCTGGCGTGCTGCCACCGCACTAAGCAAAAAGGGAAGCGCAAGGCGGCCTGGCTTGGTAACCAGACACTTGTGATAGCACTGAGCCCTCAGGTTCAGCAATGGCCTGTAACGGCAGTGTCCCTTCTTCCCTTCCAGACATCAGCAGATAGCAATGCAGAAGTTGGGTTTGCGGATCAGAGACAACTTGTAAAACAGCGGTGGGTTGTGATCTAACAGGCACTGAGAGAGCCTCCAAAATTTGGGGTGAACGGGGGCCTCAAGCAGCATCAAGATGGACTTCGGTGAAGCGTGGACCGGAAATGGAGCACTTAAAATAGATTTTTGAGCCCACACGTTTGCTTAGCATAAAATAAAGCTATCCACATGTGTTAACTGCACTTCAGGTACCCATTTCTTTTCCATCCAGGTTTCATGGAACGCGGTGGACAGATGAATGACTGTGGGCCTCAGAATATCACACACATGTGGGGTTGCATGTATGTGATATTCTAAGGTCCGTAGTCATTCACCCATCCACCATGCCACTCCTCCTCTCCCTCCACCATCAATTAGGATGCATAAGTTTTCAATAGTCAGTATGGTATGTGTGGTGTTTCAGTCTCGGTGTGCGGAATGGGACAGAAGGAGAACCACTCTAGGACCATCTCCACACAGGGATGAAACAGTTCTAGGAATGATTCCAGCTACCTCTTTCAATCAAGCGGAGCATGTCAAGCTATCCAGCCCCAGTGTGACCGGAACACTCAAGCTCTCCACGGCTTTGCAGACCATGGGCAAATCTAGAAGCCACAGGCAGAGCAATTCTCAGGATGCTCCTACTGCAACCATTTCCAGAAGCAGTTTCAGAAATGCAGGAGCGAGGGAGTGAGCAGGAATCTGGATGCAGCCTTGAAAAGAAATTGTAGGCGTAAAATTACTTTTTATATTTTACATTCTTTAAATGTTCTTTTGCTGATTATTAAAGTAACAGAGCTCAATGGAGAAAATGTGACAGAGCAAAAAGAAGAAAAAGTGAGACTCACCAGCACCCTCATGCCGGCAGCAAACAGTGTTTCCAGCCCAAGAGCAAGAGAATCTTCCACAGCAGCACTACCTTCAGGTGTCCTGGTGTCTGCCCTCCTCATCTACAACCCCAACCCCCACGTGTGCACTTCCTAGGCCAGCTTTGTCTGGGGCACAACTGGCAGCATATACCTAATGAAATATGTCAGAGGGGAAACTCAAGTCTAAACAGAAAACTCACTTATGTGTTTAGAGACTAAATGTAGACATTTAGTAGACTAAATGTAATTATATCCAGTATTTTTAATAATTCTGTAGTGATAGCTAATCTTTTGTCAACCTGAAAACACTGGGAATCAATTAAAACCCAAACAGCTGGGCATGCCTATGAGAGATGATGATGATGATGAGGAGGAGGAGGAGGAGGATTAGATCATTTGAGTTGGGAAGACCCATGCTAAATCCGGGTCACACCTTCTGCTGGCAGCCCGCATAAAATGACATGGAAGAAAAAAAAGCTTGCTCTTTGCCTGCCTGCCCTCACTCTTGTTGGCAGGTTCCTCTATTCTGCTGCTGAGGCATCCCGTCACTGGTGTTAAAACCTGCTTCTTCAATTTTCCAACACAGACGAAAGACCAACAGCTTTCTATGAATTCCTGGGAACTCCAGAACCAACTGGGACTGCTCAGACATCCAGTCTCCTGGACTGAACAACTGTCTAGTTCTTGGCTTTCTATTGGGAAATATATATGTGTTCACTCATTCATTCATTCATTCTATCAGTTCTATTCTGTTCTAGTTAGGCTTTCTATTGCTGCAACAACACCATGACCAAAAGCAAGTTGGGGAGGAAAGGGTTTGTTTGGCTTACACTTCCACATCACTGTTTATCACCAAAGAAAATCAGGACAGGAGCTCACACAGGGCAGGAACCTGGAGGCAGGAGCTGGTGCAGAGGCCATGGAGGGTGCTGCGCATTAACTTGCTTGGTGTGGCTTGCTCAGCCTCCTTTCCTATAGAACCCAGACCCACCAGGTCAGGATGGGCACCGCCCACAATGGGCTGGATCCTCCCATCTTGATCACTAACTGAGTAAATGCCTTATCGCTAGATCTCATGGAGGCATTTCCTCAGCCAGGGCTCCTTCCTCTCTGATGACTCTAGGAGTGTCAAGATGATACTTCTCAGTTTGTGTTCATTTAGAGAACCCTGACTGATCCGTCTGTAGATGAAGCAAAATGTGTGTGTATCAACACTGACGGGACTGGAGGGCCTTTTCCTCCCCAGAGACGCTGGATAAATTGTACAGCATTGGCTGCCCCTCGTCATTAGGCAAAATTTCCATCTACGTCTGGTGCTAATGCTCAAGGTTAGGATCTTGGAGCACTTCAGGCTCTGGATCATCTGCACTGAGGTGCTAAGCTGTCATTCCCATTTTGTAATGTTCTTAGAGAACTGGCTTCTGTAAAGGGGGTTTCCACACGTAGGATTCTGGGTGTCTAAGTCAGGAATCAAGAGCCCTGGGTCAGATGAGTCTTGCCACACAAGGCAGCCCTTGTTGACAGTGATTCTTTTAAGGTCTGCACCTTAAAACAGTCATTTCCACTGGTGTCCAGTGTTTTGGTCCTGCTGCTCTCTGCAACGTCCAGAGAGCGCTGGCCCGGGACCTAAATGTCATGTCACAGACATCAGTTATTTTCTTCCTTCTTCTTTGAAAACAGTCTTTTTTTTATTTAAAGCTTCCCAACTATTACAGTTGAACCCAAGAGTGAGTCTGAGTCTACCAGGCTGAGCTACGTGATTTCTCATGAGATTTCCCCTTCTCCAATAAGCATCAGGCCTTCTCACGATGTCTGTGTCCTCCACTTAGCCACGGTTCCGGGGTCACTGCACCACAGGTCAGGTGTCTGAAACTGTCTTTTGAAAAGGGTCATCTGTGTTTATTAGAAAGAAGCAGGCAGTGTTTTCCAGCTCTTCATGCAATAAACCAATCCCTTTGTCTTGTTTTCTTTAATTTCGTGGATGTCTCCAAAGCTTCTGGAACATCTTTCACGAGACACTTTAAGGTTCGTCTTCCTTAGAAATGGGAAGTTGACAAAAAGTTGCAGACGTTTGTTTTAGTTACCCAGAGTGGGACAGGAGACGCCAGATGGATTGCGAATAGAGTAGAAGTCCCTCAGCACAGCACGGGGGGTGTGCCTCACAAAAGCCAAGAATTTAACTGTACGAAATTTGCTCAAAACTCTCCGAAGTTTGGAGGACTCTTTATACTTGCTTTAGTTATTTTTCTTAATGAGATTAATGGTGCTAACCGTGGACAGTTACAGCAATAAAAACGCACCATCCCTCAGGCCATGCCATTCTCTAGAGAGAACTGACGTGTTATGCCGTAGTCCCGGCCCACACAGTGCTCCCTGTAGTGTTTTGTGGGGCTGTGTTTTCTTCTAGGACAGAACTCTATGTAGTACTGGCTGATTTGGATCACTGTGTAACCCAGCCGGTCTCACATGAGGACCCTCCAACCCCAGGACCCCAGGTCCCGAGACAATGAGCATGGGCCATCTTCACACCTAGCTCTATAAACTTACTATCAATGGGACAATTCAGTGGCACTTAGTAAATTCATGGTGTATCCAATCGCCACCACTATTCAGGTCTGAAACATTTCCAAAACAAAATCTTTACCAGTAAGCAAATCTGCTGCCCCATGACCTTTCCCACCTGTCTCTATGGGGTTATCTATTTTGTATGTCTTATGAAAATGAAACCATATAATATGTAGCCTTTCCTGTCTGCCTTTTTACTCATAGAATAATGGGTTGGCCCTCCCCTACCAGTGCACATGGGGAGGGGCATGCGTGGAGAAAGGGCAGGAAGGGAAGGATTGGGAGGGGTGGGGGAGGGAACTAAAGGAGGGATACAAAGTAAATAAAGTGTAATTAAAAATAAAATAAAAATTTTAAAACAAAGGATAATGGTTTGGATGTTCTTCAGTACTTTGTCTCTTGGGATAGTTAAAAAATATATGTGTGTCTGTGAGTATGTGTGTTTGTGTGTCTACGTATGTATCTGTGTCTGTGTGTGTGTTATATGTTGTTCTGGTTAATTTTTTGACTTGATGAACACCTAGACTTATCTAGGAAGGGGAACCTCAACTGAGAAAATGCCTCCATCTGTAGGCAAGTCTGTAGGACATCTTCTTAGTTAATGATTAGTGTGAAAGGGCCCAGCCCACTGTGAGCAGTGGCCCTGGGCAGGAGGCCCTAGCTTGTATAAGATAGCAGGCTGGTCAAGCCGTGAAGCAGCACTCTTCCAGGGTCTCTGCTTCAGTTCCTGACTCCAGGGCCCGGCACTGGTTTCCTGCCTTTGTTTCCCTCAGTGCTGGTCTTCGACATTCCAATGTTCTGCCCAGTTAGATAACTCCAAAAGACCAGGAATAAATAGATTCCGCTGTAAATACATGAGGTTTTTGTTATTATAAATCATTACAAGCTGCAGCTTGGGCTCACACCCCCCACTGCCGAATCGGTTAGAGCTGAAAGCCTCGTGCTCAGGTTAGTTGGGTGATTTAAAGATTCTGGTCCCTCCCAGCATGCCCAAGGCAGGGGCAATTCCTGCCTGGCAAGCATCTATTGGTCAAAATGCTGCATTTTGAATTGATTGGCTATAGGAAGGTTCCCAGGCCATTAACGATCTGGTGTCCCTCCCTAGGGGGATGGGCCAGTTTCCTAGCAACTGTATCTATCTCTAGTGGGTGGGGAAAGAATGCAGAAAGGTGGGTTCTTCCCCTCAGGGCATTGCTGGACTTCTCCACCCACCTAGTTCAGGCCTTAAATATTAATAATAGCTGCTGATTTTTAATCTTTTGGTCTCTCACCAGGAGACATAATCTCACAGCAAATTTCCTGGCCCTCTGGCTATTACACTCAACACCTCCTCCTGCATGATGCTTCCTGATTGGGGAAGCAGGAGCTGTGTTGTAGATGTATCCATGGCGGCTAGGCCCCCCATAGTCAAATGAGGAAACATTGCAGCAGACATCGAAGACACTCAGAATACCATAAAGGAATATCTTAGGCTGGAAACTTCAATTCTACCTAGGAGTAGAATTGCTAAATTATAGTTAATCCAGTGTTTAACTAGACCATTTTACATCCCTGCTGGTAACAGCCTAGACTTTCAATCTCTTTACATGCATGGTAAAAATCTCTGGCCTGCACATGATCTCTTTCTCTCTCTCTCTCTCTCTCTCTCTCTCTCTCTCTCTCTCTGGTCTTAGCCATCCTAATGTTTTATAGGTATGAGTTAACTAGAACATTTGTTTACCAGTCTATAGCTGCTTCTGCTACAATGGCAGAAACTATACAATCCATTGTTATGTCAGGTCTTAGGGTCCTCAAAGACCACCAGGAGGCGGACCCCACATGCAAGAGCAAAGAGCTTTATTCGGGCTTAAGCTTGGTCTCACCACAGTCACCAACGCAGTGTGAGCAGCTGCATGGCAGGGTTTTTATTAGCAGTTACATGACCGGATGACGTTCAGCAAGGGGCAAGCTTGTTACAAAGTGGTTGGCTAGCTGATATAACTACCTCAGGAATGTTAGTTTTTTTCTGTGCCATGAAAAGTTCTACTATAAGGTCGGTGGGCTGCCCAGCACAGATGCCCCACCCTGAGATAAGATACCTTCCCATTCTTGTGGTTATCCTCAGGCTGTTCCTTGGGTAGAGAAATCCACGACCTTATTTCTGGAATTGGTGACCTATGGCCTAGTTCCTGGCGACCTTTGGGGGTGTCAGGTGTGATCCTCTCACCATCACCCCGTATACAGCTCCACCTGGCAGACATCCCATGGCTCTGGCATCTCCAACATCTTGGAATCTCCCGTGTAATCCAGGTTTTGTTAGGATTGTGCAACATAGTTACACGGTGGGTTCACAAATCACATCACCTGACTGGTTCCACATGGGAGGTTTATTGAGTGAAAGGGAAGGGGAAAGGGGTCACAGAGACGGTCTCTGGGCAGGGTAGGAGAGAAAGAGAGGAGGAGCTTCATGTTCTCTTAGAGGGTGACCCAGAGCATGTGAAGGTGTTTCCAGGTGGTCCGTAGGTGGCTTCAGAGATGCCTGATATCTGGTTCCTCATGTCCCTTGGAGCTGGCCATAGAGATGCCTGCTTATGGATCCCAACAGGTTTCACTTCCACAGCTTCACACAACAGCTCCTCTAGAACTCCACCCTTGCACCTGACCTCAGTACCTTTCCTTAACCTCAAAGGAAGGTTCCACAACCCCTTCACCCCTGCATCCTTCAGGGTTCTAAAGCCAGAACCGCTTGCCAAACTTGCTGAGTCATCCTACCTGCTTGGGTGGGAACCTGGGCCCCTCCTTGAATTACATTTGCATAAACTATGATTTGTTGATAAAGCTTCCTTTAATTCCTTAGGTATTTTTTTTTTTAAGTGGCGAGCTTAGCTTGCCCAGAGGGCACCACTCTCTTTATCCCATTTCACATCAGGCCTCTGATCTCTCTCAGCACAAGGCTTGGCTCCAACATTAAATTTCCTGGTGCTCTTCCTTCCAAACATTTTATATTTCTTTTTTGCCTCATTTGTTCTTTTTTATTGTAGCTCTTCATAAGGGTGATTACTAAATACCTGTGCTACGGGATAACTAATAGATTGTCTTAAAATCTCCTCTGCCTAAAAACTTAGTCCAAAAACCTTTCAACTTAGCCTTGGGGAATTCTTAGAATAAAGGCCAAAAGCAGGCACATTCTTTGCCAAATTCTCACAAGGGTGGTATCTAGCCCAGCTGCTGTTCTGAAACCTCTGAGCTGGGCCTCCATAGTCCAAACTGTCTTTAGCATTACTGTCGTCCAAGCACCTATTAGGATGTCCCATAAAACCCTGCATATAGCATTCACTGCCCCCCTAGTCCAAAGTCCCAAAATCTTCCTTATTGGCTTTCCCCACCACTCCAAAACAAAACAAAAAAAAAAAAAACAAAAACCAGCATGGTCACGCGATAGCTCACTCCATTACCAACTTTTGCCTTAGTTATTTTTCTCTTGCTGTGACAAAACACCATAGCCAAGTCAACTTTAAAACGAAAGCATTTCATTGGGGACTGATAAAGTCCATGATTATCGTGGCAACAGGCAGGCAGGCATGTAGCTGAGCACTTACATCTGACCCACAAGCATGAGGCAGAGAGGGAGCAAGCCAAGAATGTCACGGGCTTCTGAAACCTCGAAGTCCACCTGTCAGTGACACACCTGATCCAAAAAGGCCAGGCCTCCAAGTCTTTCGCAAACTCAACTGGGGACCAAGCATTCAAATATTTGAGCTATGCCTATTCAAAGCACCACACCAAGAAATTGTGAAGGAAAAAAAATATGTTCATGCTGGTTTCTGTTGCACCTCAAACTATACAAGTTATACGGCCAAGAAGTGGTAAGCGCTTGATTAAGATGGAAAAGAGCTTGAGTGTGTTGATGTATGTAATGGAGTGGAGGGGGGATACTGTACGTAGGATTTGGTACTTCTTGAAGTTTGCGGCATGCATTGGGAGATTGGGAACGCGTTGTCTACAAATAGGAGAGGCTAGCTTACAGAGCACCCCGCCATGGAGTTAAAAATACTAGACTCCACACTGGTGACTGGCATCCTTCCTCACAATTAGCTACCTGTGGCCCTGTGAAGCAATGAACGGAGAGCATCCTTTAGAATGTGGAGGAAGAAATCCAACTCTGTAAATACTTTCACCCAGAAGAGGAGAAATTCTGGTCTCTAGGACACAAGATGGTTTGTGCAAAAGTTCTTACTAAGTCCACAATGTGATCCTGGCATCCTTGTTCTTGTAGTGTGAGGAGGAGATAGCCACAGACTGGCGGTGCCGGGGCACAGCTTCCTCCCAGCCTGGAGGGTGTGTGACCCTGGATGAGACACGGGCATCTGGGAGCACTGATTTTACTGAGCACACATGCAGACATTTGCATTTTTTTCTAGACAAAACATAACTTGCTGGACTGCCGTATTCTATTTTCCACTGTGTCTCCAGTTCAGCAGACACTGTGTGCTCTGCCAAGGAGAGCCCCAGGGGACAAGTTGATAAAAAGATTCCCCAATCTCTGGGCTAGGGGAAAGAGCACTGGATCAGGAGGCACTGAGGACAGCATGCTGCAGTCAGGCGTGTCTGTCCCCATGCCCCCGCCCCCTCCCAACAGCTTTGCCTCAGATCTTGGTACTAAAGACACTGTCTTAGCTCCTGAAGTAACCACAGCTTCCTGGATTATCTCAGCAACCAAGTGCTCCCTTCTTTCACTTACAGTCAAGCTTTAAAATAAGTTTTAATTACATGTATTTGTGTGTGCGGTTGCCACAGTGATGTGTGCAAGTCAGACTACAACTTGTGTGTAGGCTTGGATTTTTTCGAAAAACCTACTTTAAGCTCCTTTACCTCCCTTCCAACCTCCCCACTCCACAAACCCCTCATCCTTAAGAAGGAGACAAGTAGGAAAACGGGCTGTAGTCCTCTTTTATCTACTTCCTGCTGATGAGGGTTGTTGGGTCTTTAGGGGATCACCAGACTCAGTTGTCTGGATACCAGCAGTCCAGTCCACAGGCCAACACGAAGCAGCAACAAGAAGTCAGCGAAAGCTGAAAGACTTCGTCGGATTGCTCAGAGAAGCTCTCTGGAATGTTTCTCTCTGCAGAGTCAAGTGTTGAGGCACGAAAACCAGCTCTGCAACGTAAGCTGTGTACCCTGTACCTGGGCCTTTATGTAGGTCCTGTCCTCAAAGTCCACCCACGGATGTTCTCAGCTGACCAATGTCCACGCCCCTCACACAGAGAGCCAAACATCGCGTAGCCGCTCACAAGCCAACCTACAGCAGAACATCACAGGACCAAACTGAGTCCAGGAACTTCCTCTTCACCTGTAGGAGCCGCTTCCACCAGCTGGGCTCCAGGACGGAACTCAGGTCCATAGGTTTATTGTCAAGTACCTTCACCTGATGCTGCATCTCATCGGCCCTGTTGACATCATTTTGATTTTTTTTTTTTTCATATATAACCATTCAGTTTTCTTAGGTCTGGTGTTCCCGGTATCTTTGAAGACTTTGATATTCTAATGCTTCTCCATAAGCCCCACTGCTTTCCACCACGATGCCAGGGCCCTGCCTCGTCTTCCTCTTTCTGCCCCACTAAGCAAACTTTGGCTCACCTCTTGACACTATTCACAGTCCCTTCCCTATCTCAACAAATCAAGGGCCAGCACAGGAAGTGGAAGTCTGCCTGCCAACTCGGGCTGACTGCTGTTTTGTCCTTTGCTTTTCTAGTTGGAAGAGCAAGCTCGTTTGAAAGTAAATCTCAGCAGATTTGATTTCCAAGTAGAATTAAAACAGGAAGTGAGAGCTGAAAGCATGCCCCACTGTGACAAACGTCACATTGCAAAACCAGAGTGCATTCACCCCTAAGGGCAGAGGGACGCTTCCATCTGAGTCTCCGCAGAAGCACTCTCAAGAGGTTTTGAGGCAGAGACAAATGTTCTATGGCTTTGAAAACCAAAGAAAGCCCTGCAGTGTCAGTCCGAGTGGGGAGAAAGGCCTTGAGGGGCCTGGGCAGAGGGCCAGTGGGAGCCTAGCAGGGACACAGTGTTTCCTTCATTTAAAAAAAAAAAAAAAAAAACAGCTTTGTAGAGGAAGTTCCGAATCTCCAAGCAGTTCTAACTTCATTAAAAATTCTGATCCAAGCTGTGCCAGCCAGTTCAATGCTCTCCCAGAAGGACTGAGAAGACAGGCAGCTTGTCCGCCCGGCTCTAGGACAGAGGGGGTTAACAACGAATCCATTTGTCTCATATATAATAAGCCAAACGGGACTCACTTTCGCCCCATTTATCCACTAACGCCAATTGGTGTCGGCACAATTTCCCAAAGCTCCTGCTGTGGCTAGTCTATTTATTTTGTTGTTGCTTGCTTGGTTCTTCACACAGCCTTCAGGAAACCAGTGAGCAAATACCAGGAACCCAAAGCCATCCAAGAGCACAGGAATCGCATTCCTACGCAGCTGTCCTCAACGCTAGCAACTCTCATTTTGTAATTTGCTCATCATCACTTACTGAGCAGTATATGTGAGACATTACACTCATGTGTTGTTGTGGTCCTCATCCTTGTTGTTTCCAGACAGGGTTCCTCTGTGTAGCCCTCGATGGACTGTAAAACAGGCTGACCTAGAATTTAGAGATCCACATACCTCTGCCCCCCAAGTGCTGGGATTATAGGTGGGCGCCACTGCACCCTGCTGTGACATTATGTTGACAATCATCCCTTATTAGGCTTAAAAGAACATCCCAAACTTCAGTACACCTGAATGACCTGTTAAAAATGGAGACATGGCTGGACCAGCACCGGCTCAATTCTATAGCTGCTATTCTCTAGATTCCCAAAGAGTCTCAAGGGGTGCTGGTGGCTGGGCCCAGGGGGTGTCGCTGGCAGGCGGTACAGTCTTTAGGAGGCAAGGACACAGTGGCAGGTACTGCAGAGAGTGGACCAGCCTTCTTTACGCTGTGCTGCCGTGTGACAGGGGCAAAACAAGGGGACCAACCCATCAAGGGCCGAAAGCTTCAAAACTGGGCTAAAATAAACTTCTTCTCGTTATGATTTAACAATCACAGGTATTTCAGTATCGTGTGGAAAACCGAGGAACTGTAGTCCTGGGGTGAGGACTCCGTACCTCTTAAAAAGTCCTAACAAATTAGGGTTAGTGCTGGGTGTCTGCATCCCAGCAGCTGGGAGGAAGTAGGAGGATCAGAAGTTCAAGGTCGTCCTTGGCTGCGTGGATCTAAGCATGACTAGCTTCACCTAAATTAACTTCTGTCTCGAAAACAAACCAAAACTCCCAGGTAATAGAAACGTTCCAGCCTCGAGTTCACACTCTAAGAACTGCTATGTTAATATATTCACTGCCAAATCCCTAGAATGCCTAAAATTGAGACGATTCCCAATAAATATTTATTACGTTGAATGGAAGCAGACTTGAGAAAATCCTGTTGTCTGAGATAACAGATCAGCTTGTACAAATATTTACACTCTCCCTCACCGAGACAGAAACCCAAAATTGCGAGGACAACTTCAGAGAGCAGGGTGTGCTGGTTTATACATTAAATATGAGAGCAAGCACAGTTTTGCAGCCACCTTCTTTTTTTTTAATTTATTTATATTTTTATAAATTACAGTTTATTCACTTTGTAACCCCGCTGTAGCTTTCTTCCTCATGTCCTCCCAATGCCACCCTTCCTCCCTCATCTCCTCCCATGCACCTCCCCAAATCCACTGACAGGGGCAGTCCTCCTCCCCTTCCTTCTGACCCTAGCCTATCAGGTCTCATCAGGAGTGGCTGCATTGTCTTCCTCTGTGGCATGGTAAGGCTGCTCCCCCATCAGGGGATGGTGATCAAAAAGCCAGCCACTGAGTTCATGTCAGAGACAGTCCTTGTTTGCCTTACTAAGAAACCCACTTGGATACTGAGCTGCCCTGGGCTACATCTGTGTTCTAGGGGTCTTAAGGTTATCTCCATGAATGGTCCTTGGTTGGAGTATCAGTCTCAGAAAAGACCCCTGGGCCCAGAATTTTTGGATCTGTTGCTCTCCTTGTGGAGCTCCTATCCTCTCCAGGTCTTCCTTTCTCTGCCTTCTTTCATAAGATTCCCTGCACTCTGCCCAACGTTTGGCTATGAGTCTCAGCATCTCCTTCCATACCTTGCTGGGTAGTCTTTCAACAGCCCTCTGTAGTAGGCTACTGTTGTGTTCCCTGTTTTCTTCCTCTTCTGATGTCCATCCCCTTTGCCTTTCTGAATGAGGATTGATCATCTTACCCTGGGTCCTCCTTCTTGTTTAGCTTCTTTAGGTGTACAGATTTTAGTATGTTTATCCTATATTATATGTCTAATATCCACTTATATGTGAGTATATACCATGTTTGTCTTTCTTCTTCTGGGATACCTCATTCAGGATGATATTTTCTAGTTCCCACCATTTGCCTGCAAATTTCATGTCTTTAATTGCTGAGTAGTATTCCACTGTGTAGATGTACCACAATTTCTGTATCCATTCCTCAGCTGAGAGGCATCTGGACTGTTTCCACCTTCTGGCTATTACAAATAAAGCTGCTACGAACATGGCTGAACAAATGTCCTTGT
The DNA here is from genome assembly GCF_030254825.1 of Meriones unguiculatus. Taxonomy (NCBI): domain Eukaryota; kingdom Metazoa; phylum Chordata; class Mammalia; order Rodentia; family Muridae; genus Meriones; species Meriones unguiculatus. The sequence continues at coordinate 74,857,023 of NC_083350.1, read as the reverse complement.
TGTATACTTGGACATCTTTTGGATATATGCCTCAGAGTGCTACAGCTGGATCTCGAGGAAGCACTATTCCTAATTGTCTGAGAAAGCGCCAGATTGATTTCCAGGTGGTTGTACAAGTCTGCATTCCCACCAGCAATGGAGTAGGGTTCCCCTTTCTCCACATCCTCTCCAGCATGTGTTCTCACTTGAGTTTTTGATCCTTCTTTTGTGAGCTGACACAGGTGTGGATGATGGGAATTGAGAAAAACATGGGAACGGGGGGAGAGTTCAGTGGTTAGAGCATTGCTTAGCCTCCACAAGACCCTGACTTAATACCCAGCACCAGACGTGAGGAATGGAGGAGTGGACAGAAGATAACTTTGTCATCTTTACTACCTGCCTGTCGCCTCCTTCATCTTTCTTCCTGTTCTTCCACTTCTCTCCTTACTTCTACTCCTCCACCATAACTTAATACACACACACACATATTATATACACATATATGAGTTCTCTGAAAGACAGAGCCTATTGAAAGCTGTTGCCAAATGAAATCTCTCTCCAGAAACAAGGACAGGATGCTGGTGAGATGGCTCAGCAGTTAGAGCACTGGCTGCTCTTGCAGAGGATCAGGGGTTTCATTGCCAGCACTCACATGGCAGCTCACAGGCTTCTCTGTCCCTCTAGTTCCTGAGAGCCATGTACCTGCCCAGGTCTCTGCATGTACCGCCAGCACACCGTGCACATGCATACATCAGGCAGAACGCCCCCGTGCATAAAAAACAACATAATAAAACATAAGTGACAAAACTACAAAGCATCGTTAAGAACCAGCTGCCATTTATTGAACCCTTACTGCATGCCAGTACTGGGCTAATTGTGGAAAAGATGCTTTTAAGAATGGACATAGTAATTCACAGATATAAAATTTATTCTTTTAAAGTGCACAGCTCAGTGGTTGGAGCAGATTCATAGAGTGATATGACCAGCACCACTGTCTAATTCTGCAATGTCTTCACCTCCTTCCAGGAGAGGCTGTCCCACCAGCAGTCGCCAGATAAGGAACTTAAAATTAACTCTCTAAACAACAACATGGCAATTTAACCTCTTATCTTTGGTATAAGAATTCTTTTTAGGGAGGATCTTTCTATGGATGGTATCCTGCCTAGTTTTTTGTCAGCCTGACACAAGTCATAGTGATCTGGGAAGAGAAACCTCAGGTGAGGAAATGCCTCCATCAGATTGCCTATCTTCAGGAGCATAGATACCAACTTGCTTTCCAATGTTTGCAGTTTATGTTTTCAACGCTATTCTATTCCCATTGTTCCGTGCTATCTCCCGTATTTGTAACCCTTTCTTCATAAATTATCTTGAAGTAGCTTGTGGAAGATTTCGCCTTCCTCTGCAGTGCAGGGCCATTAAACCCAGGGCCTTGCATGTGCTGGGCAAGTACTCTAGCAGTGAGCATGACCTCAGCCCAACTTCCTTAGGCTCCTCAAGCGTCCTACCCACAAACACAGCAGGCAGCTCGGTGTAGATATTTGTTTGCTATTAAGCTTCATAGGTCTCTCATTACTCAGTCTTGCATAGCATCTGTCAGTTTAAGTCCCAAGTACCTTGAGGTTTTACAGCGGTAGATGGTATTTTTCAGATATTTGCTGCTAATGTCTAGTAATGCAATTAACTTTTGATGTGTAACTGTTGCAGCCCATACATCTTCTGAGAATTAGAATTTCACTATGTGACCCTTTCAGCCAGCGGTCCCTCTCCGAGGTAAACATGGACTGATTTCTGTTCTAAAGTCTTTCTTTGGAAACTTGTTTTCAGACAGTGTCATGTAGCCAAAGATGGCCTTGAACTCCTGACTCTCCTGCCTCGGCAGCCCAGGGGCTAGTGCCCCTGGGGAAGCTCTAACACGACGCTTTGCTGAGTGGCAAGCCTGTTGTGGACTTCTATAAATAAGTAACGACTGAATGGACTAGATGGGGTGGTGCACGCCACTTAATCTCAGCACTTTCGAGGCAGAATTCAAGGCTAGCCTGGTCTACAAAGTGATAACCAGTGCTACACAGAAAGACCCTGTCTCAACCCCCTACTCCCAAAAAGGCCAAACAAAACCAACTGTCTTCGTTAGGGTTTCTGTGGCTGTGGAGAGATGCCATGACCAGGGCAACTCTTATAAAGGAAAGGAGAACATTTGATTGGGCCTGGCCTACAGTTTCAGAGGTTTGGTTCCTTCTTGTATGGCATGGAGACGTGCAGGCAGACATGGTGCTGGAGAAGGCAGGCCGAAGGAAAAGACTGACCCCCATGCTAGGCCTAGACTGGGTATCTGAGACCTCAGTGACACCCTTCCTCCAACAAGGCCACACCTACTGCAACAAGGCCACACCTATGGGCCCAGTATTCAAACACAAGTAAATGGGGGCCATTCCTATTCAAACCACCAAACCAACAACATTTTAAAATGATACACTCTTGCACAGGATGCAAATTTCATGTTTACACTTTGTTACTATAGGAACATCAGTAACAGTCGCCTACCTGGAGGAGATTTTACATAAAGTCTAGTTAAAAGGAACACTTAGAACAGCACTAAAAGAAGGGCAGGAGGAATGGAATATCACAAACTGATATCTGGAGGGAGGCAAGAAGAGGGCAGTGTTGCTAAGCAACCAACGTCATTCCTAGCAGTTGCTGGCTGCGGTTGTGAGAGTCTCCTTTCTCCCTGCCCTCCTGGCTAAGACAGTAAACAAAAGAATCACCTGGGATGATGGGGGGGTGGAGATGGAGAGTGAGGGGTTTGCCCTCCAATTCTGATGTCTAGGGCAAAGCTAAGGTGCTGTTCATAAGATACCACGTTACAGAATTGGATTCATTTTCCCTTGGTGAGGGCTCGGTGGCAGTAAGCTCCTTCAGGTTGCAACATGACACTTGTTCTGTAAGCATACACTGGGTGATTGAGAGCTGTGAGGAACCCCAAAGCTACCGTGGTCTTCTTTATTGAACAGATTGTCCTAGAATGAAGAATTCGTCTCACAGTAGATCTTTACATTTTTTTCTGGGTGCTTCAGTGTAGGGATGGGGATTCTGCTTCGGTGCTTGAAATGACTGGGGACAGCCAGGTGCTAATCTGAGAGGTTCCGGGTCAGGGGGGGGGGCAGCTGGACTCCCTTAGAGCAGCCGGCAGTCAGTGCTCAGCCATGCCTGGAGCCAGAGCAGCCTGTGATGAAATCGCACAGTCTATGGTATATGACAAGTCAGGGGTTCTCAAAGTGCTGTGTATCATACTTTCCTGGGGATGTTTGGGGTTGTGTTTGCTTGGCTTTAGTTGTTATTTGCACGCCTTTTAACATCCCAAGACTTTAGTTGCACCCAAGGCTTCTGAAAACGAGCTGAGGCTCTATTCATTTTAAAAGCTGTCTGGATAATTATAATTTTAGACACATTAAGGAACCCCAAGACCCTAGTTTGCAAAACTAAGCATGTATCCAAATTACCTGGATGGCCTGTCTCCCTCAGATCTCTGAGCTGAAGAATTTGCATTCCTAACTAAACAGAGCTTGCGGTTCACACTTGTGATGCCAGCACTTGGGAGGCAGAGCAAGAAGATTAAGAGTTTGTGGCTACTTATCAATGACCTGCCTCAAAACAAAACACACTGGCTGGAGGAGTAGTTCAGTAGGAGAGTGCTTTCCTACCACATGCGAAGCCCTGGGTTCGATTCTCATTTCTAAATAACACACGCACACACAAATCTGCACTTCTAATAACATCCCAGAAGATGCTGGTGCTGCCTTCATGGGAACAACAGTCATAGAACTCCTGGTCTAAAACCGGCCTGGAACTCATAGGACCCACCTGCCTCTGCCTCCACATGAACCACCACATCTGCAGACCTCAGCTTATTTCTAACAAGTTATACCCAGGTTCTTGACTTTCAGCCAATGAGAGACTTAGGTCCAGGGGAGGGGCAGCCTCTTTTCTTCCTCGTGTTATTTTAATTTTCCCTGTCTTTCTACTCATTGCTGCTGGCCCAAATTCATCTCTTTACACATACTCACTCACACAAATGAACAGGAGAACATGGAAGCAGAGGGAGGCAAAGAGCTGGCCGTAAAGGGACAGGAGAAGTTTGTACAGTGAGAAGAGGCTAGGGGTAATCTCTTGGAAATTCTACTTAAAGGAAGAGATGACCAAAGAGATTTCTGCAAAGGATGCCTGTAAGAAGCGGCCAGAGAGTCGCTGGGGGCATGCTAGGGGCATGGAGAAAGGAGGCATGGAAGGAAGGCTTTGAGGTAAGGGAAGGACACCCGTGTCACCAACTCGTCACAGCCGTGCAGGATGAGCTGGCGAGTTGTTCTCTGGCCCTTTTGCACTTGCTTCCTGTGTCTCTGGGGTAATAAAGCCTTGGCCTGGGCTAGTCTGCTCCAGCCCAGCAGCATCTGTAAGCCACGGACTGAGCGTGAGTGCTTCTTTAAGGACTGCTTTCCCCAGGCCAGTAAACCAAACAGACAAAGACAGACTAACAAGGGAAAATAGAACTTACAGCCAGCACATCAGGAACAGACACAGGGTGTGTGATGGGAGAAACGGCTACAGCCGGGGCCAACATCGAATCTCCGCCAAAGGACCTTTACTTTTTTTTTTTAGGCTGAGGTTTTGGTTTAGCTCAGGCTGGCCTCAAACTCACTGTCAATTCCATGCTGACTTTGGCCTTGAGATCCTCTTGCCTCAGTCTCCAAAGTACCAGGTTCTAGATTTGTGTGTTGATAACTTTTTAGAGAAGGGGCAAGACAAAGATAAGTGACTTTAAGCTTTGGAAAACTGTGGGAAACTACTTATGGATAAGGCTCATTTAGCAAGATTTTTTGTTTTGTTTTGGAGCCAGGGTTTCTCTGTGTAGCCTTGGCTATCCTGGACTGGCTTTTTAGGTAAGGCTGGCCTCAAACTTGTAGAGATCTGCCTGCCTCTGCCTGCCTGGGATTAGGCTGGGATTAGGCCGGGATGTTCAGTGTGGCTTTTATGCAGGTTCCTCAGGTTGACTCTAGAGTTGCTTAAGGAGGAAAAATCACCTTCACTTTGTGGGAAGAGGCCAAAGGTTTCTTTGTTGCTTTTAAATTGCCTTCAACTAAACATAACCTGTAGAGGAATTTTAATTCAGAACATGGCTGCTCTGGCAAGGGATCACATCCAAAGACCTCCTAGGTCTGAGTGATCCAGCAGGAATCCAGGAGACAGAGGCAAGCAGATCTGAGTTCAAGGCCAGCCTGGTATAGAGCAAGTTTCAGGTAAAGAAAAGCTTAGGTCCAGGCATGGTGGTACATACATTTAATCCCAAACAATGAAGGTAAAGTTTGTAGAAGGAAGCACCCATGTTTGAAAGTGATGCTTAATTGAGTGGCAGAAAAAGTGATGAATCAGAGAAGAGTTGACAGAATAGGATATGCCCAACTCTCAGAAGAAGAGAGAGGAAAGGGAAGCTACTTAACAGGCAATGTAGAGAGGGAGAGGAGGCAGTTTTACCAGGAGAGTTTTATAGAGAGAGGTTGGATGAGAGAACAAGCTAGACAGAGGTAAAGATAGAACAAGCCAGAGAATGAGATGGAGCCAGAAGATCGCTAAAGTTAGTTTGAGGCCGAGAGAGAAGCCAGAGGGAGTAAGTCAGCTGGGAGAAGAGTTTGAGCCAGAACAGCTGAGTTTAACCAGCCAGCCGGGGTTCAGAAAGAACGAGAATGGGTGAGCTTATTAAGCAGTAAGTCTCAGAGGCTGAAAACATTCCAGGTCTAGGTTAGAAGCTAGTCGCTTCCAGGACCAAGCCTAGATTAACAGAGCCAATAAGTCTCTGTAAACAGGTGAATAAAAGTTCCTTTTACAATAATCCCATGTCAAAGTGGCATATTTGAGGTTAGTATATTCTCCTACCCTTCCTAAGAATGACTAAAATTTACTCAGCACTCTACTGATATCTTTAATTTTTACTAATTTTTCTGTGTGCATGCATACAACCAAGGAAGGTCAGAGGACAACATTGTGGAATTGGTTCTCTCCTTCCACCTTTGTGTGGGCTCCAGGGATTGAATTCAGGCCACCAGCCTTGCCAGCCTGTCAACCCTTGATAGTGTTTTGCAATAGGCTCTTAGTTCCCTCCCTGTTTGTCCACCCTCACCCAGCCCACCCCAGGAGCCTGGCTGACAGCCTTCTGCGGGGCCCTCTAGCCCTCACTGTGAAATCCTTCGTGTTTGAATTTTTTTGATGAGAATTGTGCAATAGAGAGCATTCCGGCACGTCTCCCATCTTGCGGCTCTCAAGCTCCATCCTACCCCACAGCAAACCTCAAAAATCTCTTTGGTACATAACTTGTGTTTTCTGGACATAGGGAACAAAATTGATAAATGTCTCTGGAACAATTCCTTAGAGTAATTATAAAATGGAGATGTTCCAGTGACCCTCCAGATTTCTTCAGGAAAGGGTTCAGGGTTGCTAGGAAACCAACAACAGGTGCTAAACACACCTAACATGAAAATGTTCCCAACATAAAGCACTATAATTATATTCAGAAGACTTCTTAGCTACCGTTCCATTACCTTTTAAAAAGTCATTTTGACAAATATTTGTGGAACTTATGCAGGCGATGAACTTGGAAAGCGCAGCTCCAATTACACCACTCCTTAGCTTGAAAGCCTCCTTTTCCTTCCCTTCCCCCCAAAAAACCACAAAATGCAGACAAAGCTGTCCAATCTAACCTACAAAGCCGTTTTCACTTTACCCTGCGTTAGCCTCACTTCACGCTAATCTGTCTGTATGCTTCGGGTCCAGAATCTCACCTGCCCTCACCAGCACAGTTTTTTAAAGTGCAGTTTAGCAGATACTCTCTGAGGCAGAATGGATCTCTCACTTCAGCTCATTGATTCTTTGAGATGTGTGCCTTCATTCTTTGGTACTGAGCAGATCTTGCTCTCCTTCCTTCTTCGTGGGCACAGGTAGTAGCTGTCGGCCGTCTGCCTCTGTCCCAGGGGTTTCCCCCAGTGACAGGACCGCGGCAGCTGGCGATTCTTTCACTCCACACATTATGAACCTGATGCATTAAGAACAGGGTTGAGAATTTTAAATTTTAAAAAGAGCTAGTGATGACCCCTGAGTGGTTCCGGAAACCACACACGCCTTGTTGGCCAGTTTGCTCAGCACAGCAACGGGAGATGTCCTCCTTTATCCAAGCTTTGTTCAGGTTTTATTAAATTAGATTCCTCCCACCCCCAAACACTTCTTCTCAAAGCCTCGGGCATTGTCTGAAGCTCTGTGGCAGCAGAAGGCTTATTTCTGAGGAGACAGAGGTCTTCTCACAGTAGCGTAAACAGCCCGTTACCTGTGCTGTTACTTAGCCAACTTCTGCTTTTCTTGAGATTAACACCTGTGATCCGTTCATATCACTGTGCATAAACAGAGCCGGGTTTCTGCAGCCTCCACAAGTTATTACCGAGGTGATGGCAAGTTCCAGCATGGCGACAAAACATCCTGACCTAGGCAACTTATTTAAAAAAGCACTTATTTGGGCTTATAGTTTAGAGTCCGTGGGAGCAGCAAAGGAGGGGAGCAGGACCGGCTGAGAGCCCACATCTTGATCCACATCTGTAGAGGAATTTTAATACAGAACATGACTGCTCTGGCAAGAGATCACACCCAAAGACCTTCTAGGGCTGTGTGATCTGGCAGGAATACAGACAAACCGTTAACCCCAGGAGACAAAGGCAAGCAGATCTCCGAGCTCAAGGCCAGCCTGGTATAGAGCAAGTTTCAGGTAAAGAATAGCTTAGGTCCAGGCATAGTGGTACATGTCTTTAATTCCAAACAATGAAGGTAAAGTCAATTTGAAAGTGATGTCGAATTGAGTAGAAACGGTGATGAAACAGAGAAAGACCTGACAAAATAGGATGCGGCCAACTCTCATGAGAACAGAGAGGAAAGGGGAGTTACTTAAAGGGCAATGAGGGCGAGGAGAGGCAGTTTTACTGGGACAGACACAGAGACAGATTGCAGACAGAGAACTCAGGTGAGTGAGCCAAAGAATAAGGAGCCAGGAGGTTAGAGCAGATTGCTTGAGTTAGGTGGCGGCCAAGCAGAGTAATTCAGGGGCTGAGAGAGAAGCCAGATTAAGTAAGTCAGCTGGGAGAGGAGTTTGAGCCACAACAGCAGAGTTGAGCCAGCCAGTCCAGAGCTCAGGAAGAACAAGAAAGAGTGAGTTTATTAAGCAGCATGTCTCAGAGGCTGAAAACATTCTGCCTAGGTTAGATTGTAAGAAGGCTAGATGCTTTCAGGCCTAGGTGAGCAGACAGAGGCAGTAAGCCTCCCAGACAACTGAAGCAGGCAAATAAAAGTTCCTTTTACACACCTAAGAAGCAGAGAGATCACGGGGGACGACAAGGAGGCTTTGAAGTCTCAAAGCCCACCCTCACCATGACACACCCCCTCATTCTTACCAGCAGCTGGTGACCAAGTTCAAACATATGAGCCTTCTCCTTCAAACCTCCGCAGCATCACACTCCATAGATGTTCCCTTGGACTGGAGCAAATTTCCCAGCATCACCCTAAATTGTAACCAGTTTTATTTGCAGGGTCCCATCAAAAAAAAAAACGGCACCCCATTTGGGTATTTTGGAGAGAACTTACACAAGGGATGAAAGAGTGGTGCAGCACAAAAATACAGGGGAAAGGCTTCTGGGTCAAAGGGAAGAAAAAAGGCCTGGTGAATGCAGGACCGTCAACAGACACTCAAGGAGGAGGAAAGACAGGAAAGTCCCATGACCTTCTCCGAGATTCTGGAACACCGAGCGTCTCATTTCCTGCCTCCATCATTGCTCTACTTTCTGGGGCCCTTGTAGGGCTGCCAGACCCGCTGTTTCCTGGGAGACTACATCCATGTTGATTGGCTCTTTGTTGGCCAGCTCTGTGTTCCATTTTTATTGATCCAGCATCCTCAAGACCCATTCCCATGCTGACTCTCCAAGTTCCCACTAGACACACTGAGTGGAACGTGCAGACCCAGAAATCCCTTTTTCCAGGTAACATGGAGACCTGACCTTAGTGATGGCTGATGGTTCTGGGGAAAAGAGAACTTGAGGGTGGGCTCATTTTGTATTCATGGTACATCAAGCCAGAGAGGGCAAAGGGCCTTGAGATGTATGCCTGAGGCAGCAGGTGGGACCAGAGGGCAGGCTGGGGTTGTGTCTGGCAGGGGACAGCACTGAGGGGTGAGACCCATGCCTTTGAGCCTGGTGAAGCTCTGGTTCCTAGCATGCTCTGATGGGCATTCTCGTGTTGTGTTCCTCTGAACAGTCCCACCTCGGTAGGTGCTAGCAGGAGAGCTGCTATGAAAGGCGCCCTTTAATCTGCATGAGGCTGGCTAGCTTTATTTCTAATTCTGTTTGAGAGTTCTTTCCGTTTTGTTTGGTACGGTTTGGTTTTGTTTTTTAAGACAGGATCTCACTTTGCAGCCCAGACTTTCCTTGAACTCCTGATTCTCTTGTGCCAGCCTCCAGAGTGCTAGGATTGCAAGCATTCACTGTATCTTTCTCCTCTAATTAACTTTTGAAAGCAAATGCCAAAGGAGAAATGGATGATTCTGCGTTATAACAATGTTCCATATTTAAATTTCAAGTAGGTCTAGAGCTTATCTCTAATTAACAAATACCTTTCTTTGCAACATTTAATATTCAAATACCTACTCATAAAAATGCCTCTTAGTCCTACTTTTGCCACATTTATCCACTAGGGGTCTTTCTTGGTTTGCTTCTGTCTTCTGAAGAACTTCCAAGCAAGCAAATTTAAATAATCTCCTTTAAATTGGAAGGGAGTTCTTGGTGCCCTGTGGGGGACTCTTTGTCTAGGCTGAGCCCTTGTCTGAAGTCATTTGCACAAAGCGTTTAACATGCACTCCTAAAAATTTTTCTCTGTGTTGGCAAGAGCAATGGGAATCTGTTAAAAATAAATAAATTAAATAAATAAATAAATAAAGCACTCAGAATCGGGAGAAAGCAACACAGAAAGAACATTTTCCTGTTGTCTTAGTTACTGCTTTATCTCTGCAAAAGACACCATGAGCAAGGCAGCTCTTATAACTACATGTTTTGGCGCTGGCTTGCCATCCGTGCTGATAACGAGAAGCACACAGGCGTGGCACTAGCTGAGAACCTTTATACCCTGATCCCCTCCTCTCCCCTCCCCTCCTGTCTCTCACTCTTGGCTTCTTTGACCTCTTGACTCTCTTCTCTTCTTCTTCCCCTCTCATGGCCCCTGGCAGATGCCTCTGGGCTGTTCTCTCCCTCATATCTACAAAAAATTAATCTCCTCAACTACTATACCTTGGAGCAGCCATGCCCTCATTTTCATTCAGCTACCAGAGCAAACTCCTTGTCTGTCAGCGACAAATGATGAGTTCCAGCAAAGGCTGTGTTTAGCTGTGCATTGGCTTATTTGCAGTGTGCATATTTCTTTTGCAGTTTTTGAGGAGTCATCAGTGACTTTGACTGAGATTGTCCCCTACAGTCTTTTAGCACTAAAAACTGTGTTATTAAACAAGTTACTTCTTTATAACAGACATGGGAAATAACAACACTAGCAAAAACATTGTGATTGTTCTAAGGACTAAATGAGACAGGACATAAAGGATTCCACGCATGGCGCGCTGGTGGAAATCAGCTCCATTAATACCATGTATTAATGATATCATCATTGTCATATGAATAGCAGTTGATGAACTGCCCACGCTCTCAGCTGCCACAGCAACTTCATGGGGTGAGCAAGGACAATGTCCTTTGTTGGTGTTAGTTTTAAAAAACTTTTATTTACATTTCCTATCTTTTCTCCATACTCCACCCCAATCCTTTCCAGCACCCAACAGCAGGTAGGAGAGAGAAAGGATTAGTGGGAGAGGGGGTACAGTTCTTTCTTGGTTGTTTCCTGCTGGTTAGGATTGTCGGTTCCTTGGAGACAGTCCAATCCTTGTTTCAGGAGATCTCCAACTTCTTGTCTCACCACAGCAACCAGGAGCAGCGAGGGGGAAGCAGGAGCAGCCTGGTTCTTTCTCCCACTTCACACTCTCTGGGCTCTGGCAATTATCCTCTCTCCAGAGTCCTCAGATTTAAGCTATCTGCAGTTGGCAAAGCAGACAAATAGTCTGCTGCTGTGGACCATCTGAATCAGTCCCACATCTTACACCTGGGACCCAAACAAAAACATGTTTATATCCACAACAGTCCTTCTTGTCTCCGTGTGCTCACACACAGTTCACCATGGTGACCCGCTGCTTCTCTAGTGACCATTTCCCTGTGCGGCTCAGGTTAGAGTTGTAGCCCAGTTTGCAGGGTTCTCATCTAGTGGGCACAAAGCCTTTGGATGGTGCCCAGCACCGCACAAACTGGGCATAATAGCACAGGCCTGTCATTCTAGCACTTAGAGGTGGAGGCCAGAGGATCAGAGGCTCAAGGGCATCCTTGGCTACATAGCCTAGGACCCATGAGACCCTGAATCCCACCCCCAAACACACACAAAAAGCACTTTATACAAAATTAACCCTAAATGGGTCTTACACTCAAATGCATCACGTAAATGGAGGTGATGATAACATTACATAAACAATGACCTACGGAAGTGGCCGGACAAGCGCTGGGCAGCGGCGCACCATTCCTCCTGCTCCGGCAGAGGTTCTGCAGACCCTCCTGCCCACACATTGGTTTCAGGCAGTCTCGGCGTGTGGCCGAAGTCGGCACTACTGGACTTTACCAGGGGTTCAGGTAGGAACCCACCAGGAAGACAAGCAGTGTTTAGGAGGCGTGTGAATGCAAGAGCAGATTGACTGGACAACAATCAACCACTGACTGAATGTAGGAAGCCAAGTGTTGCTTTGGAGCATCGGCTCTGGGCACTTGGTACCCCCCCCCTTTTAAAATTCTGTTTCGGGGAGGGAATAATTCTGTTTTAATGTTAGTGTGTAAAATAACGGGTTCTCGATCGTGTTCTCATCCTCACGTATTTGCATCACACTTTGTTCTTTTTGTTCCTCAGCTTCCCTCCCTCGTCCCCCTTCCACCCTCTTGCTGCTCCCCTCTCCACCCCTGACCTCCCCTATCTCTTCCTTCAGGTCACAAATATTCTGTTGCCCTCTCTTGTTTCCCCTCCCCCGTGTCTTCCTCCCCTCTCTCTCATAGCCTCTTTCTACTTTCATGCATAACTATGCATTTTATATGCATTTGTGTCTGTACCTCAAATTATACCCACAATTTGTGTATGTAAACATAAATTTAAACCTAGATTCCATATATAAAATAAAACATACAGTATTTGCCTTTCTAGGTTTGGCTTATTTTACTTAACATGATTATCTAAAGTTTGATGATTTCTTGCAGATATCAATTTTATTCTTCTTTACTATTGAATAAAATTCCATTTTGCATGTGGTCCAAGTTTTCTTTATCCATTTTTTTCTGTTCATAACATCTCCTTTCTGTCGTTGGAGCCCTCTGTAGCTCTGGTACACAGCATTAGCCACATTCTTCCCAGCACAGATCTCTGTTCTTTCTAAACACTCATGTCAAGGAAGAACTGAAGGAGAAAAGAACTGTTTGGGAGGAATCGAAGGGGAGAACTATGATCCAGTGCAAGAACCGCCTCAAAAGCTTCGCTCACTGCCGCCCAGGTGTTCATGAGGCTCTGGAGTCTATCCTGTCACCAGGGGAGAAAAAAGTTACACTACAGATGTCCCAGAATGAACTGAATAGTCCAGGGGTCCAAGGTCATGCCTAGCATTCCTAAAGAGTCGCCCCAAAGTCAGCAGAGGTAATCAAGTTCAACCAGCCAAATGCTAGCAAGACATGCCAAGATGGGAGAGGGGGAAGAAAAGAAAGTGTGTGCCTTTGAGAACAGTCATGGCAGAAGAGCCTTCCAGCCGTCCACGGGTTGTTAACACCCACCTTTACTGGCTCAACACATCGATGGCATCGCATTTGCTAGTATTTCTGTAGGCAAAACTGAAAAGCAGCCATCCATTAGGTACGAAGGTGGTCAGAGCTGCTCCCACCAGCGCCTCAGCAGACGGATCTGCCTCTTCCAAATCAATGGCACCACCAAGGGTTTGACTCCAGGAGGGTCGATAAATCACAGCGAAGCATTCCCACCAAGAGTCAGCAGGAGGCGTGGCACAGTCAAGAGGTGGCATTCCCAGCCCGGTGGGTAATTTGCAGGAACCGTCTACTGCGGTGGTTCTCAACCTGTGAGTTGCGACCCCTTTGGGGGTCACATGTCAGGTATCCTGCATATCAGATATTTACATTATGATCGATAAAGTAGCCAAATCACTGTTATGTAGCAGCAATGAAATAATTTTATGTTTGTGGGTCACCATAACAGGAGAAACTGTATTAAAGGGTTGCAGCATGGGGAAGGTTGAGGACTGCCGCTCTAGAGAGGCCGATACAGAGTGATGTTTGGAGGCTGTGAAGCTCAATTTCATTCCACCTGAGAGTGAAGCTATGGACACCAGCTGTACCATGCAGATCATTGAGCTAGTACAGATAAACCAGACTAGTAACAAAACATACAAAATCCAAAGAACTCTGCTGGAATTGTTCTGCTGCTAAAAAAAAAAAAAAAAAAAAAAAATGGAACCTCTTATCAATTCTTGACTTGTCTATACAGTTTTATCCCAGAAGACGGAGGAAGCAGAGTCAGTAGCTACCAGACTGTATCGACTGAAGTCTGGCAGGACAAGAGGATTGCTGGCTGATATGTCGACACACCTCATGGGTGATTTTAGCACTGCTGGCTGTGTGTATACATACCCATGTGCGTGTACATATATCATGCATGTACATATAACACACACACACACAAGGTACACACAGTGAATGTGTCTGTCACAGTTCTCTGGAAGCACGAACAGGGCAGGAGGTAGGTAGATTTGAGCATAGAAAGAAGTGCATCACGTGTGAGTTGATAATCGTCGGAACGAAATGAAAGGATCAGCAGGAGTTTATCAGGTGGTTAGCATTTCTCATGACAAGGAGACCAAGACAAAACAAGATAAACTCTGAAAGAACAGCACAGAAAAACGACAAGCTTTTAAAAAGGAAACTATCAGCAAATACACTAATCATCTTCCTCGTGGGAGAAAGTGTGTTTGCGGGTACAAACGTACAGGCAGCATCTAAAACAGCAGACTTAACTGGGCACTGCACACCCCCCAAAAATGACAATTGGAAGCTCGCAGGGACATTTTTGCATACATTTATTGGCAGCAAGACTTTTCTTCATGGGTTCGTAGGGGGTCAGGAATATGAGATGTCCTTTCCACCAAGGACATAGACTTCTTCATCTGTCAGAACGTTCCACCTGAACAGTGCCAACGTGAGGAAACCAACGTGCTACAAAGCCGCGAGGTGAGCTTTTCTACTGCCCTGCCCTGGAACACATGAGGGCCACGTGTGGGCGTGGAAAGAACAGACCCACCCAGAACTGTAAGGAGCACACCCACAAAGGCAAAAATGCCGTGGCTCCGAAATCGCTGCCCCGTCAGAGGCTTCGTCAAGACCGAAGAATCAGCTTGTCACAGAGAAAATATTCGCAGGTTTGAGAAAGAGGGAACAATTTCTCATGATCTAGAAAAGAGAGCATAGTTAAAAGAGAGAAAAAAATGGAGGAGTGAGTAGAATCAGAAGTCGCCATCAGGAACTTAAGCTCATCTCCCGAAGAGGGATACTCTCGGACTGGTTAGCCCTAAAAAGACAATGACTCAGGGAGCCAAGTCGCCCCATTCAGCGACCATTAAAAACTCACTTGCATATTGGCAGCATGCTGTTACTGCTGGACACCAAAGCAGCGAGACTTAGCAAGAGCCTGTCTCAACCTCTTCCCCAAACGTACACACATCGATTTTGGAGGCACTACCTAAAACATTTCCTTTTCCTTTTTAAATTTTGACTTCAAATTTTTCAAGGGTGTTCATGCTTAATATTTTTCTTGAGCTTCTTTCTTTTTCTTTCTTTCTTCTTCTTCTTTTTTTTTTTTTTTTTTTTTTGAGACAGGGTTTCTCTGTGTAGCCTTGGCTGTCCTGGAACTCACTCTGTAGTCCAGGCTGGCCTTGAACTCACAGAGATCTCCCTGCCTCCTCCTTGAATACTGAGGGTAAAGACGTGCCCCACCCCTGCCCAGCTCTTTTTCTTTGATTCTATACCCAAGAGAAAAAGCCAGTTCAGAATGTCCCTGCCACCCCTCCTCCTAGTCTGAGTAAACATATTTAATTAAGAGGTGTAACAAGCCACAAAGCACTGCTCCACCATAGGCGAGCAAACGTGGCCTTTGGAAGGGCCACCCTGTGTTTCTTCACATTACCGATCGGTCCTAACCTTCAGAAGCTCATGGTATGTTTGGGGGAAACAAAGACAAAGTGAAACAGCTCCAAATGTGTCAAAAGGGTAGTATGAGATTAAGTCCTGAATGGGCTTCACAGATGATAATCATAAGTCCAAGCCAGGAGGCACACTGCCTGAGGGCGTGTTCTGTGACCAGTGGGCTCAGAAACCTTTGGGAGGAAGGGTGCTCCCTGGGACGTGAGCGCCGAGCTGGGGGAGGAGCGGGCCAGCGAAGGGTTGCTGTCAGCCTCAGGTAGCCAGCCCTAACCCAGTCCCTGGGTAAAGCTGCAGGTGCCTGGCCCCCTTGTCTTGCTCCTCCCTCCAGGGTTTCTGGGCTCTGGACGTTTACAGTTCACCTGCTTCTGGCTCTGCTGCTCAGGCCCTTGGGTGTGCCGTTCCCCACCCAGCTCTTCTGGCCACAAGCCAGTGCTGCCTTGGCCTGAAAGAACCGAGTAAGCCACTGAGATGAGTGAGCCAGCACAGTCATTTTACAGTCATGTGATTTTTCTCTTTTCCCCCTAGATTCCTTTAAAGTCTTTTTTCTTTTCTTTTCTAAAACTCAGTACTAAAGATGATAGAAAAATTCCCCTCAATAATCATGAATGGTAGACTAATTTCGAGTAATGTTTACCAAAATATGGTGGCAGAATTCTTAGCCATGATATACCTAAAATCAACTTTAAAAGCATTGATCTTGCCACTCCAGTCTGGTGACCTCAGTCCAGTTTTAGAGCCCACACAGAGGAGAAAGGGGAGAGCCAACCCCACAAAATGTCCTGTGGCCTCCAGGCACGTGCTTGTGACACACTCACCCACAAACACACATCATGTGCACACACAATTATAAACTGTAAAAGCATTAATCCACCAGTTCTACCAAAAGCCAATAAACGAGTCTTAAAACAAGCCAGGATCACAGTCAACCTACTGGATAATCACGTGTGTGTCGGGGCCAGTGTTAGTCACAGTAATTGAAGGGCTGGGTCATTGCACTCATTTCAAGTGTGTCCCTACGACTCCCTATCACAGATTGTCTATCCTCAAGTAACTGCCAGTCACAGTCCAGTAGTTAAGAACACTTTTTCATCATCAAGATCAGAAACTATTTCCTACAAAAATGTCCAAATGGACACAAATTATTATGGTTGTCGTTGAGTAAGATATACATATACTTCATATACATATACTATATGTACACACACATCTATGCACTATACATGTATATAATTACATACACATGCATAGTTAGAATACAATGCCCACAGAGGTGATGAGGGAGAAAGTGGAGCATTCTGCTTTGCCTTTGTTCATTGCTCTGCCAACAGTGTTTGGATTCTTGGGTTTGTGCTTATCTGCATTTCTGTTGACACAGGCATGAATGTTCCAAATTTTTCAGTGTGTGTGTGTGTGTGTGTGTGTGTGTGTGTGTGTGTCTGGGTATGCTTATTGGCACACATTTCTCACAAAGAAGAGCTCTTGAAAGGCTTTAAAATTTTTCATAACATACCAACACTTGATAACAATGGCAAGTTTTCCTTGGGAAAAGGAACTAGAGACATAAAACAGTTGATGCTATTTGAATTTTGTTTATGCTGTAGGAAACAGCTGGGGGAGGGGCAGTATGGAGAAGTTCTATGGAGACACTTTTCAAGACGAGGTGGTTAGGAAGGCCACAGTCTGGACCCACACTTTCTGTGTGTTGGTTGTTGAGTTTTTAGTAAGACTGGACTCAGTTCTTTAGTCCAAGTTTCAGTCTTTTTCTGGTCCACATTTTAAAGGACTCTGAGTTGCTAGTACCAACATAAACTGATGAGGAGATTTTCTGTACACTGAACTAGAAAAGAGACTTTTTCCTCCCCCAGAGCCCTGGCTGGGCTCAAGCATGGCTGTCTCCCCATCAGTGGCTCTTCAACTGTCACTCACATGTCTGTTGGCTAATTGTTATGCTAAAAGCAGACATAAGATAACTTAAAATGAGTTATCAAGTTTAGACTTATTTTAACATCAAGCACACAAGAGCCTCATTTGAAGCAAATGTGCTTCTTTCTAAATTTCTTCTTTCAGTTTCTTAAAATTCCTTAGCTACATTGAGGGAATGTGTTGCCAGCTCTGCACGGAATACATATCAACTCTAACAAACATCAATTATAAATACACTGTTAAATTTTAGAGCATAAAAAACGTGACTATGCAGGCCTGGTGCCACAGCGTGCCTCCCAGCACTGAGGAGGTGGAGGCAGGGTTGTGAACTCTAGGCCAGCCTGAGCAACATAGTGAGACTGTGTGTATAGCAAAGAGGTGAGGGCTAGGGATGCAGCTTGGCGTCAGAGCTCTTGTATAGCTTGTGTAAGGTTCTGTCCTGGATGCCCGCACCAAAAACCAAACAAATACTTTGACTATGTATGTGCATATTTTGCTTTGTAGCAACAATCCCCTGCTGGGAGTGGCTCCCACAGTGGCTGTGAATACAAGCCTACAAGCTGGGAACAGCCCCCTGAGCCAGGCTAGAAAAAAAATTTCCCTAAGTATGTTGTCTACAGCCTGGCTGTTTGTCTAGCCACACTCTGCCAGCAGGTCATATGTGGGGCCCAGAATTCCAGGTCTTTCTCACAGAGCTTGGCAGGACATTCCATGGGTGCCCTGTGTCACTACGTATCAGTTGTTATTTTACTGAAAAAAAAAATTAAAGTAAACAAGTCAATTTTATCAAATTACTACTTAAAACCATTTTCCTTAATCTGTTTACCACAAGGGAAATAAGAACAAAGCCAGCCGGAAGGCTGCTCCATGTCCTGTCTCCATTCATTTTCATGCTGCCGGGCTGGCTACTTTTCTCAACTTCAGAATTCTTCAGTCCTCACAACACAACACTTGTAACAAGGTTTGCTTTCTTGCTTTACTCTTCTATTCTTCTACTTTCAGTGTGTGTGTGAGATGCATGTGTATATGAATGTATGTTCTGGGCACACACACAGGTGTGCCCCCATGCGCATGTGAAGGACACATGAAGGGAGGCCCAAGAACATCGACTATCATCTTCAAATCGTTCCTCCATCTTACTGAACTGGGCGGAGTCTTTTAATCAAGCACAGCGCTTGCCAATACGGCTGGTCTCGCCAGCCAGTTTGCTCTGGGGATCTCCTTTATCTACCTTTTGAGGCTTGAGTGGCAGGCAGGCCACCACGCCCACCAGGCATGTGGGTAGGTTTTTGGTCCAGTTCTCACACAAACCTGGCAGGCACGGTCACCACTGAGTTATTTCTCTATCCCCAAGTCTGTTTGTATTGATTCGGAATGCAAGGAACCGGACCCCGCTCTCCTTTCCTCAGGCTCCAGGACTCCTAACCCTGTCTGAGAGGCTCACTGGCAGGTGCTATCCTTCACGGCCATGACAACTGGACACCAAACCCAGGCCTCTGCTCACGCTGGGCAAGCATTCTCACCAAGCCTCATGCGCAGCTGGCGGGTGGCTTTCGCCTTAGGCAGCCAGCGCTGTGCCTCCTCGGCCTTCCTCCGCCTGCAGCTGCTCACTCAGCTGCCGGCTTCCAGGGACAGGGCTAGCCGCCCCTTAGCCATGGAAAACGGGACTGTGAGTCTTGAAGGACCAGCAAAATCAGGTAGATAGATTGAAAGATGCCAGAGTGTGCCTCGCCTCCACAGGCGCTTATGCAGGGACAGTACGTTCCCATGCTGCTCCTCCCTCCAGCATCAACCAAACGGTCTCACAGACTCACCCGGGAGCGGTCGTGGTGGGATTTTACACAGCAGTGACTTCTAGAGAGCATGGCCACATACTGACATTCGTATTTGGACAGACCCCTTTCCTCAGAGCTGTAGAAATATTTCCAGCTACCAGTGCGGTCAGGTCTCACGGGTGCCCTAAGAGCATGCGCGGAGGGGCGGGGCTGCCCTGAGGTCCCTGGGAAGACTCAGAAGCCAGTGACTCCAGAACAGATGCGGGCCTTGGGGGAAACAGTCCCAAGTAGATATCACGGTTCCACCGCTCAGGTCTCCCGGAAAGCACCTGGGAGAGAAAGGGAGCATGTGGCCAGGACCCAAGCGTGTCACAAGTACCACGGGTCCCTGCGCATGGGAAGAGGTGCATGCTGGGCTCCCTCCGTTCTCACCCCAGTTACCCGCACCACTAAACCTGGAAGCGCACAGGGAGGCCAGTGTCCCAGAAGAGGTGTCAATCATATGTGCCATTGGATGTGTTGTTTCCTGGGAGGAGGGCTGTTTCCTGTCGGGAACAGGAAAGCAGACCCACCCAGAATCTGAAAGTAGGTTGTGATTGGTAAATGCGTCACGGTTTTGCGCCTCGTGCTCTCCAAGGGCTGCTCCGCGTGCTCTGGAAACAGCCCGAGCTCAGGGTACCGGAAGTGTGGAGTCTGGTTCTGCCACTCGCCGGCCACGTGACCTCAGGTGAGTTGTTTCCCGTAAGTGTGGGATTTCGTTTTTGCAGGGAACGGTTGACTGTGGGTTAGCACATCGAATAAAAACTCTAGTTGTTTGGGTCAATTCTGAACTCTTTTTGTGTAGAGCTGGTGGCGGGTCAGGGCATAGGAAAGGCCAGGGCTGGCCTGATTGGATAGGCAGAGGAAAGAGCAGGGAGTTACAGGAAGAAAGAAAACATGCTGGAACAGAATGAGAAAATGGAAAGAGACAAGAGCCCGGGGAGTCTATGTTGAGGGCAAACTAGAAAGTGAGAAAAGAGATGGCTGAGGCACTGTGGGATGTGGAGATGACAGAAAGCGCCGAGGACCCTGTGGATTATTACAGCTCCTTTTAGCACGCTTATGGGTAATTCAGTTAAATAAGAAAATCATTTTTTTTAACCAAATAGGTTGTTTGAAACCATTTTCCTTTATTTGTCCAAACATGGTGTAAGAATGGAAATACCCAAAAGACTGTTACGTTTCTCTGCTTGGATCACTGACTGCGCTGTCACGCTCAGCTTCTGATACCACTGAGACCCTGACAGCTTGAAGACGTGCCATCCGCATGACGTGCCATCCGCATGTCATGCCATCCGCATGTCGTGCCGTTTTCTGTGCCTTCAGATGTTGAGCCTGAAGAAGGCTGTGAGATAGTTACAGCATCCCTTGACCTCATTGTCACCTGTCTGGGCCGCATGAGATGTGAGTGAGGTGAGCAACAGCGTTGGGCTCTGAGAAGAGCACGCACCTCTCTAATGCATACCCCCCTCTAGAGGCATCTCTCCAGAGTCTATTTGTAGCCTTCAAAGCTCCACAAATCAGACCAAACCTCATACTGGGCCAGTTAAAATACGTGTGCAGCTGAGAACACTTCCTGACCCTTTGACACCAGCAAATAAAAAAAACAAAAACAAGACACCTTGCAAATGTCTTCCGTTGTGTCTGGCCTGGCAGTCGTTTGGCAGTGTGGGCTGACAAGTTTTAACATGTGATGTGAGCATCTGAACACATTGGGTTGGGTTGGGTTGGGTTGGATGGGTTGGGGCTTTTGAGACAGGGTTTCTCTTTTTAGCCCTGGATGTCCTGAAACTCCCCTTGTAGACCAAGCTGCCTTGAGCTCAGACATCTATCTGCCACCTACCTCCTGAGTGCTGGGATCAAGGGCATGCACCACCACCACCTGGTTTGAACACATGTTTTTAAACCCCTTCCTTTGTGTGTGTGTGTGTGTGTGTGTGTGTGTGTCCGCTTGTTTTAGTGAGCCTCAAAGGGCAGTGCAGAAGTTTCATGTAGAAATTTTATTCAGACACAGAAAAAAATCTTGAAGATCAAATGATTGCTTTATTTAATTTTTTAGTTTTGGAGACTATTCCCGTCAGACCTTGGTGCATGTTTGTTTGTTTGTTTTGTTGTTGTTTTGTATTCTCATAAGACAGACAGCTAAATAAAGGCAAAGTGCATTAACTTTGTTTTCCTTTCGCCGTCTAGCTTCTTACACCCCTCCCTCCTTGCCTCCCCTGAAGGGTGCTGTCAGTCACTTCAGTGTAGAGCGTGGAGAAAAATGATGCAGATCCGTAGACCCTCCTGTGAATGACGCAGAGATGCCCCAAGCAGGACGGAGTGGCGTCTGGAGGGGCGCCTCCATTGGCAGAACACCTATTC
Source organism: Meriones unguiculatus (assembly GCF_030254825.1). Classification (NCBI taxonomy): domain Eukaryota; kingdom Metazoa; phylum Chordata; class Mammalia; order Rodentia; family Muridae; genus Meriones; species Meriones unguiculatus. The sequence goes on along the minus strand of NC_083350.1, from coordinate 74,835,548 downwards.
CCACAGTCTCAGAGAGTCACTGCAGGGCTAAACTCAGCACGGTTCCCAGGCTCTCTGTTCTCCTGAGAGTGGGTTGCTAACGCTCGCCTCGGAGGACTGGAAATGTTTGCAAAAGGAGCAGCCCTGCCACCCTTCCATCTCTATTTAAGAGGTAATTTCCACACCCTAAAAAAGAATCCTGGTAGTTATTTTTTTTCCTGATTAGAAAAAGCATATCTTTGTGTTGAGCATTTAGAATTACAGAAGAGAAGTTAAATAAAATTTTGGTGAAAAATCATTCTAGCTTCTTTTCTTTTTTTTCCTTTCCTTTTTGTTTTTGTTTTGTTTTTTAGTTTCTCTGAACAACAGCCCTGGCTGTTTTGGAACTAACCCTCTTTGTAGACCAGACTGCCCTGGAACTCAAAAAGATCTTCCTGCCTCTGCCTCCCAAGTGCTAGGCTTAAAGGCATGTGCCATCATGCCTGGCTTTTTGTTGTTGTTTTGTTCTGTTTTTTTTTGTTTGTGTGTTTGTTTTGTTTTCATGACAGGGTTTCTCTGTGTCACCTTGGCTGTCCTGAAACTTGCTATATAGAGCAGGTTGGCTTTGAACTCACAGAGACCCACTTGTCTCTGCCTCCCAAGCTCTGGCATTAAAGGCATACAGCGCCATCACTTGGTTGTAGCTTCTTAATATATTTTTTATTAAATCTGTGAGAAACCTATACTCTGTATTTTAATCATATTCACCTCTAACTCCTCTGGGATCCACTGCCCTTGCCTCCCAACTCATTATGGCTTCTTGTATGTGCATTTATGTTTGTGGACTTGGTACATGTTGATGAAAGTTTTGTTAGACTGATTTGTTGATTATCAAATGTGAAATCCCATTTCATTTACTATTCTCTTATAGTAGCATTTGAAATGGTTAGGTATTGTCTCTTTACAGAGTTTTGCTGTAAAGTTTTGTCAGCCAGCTCTGCCTGGCTACACATTAATTCAGATCTTCTGCTATTAAAATAATGCCTCATGAAGAGTCTCTGTATACAGACCTTGGCAGATACCAGCAATAAATTCTTTGGCACGAATCTGGAAATGCTGGAATGCGGGGTAAGAAAGCATGCCTGCTTTACGGGGTTTGACACATAGCTTTAACATCAGCTTCCAGTTTCCCCAGTCTGGCCAACATGGCATGTTATCCTAAAAGTCACTGCCAGTTTGATAAAGGAAAAATGTTGGGCTCCATTCCACACCACACACTAAGCCATTTTGGTGCAGCTTAGTATGAATTTATATGATCACTTATGAGCTTCAGGGTTTTATCTTTACTTTGGCTTTGTTCTCTCTGCATTTCTAGAGCTTTTGTCTTTTTTTCACTAATTTATAGGCTCTCTTAGAATATAAACCCAGTCAAGAATGCTGGCAGATTTGTCCTGATTTACTATTTGTCTTCATTTTAGTTATGTTTATTAGCATTGTCATTGGAAACAAGATCTGCTGGGTCACCCAGGTTGGCCTTGCATTTATAATCCTCCTGCCTCAGCCTGCTAAGCAACAAGATTTCTGGTGCATGCTACCAGACCTGGCTTCAGGGTGCTTTTTAATGCACACAGTCTTCTATTACTATAAAGAGTGAAAATGATCTTTATGTTTCTGACTTTGTCTTCACCCACCATCATCACCATCATCATCACCACCACCATCATAATCATCATCATCATCATCATCATCATCATCATCTATGTGTATGTTATGTGTGTAAGAGTGTAGCCATTCACATGAGTGTTAGAGACCAACTTTTCAGAGTCAGTTCATTCCCTTTCTTCTACGGTGGGAGCCAGACACTGTACTCAGGTCAACAGGTTGACATAACAAGCACCTTTACTGGCTGAGTCATCTCACAGGCCATCACACTGCCTACAGAAGAGGCCCAGCTTTGCTGAGATAGCACTGACATGAAAATTGTGGTCTTACGGTACACAGCTCCATAGTCTTAAGGATGAAAGAAGTGTAGCTTTAAAGACACAAAGGAGGCGGTTTGGGCGCGCGTTCACTGAGTTGGTCAGGGTGTATGGAAAGGACCCACTGAAACAACTGTTTACCAGCACAAAGGAAGGAGCACTGCCCCCTTCCTGTTCAGAGAGACTAGGAATACACAGGCCCAGTTTCTCCCCGAAGAATTATGAAAAATGCTGCCAGCAAAATATGCTTGTTACTGACCCCCAGTGCTCAGAGGAGGGTTCAGAGAGCAGTTAAAGAAGAAGAATTCATAGTGTTCCAACTCCTCTTTTGCATTTACATTCTGCTGGTGGTATTTTTGGTGTGCAGACAGCTTGTTTTCTTGGAAGTTAGATGATCTTGGATGATGCAGGAGACTGTCACACAAACGTGTTCTTTGCCCATGTGACCAGTGCTTTGGGACTGTCGTGGTGGCACATGGCTCACTTCGTGGTAGGGACCACGTGAGAGAGAGAAAAAGACAGAGACCAGACTCTCACAATCGCTTCTGAGGTCACACCTCTGATGACCCCAAACCACGCACTACGAACCCCCTCTTCCAGTGACACCAAGATGAGGACTGAGTCTTTATCATGTGGGCTTCGGGGGGTCATTCCAGGTCCAACACTGCAGAGCCCCTCCTCTTGCAGAAATACCCACACCATCCTCTGCTGAACAGGTAATGGGAAGCGCTGTCTTGGCCACCTGACACAGAGCCCTTAGGAAGCAAGAGCGAAATCCTAGACTGGTCTAAGCCTGTCAACACCCAGAGGAGCCAGTGGCCAGAAGTGGAGCAGGTGCCACTCCGTGAGCTGGCTGCTTCTTCCCGCTGAAGTTTCTTAGGAAGTGGTACCAGAATAAGTTCCTGTCTCCCATCCCCTACTCTCTCTAGTTTTTTGTGTTTTTTTTTTTTAATGTTTATTTTTCTTTTTGTTTTTTCAAGAGAAGGCTTCTCTGCTGTCCTGGAGCTCACCATTTTGGGCCAGGTTTAAAGCAAGTATTATTAAGTATTGAATACTGAGCAAGAGATGGGCTTTGGTCAGAACCATTCCCCGAAATTTCCCAGCTGGAATGGCCTCCAGCCACATGTTGCAGGAGCTTTTAAGGACAGACCTTCCCATGAGGCTTTGTTATTTCCCAAGAACGACAATTCCAAGCATTGCAGAAAGGTACCTGGGTCCAGGGCAGGTGGGGCTTACAGATTAATTATGGGCATTACAAAACCAAACTGAGCTAACTGCTGCTCAGTCTCGGGCTGGGTGTAGCTCAGTTGCCCCCCCTTCTCCCCCTTCCAGACCTCCCAGTTCCTCACACTTCCTGGGCGCCATGGACCAGCTGGGGCAAGTGCTCTTGGCTTTACTTCCTGGCGGTCCTGGTGGTCCTGGCGGTGTTCAGTCCTTTCCATCCTGCACATTTCATCTTCCCAAACACAAAACTGCAGGCATGGAACTACTGCTGTCCTGCCCAATCCCATCTTGAAAACCATTTGCTGTTTTTTAAGAGCCAGAGAATTTGTTCAACAAACAAACAAACAAACAAACCCAACACCTGAACAGTAACACCTGGGTGTAGACTGTACTTGACGTCAGGCTGTTCTCAGAATTGGGGGGAGGGCATTGGTGAGCATTGCCTTATCTCTTGGACGATCTTCAGCCTGGAGAATCCTAAGTACTTAGAGAATCCTCTAAGTACTAACCTACCAGCTGCAATTCCCAGGCAACCAAAGACGTCTTTCTTAACCAAGCCTGAGCCGACTTGGTTATAGCAGCAGCTAGAGCTTCTGTTGGTCTTTCGCAGAGGGGTTCAGACCTCTACAGAGAATTACAGAGAAGCAGATCCATGCTGTTCCTTTAATGCTGTTTCTGCTCACCCAAATGATGCTCTCAACGCCCACTAATGCTTAACTCCTAAGTTAAAAACAACTGCTTGGCCATTTGGACCACTCCGGACTGTGCTTCCCGCTTTGTGGCTTTGTGATTCGTGTACTGGGTACAAGACTTGACCTGGAGCAGGCAGCAAGAGCTATGTAATTAGAAGCACTTTCCAAGGAAATTACGGTGGCAAGACCTGAGGGTTTCCGTGGGAGCCTACGCTGTTCATTACAGGTATTGGGAAGGGCAGCTGTGGGTGCTAAAAACCGTCCAATCGTTATGCCCCCCCGGGTGCAGACTGGGACAGACCCGAGGCACCCAGCGCCTGTGTCCATGGCAACGCTCCGCTCCAGGTTTAAACTTCTCTTTGCTTAGAATAGAAAAGAAAATTGCTTCGGTTTTTCTTTCTGCTGTATCAGAGTCGACAGTAGCAGTGAACGCCCTCAGGGCTAACATTTCCTGGGAGCTAATGACTGGCTGGCCTAAGTATCCTGGGCTTTCCCGCCAGTCAGTCCTTAATTGCTGCTCTAAGAAGTACTTTCCAATCAAATTATTGTTTAATCCAGAAAAAAAAAAAAGAAAAAAGAAAACGAGCTGTTATTGCTGTTAACAGCAACAACCCGCTCTCCTTGGGAGTCTGGGAATGTGGGGACGGTGAAGGGTTTGAGTGACGAAGGATTTCAGGTTGCTTGAGCACCTCTGGGGCATCTTCTGTTGAGCACCACTGTAAGCGGCAGAGCCGGAATGAAAAAGAAATGAGGAAACACGCAAAGTGGAAAGCTCATGGTCCTCACCGTTTTCAGTGAGGTACGTACCCGTTAAGAAAAGGTTTCTTATTTTTATTGTATGTGCCTGAGTGCTCGTCTGTGTATCTGTGTGTGCACCACATACATGCAGTGTCCACAGAGGCCAGAGGTGGTGCTGGATCCCCTGACGATGGAATTATAGAGGGTTATAAGCTGTCATGTGGGTGCTGGGAACTGAACCCACGTCCTCCCCAGAAGCAGCAGTAAGTGCCCAGAAGCACTGAGCCATCCCGCCAGGACTGTACCCGGAGTACTGAGCCATCCGGCCAGGACTGCAGCCAAAGCACTGAGCCATCCCGCCCTGGTCCCTGTATCACTGTAAAAATCGGTTCCAGAGCGTTAAGTCATGTTGTTGTGCAACCCCTGAGTGGACTCACTCAGACTTTTCCCCACTCCATTGTCCCATCCCCTTCCCACAACCCAGGCAAGCACTGGTCACCTTTCGTTACTACGTCTTTGACAATTCTGGGTGCTCAGTGTTGAGGAATCACACGTTACTTATCATTTGCCACCCACGCACTTCATCACGACCAAGTTTCATTCAGCTTTCGGTACACATCAGGAAGCCATTCCTTTCGGAGGTTGAATTAGACTCCACTGTGTGTGCTGGCCGGGTTTTGTTTATTCGTCGGAGGATGGGCATGTGGGCGGCCCCATCTTCCAGCTGTTGTGGATAATGCTGCTATGTTTAACTTGTCACCACTAAGCTTCGCTGAGCCCCGGGGGGAGAGGGGCTTCTGAAGGGGCGTTCACAGCTTCGCTGCCTCTCACACCTGCTTCTGAGGATCAGCAAGACACCCTGTGGCCTGGAGCCTGCTCCTCCAGAGGCCACTCTGCTGGCATACCTGAGAAGTCTCAGGCTGAGTCCCTGACTCTTGGATTCCAAAGAAAATGTATTCTTGGAAAACAGGCCCGAGCTGGCTGGCCTAGGGCTGGTGGCCTAGCTCTATGGTAGAGCGCCTGCTCAGTTTGCTTGAGGTTCTGAGCTCAGTCCCCAGCACCCAGACAACACCACCTGCTGCTTCCAGGGCTGGAGATGGAGCAAGTTAGGTCAAGCACCTCTCATCTTGCTTAATTTGATCCCCAGAACCCAAGCCAAAGCAGCTGCTGCCCTGACTTGATGCTGGACCCGAGCCATATCTGTTGGGGTCTACAAAGGTCATATTCTGGGTTTTGCAATCTTCTCACAACCCAATGGTACCCAGCAGGAATGAAGCCAGGCTGTTCCAGATCCAGGGTCCTCATTATAGTGTAGGCATGTGAGGAGTATTGGCATTGGTTTGTCACAAGTAGGGAACACTATATGTTGATATTTAGCCTGTGAGGATGGTGACCTTCAATAACTGAGTCACATGAAGAATTATGTCACACCCTAAACCCTGCCATATGTCCCATTAAGATGAATCTGGTAAGCTCAGGGCTTCCCAGCCTCCCTTCCTGTCTCACAGTAGACTGTTCCTTCCATGTGAAATGGCCACCTCACCCCCTTTGTCCCACAGGAGAGGAGAGGGATGCCTAATGTGGGCCAATCCCAGGTCAGATATTCCTGATCTAGGAGACCTCCCCCAGGCCTCCTATCAGAACATGCCACACCTCTAGCAGGATCCCAGGAACTCTTGGTACGTCCATACACTCTAGATTGTTTTCTCTTTTTGAGCACAGTGGGTCTGCAGGACATGGCTCTGCCACCCTTTCTCACTGAAAGCTCTGTCCTGAGCTCACTGTCTCGGCCCTACAGAACTCCCCCCTACTCCAGGACTGGGCAGTTTTTTGTGTCTGATTCTCCCTGACTTTTTCAACTCAAACTTTTAAGTTTCAGTTTTAAGTTCATTTCCTGTGCCTTCTGCTTGGTGGCTGTACTACTCGGGATTCTCTAGAAAAACAGAACTGATATTATAATGGCTTACAAGCTATGTCCATTGGTCCAGCACTAGCCATCTATCAACAAAGGTCCGAGAATCCAGTAGTCACTCAGGACACCAGGCTGGATGTCTCAGCAGGTCTTCACCACAGGCCAGAAATCTAAGGAAGTAGGCTCTAACGTCAGTAAACAGACTTGCTATTGAGAGCGAAAGCAAGGAGAGGGAACTTCCGTCTTCCATGTCCTTTGTATAGGTTGGCGGCAGAAGGTGTGGCCAGGCTAAAGGAAGGTCTTCCCCCCTCAAAGATCTGGATTAGAAGTGGGTCTTCCCACTTCTAATGATTTAATTAATGGTGTACCCAGCCATCGGGTTTTAGTTAATCCCAGATGAGGTCAAGATGTCCCAACACTGTTGACTGAAGGACTCTCCCTCCCCAGCAATGTTCTCCTTTGGAGACGGTCTCCCACTGCATAGCCAGGCTGACCTTGAACTCACCGAGGGTCCAGGCAGGCCTCCGATCTGTGGCGTGCCCACCTCAACCTCCACTGTGTTGCGGCTATAGACGTGTCCTGCCATATCCGGTTCTATATTTTCTTCACTAATTGGTGATGTCAGTTTTATTACAGTCTTCAATTCCAAAGCCCATTCTTTTTTTTTTTTTTTTTTTAAGAAAGAAAGAAAGAAAAAAAAAGTCTTTCTTTAAGCTTCATGGTCAGAACCCTCTGGCTATTAGCATATCCTGTCTTGTTCTCAGAAGACTTAGTGGGAAACCTGAGTCTTACTGATAACTTTTGTGCACTTAAAAAAAAAAATTGTTTTTTTGGGACCTGTGGCTCAGTGGTTAAGAATGCTTGCTGCTTTTGCAGAGGTCTCAAGTTAATTTCCTGGCACCCATATCAAACCCTCACAGCTCCAGGGGGTCTGACACCTGTGGCCCCCAAAGCCACCTGCACTCAAATGCAGACAGACAGACAGACAGACACACACACACACACACACACACACACACACACACACAACTAAGCCCTTGAATCCCCTGGAGCTGGAGTGATAGGAGGTCGTGAAATGACAGTGGTGCTGGGAACCAGGCCCTCTGCAAGCACAGCCGGTGCTCTTAACTACCAGCTCCTTATCTGCGCTCTCTAACCATCACAATAATTCTCTGCCATGCAGATAGTCGTCTCCACTCCGCAGGTGAGAAAATCGAGTCTAAAGAAGACCCCCACACAGTCTTGCTGAGAGACCCTCTTGATGTACGTGCCCCGCATCTACATCTCTTGCCTGGAATGTGCTCTCCTCCAGCACCATCCACCTACCTCGTCCAGACTCAACCCAACTGGCCAGTCCACATTTGCTCTCCCAAGCCTTGTCAGTCATAGTTTTTCTTCAGAAATTTGCAGTGGAAACTTTAGAGTGGCCACTCCTTATAAGTCCTAAGGGTCGGAGTTTGTCAGGGGCCACACTTCTTGCCTCACGGACCAGAGAGGCATGAGGTGATGGAGGTTGCTGGGGCACAAGTCAGCCTCCTCATGTTTGTGCTCACATGGGCTCTGCTGTGCTCCAGCACACTAGTCATGGCTGCATTCCACCTGTGCTCTTCCAGCCCTTCTGCATCCTTGGAATGCTTCCAATACTTTGGAGATGGGGAAGGGACAGGACAGGATGAGGCAGGACAGATGATACAATCCCTGCTGCTCAGGAGGCAAAGCTAAAGAGCCACAAGTTCAAGGCCAGCCTCGGCTATCAACAAGACTTTGCATCAAAATAAAGTGTGTGTGTGTGTGTGTGTGTGTGTGTGTGTGTGTGTGTAGGCCAGAGGGAGGTTTCATTGGTGCCTAACTTTTGTTTTTGTGTTGGATGGTTTGCTTTGCCAAGCAGAGTCCACTGCTTGGCCCAGAGTTCTCTATATCCATCAGGCTGGCCTCTGCCCCTGCCCCTGCCTTAAAGACATGAACCACCATATCCCTGGCCCCACTCTGTTTGTTGTTGTTGTTTGAGACAGGACTTTCTTCTGGCCTGGAGCTTGCCATGTGAATTAATTTTGCTGTCCACTAAGCCCCAGGGATCTGTCTTCCTCACTTGCCAAGCACCCATATCATAAACATGGGTCACCATGCCTGTTTTTGGTTTGTTTGTTTTGTTTTGATGCATTCTGGGGAATGAACTCAGCAACTCGGGCTGGCTTGCCAAGCCCTTGACCAATTAAACTATCACCCTAGCCTTCTCAAAATAAATGTTTCTACAAGGGCTGACGCTGGAACTTGGTGATTGACTAGAGGCCGACCACTTAGAAGGTCCTGGGTTTGTTCTCCAGCACTGCAATAAGGGTGTGTGTGAGCCCAGGATGATGATTCTGCTTTGACTTGTGTTTCACAAGACAAATAGTGTTTTCACTGATCCCCTCTTACCCTGGGGAGGACATCCTAGACCATGCAATGAGTTCCTGAAATAGATATTAAACCCTGTGCAGATCATGGTGGCTTTTTCCTATACACACATCCCCATGAAAATATTAGCTTATAAATTCAGCACAGAAAGAGATAAAAACTAATAATAAAGTTGAACACTTGCAGCAATATTGTTTAATAAAAGTTATGTGAACATAATTGCTCTATCTTGAAAGAGTCAAGACAAATTTTAATATTTTGAATCCTGGGCGACAGGAGTAACACGGAAGTGGAAAGAAAAACCTTAGATGAGGAACTGTGTGAGGTCTCGCTGGGGTAGCAGTCTCCAGAAGCCAATGCACTCAGTGTCCCCATGGTCTGAGGACACGTGTGGCCATGCTAGGGGATCATGCCAGCACAAATCCAAAGCCTACTTCTCCTTCTAGAGGATGAAGATGGGTAAAATTACGATTTACCAAAATAAGACTGTCTGAGCCTGTTCACTGTCCCCTTCTGTGGAGGCAGAAAACTAACTCAGGCCAACCTAGGCAGAGTTTCACCTTCACATCTGTCCTTCCTTCCCTGGGACTCTCAGGTCTTGGGGAATTGCTGCTGCTCCCCAGGTGGCAGCTCTTGAAGCCAGTTTTTCCTCATAATGTCTCTGGCCCTTGACCCTTCTTTTCCATTCTCACTGCCAAGTTCAAGTTTTATTGCCTTAGGCCTGAGTTGTTGCAGTAGTCGTCATGTTATTGCCCTTGTGCCTTTGTATGGCCTGAAACGCCCTTGTCTCACCCGTAAACTAGGGTCTAAGTTCACGTTTGGCTGTCCCTGTGAGGCCTCTTTGGCTCCTAGGAGTCATGACCCATAGTCCCTGACAGAAACCTCCAACGAAGGCTGCCTCTCCAGCTGCCAACTGTGTGAGCTGAGGCGCACCACCACCCTTAGCTGTGTAGAGCCCTGACTTCATCTCGTAGAGGGTAAAGCTCAGGGCTGTGGTTGATGGAAAGAAACTGTGTATATGGAAATGACCATGACCTCACTGGCACATGGGAGCTAAGCTGCACCGGCTTCCTCTGCTTGCTTTCCTAATTGTCTCACAGGCTGTTAATCCCTTGGAGCCTGGGCCCTTTGTGTTCGGTGGTATGTGGTTTCGGAGCAGGCACTGGATGAAGAAGGAACAGACAACCTCCTTGTCCCTTCAGGCTTCTCTTCAATCCCTTCTGCAGGTTGCCAAACTGACATTCTTCAGAGTCGGCTTTCAGCAAGCGTGTCACTTGTTTCTATTCGTATAAGCAAAAAGAAACGCGTGGAAGTTGCCGTATCCCCACTACTAGTGGTTTGACTTTGTGGTTCAGTATTGGTTAGATGCATCTTATTGTTTAAATAATCTCACTCATTTTACACAAAGTTGAGGCATTGTAGTTGACCTAGTTTCTACCCTGTCTTGTTTGTTTAGCATTATTTCAAAATCATCTTCATAATAGTCAAAACTATTAATGCAGACTTTTAAATGGAAGTTTAAGCAAACTACCATTTTCTTATTTCATATAGGGCCCCTCTCAAGTGTGTTTATTTAAGCAGTGCCAGCATGAGTATTTGTGTGCACAACTCTGATGCTTTTCCTCTACACGCCCGGGGACTATGGCACTCACTGCATTTCTCCGTACTCCCTCAGCGAAGAAATCCAAGCTGGCTTTGCTGATGTTCTGAACCTTAATGGCAGTGAAAGAGATTTTATCATTTCCACCCCTCAGATGACACAGTGGAAGCACAAAGGAGCAGACAATGTGCTCAACACGCTCAACACAGGAGATAGGATAGCTTAGTCTCTTTTCTGTTGCTAATAGCGCAATGCCGCATAGCGGGTGAGTCACAGAGGCGGCTCCTGACTATATTCCAAGGTCAGGGGTCACATCTGCTGATGGCCTCATTGCTGGCAGTTTTGAAGCAGCACAGGTAATCATACCGTGGGACACAAAGAAAAGGCATAAGCCTCTTCTTGCCATGCTCTTCTCATAAAGCCTCCAGGATTTACTCTCAGGGCCTGGTGACATTATTTAAACCCTATCACCTTTCAAAGGTTCCGTCTTTTTTGTTTGTCAATCTTTAATTGGTTCTTTGTGAATTTCCCACCATGCACTCCAATCCCACTCATCTCCTCAACCCGCCCTCTCTGTACTCCACCTCTGCAATCTCCCCTCCCAAAGAAAACCAAAAACCAAAAATAAAAACTATTACTGTGGAAGCTGTGGTATGTCACAGCGTGCCACACTGTATATCCTTTTGCCCAAATATGCAAATGTTCATTGTAGTGAGTCATTGGTGTGGTTCGAGGCCTCTGGCTTCTGCTACACCATCAACACCGAAACCTCACTAGGCCTTCTCTTGGATATTTTGTTCTCGCCCTGTGTCATGGAGATCCTGCTGCTTTGGTTCTGCTGTGCGGGCCCCTTCATGCACTCAGCAGTTCACAGACGGGTAGATGTTGGAGTGGGCCAACTCAAAGCCATGGATCTGGCCTAGGTGGTAGCTGAGTTGGTTAGCTCTCCAGCTTTCCTGCATCTACACCACCAGGGCCAGCTCTTCGGCACTGCCCCAGAGAAGGGTGGGGGCAGCTCATGGGTGATGCAGCCAGCCATTGGATGGGGTGGGGACAGCTCTCGAATGCTGCCCAGGGGAGGGGCAGAGCCAGCCCTGCACTGCCCTTGGACATCAACATGGCAGACCAGGAATGTCCGAATGGCCTTTGACGTAACATGGGCCATAGACAGCAACACAGACCCCTGCGGTAGCATGGGCTGGGTCCTCACCATGGCCTCAGATGGCCGCTCAGGCTACTCACATCAGGCTGTTCCTCACCACCCAGCTCTGCTTCTTCATTGTGCACACACCACTCTTCTTCACTTTCTCTCCCATCTCTCCACCGCGTATTAAATCATCTTTGTGAGATCCAGGCCTCCGGGAATGCTCCACCCCACACCCTGGAGCCTCGTGGTGGAGGGCAGTGATCCAAAGGTTCCACATTTTTAAAAATATTTTCCATTTTTGTTAATTTAATTTTATGTGCATGGGTGTTTTGCCTCCATGAATGTCTGTGCACCATTTGCCTATGAAGGCCAGAGGAGAATGTCAGGTCCCTGTTGGAGGTTGGTCTGGTGCATGCTACTAGCCCTCAAGACCCGAGCATGCCTATTCGTGTTGCATAAACCTACCTGACTGTCTAATTAAACAGCCTTTATTTGGGCAGGGCAGAATGGGGTAGGTGTGGCTAAGGTTCTTGGGCTTGGGGAGGACAGAGAGAGTCATGGGAGACAGACAGACAGGAAGAGAGGAGGAAGGAGGACATCACGATGGGTTAGCGTGGAGAAGAAACCACATGGGCCAAGAGGAAGGACTCCAATAATGGCGTGGAAAGGCCAAGATGAAGAATGAAAGCAAGTACCATGGGATTATGTATGGAAGGTCGACCAGATGAGGAGGATTAAGGCAGATGGCACTGGATGGGGGCTGAGAGACGGATGGTGAGGATGTTGAGACAGTGTAAGAAAATATCTACCTGGCCCAAGGTAAATAAGCTAATTATGAATTATAAACAGATGTCTGTGTCTTATTATTTGTGATAGCGAGTTAGATAATAGAGTTGCAATAATAATAAGGACTAATAGTAAGCATTATATCGCCCATCACTCATTAATAATTTACCATAACAGACCCCCTGGAAACTGGAGTTACAGTCAGTTGTGAGCCTCTCTGTGGGTGCTGGGAATTGAAGCTAGGTCCTCTGGAAGAGTAGCCAGTGCGCTTAACTGTTGCTCCCTCCACTCCCCCACCCCACCCCCGCCAAGGCTTCATCTTTCAACACTGTAGCCAGGTTATGCTCCTCCCTCTCAATACCTCAAAACCTCCAGCGTGAATTTCAGAGAGGTCAAGTCATAGCCACACAGTAGCAAGGGTGGACTTCGCCCTCATTCCTACCAAGGCCGCATGTGCTCAGTCGTGAACCCGCCCCCACTTCTTTGTTTTGAACCAGGCTCTCATATGTAGCCAGGCTGCCTTTGAACTAATCGTTCTCCTGCCTAAGCCTACAAGAGCTGAGATTTCAGGTGTGCACCACATGCTGGACATCCATTCACAACAGTTTAAGGCCGACACAATGCCAAAGGAGTCCTCAGAGAAGGTGCTCTAACATACACTTTCCCGATAACGTAAGTGTCTCTTCTGCCTCCTCCTTCCACGAGATGACTGCTGGCTGGCTGGGTCTCACCCTTGTGGGCTGCCTCTTCGGAGAGGTTGGGCAGCCAACAGCAAAGGGCTCTTACGGACCACCGTCACTGAATTTAGCTGAGCACGGTAAGAGGTATGGTTAGCAAGCAAGCTGGTGGCATTTCCCACAGAATTTGGCCACCTCAGTCCCACTTGGACACGTAAATGATCCAAGGAAAATGCGGATGCAGAAGGAATTGGTTGTGCTGAAGGACAAGAAGGCCTTGAGGCAACCTTGACTTGGGCTTTGCCTGGGGGGTGTGTGTCACAGAGGGAGACCCTATGGAGACTACTCACCAAAGCATCTAAAACTTATTTCCTAACGGTTTTCCTGTTCACATACTTTTTAACACTTTTATTTCCATTTCGTTTATCTTTTCCTCCCTACTCCACCCCAATCCCTCCCAACACCCAAACACCAGGTAGGAGAGAGAAGGGTTAGTGGGAGAGGGGGCACAGTTCTCTTAGGTGCTTCCTGCTGGTTAGGGTCATAGGGTTTCTTGGAGCCAGTCCAATCCTCCTTTCAGGAGATCTCCAACTTCTTGTCTCACAGCAGCAACCAGAAGCAGCAGCAGCCTTGTTTTTTCTCAGACCTCCACACTCTCTGGGCTCTGGCATTCTCTCTCCAGAGTCCTCAGGTTTAAACTATCTATACTGGCAAAGAGCTCCTCTCAGAACCCACATGAGGCAAACAGTCTGCTGCTGTGGACCATCTGAATCAGTCCCACATCCCACACCTAGAACCAAAACAAAAGCATGTATATATATCCTCAACATTCTCCTGCTACGTTTCTTCTATGGCAGTCAATGTCTGAGGCAGTGTGGTACATTAAAAAAATATACATTTGGTCTCTGTTCCTGTTCCTGGCACAGTGACTCCCACCTCTCCTAATTCCCTGGTTAATGGGTGCCTAGAAATATATCTTGTTCTAATCTGATCTTCGAGACTATCCTGACTCAGAGCACCTCCCTCCTATAATATTGCTTAGGTGGCATGAGGACGCTTTATAGCGCTGAGGTGACCCTGGACAGCTTCAAGAAGGGAGCTGGCCACCAGAGAGAGAGAGCCATGATTAAAAGCTTGGAACTCTCAGCCTCATCCCATTCCTCTGAGGAGAGGAAAGAGTTAATAATCCCTCATGCCTGTCTGACAAACCAGGAAGCCCCTGGAAGACTCTGATGGGGGCGTGGCACCCTACCACGGCATGGATGTATTCACCAACCTGCACGGCCTCTCTTCCCGATGCCTGGCCCTCTTCCTTCTGCAGCCAACTGAGCTACACCTGGGAAAGGATCTGGGAAAAACTGAAGACCACATGCTCACTGTCCTTTCATAAAACCGAGGAGAGGAAAGGTCACCCAGACTGCTCCCAGGTGGATGAGGTACTGAGTTCCAGTCTTGGCATAAAGTATGGCTCTTGACAAGTCAGTCGCTCACGGTGACAGAACTTTTCATTCCTTCAGGTGGACAGATACGTTGCCTATTTTTCTCAGCTTTGCATACAAGTCATAAAGAACAGAAGGTCCTTTACAGCCACTGACAGGGAATGCAGTAAAATTCGCAGTAAAAGACAGAGGAGTCAGGCGTCTGAAGACAGCAGCGGCCCTGTTTGAGCCTGTGTTTGAACAGAGTTGGAGGTTGCTGGTGCCGGTCACCGGGACAATGATGAGTTCTTAGGCAGGAAGTAGAGACCTGGAGGTCAAACGCGTGTGAGGAGGTCGGGAGATACTGAAGGTGTCCTAGGCCCTTGCTTCTCAACTGTGGGTCGAGACCCCAAATGAGTCATGGAAGTGAATATGGAGATTTCTAAAGCAATTCACCGGCAGTGAAAGGTTTCTGAACAACCAGCGACCAAAAAGTTTACAAAAATCCAACACATAACCGATCCAGGCATTTCCGGCAGTTAGCGCTGGGCTGCTGAGTGACTTCCTGCTTCTGCACACACAGCACGCACACTTTTCACCAGGCATGTTTGCACCAGCCTGATCCTGCCTAAAACAGCTCACACTTAAAGACTTAAGACCCCTGTGTGTTACACATTACCGTGGTTTTTCTCTTTCTTTTGGTTTATTTGAGACAGGGTCTCTCTGTGTAGACCAGGCTGGCCTCCCACTCTCAGAGATCTGCCCGCCTTTGCCTCTGCACCCGGACTCCTAGGGAGAAAAGCGTGCACCTCCCATCCTAGCTGCATTAGTGTTTTCACTGAACATTCACAGTTTTCTGCTCTTCTAGAAATATAATGTTTTAATTAAGGAAATCAAAGATGTTAAACATTTTCCTGTCGGCTTTCCCTACAACAGTATCAAATTGGTATATGTCTTTGGATTGTACTGTTAGAATGTTTGCTTTTAAAAATTGCTGTTTGAGTCGCTGACGTAGGTTTCATAGAAAATCGTATTAGTTACTTGTCACTGTGCACACAAAATAGCCGACAAAAATCGCTGTAAGGAAAGGACTTGGGTGCATGCGGGGCTTCACCTTGAAGGCCTGGCAGCAGGGGTACCAGGTCTGGCCACACCTGTGTGCGGTCAGGAAGCAGGGAGTGGTGAAGAGTGTCCGGCTCACTGTGGGTTGTGCTCAGGAGCCCAGCCCACGGGTGGCGCTGCCTATACTCAGGGAGAGTCTTTTTTCTTCAGGTAAACCATTCGGGAAACACGCTCAAAGGCCTGTGCAGAGGGTGTCTCAAGGTGACTGTAAATCTAGTCAAGTCCACAATGACTAACCACTACCATCATTCTATGAATTTTAGCTTGGGATTAGGATAGAATTTTCAACAGTTTTAGGAATGGCCCTGAAGATACTCCTGTCATTAAAATAAATTTAAAACAGATTTATTTACTTTATTTTGTGAGTATTTTACCTGCGTGTATATAAATGCACCATGTGCATGTCTGGTGCCCAAAGAGGTCAGAAGAAGGCATTGGGTTTCCTGGAACTGACATGAAGTAAGGTTGTAAGCCACCAGCGGGTTGTTGGGAACCAACTTCAGGTCCTTGCAAGAGCAACAAGGGCTCTTTACTGCTGAGCTGTGTCCTCAGCTGTTGCAGAATATTTGATTTCATTGTGAACCCGGAGATGGTGAACTAGAAAAAAAACCAAAACTGTTTCTTTACACAATGGAATACTACTCAGCAATTAAAAACAAGAAAATCATGAAATTTGCAGGCAACTGGTGGGAACTAGAAAAGATCATCCTGAGTGAGGTATCCCAGAAAGACACATGCAGTATATACTCCCTTATAAGTAGATATTAGACATGTAAGATAATCATACTAAAATCTGTACACCTAAAGAAGCTAAGCAAGAAGGAGGACCCTGGGCAAGATGCTCAATCCTCATTCAGAAAGGTAAACGGGATAGACATCAGAAGAGGGAGAAAACAAGGAACAAGACAGGAGCCTACCACAGAGGGCCCCTGAAAGACTCTACCCTGCAGGGTATTAAAGCAGATGCTGAGACTAGTAGCCAAACTTTGGGCAGAGTGCAGGGAATCTTGTGAAAGAAAGGGGATACAGAAAGACCTGGAGGAGACAGGAGCTCCACAAAGAGAGCAACAGAACCAAAAAATCTGGGCCCAAGGGTCCAACCAAGGACCATTCATGGAGAAAATCTAAAACCCCCGCACAGATGTAGCCCATGGCAACTCATGTCCAAGTGGGTTTCCTAAACAGGGGCTGTCTCTGACATGAACTCAGTGGCTGGCTCTTTGAGCACCGCCTCCTGAGGGGGGAGAGGCAGCCTTACCAGGCCACAGAGGAAGCTAATGCAGTCACTCCTGATGAGACCTGATAGGCTAGGGTCAGATGGAAGGGGAGGAGGACCGCCCCTGTCAGTGGACTAGGGAAGGGGCATGGGAGGAGAAGAGGGAGGGAGAGTGGGATTGGGAGGGGCTGAGGGAGGGGCCTACAGCTGGGATACAAAGTAAATAAATTGTAATGTTTAAAAAAATAAACAAAAAACCCTGTTTCTGATTGTGGTATGGCCCAGCTGATTCTAGAACTTTCTGTACTTGTTGTTATAACAAGTATGTGTGGTGTGGCTCAGCCCCAGCACACACCTTTAATCCAAGAGCTTTCTGTGAACTGAATTACATAAAGGTAACCCTAGTCAAGGGATGCAGCAACCCTTGACTAGCTGACAGGGATTAAACAGCTAGGAGGGACACTGAAAAGGAAGGTATTGGAGACTGTGTGGAGAAGATTTTCCCTTCTGAGACTTCAGCTGAGTAGGAAGGTCAGCTGGGTGCTTTCTCTGCCTCTTGGAGCTAGTAGGCTTCACCCCAGCATCTGCTTCTGGGTCTTTATTGGTAATCGAATGACTGTCCTTCTTTAAAACAACACTTGTGTCATTTTGTGCTGTGTATTTATGTGAAGATGTGTTCTCAGCACTGACAATCAACTCTCAAGATAAGGAAGATGCTTCAGACCTGCACTATTAAATATCACCCAATAGTCAGGCATGGTGGCACACGCCTTTGATCTTAGCACTCTGGGAGGCAGAGGCAGGAGGACTGCTGTGAGTTCGAGGCCAGCCTGGTCCACAAAGCGAGTCCAGGACAGCCAAGACCACACAGAGAAACCCTGTCTCGAAAAGCCAAAAAAGAAAAAAGAAAAAAAAGCAAAAGTAAATATCACCCAAGCTTTGACTTAATTTAGTTAATTAATTTATTTTCTTTTTTTTTTTTTTTTTTGCTTTTCAAGACAGGGTTTCTCTTTGTAGCCGTGACTGTCCTAGACTCCCTTTGTAGACCAGGCTGGCCTCGAACTCAGAGATCCACCTGCCTCTGCCTCCCTGAGGGCTGGGATTAAAGGTATGCACCATCACACCCTGCTTTAAGGTTCAACTTTAAATACATCCTTAGGGCACAAATTTGAACTCCTCTTTAATAAATGGAATATTTATATGAATATCAAAATTGTTTTAAATACATTTTATGACGTATAATGTTTTGTGTACATGTTTCCTATACCTATACACTGAAAGGAGGTGTGAGTGGAAAAGATTAAGAAGCACTGTCCAGGGCTGGAGAGATGACTCAGAAGTTAAGAGCACTGGCTGCTCTTCCAAAGGTCCTGAGTTCAATTCCCAGCAACCACACGGAGGCTCACAGCCATCTATAATGAGATCTGGCACCCTCTTCTGGCGTTCATGTGTACATGCAGGCAGAACATTGTATACATAATAAATAAATAAAAAGCTCCAGAGAAGCCCTGTCCTGCTGGCAGTAGTGGCACACACCTTTAATTCCAGGGCTGGACAGGAGCTTTTTGTTTCCTGCCATTTTTTTTTCTTCCCCTTTCTCTTCAATACTCTCCTCACCATACCGCAAACACCACCATCACTTTTGCTGCTTGAAGTTCCAGAGTAGGTCCACTTCTTACCTGCCCTGGAGGTCACAGGCTCCACTGGAGAACCCCGCATGGGACTGGCATTTAGGAAATATGGGGAGGAGAGCCACAAGCCACGTTTTATAGGCTGTTTTATGGGGCTACATAATACTCGGTGAGGTCATTTTTCATCTATTGTTCCTCGGCTTCTGATTTTATTTAATTGTTGCATCTCATCCCTGAAGTCCCAAGGAAATAATCGAAGATATTCATGACAAATTGTTAAGGGGAGGCAGAGGCCATGTGCCTGCTTTCCCTCTTTGGTCTCTCAACTCAACAGAAGGACATACATTCAAGCAAGGTCAACTTCCAGAAGCCTCGGAGCCTTGGAACCATCTCCAGGGTAGATCTCCTCTCTTGTCTTAGAAACTCTTATGTTCAGGGGCTACAGGAAATCGGGCTTCAGGCCCCGGGTCTCTATTTTAGACCTGTTAGCCTCGTGTGTCCCAGCAGCAGAAGGCAGCCTCCATTTTGGCAGAACACACTTTGGTCTGAACTGGAGCTGATGGCTAGGGCTTTTCTCAGTCCTGCCTGCATGAGAGAAAACCATAAACAACTAAGACCCAAAGCATGCTGGGCCTTCTTCTGTTTGCCACCTAAATTTTGCATTTTTCTAAAAATAGCTCTCCATGAGTGCCAGCCAGTCTTCTGCTGGTTACATAACTTATATCACCAGCACAAACCTGCAAGGTAAAATACCGCCAAGGCCGCGCCAATGCACCCAAACGCCAAGATAGGGATCTGAGCACTTATCCGAGTTGGAGACCAGCTTGTCAGGGGCTGAGCTGGCACTGCAGCCTGTGTTTCTCCCAGTGATGTCCGCTTGTGTTTCTAAGCCAATTTCCAGACTTGTTGGTTCACGGTATTATTTTTAAGGCCAGCAATTTTACGTAGGTTCTTTTTTGTAAAAGACCAGGGAGGTACCGGATTTGTTGATCTAAGCAGTGTGTACATTTTGGGTCCGTGGAAGCAAAGGAAGTTTCCAATTTGGGACCTGAAAGGAGCAACATAAAGGTTGTTGGGCAAAAGGTCCAAACTCACTTCTGGGCTTGAAAACCCAAGAAACCCCACCAATCCCTGAGCTTGAAATCCCATCAATCCGGGGTTTATCCAAAGCTCCGAATTTAAAATCCCACCAATCTTACCCTGGAAGTCTCCTCTCTGGAAAACTCCTCCCCCAAGGAACCTTATATAAGCCTGTCTCCGGCTCAGCTTCCTGCTGCTTCTCCTCCCAGCAGGGGTGGCCACCCTCTAGCATCTTTGCCAGTAAATCTCCTGTGTGAGGTTTGTTGTGCAGTGTGACCTTGTGGTATTCTTTGTCTCCTGACTGCCAGGATAGCTTTCCCCTCAGGCTGTAACACAAAGGTGCAAATGGGGGTGGGTTGTGAGGAAGAATTGCATTTTATTTTTCCAGTCCCATGTGGCTACAATGCACAAAGAATTTAAATGCAAAATTGTGTAGTTGGCTACCTATTTCTCCAACAAATACTTGAGCTAATCAACCTATAGAAAAAAGGTCTGGGAGAGGTGGCTCAGCAGATAAAGACTCCAGCTGCCCAGAGCCACATGGTAGAAGGAGAAAAACAACTCCCTAGGGTTGTCCATACATGTGACTATGGGCTCTCTCTTTCTCTCTCTGTCTTACATACACACACACAAATATAAAAAGTATATTTAAAAAGAAAGGTTTATTTTAGCCCATCATTTTGGAGCTTTCTGTCATAAATAATTGGCCCCAGAGCTTTTGGAGCCTTGATGAAGCAGCACATTACGGTGGGGCCTGAGGTTTGCAAAGCCACCCACTTCAAGGCCGGGATTGTGAAAACAACAACAGAAGGTCCCAGAGTCCCACAGTCTTTCAGGGGCACGCACTCAAGGACAAGGACCTGACTTCCTCTCATCAGTGGCCTGCCTTCTAAAAACCTTCCCACCTCCAAATCACACCTTTCGGGGGGCGGGGAGGGGGGCTTTATCACATGACATCAGCAGGGATCTAAGACAACAGCGGCTTCCTAGGTCAGCTCAAATTCTTGTCTTGCTTGATCTCTTCCCACACAGGTCTTACTTGGAGCGATTTTCTTCCTATTCCAATAACCCATTGCTCACTTGACACTTAATCAGCTGTCTTAGAACTTTCCTTTAAATGTATCCCTAAACTTTCCCTTCCTGATGTCTTAACTATCAAGGGTACATATGAGTGGACACAGGCCACAGGTCTTTTATCCCTTTGTCCCACACGGGCACTGGACACATGGAAGTTGCTCAATAATAACTAACTAAAGATCAACAAATTTGGCCTGATTCAGGACCCTGGCCAAGTCGAGCAGTGTTGATGACACCTGGCATTTTAAAACGGAAGCAGGGATTAGCGGATAGCTCTTGTACAAGTTCCTCGGAAAACCAGAGCTCAGAGAGGTTCAGTGAGCTGCTTTAGAGCCAGGATTGGTGGCACACACCTGCAGTCCCAGCACTCAGGGAGGCAGAGGCAGGCTGAGCTCTGTGAGTTCGAGGCCAGCCTGGTCTGCAAAGTGAGTCTACTACAGCCAAGGCTACACAGAGAAACCCTCTCTCAACAAACAAACAAACAAACAAACCAGAGCTCTTTAGGAACGCTGATCTCTTCCTCCATAGATTGCAGTATTTCTACTCTATTCTAGTTCTATTCATATTCTCGAGGATGAATACGGGATGAAATGTGGAGACTGACTGCCTATAAAACAGCCTTACCAGGAGAGGGCGCAGGAACCAGTGTGGGCCTTGGAGCCAGTGGGATCTGTATGCTGACCAGCCACTGGGAGCTAGATGGCTTAATTCAGTTTTTCTGTGCCTAAATCTTTAAATAGTTACGACAATGCCCTTTTACTGCTTCCACAGCGTGGTCAAGTAGGCTGTGGCTGAAACACAATTAGAGAACAATAAATCATCTCTCAGGGGCCCCACTAGGAGATCACAGAAACATGGTGATTAATTAGACATTGATTCCTCTTTGATGCTTTAATAAATTTTAATTGAATTTAAACAATTGGATAATAAACATTTGAATGAATTTGCCTACTTGAAACAATAAGCAGAGTTATAGAAGATAGTCAAATAAATAGATTTCCTGAAAAGATGTAAGTACCCAGCAGAGTAGATTTTGTCTGGATGGGAGGCCTAAAAACAGGGCAGGCCATCAACCTCAGAAACTATTTAAACTAAAAAAAGTTAATATTGTATGATAGCCTGGGACATTGTATGACAGGCCTGTCATCTTAGCTGACTGGGAAATGAGGCCGGAGGTTTATAAGTTCAAGGCCTGCCCATACTACAAGGTGCATTCAAGGTGACCCTAGACTACAGAGACCCTGTCTCAAAACTGAGAAACAAGAAAAGAGAGCTGAGGATACAGCCCAGTGATGGCGTATTTGCCTAGGATACATACAACCCTGAGTCTCCAATACTGACCCCCCCAAAATATATATGCATATATATGCATATTTCATAGTAGAAAGACTAAAATATTGTGGATGTTGCTTTCTTGATATCTCAAGACAGAAATAAAATATTACCATAGATGATGAGCTTATTTTTCATTTGCAAATAAGATTTATTATTTAAATTGTCCTGTTTTCCTCCATCTTGGGATGACAATATGTTTACAATCTAAAAAGACCATATTTTACTGTAGTGTTTCACCTAATCTTATTTTAGCATCATTGAGATGGTAGGAGGGCAATGTCTTTGGTGTGCAAGGAAGTAAACCCCACAAAGTTGTCCTCCAGTTTCCACATACCTGTCATGGCCTAAAACCCCATAATAATATTACTCAGACACACACACCATAAATGTTTCTTTTAAAGTAAATTTCATTGCTGTTACAGTATCGGCGTTTAGACATGAGAGTCTTAGTGATCTCCCCTCCTGTTTGTTTAAAACTTATCATTGTTTTTGTCATAAAATAGTTATAATCTTTTCTGTTCCTCTCACAGGGGCAGAATTGGGGTCTCATTTAACATTACCTTCCGGAAATGCTAGGCCAGTGATCAGGTAAATTAACAGTAATAAAGTGATTTGAAGTTTCAAGGCAGTTAAAGTAATTAAAAAACTGATGGAATTCAGAGTCAGTCGACAGCTCTAACATGAATCAGCCGTAGACAGGTCTCCTTCTTTTTCATAAGGCCTAAATATGGCCCAGAATTAAATACGAACTGTTGTTCGTGCAAACGGCCATGTCTGTCCCCAGTACATGTAACCCAAACCCCACCTATCTCCGACCCGGGGTTGGCTGCACCGCCGTGTTTGCTTGCTCTCTGCTACTTAATTTACTCTGCTGAACTTGAAAAGGAGTGGAATTTCAATGTAGAGTTACCCGTTAGCTCCAAGGCTAAATTTAAACCTCTAATTAAATTAATCCGTTCATCTTAAACACTTTGCTTCTCCCGCAGAGAAGTGTAGCAAGTCTTCTCAGGTGTCACAGAGCCTAATCCAGGGCGACAATTGTTCCATACAGTATTTAAAAAGTCACCCACACCGCCCAGAGAACCCGGCGGAGGGATTGGCTAGCAGCTGGGTAGCCCAGAAGTTGCCTATACTAAAACCACTTGTTGGGGGGTGGGGTGGGGCTGATTCTTCCTACACCCCAGAGTCACCGTGTCCTTAGGCAGGAGCCCATCTTTCTGGGACATATAACCAGGAGTCCACACAGATGTCTATGAAACAAATGGAAATATCTAACCCTGTTTATAGGGGTGGGGAGGGGAAGACATTTGCAAGGTGACGACAGGAACGAGAGTGCAAGATTATTACACTCTTCCCAGATCTTCCCGGAAAAAGTAATAACAGTTTCAGGGACCAAATGAAAATCCCTGCTGTCCTTTGCTAAGAGGACCGGCGGCTGTGTGTGTAACTCAGGGGGTCACATAGAAGAAGGCGCTCACAGCCAGGTCGCGGTGCCTCCTTCATCCTTAACCTCGGCTGCCGGCCCCCTGGGTCTGCGAAAGAGTTGGGGTTACATCCCAGTGGTTAGCGACGCTTTCGGTGGGTATGTCCACGTTGGGAGGCGTTACCCTCCCGTGAAGCTGGCAACAAGGACCGGCAGGTCCAGGCCCCATAGACAACGCCAGATTCGACTGTTAAGGCTCCAGGTGCTCGCCGCCTAACTCCTCCAGGAGCCCAGGCTGGGCTCGGGCTGCTCGGGCGCTAGGGACACCCGCCGCTCCCCACCCGAGCGTACGGGGTGACGTGCTCGCCTCCAGCACCTGGCTTCCGCGCGCCCCGGGAACAGCTGGGGCCGCGGGGACCGGCCGGGTGAGCCCCCGCCCCGCCACGCGCCGGGCTCTGCCTGCCTCCTCCTCCTCCTCCTCTCCCACCTCCTCCTGCGCGGTCGCCTCCCGCCGCCGCGGCCTCCGCCTGCGGCTTTGTTTTCCTCCCAGGTCTCGCTCCCCACACGTGATACCGTGTTATTGCAAAGAGCGCTCCGGAGCGCGGGCGCGCGGGGGGCGCGCGCACTTATAAAGACGGACCGCCGGGCCCGGGAGCCCGGGATCGCGCGGCGCGGAAGGGGCCGGCCGGGCGCGCGTGGGGTTCCCGGGCGGGGAGGGCGAGGCGGGCGCGCGTGGGTCTCAGCGGCGCCCGAGCGCCCGGGGCCGAGCATGGCCCGCCCGCGGGAGGGCAGGGCCGCCTCGCACAGCGCCCGCGCCCCGCGCCCTGCCCAGCCCGGGTCGCCGGGGCTCGCGGCCGCCGCTTAGCCCTCGCCACCCGCCACCCGCTCCTCGGGCACCGCGGAGCTGACGCCGCGGACGGACACAATGGCGGCGGCGACCGCCACCGCGGGCTCGGCCGCCTGCAGCAGCAGTAGCAGCAGCAGCAGCAGCAGCCGCGGCGGCAGCACGGACGCCGCGGCCGCCAGCGGGCTGCACACGCCGCCGCCGCCGCCCCCGACCACCGCGCCGCCGGAGCCGCTCCGTAAGCCGCGCGTGGACCCGCGGCGCCGCCAGGCTGCCCTGTCGTTCCTCACCAACATTTCTCTGGACGGACGGCCGCCGCTGCAGAACGACGAGTGGGGCGGCGGCGAGGAGGGAGGCGCGACCAAGCCGGGCGCGAGGGCTCGGCTCAGCCTGCTGGCCGCCGGCTGCAACGCCTTCTCGGCGCCCGGCACGGCGGCCGCGCCGTGGGCCGTCGGCTCCGGGTCCAGCCCTTGCCCCCTGCCGCCGTCCCTGGTCCCCCGGGCGTCGGGGGAGCCAGCGCAGCCGCCTCGCTCGGCCCCGGCCGGCCCAGGTGCTCAGCTGCAGCTGCCCGACGGGCCGGGGGTGGCCGGCCGGGAGCTGGAGGAGGACGATGCCTTCAGCAACGTGCAGGTGCCCCCGGCCAGCTTCCTGGGCTCCGGGACCCCCGGGGGTGCGAGCGGCAGCCGGGGCCGCCTCAACTCTTTCACTCAGGGAATCCTGCCCATCGCCTTCTCCCGGCAGAACTCGCAGAACTACTGCGCCCTGGAGCAGCCAGGCCAGGGCGGCAGCGCCAGCGCCTTCGAGCAGCTGCAGAGGTCCCGGTGAGTGTCCCGGACGCCACGCGCGCCCAGCCTTGCGCCGTTGCGAGGACAGAAACCGCACCGGGGGTGGGGTGGGGGCTCCCCCACCCCCCTGCGCCTGGCTAGATCTCGGGCATCTGGCGGGAATCCCAAGCCGCTAGGGCATGTAGAAGGGGAAGGGGCCAGGGAGTCTGTGGTCGGTCACACGTGGACACGAACCCGGCACCGGCAGAGCGGGTGCACCGCGCTCCTGCTTTGGCCGGGGAGTTGGGAGTTGGAAGGAGCGATTAAAAAGCGGTGCGAGGAGACCGCCGGCTTCCTGACCACGGGTCCAGACCCGGGGGCGCGTCCCCAGCTTCGGGCGAGCGGCTGCCGGGTGCAGTGGGTGGGGCCGGGCTGGGCCGGGCGGCGCTCCGGAGCCCCAACTAGTAACCGACACGTGGGAACCCCTCTGGAAAGTCTGTGGAGCCCGGGAAATGGTGTTCTTTTGTTTTTCTAAGAAATGGAAAGTTTTTCTGGCATTTCCTTGGTCCAGGCCTAGCATGTTGGGGGCAGAGGAAATGTGGCCTGAGACTTTTCCATTCCGAGAAAAAAAAAAAAAAAAAAAACTGGCGTGAGTTAGAAGCTTATTGAATGCTTGTGCGAGTTTTCAGCGGGGTGGGTGACATCTTACCGAAACGGCGAGACCTGCTTATTGGAGAAATCGCTGGAGTTCAGTGCCGTATGCTAGGGCAGTGCCCTCCACTCTGTGTGGACAGTGACAGGACAGGTTGAGGGAAAAGCCCAAGGGTGTAGGTGTGGCTCTGCAGGCTGCGGTGAGTCTTCCTCATTAGCATTTAAAGCCTCTTAAGAGATTATAGCGTTAGTTTAGGGAACCGAAGACCCTGTTTCCTCCAAAGGGATAGGCCCTGGCCAGCGTTCATTCCGTGGGAATCTAGGTAAACAGGGAGACGGGTCTCTGTTCCCGACGCTTTCCTGCGAAGCTCCCGTGAGGGCTCATTTGGCATGAAAAAGAAGGTGGCGGCTTGGAAAACTTAACTTCCTCAACTAATGAGATGAGAGAAGAACCAGCTGGGCTCGCCCAGAACTTTGCTGGCTTCCCAGCGGGAAGTCAGGCCGATGCTGCTACGGGAGTATTACAGTTCAGGAGCTCCCGGGCCTGAGCTAGGCAGGGTGTGGAGTCTGGGGAGGCAGCCTCCTGACAGCCCCGATGGAGGAGAGACAATGGGTGCAAGCCACAGCCCTGCTCTGGCGTCCCCGGTCGCCCTAGACCGCCAGAACGGTGTTGCCACCTAACCCCACACCCTGGCTCTTAATGACTCTAGAGTGTGAGCTAGAGCCCCACAGAGGGTGTGGACTGACGTGGTAATAAACTGGTGCTGTGAGCTGCCTGCAGGGCAGAGGAGCTGACCACAGCTGGAAATGGGGTTGCCCTCCACTCTTCCTCCAGGAAACTCATTCTGAAGCTAGAGTTTCTGTGTCAAAGGACATCCCGGAGCTTACTTGCTGTTCCTAGCCTTGGGAACCTTTACATGGTTTATTCACCCCTTCTGTCCAAACACACCTCCGGATGTTTCTTTGCCTGACACTCATATTGACCAAACTATTTGTGAATAGGTTTTCGGCAGTTTTGTTTGTTTGTTTTTGTTTTTCTTCTTCCTGATGGGGTTTCTCTGTGTAGCCCTGGTTGTCCTGGAACTCATTCTGTAGACCAAGCTGGCCTCAAACTCAGATCCTCTTGCCTCTGCCCTCTGAGTGTTGGATTACAGGCATGTGCCACCACTCCCCACTTGGTAGTTCTTAATGAAGGGGCAGAAGGAAGGTTAAAGTGACTGGGAAAAGGTCTGTGTAGCCAAGAACACCTTTGTCTGAAGTGTGCTATTTTTATGGTTCCTGAAAAGTGATTTCGCCTGTTCACACTCCCCTCAAGCCCAGGCAGCCAGCCCTCCGCTCTCCCTTGCCTGCCTGACCTGCTGGCTTTCTGAAGCCCTGTGGCCAGCGGCGAGCTCTCCATATGCTGCTGCACAAAAATGTCCCTGGGCTGTGAGCTGCCGATCAAACTGGACTTCCTATGGACTCTTTCCCAGCTCTGTGAGAAACTCTATGGGGCCGTGTTGCCTCTGGTTATGGGCCCTGGACACACAGCCTCACGCACGGACAGCTTCAGAGAGCAATCGCCTGTTTCTGTGCCGGCCCGTGTGCGATTGGGTCCCAGTTCTCACAAGCCCTGCCATGGCAGCTCTCAAATCCACTGCTGGCGAATCTGAGGTTTCTCATATTGAGTTTGTCATGGATGTACAAAAACCACAACTTCCAGACCTGGACTGTCTCTCTCTCTCTCTTTTTTTTTTTTTTACTTTTTAAAAAATATATTACAATTTGTTCAGTTTGTATCCCCACTGTAGCCCCCTCCCAGTCCCACCCTATCTCCCTCATCTCCTCCCATGCCCCTCCCCCAGTCCACTGATAGAGGAGGTCCTCCTCCCCTTCCATCTGACCCTAGCCTATCAGGTCTTATCAGGACTGGATGCATTGTCCTCCTCTGTGCCCCCCCCCCCTTCAGGGGGCAGTGATGGACTCTTAAAAGTCTTTCTGGTATCTTCCCTCTGGACTCCTGAGACACTGGGAGTGGAACTCAGTCAGGTCTTTACATGTGCCAGGGAAGCCTGCCATCACTCACCTATAACCCAGACTCTTAAAACCGATTAGGATGAATTGCTTTGCTGTCCACTGTTTGAACGACAGCAGGGAGGAGCATTTCTGTGGTCAGGCCTTATGGTACGTGCTCAGTAACCGTGAATCCAAGCGGTGGTTGCCGTCTCTGTGCATGGAAGGCATCAAAGGCATTTGCCCCTCACAGCTGCTCCACGTGTGGATTCTTTCACAGAGAGGGAGCCTGTGGGGCTCAGAGTGATTGCAGGACTGGCTAGAGTGGCCCCATGACTGAGGGGTACCCTGACCCGGTGTGGGACTGGAGAGGAACCTGGGTCTTTGCCATCCAAATATAGCTCTTCCCTTCTGTCCATCAGCCTTGTCACTTCCTCACCTCGGTAATTTTTGAGCCGCTGGCTGTAACAGTTTGTCTGGAACACAGCAGGCCAGTTATTCTCTGTGACTCCATAGCCCCTTTCTGTTGGTCCCCTGACATTTTTCTTCTCTGTTTGATCCTCCAGCTTTGTTTCTAGGGCTCCCGGGATCCTGCCTGGTTTTGTGGCCGGGGCTCCATGCAGGTGTGGGGTTTCTGAGATGGGAGCCGCCAGCTGGCAGTGAGTGTCACACCCTGCCTGTTTCCCCTGTGCTGGGCAGGGTGTTAGTAGGCGAAAGGGAGCAGATTTTGGAGATGTCTTTTACGGCTTCTTTTACTTTAAAAACACCATCTCAGGCCACAGCTGGCAGAAACCCTCATTCTGCTTCCAGGATCTTCTGACTGGCAGACAGCCACTCAGCAGTGCAGAGTGGAGCTCAGGTGTGATTGCCAGCCAGAGGGCTGCACGGTAACTGTTTAAAAACAGCACAGGTCTTTGCCTTCTAGAACACCTGAGTTAATGCAGTGCCCCATGCAGAGTGCGTCTATGCTGGAGAGAGACCGTACGATGAAGGACCCATGACTGGAGTGCTGGGGGCTGGAATGCTGGGGTTACCACTGTAGCAATGTGACCCTGAGCAGGGTGAATCAACCCCTCTGAGTCACTCACTTTCCTCTTGAGCTCTTTGGCCGGTGTCTTGGGCCCTTGCAAATGCCTTGGCTGTAGTTGACTTCCTGAATGCTAAAATTGACTGAATGCTAGATGTGAGCTAGGGGTCAGGGCTGTCAGGCTGTAGTTAACATCCCTTGGGGATCTATTCTTAAAAAGCAGGTGGCCCAGTCAGGCATGGTAGCCTTTGTCAGGAGTCCCAGGAGGATCAAGGCCAGCCTGGGCTACATATTTCCACTAACAAAAGCATTGAGTTCCTTCTATGATCCAAGGCAACTTAACCAGCCTCGGGATAACTGAGGGAGTGGCTGCGGCTCGGGCACCGTCCAGGTCTGACTCCCGGCTGGATTAAGTCGGTTGCCCAGAATCACACAGCCCTTCAGGGCATGCCTCAGGCTCCTGGCGGATTTCTTCTCCTGGTCATTTAGGGGCTTGTGCCACCTCCCTCTGTGCTGCTCCCACATCAGGGTGGAAAGTTGCTTCATGCTGCTATAAACCATAATCTCTGAGATTTTATTGGAGAGAAAAAATGCAACCCATCCAGGAGTTCTGAGCCAGTGCCCTGGAGGGGCGACGGTCATTCTTCCCTAACTTTGCCACCTTGCTTTGTGACTGAGCTCCTCAGCAGTCCTCCAACCCAGGCTACCTCAGAGCCATTTTTCAGCAACATGAGTTTCATTACAGTGGGCCAAAGGACATTAGCAAATAGGGACATTAGCAAATAGTCTTGGCTGATGGCAGAGGCACCCTGGTGTGAGCTCACACGTACTAGCAGAATAAGAGGAACAGTATGAGCTGCTGACCTGCTCCAGGACCAGCTGGAGAATTCTGGGCTCTCAGCTTCAGCTTCTTCATGGTATTAAAGGCTTAGAATAAATGAGCCTGCCATGTCCAGGGCTGGTATTCTCAGTAAGTCCTGTGGCCTGCCGTGAGGGGCCAGGGTGTGTCTGGCTGGGAGGCATAGGCTAATTTAACTGTAGAATTAGATGTAAAGCGTTGGTGAATTTTTCCATGGACCTGCTTGGAAAACAGGCAATGAGTGAGTGAATGAATGAGTGAGTGACTCAGCAAGTGTCGGTAGACTTTTATCTTCTTTTGAGAGAGGTCTCAAGTAGCCCATACCAGCTTCAAACTTGCTTCAAAACCACGGATGGCCCTGAGTTTCTGCCCCTCCCAACGCCTGTCTCTTAAATGTTGTGATTCTAAGAAGGTGCCACTTTCAGCCAGGCCACCTGAGAAACTGGAGGGTCACGTTGGACTCCAGACAGCAGGAAGCCCGAGTTTGCCTGAGGTGGCCATTCCCAGCCAACGCCTCTCCCTCATCCAGGAAGTGGGCTGTAGCAACCTTGCCTGCCCAGGGACCCATTTATAAAGTGCTTTTGTAGACGTGGAATTGCAGCCCTAGGCCAGAGCAGAGCAGAAGCCCAAGGTCACACAGCTGTCCGAGGGCGACCTTGGCTGCTTTGTTTATCTGCCAGGTGTGTGGAAGAAACTCTAGTCACTCTTGTGAATCCATTCAACAGAAGCTGACCATGGTGAATTTCAATGACAAGGCTCCGCTGTGATCACAGACACAGAATTGGGTCCCTTGCTGTGTGACACAAGTAACCACGTGACCCAGCAGTGACAAATGGCAGGTGAGCTCTTGGCATGAGCTCCCACGGGGCAGGGGTGCTTTCACCCTTCCATGGGAGCCCTGGGACAGGACCCTGGACACAGTGTTATTATTTAACACAAGCAGCAGTTATGAGGCTTCAGGGAGTCCTGTTTGCGACAATCCTGAGACAGCGTATCAGTCCTGTTTTAAGATGTAGAGAGGTTGAGTGACTCACCCAGGTCCCTCTGTGTGTTTGTGGAACACCGTTTTAAGGTCTTCGGAATCTGCTGGTGCCTGCAAGACTGTCACCGTTTCTTTGATTGACTTCAGCCCTCAGAAACTGACCCGGCGACCTCAAAGGTCACCGCCCACACTGGTTTCTTTAGATTCCTACCTTTGTATCATCTTAGGAGGACCTCTGTGGGCTAAGGAAGCAGGGCTTTCTAGGACCACAGTTGTGAAATCTCATTGGGTACCTCCCTGAGACCCCTTTACTGATCCTCACTCCCCTGATCCTGCCCCTGCCCTGTTGTCTCGATCTGGTGGGTGGGGCCAGCTCTGCTTGCCACCCTTCTGTCTTCCTAGCCTGATCACACTGCCGCCTTTCTGAGGCTTTTGTCCTTTGTTTGAACACCGCGTATCTTCAAAGTGTCACGTTGGACCCCAGTCATGGGTCAGCAAGGTGCGGCCCACTGACCTTTTGCACATCTGTTTGTTGGAAACAGCCACACCCACTCATGTCTGGGTTGTCTTTAGCTCTCCTCCTCCGATGATATCCCCTGGCTTGCCCCAGGAAATCATGCCACCTGTGACCTGATGGGTCAGTGCCCAGAAGGTGTGCAGGTGTACCAGGCCCGTTGCTGCCCACCTTTGGCGCTGTCCTAGATGACATGGCATTCTCCAAGAGGACCCCTTTCTTCTTTCGGACCCACCATTCCTTCTCCCTGTGTAGGGTGACTTTCCTGAGACCCACATCTGCTCCTACCAGACTTAAATTCTTTATAATTTTTACAAAGTAGCCTTTGGTGGCTCCTGGTTGCTTCTGCCCCTCCCCCAACACATGGGGTTGGCTCTCCTGAGGCCGCCATCACAGCTGTGTAGAGTCCCCACATTGCCCACAGGACTGCCATGCCTCTTACGCATGTGTTTTCTCCCCGCCCCCCTTCCACTGACCTCCTGGCTTGTGTGCTGTCAGCCACCCTTGGGTGGATCATTTCGGGGCCACATCTCACCAAAATGGATTTCCTTTTCTGCAGAGTGACCACAAGATGAAAACCAAACCCAGTTCGCTGACCACCTGACAGCGGGGAAGGTTTGGTTTCGGTTTGGACAGTGCTGGGTGGGGGTCAAACCCAGGGTCTGGCTCTACCCAGATGTCCCATTGGGAGGTACATCCTCAGCCCAGTAGAGAAGCTAGATCCTGGCGCACATCCTCTTCATCAAGGTCATTGTCCCACATTACTGCTCCCCTCAGCTTCCCAGGCCTTTTTCCCCCCCAGCAGCCACTCCTGCCCCAGCTCATTTGGTGGCAGGGCACTACCCACCTCCTCCTCTGTCCTGCAGCCTCACGGGCTCGCCCCCACCATATGCTCTAGAGAAAGTTAAGGCTGCTTATGTGGCCTGAACCATTGCACCTGTTCTCCTCCTGCAGCAGCTGAGAAACAGGGGCAGAGACCTCACTCCCTTCCCTTGCTGTGTGTTGTAGCTTTATCTGCTCCATATCCCTGCGGGATGAGATGAGGAGACTGAGGCTGGCTGAGTTAAGGAGATTTGTCTAAAACCCGTTAGCTGTGACAGTGAGCTGTATTTGTAGGGGAAGTATTGACGGAGCTGATGGTGACTCTGAGCTGGGTAGTCTGATGGTGAGCTCTGAGTAGCAAACTGAGCTGCTCCAGGCTGGGGCTGTTCCCACCCTAGGAATCCAGACCGCCTGATCTCCTCCTGGCTTCCTGAGAGCTCTGTGCCCTGGGGGCTACCCCATGAGGACACAGTTGTGTTCCTTTTTCCCCTCGGGGGCTGTGCCAGTGGCCACAGAAAGCATATGGAAAATCAGCTTCTGAGGAACCTGCTGGGTAGCTGAGCATGGTGGTTCATGTCTGCAGCCCCAGATTCAAATGGAGGCAGGAGGACCAGCGTGGGTTCAAGACCAGCGTGGGCTATGTAGCAAGGCTCTGCCTCGATTAAGGGGAACAAGGGATCTGCCACAAAAGATGATGTGCATGACCCCCAGGATTACTGTTTTCCACTTCTAAACACAAGGGCTGTGGATGTAGGTGAGTTGGCAGTGTATCCGCCCAGCCTACAGGAAGCCCTGAGTTTGAGTCCTCAGCACCACAAAAGGAAACAAAGGCCAAATTCGTTGCATGTGTTTGGTTTGTGGTAAAATTTAAAACGAACCTTTCAGGGCCGGAGAGCTGGCTCAGTGGTGAAGCACATGCACTGCCTTTGCTGAAGACCCGAGCTGGCCCCCAGCACCCACATTGGACCGTCACAACTGCTTGTAGCTTCAGACCCAAGGATCTCGTACCCTCTCTTGGCCCACAACTCTGCATACACATAACTTACACATTTCAAATATATTTTTTTTAACCCACAAATTCTTTTCAGATACTGAAGTTGCAATCCTCTCTGCAGCCCCTTGGTGCTGTGTGGAAATTGTAAGCTTATTGGTAATTTTTTCATTTACCAACTACAGTGCTGTGGTTTTGGTTTTGCTTGATATTTTTTTTTTCCTGAGACTTCTGGGAACATTTCATTGATCAGGGTTTCCCAGCCTTTCTCTGTTTGTGTGAGGAGTTTGGATGATTGCACACCAGCTCATCCTGAACGAGGTTGTCATTGGTGTGGCCTGAGGCTTATTGCTGTGTTTAACCACAGAGATGAACACTTGCAGACTCTAGACTGTAGATAGAGCCTTGGTTAGCAGTTGGGGTGTTGCAGTGTTGTGGGAGGGTATGCAGGGGCTCGGTCTCACTCTTGATCTAAAGGGTCCCATTTATATACTTAAGTCATGATAGACTTGAAGAAAATTAAAACCAACACAAGTGTAATAGAGTATTTGCAAGGGCCAAAGATCTGTATATTTAGAATATTGGTTTTTATTTTAAAACATTTTCCTCATTGACCCAATTGTTACTAAGCCACACTGTCTGCTCTGCTCTGTAGCCCAAGGTAGGCTGGGCTATGAAGAATAGATTGGAAAAGCGTAGGAAGCTCTCTGCGTGGGGCGCGCTAGATGCTGATCCCGTGCGGAAAGCTGAGTTGAGTGCAGTTTGCTTGAGAAGGCTGTGAAGACATGGCGGTGACTGGCGTGTGCCGTGACTGCGGCATTTGCTCGGTCCGGTGGGACTTGTGAATGTGACTGGTTTGGAGCTCACAGCTCTTCAGGGCATTCAGAGAGGCGGCGGGGGACGACAGGTTAGAAAGTGGCCAAGGGTGGTCAGGTTGTGGTGCCAACTTCTGTGTTTTGTAGTTCTGGGAGTTTTAAGACATCCAGAAACCTTACCCCTAGAATCACATCACTTAGCAAAAACAAAGGCCCCCGTTCAGTACTGCAGAATGTACCCTGCTAACTGTCTCTGGTCCCCACTTGTATTTGTTAACCCCATGAGAACAGAGAGCTTAGGGCTAGATCCGCCGGTGTCCGTCACGGTCAGTGTGTTAAAGGGCAGAGTAAAGCTCTGCCAATTTTTGGGACTGCAGCCTGCACATCAGGCATGCTGTTTGGCACGTGATATCCTCCTGGGCAGGCCAGCAGGACCCTGGGTTGGAAGGAATGGTGGAAAATTTCCCAAGAACCCGAGAAGGGCAGGCCCTCCCATGGGCACCGGCAGCTGTGCCTCATCTCTCTCACACCCTTTGTTCTTCCAGTGGGTGAACAGACTGAGAAGGGGTAGGACCAGCATGGAGTCCCCATGGCTCTGCCACTCAGCAAACCTCACCACCACCCACATTCCCTAAGCCTCCGTGTGCTCATCTCTAGTTCGGGGATAACGGTTTCTGCCGTGTAGAATGTATTCATTTTCTTGTTGCTGTGACTGAATACCTGACAAGGTCTTGAAGATGGAATATTTCAGATAACGGTTCAAAAGGGGTGTGGCCCCTCATGGCAGGGCCAGCATGGCGGCAGGGTCACATGCTTCTGCATACTGGCACTCAGCGGCCTTCCTTTCCCCTTTTTAGTCAGTATGGGACCCTAGTCCCTGGGATGGAACTGCCTCCATTCAGGGCGGATCTTAGCTTTTCAGGTAACCTCCCCGGACACACCAGTGTGTTTCCGTTCCGTTGACCCTGTTAGCAAACCATCCCAGGGGTCACTGGGCTGGGGGAGCTGAAGCCTCTGCTTGTATTGAGAGTTGGCTGCACCCTGCCAGCCAGCCCATGCTTTCCACCTGGGGAGCACCAGGCCAGGCCTGGGAAGGTGGTGGGCATCTGAGGGTATGGCACTGGGGTAGCTAAGTCACCATACCCTCCTGTGGGTGCTGATCTTGCCCAGTCCCCGTCCCAAATACAGCCAGACCAAATTCGTCCTGTTTGCCATTGCTAACTTGGCCGGGGGGAGTGAGGAGGGGAGGCACCAAGCCCATCTTCCTGTTATTGGGAAAGGCAGTCAGGAGATGCCTGGCTCCCACCGGGCACCCTCAAGGCAAGCTGTGGGGAGATGCTCTCCTCACTCCCTTTGCAGAAGTAGGGTTCCTGCCCTCCAGCCAGGTGCTGCGGCCTGCCGTCCAGGCTCTAAGTGGCTTCCCTCTCCAGCGGGAGGGCTCCTTGGTGGACGGACAGGACAGTGTGACGATGACACATACAGTTGTCCATTGCTCTTCAGTGCCTCGGCTCATTGCTGTTGGAGGTTCCTTCCCATAGCCCCACCCCTCGCCCTTCCCCAGCCAAACACTTAGAATTTGGTTTGAGGCTCCCAGGGATAACCCATCTGGTGCTGTGGTGGCAGCAGTTTCAGTATGAGCTCTGCAGGTGTCTGAGCCAGGCAGGGGCTGCTGAGTTGTTAGGTGAAGGAGGCCCAGTTCTTGTTCCTGAAGAGAAGCAGAATTGCTGTGCCCAGGTAGCTGGGCTCTATCGGAAGTCAAAGGCCATCTGAGGGGGAGCCACTAGCAGGGCAGGTGCCTGGCATTGACGCCCACTGGAGGCTTCTTGAGGGGGGTAGACTCTCATTCCAGAGGGGACAGGGAGTCTTTTGAGCAGGAACAGGTGTGATGGATGTTTTAGGCACACCTAGGAGAGTCACCTCTGCCTCCAGTAAGTTACCCAAGTAAGTTCCCAGCTAGGCTTGCTGAGATCATATCTTTGTTCCTTGGAATCAACAGTCTCTCCAGGAAGAGTCCACAGCCATCCCCTGCTTTGGCGGCACCTTGTGTTTGCTCTTGTGGGGTGTACCTGGGTCCCCTCCCTATGCCCAGGCCGTGACCTGTTGGCCCAGTTACTCCTGGGCCTCTGGCGTGCAGCCTGTCGTAGTGAGAGTATGTGATGGCACAAAACCGTGTAGCTCCTGGCCAAGACACAAGAGAGCAGAGAGACTGGACTTCTAAGTGTCCTGCAGATGACCCAGTGACCTTTGACCCAAATTTGGGACCTTTGGGTCCCAAATGACCGAAGGCCTTTCGGTAAGCAGGGCACAGACCCTTGAACACATGGCCCTCGAGGGACATCCCAGATCTAAATTACAGCAAAGTCAGTCTCCAAACCGAAATTAGGGGAAAGGAGTCCTGTAGGTGACAAGGTCCATGGGGTTAGATGGAGGCGGTGTTGTGGAATCTAAATTCCCTTATGGATCTCTAAGTTTTTGTTCAAATCTTTGGCAGGCCTTGGAGCAGTAGATCTCTGACATGGTCTAACAGTGCCCTTCTGAAAGACAGGTGGGGAGGCCTTTCTGTGGTCTCCTGTGTCACAGATAAGCACTAGGAGAATGTGGAATGTTAGCACACAGAGCTGTGCCTTCTAGGGAATGGATGAAATACCTGTTGCCCACAGGAAGGCTGGGAGTAGACGTGGTTACTAGCCTGGTGCCCTTTGCCTTGTCTGTGTGGCTAAAGACTTTTCCAGCACTGGACTCCCCCAATCCTCCTTTATCGCCAAATGTGTCTTTCTTAGTCAGTTTCCAGAACCCATCTTTATGGACTCTGATCTGGATTTAGCTTACTTGGTCCTCAAAGAGATCTGTGTGTGCTTCGTTGCACACACGGGGCCAAGTTAGGTGTCACCAGAAGGGTTTTCACCAAATCAAGCCATGCTTAAACAGGCCCACAGTAAAGCCCTTGGAGTCAGATTCCTGAAGTTTGAACCAACACCGGCTGCTGAGCTGGAATGCCTCTTGCCTCCCGAGGTGCATCTCGCTGCGGCCCGATAAGGCCTCAGAGACCCCGTGGCCAGCACTTGGTGCTCTAATCATGAGACGCTTTATGAAAGCCTGCCTTCTAGCGCAGAAGGAAGTCCTGTGTACCAGCCCTGCTTGGAGTGGTGAGTGGGGCCAGGGGAGGCTCCCATTTAACGAGCAGTGAGTTTGAAGTCCAAATCCAATGATCATGCTCTCTGTGAGGCACATGGAATGTAATTCTCACTGAGACGTGGTTATTAGAGACCAGTTACCCTCCTGTAGTTCTGCAGACCCTATGGGCCAGTGCCATCCTATCAGGAAGGGAACTGAGCGTGCTAGGCGGTTCTCCAAGTCCCTAGAACCAGCAGGCTGGGACTCCACCTGACCCCAAAGGCCGTGCGTTTCCCCTCTGTGCTGTTGCCGTTTGCCGTGGGTGACATCTTACCTAATGTGATTGGGGCTCGGCGCCTGTGCTGTGGGATGCCACCGTGCACACCCACAGCGTGAGAAGGCCACATTTCACGAGTTCACCTCTGCCTCAGACACAAGTGTTTCACGGAGGCCAGGCGGATTGAAGCACGAGGAATGTGCTGTCATTCCAGGCATCCTGCAGGCGGTATCACCGAGAAAGAACAGAGCTTGCACGGCTCAGTCAAAAGGTGCAGCATTCAAACTGTTTAACGTTAGCTCTCTGGAGCCGGGCAAAGAAGAGTCAAGACTGAAATACACGGGAACGAGTAAGATGTGTACGGGCTGTGGAATCTGGCACAGGAGGAAATATTTACATGAGCATTCAATATTGATTTTTTTTTTTTTTATATTGTCACAAATTGGTACCAGCTGCCTGCCTTTTCAGACACACTCCCGAGCCGAACTCTAAGTTGGACAGCAAATAGCATTGCCATTTGGAATGCTGTTTGATATTTTTTGGAAGTTTTTGGTGGTTGTTTTCAAAAGGAAAAGAATACGTACTACAGACATCTAAAACAGCACTTTTGTGAATGGTGAGTAGCAGATGACGCCCCAGGGAGGAAGTCTCCAGTTTCTTTTTATAACCCTGGCAAAAGTGATTGAGGTGACATTTCATTAGAGATGGCACCTCCCACTCCCACTGGGAATTACTTCAGCCTGGTGTAGCCATGTCCAGCCCTGGTCACTCCATTTCCTTTTTTCTTCAACTTTGGGTCACAGGAAAAACACAGTGTTCTGTCTGGGGCTTCCGGGCCTCGTGTGGCTACGTGTGCCTACGTGTGGCAGGATCTCAGGGTCATGGCATGGTTGAGTGGATTTTCCCTACGGTTGAAAACAGCGGTTTTCATTTGAGTCCTGGGTGTTTAGCCCAGCAGTGTTTTCTTATGCTGCAGGCAGTTTTTCTTGCTGGATGTAAATGCTTTGTAAGATAAGGTTGGACGGCGTGAGGCCTCCTTAGGCCTGGGCATTGGGGAAGGCCTGAGGCACAGCCTGGAAAGGTGAAATGCGTGTGAGGCTGTGGTTGGGGGATGCGTGCTGACCACTCAGCCAGTGCATTTGTTATACTCAGCTAGGGTTTCCACTGCTGTGGTTAAAACACTGACTAAAATTAACTTGGGGAGGAAAGGCTTTACTTACCTCACAGCTCTTAAGTTCATTCCTGAGGGAAGCCAGGGCAGCACTCTGGAGGCAGGAACAGGAGCAGAGACCTTGGACAAGGGCTGCTACTTACCGGATTGCACACTCTGCTTTCTTGTAGCACTCAGGGCCACCAGCCCAGGGCCGGCACCTCCCACAGTGAAATGGACTCTCCTGTATCAACCATTAAACATGCAACTGCACCACAGGTTTGCACACAGGCCAATCTGGTGGGGAGGACTTTCTGAATTGAGGGCCCTTCTTCCAAAATGACAGTAGCTTGTGTCAAGCTTCTGGCCAGGTGGGGAGACAGTGCGGAAGCTTGAGGCAGCTGGTCACCTCGTGTCTACCGGCAGGAAGAAGCATGAGAAGAGCCCTTGGGCTCACCGTCCTCTTTACCTTCAGTCTGGGATCCTGTGAAATAGCGTCACCCCAGTCAGGGTGGGCCTTCCCTCCTCAGCTAAGCCTCTCTGAAAATACCCTGATAGGCACAGCTGGAACTGTGCTTCTGAGTGGCTGAGCCAGTGATAGTGAAAATTAGCCATCATATCTGGACCAAGGTATAGCCCGCCATGGCCGGGCTGTGCGCTCTCACGTGGGGACTCCACACGCACAGAATGAGACAGGGTGAGACCTCTCAGCTCTGCACTTCTGTGGACAAGAGGCCCAGAGGGCAGAGGGTACTAACTGTGCATAGAAGTCTTCTTGGGGGCCAGGTCCCTGCCCATCAGTACCTGTACCTGTCCCTTCACAGATGCCTATATACCACGCAGGTGAGTTTCTAGAATAAATGTCATGCTGACAGAGCATTCTCATTGTTCTTCCCCCCCCCCCTTTTTTAACAAACTTCGTGGAAACACTGAATTAGGAAATGCTGAGCCAGGCTCTGGTTCCTCAGAGCCCCTGGTCCTATTTTCATCATCCAGTCAGTACCTAGCCTTGTTTTCTGTGTTAAGAAATGCCTTATTTAATGCGTGCTGTTCCCGTGTGGTTGAGCCCACAAATGACAGCCCTGCGACACATGTCTCAAAGGCCTATCACAGCTTCCTTGTGCTCGGGAACACTAAACTACACATTAGCTTTATGGTTTGGACCGTCCTAAGCAGTAAAAAAGTGCCAGGAAAGGACCAGTGCTTGTTGGGGTCAACAGCTAAGAAAGCAGTGCTTCCTGGTTCGTGTCAGTCATTCAGTGCAGTGGGCACGTTCCTCTCGTGAACAGGATGTGCGTTTGCTAGAGGAGCTACTCCGTCTGACTCTTTGAGTTCTGTGTTTGCAAATTTGCTTGCGTTTTGCGATGTCCCCATCATGCGATGTGTGATCTGATACCTGCATTTGCCTGCTACCAGGGACCAGACAAGGGCACGCTGCTTGCTGCACACCTAACTCCTAGAATGCGTGAACCATGAGGAGTCTGTGTGCTTCGAGCTTATTACGGCGTTCAGGGGAACCAGGGCTAGAGAAAGTGATTTTTTTTTTCCTCTAAATGGCCTCATCCACTCTCAGTCACCCCTCACCAGCCCCTGGAGGTGTGAGGGCTTGGTCCTCTTCTCTTTGTGGGATGAGGGTGCCAGGAATGAGAGCGCTCACATGGTTGAGGATCACAGGGGAAAAAAAAAGAAGACCTGGCTTGGGTCTGTTTTCCTCCTGTGTGCTGGGCTGGCAAGAGAGGCCCAAACCAGAAAGAATGCCTTACTCGGAGGAGGTAAACGCTGGCGCTGTATCTTGATACCATTTCTGCAGCTTGAATCCTGCACTGTTGACCTTCCCTCTGGGACTTGGGGCAGTTTATAAATAAAGCAGAGCAAGGGAGGGGAGATGGCTCATTCATGTGCTGAAAGCACGAGGAACTGAGTAAATCTACAGCACCTGTGTGAAAAGCCAGCCTTGCTGCGCACTCCTGTAATCCCAGTGCTGGGGCAGGGAAGACAGCCAGGTTCCAGAGCCCCGCACCCAGATAGCCTGGCCTAAGAGGTCCCAGTGAGAGACCCTGCTTAAAAAACAAAAACAAACAAACAAACAAAAAAGGTGGGAAGTGATTAAGGAAGCTACCCAAAATATCATTTTGTGTGTAGCCTCTATACTGACACACATACACGAAGGAAGGAAGGAAGGAAGGAAGGAAGGAAGGAAGGAAGGAAGGAAGGAAGGAAGGAAGGGAGGGAGGGAGGGAGGGGGGGGAAGGGAAACAGAGAAAGAAAGAGAACCAGTCTTTCTGATTCTTGGTTCCCTATTCGGAAATAGGGTTAAATGTGAGACTCAAGTGAACGAATCCAGACTTGGTGCTCAGACCTGTGCCTGGCGCCCACAGACCCCTGAGTTTTAGCCCAGGACTGCAGTGGGTATGCTGAATACCCAAGAGACTGAGCCTGGCTCATCACCTGCAGCCCCGAAAGAATGACAGGAACGGCACGGTGTTGCTGTGATCCCATGGCTCCAAGCCAAGGAGAATTTTAAAAATTTTCAGTCCCTTTGGCCCATGTGGGTTGCTTCTGAGCCTGGGAAGTCTGTTTCAAGGTTTATAGGTTTGTTGTTGTTGTTGTTTGGTTGGGTTTTTTTGCTTGTTTGTTTGTTTGTTTTCATGAATGGGCAGCTAATCAGATGAGCAGATATCAGCAGGCACCTGCTGGGCTCCCATCTGGGCCCGTGAAAGTGTAAGCAATAGGGGATGAGAATACAAGAGGTCACAGAAATGAGCATCATTCACTTCCGTGCTACTCCCGACACCCCCTACTCCCGACACCCCCTGCCACAGCTACTTACGCATATTTAACCAACCTGCCAGTTTTCCCTCCCTCCCCTCTGCTACCCAGCAGCACTACGGTGGTTTTCACGCCCCATGAGCATGGGAAGGAGGGAGCCGTGTTTCGTGGAGGGCCTATAGACTGACGTCTGTCCTGGACCTGGACAGACCCACCTTGTGGGTGTAATGCCTTTGTGCAACAATGCGAAGGCTGTTGTAATTTCCACACCTGTGTAATTATGATACTATTTAGGAAACTGCTCACCTTTCCTTTTCTCTGGGACTGTGCTTAAACAGTTCTTCCCCACCTCCCCGCCCCTGTCCACAGCTCAGTGGCCTAAAACGAGCGCCTCGGGTAACACTCGGCAAGCGCTCTTATGCCAATGGAGCAGCCTAGGAAATCCCAGCGAGGCTGTCCTTACCTTCCAGACCAAGGGACCAGAGGGAGCTTTTCCTGTGTTGACGATTGTCCCGTTATTTGACTAAATGACTTGACCTGACCTGCTTGGGTAAGTAATGCACACTCACGGGAGTACTGTTTGTGGGAAACCCCTCTTTTCCCGAGAGAACAGGGCGCGGCTCCCACACACATGCATTCCATGCCCTGTTCAAGTAGACCTGCTCTGTATGGTTTCATTTTATTTTATTTTTTCTGCAGTATATATACTTTCTAGCAGGGAACAAGAGATTCTTTCTTCCTGTCTGTTGAGTTTTGCCTGGGGCGATGGTGCAAGATATTCTGCTAAATAGAATCCAGTCAGATGATCCCAACTGTGTGAACTTGTAAAAGACATCTGTTTAAGTTTAAAAATAAATAATTAACACAGGCACCCACACAGAACGTTATTGCTCCTAGCAAGATTAAAGTTTGTTGGCTGGTGCAGAGGTGCTTTGTATTTCTCTCAAAAGAATTCTTTTTATTTCATCTAAAGATAAAAATTTAAAGGAAGTTCAGGTTTGGTTCTTTTGCTCCCTTTTAAAGACGCATTTGTTACCCGGTTGCCTAGTTATGCTGCCCTCCCAGGCCCTGGATTCTTTCCTCTCCCTTGGAGACTGAGGCAGCTCTCATCTGTTGCTACTCTGAGATTTTCTTATCTAAGAGAAAAATTAGCCCAAGTAAAATTCTGGTGATAGGCTGATTTTCAAATAGGGGTTTTGGTAGATTATGGCTTCCTGGAAGCTTGACCTTAGACATGGCAGAGAGGAGGCTGGAGAAATGGCCTAAAGGGCAAAACGCTTGCTGTACAAGCTGAGGACCTGAGTTCAAATCCCAAGAACCCTTGTAAAAAGCTGGGGTAGTGGTGTGTGTCTGCAGCCCTCGTACTCAGACAGTGAGTATGGAAGGCAGAGACAGGAGACTCCTTGGAAGCTTTGTGGCCAGCTGGTCTGCCATTTGCACTCATCAACAACAAAGAGAGCCTGCCTCCAATGAGGGGGAAGGTGGGAACCGACCTCTGGGTTGTCTTCTGAGAGACCCCCACGTGTGACCACACACTCTACGAGTGACACAAGCACACACATAACATTTAACGCACGCGCCGACACACGCCTGCATGCACACACACACCCCTTATCCAAAGATGCAGGACTGTCTGTGATGTGTTCAGGGCTGGGCAGAGCCTGTGTAGAAGGCCGTGGGCGTGCTGTGGACGGCTGTGACGTCACAGCACCCGTATGGCTGGCTGGGCGTTCCTGGGGCTCTGCTTGGAGGGCCGCCGAACACAGCCCTGAAATCAGCAAGGCCAGGTGTCACAAGCATGCGCAGGTGTGCCGTGAAGGCATGACTATGGGTTGAATGTGAAACGTCCCACACAGGCTCCTGTGTTTGGGTCCTTGGCAGGTGGGGCTATGTTGGGAGGTTATGCCCGGCCCTGCTGGCCATCTCATTTCTGTTACTGATCCGGGAACACAGCACCCACACAAATGTCAGGGATTTTTTAAAAAATAATTTATTTAATTTTATGTGCATTAGTGTGTAGAGGTGACAGCTCCCTTGGAACTGGCGTTACAGACAGTTGTGAGTTGCCATGTGGGTACAGGCACTTGAACCCGGGTTCTTTGGACAAGCAGACATTACTCTTAACTGCTAAGCCATCTCTCCAGCCCCAAATGTCAGGGATTTAGGACAAGTGGACAAGGCATGACAGTTAAAGTTGTACATACAATTCCCTTTAAAAAAAAACTTTTTATTATTTGTGAATTTTACATCCTGTATCCCAGTCCATTCATCTCTCTATCCCCTCATATCTGCCCTTGCTCTTGTAACCTCCTCCACATTAGAAAACATCCCCCCCACACCACACACACAAAGACACACACACACACACACACACACACACACACCCCAAAACAAAACAAAAACAAAGCATAGACAACATCTCACTGTGGAAGCTGTGGTGTGTCACAGTGTGTCCCACAGGACATCCCCCTGGCCACGCATCTTCACTTACAAATGTTCATTCCAATGAGTCACTTGTCTGGTCTGAGATCTCTGGCTTCTGTGATGCCAGCAATTTTGGACCCTCACAGGGACTCCCTATATTGCCCTGGGTCATTGTTGCCCTGGGTCATACAGATTCTGCAGCTTTGCATCACCTTTCATAACCTTTCACGACTCCCAACTGTTTGCAGACGATATAGGTGTTGGGGTGGGCCAACTCAGTGCCGTGGATCTGGGCTTGGGTGGTAGCCGAGCTGGTCAATACACTGGCTCTCTCTCTCCGCACCACCAAGGAGAGTTTTCCAGGACTGCTCTGGCTAAGCCATTCAATGCAACCATTTGGCAGGAGGCAGGGCCGGCTCACCCGTACCCACACCACCAGAGCCAGCTTCGCTGTGCTGCCCAGTCAAGGCACAGGGGCCCTCCTCCCTACCAGGGTCCAGGCCAGCTCTCCTGTTCTATCCCCAGGACTGGCTCATATGTGCATTTGCCATCAGGGC
Source organism: Meriones unguiculatus (assembly GCF_030254825.1). Taxonomy (NCBI): domain Eukaryota; kingdom Metazoa; phylum Chordata; class Mammalia; order Rodentia; family Muridae; genus Meriones; species Meriones unguiculatus. Next base: position 74,791,584 of record NC_083350.1, on the reverse strand, counting down.
CTGATATCATGAGTGTTGCAGCTGGTGAGGGGCAGGGCTAGCTCTCCTGAGCTCATGACCTTGTGAGCAGCTTTCCACTACTGCTGGAGGTGTCCAGGGTCGGGGCATCACCTCTGTGCCTGTGCCACCCCGTGACAGATGAGTGGCTGGCTCAGCTTTCACACACCGGGCCATTGGGGCCAGTTTACCCACACCCCTGCCACCACAGCGAGCTTCGCTGTGCTGCCTTATTGAGACGCAGGACTGCTGTCCTGAGTCCCACCACCAGGTGAGAGATGGGGTCAGCTCTTCCAAGTGCCAAAGCCAGTGAGAAGCGGGACCAGTTGTGCACAGCCCCTGGATATATACATGGTCCCCGGTGGCTGCCCTGACCAGGGACGTCCCACGTTCTCTAGCCGTATTATGAACTGTGGACATCAACACCAACCCCTGCCGCTGCGTAGCCGTGGACCCAGACATGGTCCTCAGCGGCAGCTTGGGCTGGGACCTCACCATGGACCCAGACATGGCCCTCAGTGGCAGCTTGGGCTGGGACCTCACCATGGACCCAGACATGGCCCTCAGTGGCAGCTTGGGCTGGGACCTCACCATGGACCCAGACATGGCCCTCAGTGGCAGCTTGGGCTGGGACCTCATCACAGCCCCAGGTGGCGGTGCTGGCCACTCACAGCAGGCTGCTCCTCTCCACCCTCGAGTCTCCAGTTCCATCTCTCCTCATATGCTCAAGCTGTTCCACTTCTTTCTCTCCCGTCTGTCCACCACACACTCACACACTGGCAGCTCCTGCTGCAGGCTGGCCACGGGGCTGGCGGCTCCTGGGTGACAGCCTCATCCCTGCTGCGTGGTGGTAGGTTGGTCTGCATGTGCAGTATGCCGGAGGAGGATAGATCTGTGGGCGTCCAAAAGTCTCTGTCTTCTTCCTCTCATGCTGCACTGCCTGAATTTGATTTGATTTGGAGTCTTAGGCATAAGGCAGCTTTGGCCACCAGGCCAGGCTTGAAGGGAGACTGCCGTTGGCCCTGCCCCTGACTGACGAAGAACACCACCAACAAGGTGTTTCTGTGCCCATTGCCAGACTGTCTCTAATTCCATCGCCCACCGTTCTTCCTTAAATTTGCAAAGTGTTTGCCTTTAATGAGGTCTTACATGATGCCCAGCTGCCCAAACTTCTGAGCGCAAAGGGGTTTGTCTTCCCTTGGCCCCCCAAGTAGCTGGGGCAACAGGTAAGCACCATTGCTACCACAGGCCATGGTTCATTCAGAAGGGACTTTGGCCAACAGAGCAGCCTCACGGTGAGGACCAGGCTCTGAGTTGCTCACTCTGCCCTCACAGTGACGGAACACCTGACAGAAGGCAGTGAGGGGAAACAGATTTATTTTGGCACAGTGTCAGGGATCACCACCGTGGCAGAGGCGTGGCTCCAGCTGTGGCAGTGGCTGCTTGCTCACACCGCAGCAGATCAGGAACAAAGATGGGACAGACATTATTAGACAGCCAACTCCCAAGTCCTTCCGCAGAGCTGGCGGTTTTCTTCATTCGTTTCTTCTGGGATGTCTGTATGCGTGTGTGCCAAAGGCTGGGTGGAAGGCATTGGACAAAACATCCTTGGTTCTTACCCTCAGGGAGCTTGCTGTCCTGGAGAGGGGACAAAAGATAAACAATTATAAATATAAGCCACACTGAGTGCACAAGGAAACTGTAAGAGGAGGCGTTGCTTCAGATGGGAGCAGTCAGGGAGACCTTAGCCTTGCTTCCTGCCGGAAGGTGGGGAATGGAGGAAGGAGTGCCAAGGCCATGGGGCAGTCAAGAGCACATTAGGGAAGGAGGGAAACTGCCTCAGGGAAAAGGGACAAGGCTGTTTATGCTCTGTGGACTGTGGGTCTCATGTAGCCCAGGCTGGCCTCAAACTCAGTATGTAGCCAAGGATGACCTCAAGCTGAATCCTCATGCCTCCAGCGCTTTAGTGCTGAGATTGTGTGCATGCACAATCACACCTAGTTTTCAGTGGTTCTGGTGTTGGATCCTGGGCAATGCTTGCTAGGTTAGTGGTTTCTCAGCTGAGCTACAGCGCCAACCCCTGTGGCATTTTCTGACCGCAGTCAGAGAGTTACAGTGACATGAGTTCAATCCCCCGAACCCACAGACGCTAAGAAAACTCGTTTCTGGAAGCTGTCCTCTGACCTTGACACATGCACGTGGCCTGTGCACGCGTGCACAGACTCACAGTAAGTAAATGCCATTTGAAAAATTAGAATCCCAGGACCGAGTGGCCATTATCCTGGTTCGAGGTTTAAGCATCCGGCCTGCTGTCTCAGAGCCCTGTGGCCAGCATGGTTAGTGACCATCACGCTCTGGACGGAAGTGGGATCACTTCCACTTTCTCCTGAAGTCTCTGAAGGCCTTTCTAACCTCATACCGCCCACAGATGGTGTCGGTAATGAGCTTCACTTGGTGGGCTAGGGTTGGGCCTGCTCTGCCTCAGGTCCGTGCATGCCAGCCAGGCGGCTCCAGAGGTGACCAGGTAATGTTTAGATTTTAGGACATGTGCACACATGGATGGGTCGGGTGTTATCGACTGACTATATTATGTGCTTATAGAGTGAATTGTTTTGAAAATTAAAGAGACCAGGCGGCGTGTTTTTGGAGTGAGTTTTACTCATGAACCATCCTGTGTCCCATCCTACCTGTGGCTGGGAGTTGGCTGAGGTCGTAAGAGCAAATGCTGTGTACAGCATCTCCTTGTCCAAAGTGAGTGTCCCCGCACCCCTGCATGTGACATCTCTGCCGAGTGTCCCGGGCAATGGAGAGCTGGCTGCTGCTTCCCATTTTATAACACAGGGACCCGGGAGGAACCAGCTCGGAGTGGCTTCACCAGGGGGCAGGAAGCTGGCGATAGAAACCCTGTCACCCTTGGGCCCGTGCCAGACTCGCTTGATAGAACTCAAGATCATTATCAGCAGAAATTATTTCCTTTAATCTCCTGGGAGCATGCTTTAATATTTTCATGCTTGCTTAATGATAATTTTGATTCTGCCTTTTTTAATTAAGTCAAAATGAAACCTTCCCAGGCTACTTGTGGAGACTTCGCTGAGAAGGGCTGAAGAATCGGGCCCTTCACTGTTCTCATTACCCCCAGCAATCCTCAGGCTCCGGAGAATCCAGCTGTGGGCCGCTGCTTTTCAAAAGCTGTTTGAAATTCAGGGCCTACCTTATTTACTATGTGCTTTGCTCTGTGGTTCTATGAGTGGTTTCAAAATACACTTCAAAGAGCTAACAAAGGTATGGTCTTCGGAGGAATCATGTTGGTTAGATTCTATTGATGATAATCTGTGAGTGGTAATTTGGTGCTAATCATTTAGTGTCTGGAAGTGTGTGTGTGTGTGTAGAGTATTTTGTCTGTAAGGTCATTGTGTGTGCAATTGTTATGTACCTTGGAGGCATGAGTTCCTAAGAGAGCCAGACAGGGACTATCAGTGTGGGGCTACAGATGAGGTCTGCCAGAGGGGCGGCGAGGGCTCTATCTGCAGGGAGGGCAGGGGAAGGCAGCAGGGGCCCTTCTGACCAGGGCTTGCATTTAGTCCCTTAGAGATGTCTGCGTGTGGTCTAGCCTTCTTGAAGGGAAGGGGACATTTGTTTGGGGGCATGACCCAAGAAAGGAATGGAAGAGATCCCGCTGTATAGCGATACGGGCTCTTGGTCAATTTCTACTCTTATGGCCACCGTTAAACATGATGGAGAAGGTAGGCTGATGGTCCCCAGGGTGCCACCAGCCACTGAGAAGGAAGGCAGTAGACCTCCCGAGGCTGTCACTGTTCCTTTCACGCTGGGACAGGTTACCCAGGGACAAATCAAACCCCAAGGCAGTGCATGGGCCTGGTGCCCATTTGTCCCGAGGACGTGGGTGGAGGGGGATGAATATCGTCCCCCTGTGTTTCCCACAGCGCTGTTGGCTCCAGAAGGTGGACACAATCCAGGTATTCACAGAGCAGTGACAGCGGTAGGCATGGTGAAGCCATGCATGCAACAGAGTATCCTTCGGCCCTCAGAAGAAGGGGAGCCAAAGGGGCCGATGTTACTAGTCCACTTCTCTGAGTTGCCTAGCACGGTTAGATGAGGGTATGGGAAGTGTAAGGGTGGTGGCCATGGGCCAGAGGAGGAGAGGGGAACCAGCATTCGGTGGGTACAGAGGGTTTGGAGTCATGGGCGCTCAATGGTACTGATGGCTGCACACCAGTGTGCGTGCCTCAGTGTCAGTAGAACACGTAGATGTGGTTGTGATGGTAAATGCCACATCTGTCTCCCCATAATAAATCTGGAGGGATTTAAGCTGTGGGAGAGCCTGGAGGAGGGCTCAGCACTCCTCGTGGGTGTGTGGAATCCCCTGCCCAGATTATCCGGTGTCCTGTACTGGGGATATATACCCAGCAGAATTACTTTAGGTACCCATGGTACAGTCTCTCTACTGGGCCGCAGTTGCCTGGAAACCCGGTCACACCGTGTAACATCTGTCATCTCCCACCGGTTTCTAAGACAGCTGCCTCTGTGATGACGGCACCCCAGCTAAGCACGGCCCAGGGTCCGTAGGTTCGCTTCCTGCAACCCCCAGTCACCTCTTCTCTTCAGGGGAAAGCTTAGACTGTTTCACCCTCTCAGCAAAGTCACTTCCCCTTGGAAATAAGCTTTGAAGGTGAAGGCAAGAGAGAGCTTGCTTTTGGCACAAGCAGCTGGAAAGAGCTTTGCTTCTTTTGAAACAAACTTCAGGAAGAATGGTGAGGACTTAAAAGGGGCAGAAGGAAGACTGGAGCCCTGTCCCTGGAGTCAGCACTAAGGGGTTTGAAGTGGTGTGATGCCAGAGGCTCTCCAAAGCTTTTGGACGGCAAATGTTTGAAGACGCAGACGTGCTAGTAATTATGTGACTTAATCATGATACCTAGCAAACCATGGCATTCTCGCCCTATGAATATGAAGGTGTGTGTGTGTGTGTGTGAGAGAGAGAGATGCCAACGGTCTCCCATGATGATCAGGGTTGCTCCTCTGTGGGTCGTATAGACAGCTAGCTGCAGAATAAGTGAGTCGTGCCTGATGAGGTTTTGATGCTGGTCTTCAGACTGGGCCAGCATCAGAAGGGGCAGCAAAAGCCCCAGCGAGGGGACAGGATGGTCAGACAGCTCTCTGCTTCTGCCAGATCCCCTCTCTCTGGAAGACAGCCCTCCTGCTTTCTTGGATGCACTAAGCTACTGGCTCAGATATGGTGTGTGTTCCTTTAGAGAATGGGACCCCTTCCTGCCACAGCTGCCCGCTGGAGGGCTTGGTGGACAGGGTGGCTCCTGAACCATGCTGTGTGGGACTTCTGGGTCTCTCCCGTAGGTGACTTGCAGCAGTTCAGGTCCATCTATAAGTGCCTGTTTTTCACAGCACTAATAGCTGAAGCTGAACTATTGGGGTTCTATGAACCCAGGAAAATGGGCTCTTGATGATTATGAGGCCTTAAATCTCAGACCTGATTTAACAGGCACAGTTCAGTGTCAGGATAAGCCTGCCATGTCTCAGTGCTCCAAAGACGCAGTTTCAAAGGACCTTGTGAAAATCCAGACTGAGCTTGAGGCAAGAGCCAACAAGAGGTTCCTCTGTGTTTGGTAGAAGAAAGGTGGAGGCTGTCTTTTCCTTCTGGCTGTGCAGAGCCCTTGTGCTCCCAAAGAGGTTATGCATACAGGTGGGGCGTACAGGTGGGGCGAGTGTGCACAAGAGGTGTGTGTCTGGGCGTGATCCACCCAGGTTAGTGACCCCGGGTTCATCCCCACACCAGCTCCTCCATGTATTAGCCTGGGCTGGGGGCCTCTCCTGCCTGTGGCATCCCAGGAACAGTGTTCATTACAGTGTTTTGTAATTAGCTTTTACTGTGTCTGCCAGTCAGATCATTCAGCTGCCGACCGAGCCTAGCACCGTGTCGTGGGTACTTAGTAAATGAAGGGTGAGGGACAGATGAGCAAATAAAAGCTTAACTTCTAGTGACTCCTCCCCTGGAGTGGAGTCGGGGGTTGCAGAGGGCCATGTCCCTTGACCCTTTGTGTGATGAGTGCCCTTTTTGTCAGCCTTGCCTGGTTTTAGACATTCCGATTTCTTGGTGACCCTTCTTAAAAGCCCGTTTTGCTAACCCCATTTTTTTGTTTGAGTATGTCTGTTAATTTAAAGATATGGTCTAGTAATGTTTATTATTAGCCCTATAATTATGACTGTGGTATTAACTAACCTGCTATCGTGATCAATAAAAGACTGAGGCACCCGATAGGTTTTAAAAGAGCCTTCCTTATCTTACCTGGGACAGGGCAGATATTAACCCTCTAAACTACCTTTACCTCCCTGCCCCATCTGAGGCTACCTCCCGTCCATAATTTCGTAAATGCTTGCTTATTCTTCTTCTGGGCCAATTTCCTCCATCTACACTGACCATGTGGCTTCTCTCTCCACCTAACCCCCTCCTCCTCTTCCTATTTCCTCCTCCTTCCTTGATCCTCCTGCTCTGAAAGCCTGAGAACTTTAGCCATACCTACCCCATTTTTGTTCTGTCCAGGTTTAGGCCTTTTAATCAGCCAATCAGGAATAATGTCTTAGGCAAGGTCACAAATGTCGTTTTGAGGTGTCTGAGTGTCTGCAAGCATACCTTGGGGAGCAAATTAATTAACAAATACAAAGCACCAGACCATGCTGCTACAATTCCCCTTTTTCATCTAATTAAAAAGGCTATTTTTTATTTACATGTTTAAGTGGTATTTCTCCTTGCAACTCTTAGGAATCTACCCATTTTCCAGAGGGGCCCTTATTTCTCCCTCTTGTCTTTCCGCTCTCTGTCACTCACTGTAGCTCTGGAGAAGTGGTTCTCATACTGTAGGTCATGGCCCCTTTGGGGGTTCAACAACCCTTTCACAGGGCTCACATATCATATCCTGCATATCCAATATTTATATTGTAGGCATAACAGTAACAAAATTACAGTTATGAGGTAGCAATGCAGTAATTTTATGGTTGGGGTCTCCACAACGTGAGGAACTGTTAAAGAGTCACAGCATCGGAAAGGCTGAGGAACCGCTGAGCTAGAGCCTGGCCCTGGCCGCGCAGAACGTAGGCAAAAATTTCTTCAGGTATGGGACACCCATCTGCTGCCCACACCCCCTTTAGACCCCGAGTTCCCCATGACCCCGTCAGCCTCATATTTCTATAATGCTCACCTGCATTTGAAGCCCCAGCTTCCGGGCATTGACCAAAGTCTTACTCATCAGATGCTACCTAGAACAAGGACCCAAGTCTTACATTTCTCTATCTCTCCATACCTCCATCACCCTGCACTAAGTGAACCTTAGTGCAGTGATGATGGTGACAGCGACAACTTGCTGGGTCACACAGTAGAGTCCATTCAATCGAGAGCCCTGCCCTTCTGAACCTTATTGCTACCCCAGGGGGATGCCCCGGTTAGCTTTACAGCAATAGTTGCTCATCTTTTCTGGACTCATTGGGTCTGTTAAAAGAGAGAAGAAAGTTAGTGGGCATGCACATGTGTAAACACACATACACATATATGAACATTATATGTATGTTCTTTTTCCACACCAGCTGTGTAGCATCTCACCAAAGCCTTGACACGAAGAGGCCTCTCACATAGGCCGTTGAATCCACTAAGTGGTGGAATCCGCATTGCACCTGAGCGACTTCATGTGGCCTTAGGCAGAGTGCTCCTGCTGCGGGGTGACTTAGAAAACTCTCCCTCAGCAGCCAGTAATTAGGACTGCGGCTGCTAATTATATATACAGTGAGGCAGCTGCACTGATACTCCTTCCAAAGGCTTGGAGTGGGCTGTTCAAAAACGAGATTGGCCCGCAGACGCTGGTGGAGCAGCCTGGATGGTGTATTGTCTCCTCCCTGCATGACTGGAAGTATTCATCGTTCCTCAGGGTGAAGGGAGCGAGGGAGGGAAACGGAAGTGGCTGGGAGGCTTCCTGCTTGCTCTGTCAGCGTGCAGAGTGGGGCAGATAGAGGTGCTGGGTGATGTCCCGTGAGGTGCGTGTTGGAGGTGCTGTAGAGTCCCTGTACGTGCGGTTGAGCCCGTCACCAGGCCCACAGCTGCAGCCTTCAGTTCTACCTGGTGCTTGCTGTGACAGGCAGGACTCACAGGAACCATTAGTGTTGCAGTGGCCCTAACCCATGTCCTTCCACTGTCTCCCTCTGACCCGAGCAAGCCATTCAGCCTCCCAGTCTCCGAAGCTCCAGTAGGAAGAAATTGAACCCCACACAGAGTTTTCAAAGTGGCATTTCGAGGATCTTAGCAACGGATTTTGGAGTTCCACAAGTGGTTGATTCATTTTCAATATGTGTTTTTCCACATACATAGATTTCATGTATCACACGCAAATATTTTAACAGCTCTATTGCAATAAACTTCACATGCCGTCTGTTTACTGAAGGCCTGTGAACATACACTTACTGTACACTCATGGAGTTATGTAACCATCACTGCTCTCTGATTTTAGAAAACTCTGAGCACTCCCAAGTGAAACCCTGTAGTCATTGGTGGTCCACATTACTTTATATCTGTGGATTTGCTTTTCTGGATATTTCATCCAAATGGATGCCTAGGCTACTCTGCTTAGCAGAATATCCTCAAGGGTCATGTTTAGCACATCTCAGCGCTTTATTTCTTTTTAAGGCTGATTAAAATTCCACTTTATTTGACCATTCATCAGTTGTTGGGGACATGGACTTGTGTGAATAGTGCTTCAGGCATTCCTGGAGTTTTTCCGTAGCCATGTCTCTGTCTCTCTTGGATCAGTCATATCCAGCAATGGAACTGTTGATTGTATGAGGTAGCCGCTTAACATTTTAGGGTATAATTTATATGAGATTATGCGTATAACACACACATATTGTGAAGGTGAGTTTTAAATGTCAACTTCCCACAACCTAGAATCACCTGCTTCAGGGTGTCCTGACTGAGAGATTGCCTAGATCAGATTGGCCTATGGCTTCATCCGTGGGAAAGATTGTCGTCCTAATTGCTATAGGAGGACCCAGCCCACTGTGGGCGGCACCATTCCCTAGGCCAGACCCTGAAGTGTAAGAGTAGAGAAAGATAGCTAAGCAAAATGCAGATAGGCAGCATAGGTACACTCCTGTCTCTTTGCTGTGGACTGTGAGTGTGACTGACTGCTTGAGTTCCTGCCTTCTCCCAAAATGATGGGCTATAACTTGGAATTATATACCAAATAAACACCTTTTTTTTTTTTTTTTTCTTAAGTTGCATTTTCAGGGGAGGGGGAAGGAGGGATCAGGGTTTGTTAGAGCAACTTTAATGACTTTAACAGATGTAGAGTTGTATATAATGTGTTTTTAAAACTACAGTAAAATGAACTAAATCCTCCTATTATATAACGAAGCCTGACGCTGGTGGCCACTAATTACTTAACTAGCTTTGCACTAATTAACTCATGCTGCCAGAGTAGGTGGAAGATAAGCAATTACGCTTCACCTCTCCCATTTACTCAAGTGAATTGGATCCTAAGATGTTTGAAGATGGCCCCCATAGGTATCTACTTATCCATGTCCGTGGGGTTATATACCTACAGCCCAAGCAGGACCAAAAGAAACAATTGACATTGCTGGCCTTGGACTCAAAAAGCCATCCTTGCCTTTAGCTTTTCACGTCTGTTTAAATATCAAGAGGGGTCTGCAGACAGGGCTCAGTGGTGAAAAGCACTGGCTGCTCTTCCAGAGGAATACGTCCAATTCTTAGCACACACATGGTGTCGCAACTGTATGTAGCTGCCCTCCCAGGGCTTGGAATACCCTCTCTGGCCTCCCTGAGCACAGACACACATGCATAGTACACAGACATGCATGCAGACAAAGCACTCATACAAACAAATGCAAATAATTTAAATATCAGAGAACTTTAAATGTTATAGCCATGATTGAGCCCTAGGTAAATATCACAGCAATTATGTGTATGAAGTTTGGAATCCTTTTTCTTTTTTTTTCTTCTTCCTTCCTTCCTTCCTTCCTTCCTTCCTTCCTTCCTTCCTTCCTTCCTTCCTTTCCTTCCTTCCTTCCTTCCTTCCTTCCTTCCTTTCTTTCTTTTCCTTCCTTCCTTCCTTCCTTCCTTCCTTCCTTCCTTCCTTCCTTCCTTCCTTCCTTCCTTCCTTTTGTTTTGTTCTTTTTGAGGGGGTTCTTGTTGCTATTTTGGTTTTTAAGACAGGGTCTCTCTACACAGCCCTGGCTGTCTTGGAACTCACTATATAGACCAGGCTGGCCTAGAACGCAGAGATCTGTCAGCTTTTGGCCCTCAGTGCTGGGATTAAAGGTATGTGCTACTGTCCCCAGCCTGGAATTGTTTTATTCTATTTATTTTATATTTTGGAAGTAACCTGTAAAATTTCGTTTAAGGTAGGGAAACATTTGGCTGCTGAAAAGTTGGAACACCAGCATGTCAGCTGACTTGTGAATGTCTGGCTTTGCCTTTGGCCTCACTTTATGGTGGCCTGGCCTTCTGCAGGTTTGATGGCGAGTGTACACATGTGCATGTGTGTGATGTGTGTAAGAATGTGTCTATGTATAAGAATTCATACCTGTGTGAAGCCTGCAGCTTGAGCCTGTGTCTTCCTCAGTCACTCCCAACCTTAAATATCTGGAGTGGCCCTCTCACTTGCGGCAGAACTCACTAGCCTGGTGAGCCAGCTTGCTCCAGGGATTCCTTGTCTCTGCCTCCTGACTGCTGGGATTACAGTCAGGCCACTATACCAATGTGGCATTTATGAGGGGGCTGGGGATTTGAACCCTATCTTCATGCTTGTACATGAAGCCCTTTACCTAACACTGTCCCCAGCTCTCCCCAGCGAGGCTCTTCTGACTCCCGGGACTGTTGCGCCCCATCCTGCTTCTCTTCTCCAGCTGTTGCTGTTTGTGCTGTGCTTAAAGATGTGTTGAAAGCCCATTCCTCCAACATGCTAGTCACTGAAGGCTTCTGAAGAAGGAAACACCAGTTACGCGTCCTTAAGGCATCTGCAGTCTGGTTAGAGATAACTGTAAGATAGTGAGGCCAGAGTCATCCAGGGTACAAGTACTAAGATGTTAGTATTCCCAGATGTCAGCAATATGCCAGATCTTGTAGGAATTCGGAAGATGCCAAGGACAGCTTCCTGGAACAGGTGGCACTGAGCTGTGACTGAGGAGGAAGGTGGCATTTTGGTAGGTGAAGAGGGTGCTACCAGTTCTTTTGAACTAGGATTAGGCCACCTGGGACATCTTTTACCCCCGAAGCTACTGCAGTGCCTGGTCCCAGTTCAGCTTTCAGCAAAAAGCGGTAAACGTGAGAGGTCAAAGAAAAACAGGCATTTCACAAAAGGTTTCCAGAAAGGAGTGGAATGCTCCAGGTCCCTAGGGAGGAAACTCGGGGAACGAGGAAGAAGCGGAAGGTGCTGTGAGCTGTGTGCTGCAGTTCATCTGAACGGCTCCTAGGATACTAGGATCTAAGGAAACCCGTCTATCTCAAATTTGCTGTAAGTCATTGACTGCTCTTTCCATTGCTGCTGAAAACCCTTCAGAACAGAGAGAGGTCAGATTGGGAGCCGAGAGAGGGGTGTCTGTGTATGTGTGTGTATGTACTAAAGGTCCCTGGACAGCTCCCCAGGTACTCACCTCCTGGCAGGTCTGCCTTTTCCATCTGTATCTTCCATCTTTGTACAAAAACCTCCACAGAGCTGAGCACAGAGAAACATACGTGTGAGTCTGGCTTGCGGCTCTGTAGCATCAAAAGGCGTCTTCCTGTGACTAGTAAGCTAGGAAGGGTGATGTCCCCAAGGCTTGGGACATGGTCAGGCTGGGGTATGTGGCAAGGGGGATGCAGAATGAAGCTGGCTTCTGAGAGGGCTGGAAATGAGGGCCTGGGCTAGTCCTCAGCGGTCTCTGAAGATGCGCAGACGGGGCTGCCACCAGCTGCTGCTGTATCCCCCATTCCTGAGGCCCCAAGCCCTCTTTGAGACCTGAATTACAGCATGTGCATGTCTTTTCTGTGACCAACATCCTTTCCGTACATTTTTGCATATAGCCAGGGTGGCCGCTGGGCCCTTGTCTGTCCTGATCCCATCTAGAGCTGGCCTAGCCATTCGATTAAAAGCCTGTCCACCCCTGGGCTCCTGTTGGTGTCCTTACTGAGATGAGACTTTGTTCCAAGGGATTCCATGCCTCACCATTCATCAGGGTGCTGCCTCACTAGAACCTCCTGCCACAGTCTGGGCCTCTCTCTTTCTGGCTACATTTTGTCTATCCCATAAGCCTGCCCTGCCCTGCCTCCTCCATACCTAGACTGTTCCAACTGTAACACCTGTTGGGGGTGCAGGGCAGGGCCTTCCTGCCTGGCTTGGGGAACACAGAGTGTGGCTCCTGTGATCTCAACACCCTCCCAGAACATCCTGACCTTTGCCCTGGCTGCCTGGGCTTGCGTTCAGTCTGCAGGGCTCTCATCCTCGCTGGGTGACGGTAGTCTGGATTTTGAGTGCTTTTTCCCTCTCCAGTATTTCCCTCCCAACCTTATTTGGCTCCCACTTGTCACCTCTGTCACTAAAGGGGGATCCAGGATTGTTCCGTATCGAGATTGGTGCCGCTGATGTCATCACCTCCATAAAACCTGTCTGGAGCCTAACTTTAAACTCAACCTGTTTGCTTCTCCTAGTTTCACCCTTCTGTGCATTGGTGAGGGTGTCATCTCCAGGTTCTGCAGGCAAGGAACCTTCCCTCCTACACAGGGCTGAGCGATTTAGAACCCAGCCGGTGACCCTGGGCCAGCCTCTGGACCTCCTGACTCTCAAAAATCTTCCAGGCATCAGGGTGTTTAATCTATCCCAGCACTGAGGAGGCAGAGGCCTATTGACTGCCATGAGTTCCAGGCCAGGCAGGTCTCAAAACGAAACAAAACAAACAAGCAAACAACAACAAAAACAACCAGAAAAACAAAAGCTGTGAGACTGGGCGGGTACCTTCACAGTGATACAAACAGTGCCCTGCCCACCTGCTTCTCAAATCTCCCACTGGCCGGCCCAGCAGAGGTGTTGAACTTGTCCCAGAGGGAGTCACTGTGGCCTTCCACTGATACGATACAAAAGGCCCGTGTCACATTTGCAGGGCCCGGGTGTGTAGGGCAGCCTGCAGGGCTGGCAGTGACTGCCTGGCTAGGTAATGACCCCACTCACAGCTGGTCTGCTCCAAACAGCTAGCCATACTCACTGCGATGACCTCACGCCTTGATTTTCTAGGTTTGGACAAGTCTGCTGAGAACCCTTGAAGCCAGAATAAACCAGCCACACGCATTTGTATCCTCTGCTAACATTTTGAGAGTCTTTCTTTCCCACCTAGAACAATGTAGAAACAGATCTTATTTGGATAAGCCATTCGACAGCTCTTGGTGTTTTCATTTTAATTTGATTTCTTTGCCTGATTCATCAGCTAGATAAAAATGAGGTTGGGATCAGTTTTGTGGCTTGTTGTTATATTAAAAAAAATATCCCCCTGGCATTGGGCAGAGAGTCATCTTGTTGGTGTGCTCCTACTGTAAGGGGCAGAGCAGATGGCAGTATTTTGTTTATCCTCTTGATGCCTCACTTTGTGGACAAAGCTATTTTATGGCCAGGACTCATAAAAATCAAATCAAATCAAATCAAATCAAATCCAGGCAGCACAGTTTGGGAGGAGGAAGACAGACAGAGACCTCTATTCTGCCATGCCACGTGGTGGAGGCGGAGCAAGGTACCCACAGCCCTGCCCTCTACCCCATGGCAAGGGTGAGCCACACACAGCCCTGCAGACGACCCTGCCCCCACAGACCGGCCCTCCAGCACACAGACAAAGGCTGTCACCCAGGGTCCCACCAGCCCCGTGGCCAGCCAGCAGCAGGAGCCACCGGTGTGTGTGTGTGTGTGTGGTGGACAAACGGGAGAAAAGAAGTGGAGCAGCTTGAGCATATGAGGAGAGATGGAACTGGAGACTTGAAGGTGGAGAGGAGCAGCCTGCTGTGAGTGGCCAGCCCCGCCACCTGGGTCCATGGTGAGGGCCCAGCCCAAGCTACCGCTGAGGGCCATGTCTGGGGCCGTGGTGAGGTCCCAGCCCAAGCTGCCACTGAGGGCCATGTCTGGATCCACGGCTACACAGCGGCAGGAGTTGGTGTTGATGTCCACAGTTCATAATATGGCTAGAGAACATGGGACATCCCTGGTCAGGGCAGCTGCCAGGATGTCCAGGGGCTGTGCAGAACTGGCCCTGCCCCTCACTGGCTGTGATGCTCTGGAGGGCTGGCTGCCACTTCTGAAACCACAGCAGCACTCAGGAGAGCAGGCCCTGCACCTCAACCAGACAGCACGGGGGAGCTGGCTATGGTGGCAGGGATGTGGGTGAGCCAGCCCCAGAGCCTGAGTGTGGGAGAGCTGACCCTGCCACTCAACTGCCGTGGGGTGGCACAGGTGTAGAGGAGATAACCTTCCCTCCACCTTTGGCAGGCAGAAAAGCTGCCCACAGAGTCCTGAGAGCGAGTAAGCTGGCCTGCCCCTCACCAGCTGCAGCACCAGGGAGAGCAGGCCCTGCCCCTCACCTGAGCAGCACGGTAGAGCTGGCTCTGTTGGAGGGGGTGCAGGTGAGCCAGCCCCAAGGGTGGGAGAATGGAGAGCGGGAGAGCTGGCCCCTCGCAGGCTGCAGCAGTTGGGAGAGTGGACCCCACAACTTGACTGGGCAACACAGTGGAGCTGGCTCCAGAGTTGTAGGTGCGAGTGAGCTGGCTTGAGGTCATGAGAGTCGGAGTGTGACCCTGCCTGCTGCTGCTGGCAGCATTTGGTGGCCTAGCTGGCGCAGTGCTGGAGAGCTTGCCCTGGTTGTGTGGATAAAGGAGAGCCAGTACATTGACCTGCTGCAAGCCCAGATCCAGGGCTCTATTGGCCCACCCTAAAATACATACCATCTGGGAACGGTTGGGATGTGTGAAAGGGCCAGTCCTGCTGACCCAAAGCTGCAGGATCTCCACAACACAGAGCAACAACAGGGTAACCGGGAGGAGTCCCAGTGAGGATCCAGTATTGATGGCGTCACGGAAGCCAGGGCAAAGGGGAGATAGGAGGGCGTGAGGAAACGAGTGAGACTTGGGTATGTGATGTGAAACTCAAAAAGAACCAATAAAAAGTTTTTAAGTAAAAATCTTAACCTTGTGTCTCTTTTTTAAAAGTTTGATGTTATAATATAATTACAACATTCTACCTTCCCTTTTCTCCCTCCAAGCTTCCACATACCCATCCCCTCATTTCTCCAAGTTAACAGCCACTTTTTTTCATTGTTATTATATGTGCATATGTATATAAATACAAACTGCTTAGTCTGTATAATGTCATGTGTGTGTATGTTTTCAGGGCTGAATGTTTGGCGTTGGATAATCAATTGGTGTACTCTTCCCTTGGGAAAAACTTCTCTTTTTTATAAAATCGAACCTGTTCTCTTTCTTTTATGAGGAGCACCCCAATAGCCCCTGGGGGTTTCTAATCACTGTGGTCTGTTTTCAGGCACAGCTCCGTCTTTAGGAGAGCCAGCTGAAATCTAGGAAGGAGGTTGGTACATGCAGCAAGCCGGCCGGGAGCCCTTTGCCCAGAGGATGGGCAGGAGGGCGTCGGCCTGACTGGTTCTGAGACTGTTGATGCAGCCCAGGCACTACACTGTCCTGTCAGATTCCACAGCTACACCCTAGGTGTCCTCCACTTGTTGCTAGGAGAGCAACTGGGCTGTGCTGGGCTCACGGCACTTCTGATGAGGCTTATTTCTCTAGCGACAGGACAAAGCGTGCATTTGATGAATGAGAGCAAAGGCCATTTGACTTTACAACTTAATCCTGTCCCAGGGAAGTGCTGTGATAGCTGCTAAAGGTCCTCTGGAATCCTGGCTTTAAAGTTCTCGGCCCTGACCAGTATTAGCTTAACTTCCTTGCTGAGTGCAGCACGAGCTCAGGGGCTGTGGTCCTCAGTAGTTGAAAACCCGTGGAAAACCAAGGAAGCAACAGCCAAAGGTTCGAGGCTTGGTTTTGCTTTGAGAGCCCAGGGTTTGCAAAGCATCATTTCCAAAAGAGACGCACGAGGAGTATCAGGTGCAGGTTTGTATACGGCTCTGTGCTTAAGGTCTCCTTTCAGGAGCAGCAGGCTTCTGTAGTAAACCAGCCACAAATGGCAGAAGGATGTCCTGTGTTTTAGGACACTGCACCCTTTTTTTTCCTCTCCCAGAGTAAAGACTGTCCCTGATGCAGGGTGCATGAGCCAGGGCATGGGGCTTGCACTCAGGAAGGAAAAGACCTTCCCACATTTACAAAGGGGTTTCTCAGCTGCCCAAAGGCCTGTTCTGCCTTCTAGGCTGGCAAGCCTCATGCCTTTTTGATTAAGCAACCCCCAGGGCCTGAGACTTTTAAAGTCTTTGAGTCTGTAGAGGAGCCCGGGACTGCAAGCTCCCCTAGTTTGTAAGGTAAAGCCCCACCTTTCCCCGTTCCGCAGTGGGAAACGTTCCAAGAATGGGCTCTGGGCCTTGTCAAGCAGAATGGCAGCTCCGACACCAAACATTGCTCACTACCTGTATAGAGAGGAGAAGGTCAGGTGCCATTCTGAGAAGAGAAGTTTGGGACTACCCACCTGCCTGATGAGGGAGTTCTGTCGCCGGCCAGGCTTGATTGAGCACCTGTTGTTTGCTGAGCCTGGTTCCTTCCCAGGAAGACCCAGGAGAGGAAGGCACAGCCCTTCCCTAGGCAGCTGTGGTGGTTTGAATGAGAATGGCTCCCATGAGTGCTTATTTCCCTGTTTGTGGAACTTTTGGGAAGAATTAGGAGGTGTGGCCTTGTTCGAAGAGGTGTGTCTTGAAGTTCTCAAAAGCCTGAGCCATTTTCAGTTAGCCCTCTGCCCGATGCTTTTGGGTGGAAATGTGAGCTCACAGCTCCTGCTCATCGCCATGCCTGCCTCCCGCTGCCACGCTCCCTGCCCTAATAGACTCTTCTATAAGTTACCTTGGCTGTGGTGTCTTATCAGAGCAATAGAACATTAACTAAGACAGAAGTGCTCTGCCTAGTGTTGTTTGGTCTTGGGTGTGGGTGGGAGAGTGTTCAGTGGACTATGACACAACACCAAGGCAGATAAATGATATGCTTGGGATCATCTTGAGGATATACTGAGAATTTATTTTTATTTACTTTTTGTTATAGCAACTGTCTGAACGTATGTGATCACTGTGTCCTCAGCTTGTCCCATTTATGTAATTAAAGTCTCTGCCCTCACTTTCCACACCCTTCAGCAGCCAAAAATGTCGCCAGGAACGTTGTATAAGTGGGTTCCATGCAGAAGGAGGGAACCTCAAGGCCTAGCTGTGCCCCAAGGTCCCAAGCTGTCCACCTAGCTGGTGTTTTGGTTCCAGAGAAAACAGACCTGGGTCCTTGTTCTTCTGGTCCTTTGTGTGTGTGACATGTTACATGTATGTGTATCCTTCATTCCTGTTGCTGCCTGGAACTCACCAAGTCCTTCAAAGCCTCAGTTCTCCAGGCTAAATGGCCTGCTTCCCTTTGCTCGTTGACTTTTGTAAGGTCTCTACGCGAGGATGAACAAGGCAGATCATTGCTAAGGGGTAGTTAGAACCACTTCCATTCCACGGGTGCTGATGCAGGAGAGTAAGGGAATTAACTGGAGCTCATTCATCCTTAACTACAGCAGGATGTTGGAGGTGACCTTTAGTGGGATCAACTGTCCTGCTCATTAGAATCCCCTGGTGGATTAAAAAAAATCCTTTCAGCCAAGCCCAGACGAGTAAGTCAGACCCTGGAGGCAGGCCCAAGTGGCAGGCTTTTCCAGGGGCAGTCCAGCATGCAGTGAGGCTCGAGTGTGTTGGTGTAAGGCACCTTCCTCATCTTACACAAGGACACAGACCAAGGCCCAAGTGTCAGCTTTTAGAACACCACAGTCTGATCCTAACTCTTGGACCAGGTATTTCTACTCCTTGGGCAGTACCACTACCTTGCCTTGTTTTTCTAAGAGAGCCACCAAGATACTCTGGCCACACCTGGCTTCTGCCTTCTACCTCACTCTCCCAGGGTCAGAGTCACTGCTGACCAGGATGAAGATGAAGACAGCACAGCCACTAGGAAGCCTTTCAGAACGGCCAGACCACAGTGCCCACTTGCCCTTGGGACAGTTACTTTGGATGGATGGCAGCTGTTCCTGCCCTGGAGATGGGGGCAGTGGCTCTGTTATGCTTAAGATGCTTTAGGGATGTTGGCTCTATAGGGATTGCCTTCTGTTCCAGGCCTCTGTACCCTGGCTTTGCTGTCTCTTTTCCTACTTCCTCTTAAGCCGTCAATGTATGCAAATGAATACATTTGGTCACTCTGTCCATCTCCAGTCCCCGAGGCATACAGTGACTTCCCTGCAGATGAGCTGTGAGGGGCTAATTACAAATAATTTGGTTCATGTAGGTATATTCAGACATGTAGGTGGACTGTCACGGATGGCAACTCCTTTCCTGCGCAGTTGTAGTGCTTTGAGATGAGTGCAAAAGGCTTTCAGGAAGCTGGCTAGCACGTGGCTGGGTTCCCTGTGGCTGGCGTGGCAGGCCCTTGCTGTAATTACTAGGCAAGAGGATGGCCTGTAGATGCATGTTCAGTGTGCTAGTCCTGGGTGCTTTGATTCGGTGACGTCAGCATGTGATGCTTCTCTTTGAGCCTTGCTGCTCTCTTATTAAATGTCTGTGTGGTCGATTCAGTAGCTTGCTATTGTGGGTGATACAGTAGCATGCTATTGTGGTCCAAGGCTAAGCAGTGTTTATCGGTCATTAAAATCTGCAAAGACCTTTGCTGGTCAACTGTGTCTGTGATAGAGGGATGGCCCAGTAATGCCTTAGTCTGGGAGACAAATTGCAGGGTGAAAGTGGCTGGTTAAGTTGGCTGCCTGCCCTTGGCTACCTCATCCTGAGGCTTCCTGAGGATTGAAGGTGAGGGAAAAGACGTCACTACATATCTGGGAAGGATCTTGCATGAGATGAACACCTTGGCTAGCTCACGGGACACACCCTTCCAGTAACAGGTCTTCACCGTGCTGGTTTGTCATGGTGCCATGTTACAGTGTCTTACCGTGACTGGCAGAGGTTGTTTCCAGGCTGTATATCTCAGTCTCAAAGAACATTCATGCCCATTGACTTAAAGCAACAGGTGAGCATTCAAGTTTGAGATTTTTCTTTCCATTTTAAAGAACTGAAGCCTTAAGAGTGTCTGTCTGCCCATCTGTCTCTGTCTGTCTGTCTTATTTACACTGCTATAACAAACTGCCAGAGACTAGATGTCTTGTAAATAAACGAAACGTGTTTTCACACAGTGAGGGGCTGGAAGCCTGCAACCAGACGATCTGCTAGCTTGACGTTTAGATTGGTGAGAGCCCTGTTCCAGATTACAGATAGCTGACTTTTCCACACGCCCTCCTCATGGGGCACAAAGGGAATTGGGGTGCTTTCTTGAGGCCTCTTTTATAAAGGCGCCAAATCCCATTCCTGAGGGCTCCTCCCTTGAGAGCTAGCTGCCTCCCAGAGACGCCACTTTCTCACCCCATCGCAGAGTGTTAGGCTTTCCTATGCCTTCGGGGTGGGGAGCAGATGATTTAATGTGCATGTGTGACTCTGTTCCTGCTCTGCTCATGAGGAAGATACCCAATGTGCTGACTTTAAAAGACAAAAAAGAGCAAGTTCTTGTATAGAAGAAGATGTATTCTAACTTGATGTGCTCCAAACATGTGCCCTTCTTTTCAAGAGTGGGAAGAAGTCAGCGGGACGTAGCTTATCCACAGGAGCACCACTGCACTTAGGTGGGACCAGCCAGAGTTAGCGCGTGGAGAGGCTAGGGTTCACTCGCCCACCTTTCCCAAGACTAACTGGGATTTTGACAGGCTGTCTTCACTGATGGTGCAGATGCTCAGAGCCATAGCTGCAGGATGCTGTTAAGGTTTCCGAAAGCTGAGCTCAGGGCTTGCATATTCCCCAGTGAATTGGATGCCTCTAAAATAATTCCTACACCTTGGGCTCCCACGTAAGATGGCTGCGTTTGGCAGCTGTGGCTGCCTGTTGATGACCTGGCCAAATCATGTGGACAGAAGTTCCGTGTTCCTTAACCACACTGCAAAGCTGTGGGTCCCGGATGTCACCAAGACAGTGAGGTCATGCTAGGAACTTACTTAGTGTGGCTGTTGAGTGAAGATCTGAGACAACCAAGCTAAAACAGTTTATAGTTAAAAGAAAAAAGGAAATTTTGGATGAACAAAGAATATTTTATTTTTAAATGATTTGAGTATTAAACGTTAGGTCTTGGAAAATTAATAAAGCCTTTGAGTAGGTTGGAAAAATGATTTTTCTAGCTGTCTTATAAAAGAGTGGCTGCAGGGTAGTTTATATATGTGGCTTATAAAAGAGTGGCTGCAGGGTAGTATATATATGAGACAAAGGAAGCAATAAACAAATAAATAAACCTAAGCTACATCTTTATTTGTTTGTTAGAATAATCCAAAACATGATTGTTTATTAAGATGGTTTGTCATGTTCTCTCTCTCTCTCTCTTTCTCTCTTTTTATTTATTTATTTATTTATTTATTTATTTTGGTTTTTTGAGACAAGGTTTCTCTGTGTAGCTCTGGCTGTCCTGGACTCCCTTTGTAGACCAGGTTGGCCTCAAACTCACAGAGATCTGCCTGCCTCTGCCTCTCTGAGTGCTGGGATTAAAGGTGTGCACCACCATACCCAGCCGGATTTGGCAAGTTTTTAATGTAAATGTCATCAAACATTATGAAAAAACAAAACAGCTTTTACATTTAGTCCTACTTTTCGGGGAGTGATAAGGTATCAAAACTTCCCTTCCATCCTCCTCTCTCAAATCACTGGCCGTGAAGTGGTTTCATTTAGATGGATTTATTTAGAGTCACCACCAACTCTTTCCTGCTGTAGCTATACCAGATATTCTGAGTTAAGTAGGACTGGTTCTTACTTCAGCCTGGCACAAGACACTAGCTTGACGGATTTGGCCAGGGGCTATGCAGTTCTTCAGCTACTCAGAAAAGTTATTGCTCTGCGTGATCTCGCTGAATATCCATTTTCACTGGCCTCTGAGGTTATTCACAGCGGGTCCTTTGTTTCCAGTTCTCTGGAGGTGCCATGATCTTCCTGAGACTGTAACTTTTTTTTTTTTTTTAACAACATCCTAATGATTTTAAGGTTCTTAACAATACAGTTTGAGGGCAGGACAAGAGAGTGCAGGTGGTAACGCACTTGCCATGCAAGCATGAGGACCCAAGTTCAAAACCAGTGCCCATGTTTATGTTGAAAGCTGGGCAGGCTGGCATGTTCCCGTGATCCTGTGCTGATGAGGTGGAAATAGGAGGCTCCCCGGAGCCCACTGGCCAGCAGCAGAATCCGTGAGCCCCAGTCCTAGTAAGACACCTTTATCTGACGGAAAAAAAGTGGGCTGGTGTGAGGAATGGCACCCGAGGCTGGCCTTTGGCCTCCACATGCACGCACCCACGTGCACATGTGGACAGACACGGTACACAGGTGATAAAACACGCTTTCAAAACTGAATATCCATCACTTCCTAATTCAAATGATGACTGTCTGAATCCTTAACCGTGTTACTAGCGCTCCGGAAATCTCACAGTACCCCAGTGGCCCCGGGCATTGTAAGGGCCATCGTGTGGGTTTTGTCCTGGGGAGGCGACTGAAGCTTGGAACAGGCCACCCACTTCTATAGTTGCACCCAGAGGGCCTGTCCCCAAGGGGCAGGACCAAGATGCAGGCAAGCAAGGTGGCCCGGCATCCCCTGAGGTGCAGGAGCACAACAGCCCCTTTAAAGACAGCTTTTGTCTAAACGTATTGTTGCTTTATTGGTTGTTGTTATGGGGGGTAGGGCAGCTGCACAAGTGCCACCCAGGACATGTGGCAGTCAGAGGACAAATCTGTGGAGACCATTCTCCGGTCAGGAGTGGGACTTAGGACCCACTGAGCCATCTCACCCTTTCTTCTTCTCTAAATTTCTTTCATTGTTTGAGATCATAAAACGGTGGCGTTACATCCCCCATCCTGTCACTTTCTCCAGATCCTCCCATATAGCCCTCCCTGCTCTGTTTCTAGCAGATGGCCTCTTTTTAAAGTAATTGTTGTTACATGCATGTATATGTGTGTGCATATATACGTGTGCGTACATATTCCTAAATACATAACATAAACAGGGCCTGCTCGGTCTATGTAGTGTTACGTACTGTCCTCATGTTTTCAGGGCTGGTATTGGGGAACCAGTCCGTGTGCTCCTCTCTGGGGAAGACTTTTTTCTCCCACTGTCCGGCCTTCTTTAGTTGGCTGTAGTTGTTTGTGTAGGTAGGGTTGAGGCCTCCCCGCCCCCACTGTTGTTGTCCTTGTTCAGCTCATGTTGTGGCCGTCACGTTGGTGAGACTTTTCGGCTGTAGCCTCTGACAGTCTTAGGAGACAGTCTCACAGCAGACTCCCTGATCCTCTGGCTCTCACAGTCTTTCTACCCCGTCTCTTGAAGCGTTCCCTGAGCCTTAGGTGTGGGGTTGGTTTCTGTGTCCCTTGGGACTGGGTTCCACAGTTGTGTGTTTTGATTGGCCGGGACTTTCTGTAGTGATGTCTGTCTGCTGAAAAGAGGAGTTTTCTTGGTGAGCGGCAAGAGCCACACCTATCTCCTTGTAAAATAAGGACAGGTGGTTAGAATGTACGGTCAGGGATGACACTGTTTGTTGTTTGTTTTCTGACGGTCACAAATTCACTCAGTCGTTTGATCAGCTTCACTGTGCAGTACTCACGTCTGGCTTTTGGTCTTCGTAGACGGCGCCTCATCTCCCAGAGATCCTCTTTGGAGACCCTGGAAGATATTGAGGAGAATGCCCCGCTCCGGAGGTAAGTTTCTTCATGTTATAACAGCTGGTGGCACAAGGCGACTCTCTCAGTTCTTGATCTTCTGAAGTAAATTTTAGAAGACTATAACTCCCTAAAACAAAGAATTCTCAGGGTAGAACACCCCCAACCGTAAAGACATGTGAGCTGGCCAGTGTGCCTCCAGCTTTGGTGACTCTTTTTCTTGGGGCTACCTCTGTGGTTGGTGCCAGGAAAGGCCTCAGCACGATAATAAATCTGCCGTGTCTCAACCCCAGCTGCCCTTCGGGTCTTGAAAATGGCTTTTAAGGAAGCAGGGCCCCTATTAACCCTGGCGTTACACAGCACTTAAGAGCTTAAGCCTTACTCTCAGCAGGAGAGGCCACCAAATCTCCTCAGGAGGTGACCATGACGTCACCCCCTAGCTAGTTGATGGGGGAACCTGGTGAAGACAGTTTCAAGGGCTCCCTTGGGTTTGGAAGCATTCCTTTCCATTTTTCCCTGCTGGATTAGGAAAGTGCTGGTGAGGCACATTTTTGGGATGACAGCAATTGCCTGTGACTGGCAGGCCTCTCTCCCCCAGTCCTGCCCTCTCTGTTGGCCTGTATCTGTGCAGAGGCCGGGCCAGGCCTCCCTTGTACCGGAGGGAACACTCACATGTTGGGTC
This sequence comes from Meriones unguiculatus, assembly GCF_030254825.1. Lineage (NCBI taxonomy): Eukaryota > Metazoa > Chordata > Mammalia > Rodentia > Muridae > Meriones > Meriones unguiculatus. Next base: position 74,767,964 of record NC_083350.1, on the reverse strand, counting down.
TTCTCCCTGCAACTCCAAGCTGGAGAGAGAGAGGTGTGTGGGTCAGTTCTTTGAGTGAGCCAAGGCCAGAGGCGACAGATGTTTGGGCTTCCCAAGGACTATGAGGCAGTTGGCGGACAGGGCTGTGGGAGGCTGGGAGTGCCCCTGTCCTGGCATCGGCCCTTCCTGAACCTGCGCCTGTGTTCCATCCTTGGCTGCGTTCCAGGGCATAGCTTCCCCCCTGAGCCACTGTGGAGGGCAGGGTGCTGTCCTAAGAGGGCTCCTCGACAGTCTGAGAAGCAGAGGATGGAGACACCCCAGATATCAGGGGATAGTGCTTCTGATCACTGACATCATTCGGAAGGCCAGGGTTGGACAGGCTCATCTCTCCTTTTGAAGTCTCTGGAAATACACAGAGAAAAGCCCAATGGACGTGTTCTGTGAGGCCGTCTTACAGATGGGGGGTGGGGAGCCATTTCCCTCCGGGTGACACGCTTCAGTTCCGCTAAAACACACGGCTGGGAGCTGGCTTTGGTCCAAGTTAATTGAGCACGGAGGAGGGAGAACAGTGCTCTCAGGTGGCAACAGGGGGATTTGGCCTTAGAGCAGTCAGGTCATCTCTGCCAGGTACCCCACCACCCCACTTCCCCACCTGCAAACAGGGAGAGCAGTGAGGAGAGGTGAGGAGCGAGTGCCGGGTGCTTCCAGAACCCAGCACTCACAGCTGAGTGGCAGCTATTGGCAGAAGAACCACGGCCAATCAGTGCGGAGATGGAATTGCCCCCACTGGCGTTCAGGACAGGGCTATGTGTCTCCAGGAGTCTAGAGGGCTGAGGGAGACTTACACAGGGCGACGAGTGAAAACAGCTTATTTATTCTGCCTTAACTGACTTCTCCCAAATCGTACTTACAGAATATTGTCTTGAATTTCGAAGGAAACTTGCATAAATGCAAACAGCTGAAAGTATCCTTAAGTTAAGGCGTTTTTAGAAGTCTTCATTCCTTCAAAGGAACTTAAAAAGCAAAACAAAAACAGACAGGCAAACTCAGCTCCAGCGAAGAACTCAGTGGGTAAGGGTGCTTGCTCCAGTCCTCATGGTCTGAATTTGGTCCCTGGGACCCATATAATAGTAGAAGAGAGCAACCCACAGGTTGTCCTTGATCTCTACACAGCTACTGTGTGGCTGTGTGCCCCATCAGTCAGTACATGCATATGGACATGCAAACATCCACCCATCCATGCATACAACATACATACATACAAGCAAATAAGGTAAGAACAAGAAGGTGTTCCTATTTACTTAAAAGTGTCTTGTTCTCAGAAAACGAAGTGATGTAGGCGCTCACTTGGCTTCAGGTAAGCCTCAGCTTTCTGACCTGTAAAATGGGAGGCCCAGATAGACTGATCTCTGAAGATTTTTTTGCAACTCTTGACTGGAAAAGTCCCAGTAGTGGTGCTGAAGTGTTCTGGGAACTGCGGGGGTGGAAGGCTCCGAGCCTAGCTTGCTTTTAAAAAAGCAATTGCCTCCAAGATGTCTGTTAAAACCTCAGCACAATTAAGTGAATCCTCTCATCAGTGCTAACAAGGAAGAGCTAATCTCTCACTGAATTAGATTTTAATTTAATTCTATCCTAATTTAATTTTGCATCACACAAAGTGTATGCTTTTGAATGGGTGTTCACATGTTAATTCAGGCGGCTTCGTGAATTAGGCCTTTGCCTAACCTGCTGTCACCTGAGGCCCAGTATTCCAGGTTCCTTGGCAATCGTTGCCAATAGTGCTCTAAAAGCATGTCTTCCATTTCCTGGTGCTTTGGTTGAACGCTTTCTGAAAAGCAACAGAGCAAACGCCTTGCTGAGTAGAGCTTAGGTTGGTGGGGCGTATTTGCAACTCAGGTGCTGACCTCCAAAGCTGTGCCTTTTAGTTATTTGCTACTGCCTTTCTCACAGGTTTTTTTGTTTTTTACTTTACATATATGAGTGCTCTATCACATGTACAACTGCATGACAGGGAGATCAGATACCAGTATAAATGGTTGTGAGCCTCCATGTGGTTGCTGGGAATTGAACTCAGGACCTCCAGAAGAGCAGGCAGTGGTCTTAACCTCCGAGCCATCTCTCCAGCCCCAGCTAATGCCTTTCTCTTGCATGTCTTGTCAGTGTTTCCTGGGCACACCCAGGGCCCCAGCAATGAGAGGACTTTGAGGAGCTCGCCACCTGCCCGGTGGCCACTGGCAGCACATGAGGACACCCTTTCTAGGTCCCTGGTGCAGCCTCAGTTGGCCTGCTGCGGCTCTGGCAGCCGTCAGCACCCGTCCTGCTTTCTCTTAGGCTGACTTGTTGGTGGGTATTAGAGCTACCGCTGGTGAAATCATTATTGCCGTTGCCCCCTTCTCCAGCTGGCACTCACAGCCACCTGTGGCCCTGACTTCCGGTCTGCACGGCAGCCCAAGGAATGAGGGTCCCCCTGTGCAGGCACCAGAGGCAGGGCTTTGTTCTGTATCCCCGAGGTGGGAGAAGGGTGCAGGGCTTGTCCAGTGACAGGCCTGCTGAGCTCACCACCTGCTCCCCATCTAGCTCTTGGCCGGCTTCCTCTCAGACTGGCTGGCACAGAAAGCTCTGGTTTGGGGGTGGGACAGAGCGAGGACAAGGACATGCTTAAACCTATGGCCTGCCCAGAACCTCTGGGGCTTCTCTTATGTTCATGCTTCAAAGGTTCTGTTCTAACCAGCAACCCCGCGTTCCCAGAACCTTCCCTGTATCAGACGGGGGGAACCATGAGAGGCTTGTAGAGCTAAGCAGGCATTCTGGAGGCAGCATGGGGGCAGCTGGGGGTTCTGGGTCTATTTCCAGAAAGCAGTCTCAAGAAGGCAGGTGGAGGCTCTGTGTGCCCTCTTAAGCCCTAGAGCTAAGAAATCTGAAGTCTGCAGAGTGGGGATGGAGCTGATGGTCACCCTCTCCAGTTCTGCCTTTTCTTCATTCCTTCAGGCAGCGCTTTGCAGGGCTTCGTAAAAAAACAAAACAAACAAACAAAAAAGAACTCCATTTAAAGCTGTGGATTCGGAGCCTTTAATAAAGGCTGCTGTTTTGAAATATGGAGGTGCTTTCCCCACACCCAGCTCACAGCTTATTAATAATAACACTTGAAATTTGCCTGTGACTGAGTGCATGGGTGTGTTTAAGATTTATTGAAGTGGCTCACTTGCCGGTCTACGGAACACACACATTTGTATATATTCACTTAATTCTTACCCAGTTAATGGCGGTGGGGATTAGGAGCGTGGCTGATGGAGCTGGTTGGGAGCCTCGAGTGGCCTATAACCCCAGAAGCTGTGGGTCAGAGTTATAGTAACTTCAGAATAGACGGTTGGGAGGAGCGAGGCCTCTGCTGACGCTCTGCCCCCACTGGGATGGACGGTGATGAGAAGTGGGGCTTTCCTGCTCTGGACACGCAGCCCATGCAAGGACTTTTCCTAGTAAAACCCACTGAAATACATACCTGACTGCATCCTTTGCTTCAGTGGGATTTGTTCAAGTTAGGTTATGCTTTTAAAATGTGTGTGTGTGTGTGTGTGTGTGTGTGTGTGTGTGTGTTTTAATATATTGTGATCTGTACTCTAAGAAAGGGCTTTCGTAGATGGGGATAGGCCTGCCCCCACCTGGAAATTGCCCTGAAGGAGAGTAAAGACCGGGGCTGCTTTGTAGCTCTGGAACACTTTGTCCAGTTCCCACAGGTGCCACACCCTTTCCTCCCTTTGCTGCCTTACCTGGTTGTTTTCAGATGATGCCCTCCGCTCAGCATGGCTTTGGGAACCTGCACACTGCTTTTCCACAGTTTGTTTTGGAAGTATGAGGTATGGGCATCGAAATCCTATAGCAGGAGCCATACTCTGGAAGGACTTAAATAGGAGTATCATGATTCCCTTTGTCAAGAACAGACAAAATTCCAGCTGCTTTGTGGCTGGGGTTTTTGGCTTCAATAGTGGTGTCTGTGTGGTTTCGTAAGTTAGAATTTACCAGGTTATTTCAGCAGTCATTGTCCACAAGTAAGCTTCCTTCATCTTGTGGTCTGTTGGAAGCACAGGAAGTGATGCTGCCTGCTCTTGGGAAATTTTTTTTTTTTAAAAAATACAGGACACTTTGGTTCAATAGATGTTTACTTATTAAAATTTATTCTGAAGCAATAAAATGAAACAGCAACTAGCAGGGTCCTGATTCTCATTCAAATGTAAGATGTGACTTCCCAAATGGAGTCAGGAGTTGGGGCAGCTGTCCAAGGTTTCAGGCCAAATTCCTACTACAGAAGAAAAATGATTCAGGGTTGTTTTTAAAATGAATTTTGAAAAAAAAAAAAAAGAATTTTGCATGTTATCCCTCCAGCCCCAAATCTTAAATTTACAACGTTTGGTTCCCCTTACCTGTGTGGATTTAGGATCTTTCTTTTAGGATGCCGACAAAGACTGAAGTCCTTTGGATCTGTTTGGTTACATTATTGTAACTGGAGACAGTAGTTTTCATTAGCTAGCTTTTCAGAGACTCATATAAAATGTTGTCAGTATTATGAAGGAAATTTTCTGTCACTGGGTTCTTAAAGTTTCCTTGCTCCCGGCTGTATTGTCTGCACTAGCCACCCCCCCAACTCCTGCCTGCCACAGGGTGACTCAAGCCATTTGTCTGGTCTTTCCTTCCTGCCTTTGTGTGGAGATGGCTCAGTTATCCAGTAAGCAACTGGTAGTGTTTTTAAATGACTTTCGTTTGTTTGTTTTTCTTTTTTCAGATGTCGAACACTCTCAGGTTCTCCCAGACCAAAGAACTTTAAGAAAATTCATTTTATTAAGAACATGAGGCAGCATGATACCAGGAATGGCAGGTACCACACTGGCACAGGGCTGCTGGGCTGCTGGGGAGTGGGGGGAAGCGCGGCGGGCGGGACGGGACGACCGTGTGATTAATGACCAGAGCTGAGCAGGGCTAAAGCTACACTTTCAAAGCAGACACCGCATTCGCAGGCATCTCCAGCTCCTCTGGAATCACCCAAAGGAATCTGGAGAATCCGTGTCTTAAGGCCTCATGAGAGCCTCGGACCAGCAGCTAGCCAGGATTTTGATGAGGCACAAGTACATTTTAAAGAAAACTCTGAGTAGAGAAACAGTTGCTTTTACTTTGTTTTTCTGTTTTGTCAGATTTTCACTGTTGACCAGCTCTGGGCTGGTCAGTAAAGGCTGCCAGATCTGTGCCTGAACTTGGCTTTGGCTGTGGCATAGGCCACCCTTTAGGAGGGTAGAGTCTGGACTTTGGCTGCTTCTGGTCCTGCTGACACCTACCGGAAAGCTTTTTCCATCCATTCATTAAATAACAATTATGGTTGAAAAGTATACAACCTTGATATTAAAACTCTCCAGAGGATAGATAGGCTGGAACTCTTGTCAGCGTATGATCCAATGGCTGAAGTCCATTCATTGGAGACCTCTGTGTCCACTGATGCCCCCTGGCCCTTAGGGATGGCTCCTTTTAGCTGTCACGCCATCCCAGAGCAGAGGGCCTGGTGTCAAGTGCTTGTCACTGATGTGATTTCTAGACCACGTGGTCTCACTAGCACTCTTAATTCTTACAAAATGAAATTGCTGAGAAGTCTGTCAGTGAGGCTTGTTAGAACCCAGAATTCCTGTGACCGAGGGTGGGAAAGACAGTTTACATTTTATGGAGTAGCATCAAGGAGTAGGGTTTTAAAGGCCTACTTTCTTGAGGCTTATACCTTTTTTTTTTTTTCTATTTTGAGCCTTATCAGGACAAGAAGCATAATTTTATAACAATTGTGATGGTTTCAGAACAGCACAGCTGAGGTATCAAATCCTTTTTGCAGACTTTAGTGTGGATCTTTCCCTTACGGCTCTCCAGGCAGAGCTCACTAATTGTAAGACTCCGCCTGAATTTTTGTTTTTACTCTGATGCTCACTGTTGCCTCAAACTATTGTGCCACATTCATTCAGTCACCATTTTTATTTTCTTTTGAGGCTGTTTTTTAGTGCCATTTTTAAACTTTATTTAAATCTTTGTGTTTTTTTTCCATCCTGCAATTTTTGTAACCCTAACATAAACAGAGAAAGGCTGTAATTCCCGAATAAAATCAATGATAAAGGCTAAGAGAGGAGTCCGAGTGAAAGGATTTCACTTTCAATCCTGACATCCAGGCACAGCATCTGAGGTTCCTCGGCATGGTTAGTGAGAGAGAGGATGTCGCAGAAGATCAGTAGAGTGAGATTTCTAGTCACAGTGTAGAGCTGCCTCCCTCCATGCCCTACCTGGGAACTGCAGTAACAGTTAGGGTCCTGAGGGGCTGTGGGATCAGAGGTTCTGATAGTGAGCAATGAGCTGGTGTTGGGGGACTCAGCCCCCCTGAAGATCTGGGGCAGGTGGTAAAGGGGGGATTCAGAGCTGTAAGAACCACAGGCTGTCGGGGCTCTCCCTGCCAGGGTGAGCACATGATAGGGCCAGAGGGTCCCCTTCCTCCCTGGGATTTAGCAATAAGGGTAGGCAGATAGTCCTTCTGTGAAACCAAACTGGAAAGGAAGCTAGGAAGAAAACAGGATGGCTGAGGTGAGAGAGGGAAGTTTCCTTGGGGGTTGGGGAATGGGAGGACATGAGCTGGCCCTTCAGAAAGCAGAGCGGCAGCTTTGCCTGGCTGCAGGAGTCTCACGGTGGATGTGCCCAGACATGTATGCAGGCCCTGCTGGGCTGAGGGACCTCTAGTCTCGTGCTTTGAGGGAGCAAGCTGGTGCCCCTGCCTCAGTAGAAGGGTGAGTGGCTCAGGTCCCCAGCAGGCTACCTTCTCAGCAATAGCGATCGCTGCTGTGGTATGACCCGTACCTGCTTGGCCGCTGTGCACAATTCCCAGACCTTCTGGTGATTGCCCATAAGTGCACAGTCTACTTTCTCAGTCTGCAGTACACACCTGAGGCCCTGGCTCTTCTTCTAGAAGAGACTCCCTTAACCGTAGTCTGGCAGTGACATAGAGGCCTTATTATTGAAGACAGTTGGCATCTCACAAAACAAGCAGGGAATACCAGCACAAGACTCTGAGCCAGCAGTGAGTGTGAAACATAATTTTGAGACAGAAATGAAAGAAGTAACCCAAAGCTGAGAACTACATACAATGGAGACACTATTGTAGCATTGGAAAACAAAGCAAACACGAAAAGCCAAACCAACATGAAACCTGAGCTGGCCTCAGAGTTGGCCGTACCAAAGTGCCTACCGAGAAATAAATCTCTGGGATTGAGGTGGCTTGCTCTGTACTGGGGAACAGCATCCCTCTGCGACAGCTGGCCTGGGAGGTAGCCGGAAGCATGAGGTTGCCGCTGTGGGTTCACATTTGAATTCTGGTAAATTCTGTGAGAGGTTTTTGTGCGAGGAAGAAGTACAGAGGAAAACAACTGAGCACCCTCCTCCAACTGGGCAAGCTAAGAAGGACAGACCCCTGACAGAATGACAGGCCAGCCCCTGAGAGAGGAGGAAGCCGGGAGCCTCACGTGACCCTGGGGACAGTCTTCCCTGGCAGGCGCGTGAACTGTGAGGCAACCTGCTGCTTGAGGTCACACAGGAGACAGGTCTGCGCTCCAGCCCTGGGGAAAGGGGCCCAGTGTGGGTTTGCAGCAGGAAGAGAAAGGGGTGCTGAGACTAAGAAGTGGACTCTTGTGGCAAGAATTCCATTGCCAAAGAGTTGATAAAGTTGCGCCTGTCACAAGGTGGAAGATGAGTGCTTTCTGAGTGCCAGTTTCTCAGAATATGTTTTGTTTTTTAATTAACTCAAAACTCAGCAGGTAGCCTGGCATGGTGGTACACATCTTTAATCCCAGCACCCAGGAGGCAGAGGCAGATGGATCTCTTTGAGTTCTAGGCCAGCCAGGGTGACATAGTAAGACCGTGTCTCAAAAACCGATGCCCGCAGTAAGCTAGCCAAGTGTGGTGAGGCATGCCTGTAATCGGAGCATTTGGGAGGGAGGGCAAGAGAATCACACGTTTGAGGCCAGCTTGAGCTATGTACTGAGTCCCTGGGCTTACTGGTATACTTCTGCCTAGCATGTACAAGGCCCGGAGTTTGATGCTCCGCACTGGGAAAAAATAACAACCCTCAGTACTTGTGGAACACAGGAGTGTAGGTGCCTTTTGAATGCATTGTAGTCATCAAGACTAGACTCAAGGAATGGAAGGAGGCAGAAATACAAATAATCATGGCTAGAGCACTTGCCTATAGCATGTATGAGACCCTGGGTTCCATCCCCAATAAGTAACCCTCGGGCTGATTTTTCTAAGGAAGACCTCTGTGATAGACAGAATAATGTCTCGCCAACTAAGGTGTCCACCCCCACCTCCACACCTGTGAGCACAGACGGCTGCGTCACAAGAAGGCTTTGAGGTTGCTGATGAGCTCACCTTCAAATTGGAGGTGATGACCTTTATAATCAGAGTCCTTTCAAGGTGGAAGAGGGAAGCAGGATGAGGGCTGTGACGTTCATTTGCCTTGATTGGCTTTGAAGGTAGAAATAGGGCCACAAGTCAAGGAGTGCAAGTGGCCACAAGCAGCTAAAAAAAGATAGTTCTCCCCAGGGGCCTCCAGAGGACACCTGCTCTGCCGACCCCCACAGACCTGCCTGAGCATCCTGCCCTGTAGGACTCGATGATGATACGTTTGTGTCGCTTTTAGCAACCAACAGTTACTAAGGGCGCTAGGAAGTGAATGAACTAGTTAATCCAGGTTAACAGAGCAAACACTGAAAAGAGGGAGGTGGGCTTACAGCACAGGTGTGTGATGGTAGAGCCATCTTCATCATGAGAATGGTGGGAGCTGGCGGTCCGTGCACTCTACCCCGGCAGGCCATGGCAGGCCTGGAAGAAAGCCACAGCCAGCCTAGCCATTTCAGCGAGCTCCAGGTTTGGTGAGAGCCCCTGCCTCAAGAAATAAGGAGTCACCGAGAAAGACCACCTCTGGCCTCCACATCTGTACACACGCATATCACACGTGCCAAGAAGAAGGAGAAAGAAGAGGAAAGCTCGGACTCTTGTACGTTGTACACGGTACTGTGAAGTGCTCTAGTTGCCATGGGAAACAAACAGACGCCGCTCTAACAGCAGCACATCAAGGAGCTGTGACAGACAGCAAGGTGTGTACATACCTAGAGGAGGTGGAAAGGATCCAAACAGGCATTTGTGCACCAGCACAGTTTTCTTCATGGTACCCAAGAACTGGAAAGAAGCCAGGAGTCCGTCCAGGAAAAAGCAGAAAAGCACACAGAGGGTGCTGTCCAGCCATGAGCAGGAGCAGCGCATTCTCCCAGTGCAGCTAACGTGAAGAGAGCCTGCAGCGTGAGCAGATTAAGCCAGACACAAAGGTCAGACGATGCAGAACCACATTTATATGAAATATGCTCTGACTCAAGAGAAACAGAAAACAGATGCGGTTTGCAGGGGTCATGGGGAGAGGGCACAGGGTTGGGGGTGGTGGAAAAACTGTGAAAACGGTGATGTGTGCACACATTGGGACTGGACTCAGTCATCTCAAGTTGCACTGACAGACTGTCTAATGGCGTGTGTATGTTAAAAAAAAATATATATATATATGTATAAATATATATACATACAATAACAAAACACTGGCAAGAGGGACAGGAAGTTAAAAGCCATTTTTAGCAGAAGGGAAGGAATAGGGACTGTGTTGGGATTGATGGCACAAGGTCAGCAGAGGTCAGCTGCTGACCCACTTACAGCCTCTTCAAGTAGAACTGGGAAGCGCAGAAACATAGCAGTGTGCCAGCCACACAGTAGGTGCTTACACTCACTGAACAAAATGAATGAGGAGGCCTTCTGAATGGACTAGATGCTGGGCATGGAAGGAATTAACAACACGAACTGATCTGAACACTGTGGAGGATTTTATTTTTAAGTTTTAAGCCTAACACCAGACAGATGCTGCCTTTGGAAAGTCAAAGGGGGCTGGTGGTGGCGGTGGAGGGTAGATTTTAATTATCAGCCCAACAAGCTTCAGGCTGCTCGCTGGCAGAGATGAGGAACAGATGGGGCGTGTGCTTTAGATGAGCGCGGAGGTTGCTAGCCATCCACACGAGTTCACGGAGGAGAATCTTGTTAAATTAGCTTAATTTCCTCATTGATGGACTAACTAGGTTAGTAAATTAGGAGACTGCCATAGACATTACATTTCTTGATTTCAGCAAAATGTTAGGCTGTTCTTCATTACAGCAAGGCCCAGTGGGCGGAATGGGGAGGGGGGCCGGGGGCGGGAGATTGCCTACAAATGTGCAGAGGGGGACTGAGGAGAATGGCTGTCTCTACAGAAGGCTGTGGGGAGCATGGTCTCTTCTGTGGAGAACTGAAGTGGGAGAGCAGGGTCAAGCGCTCGAGGTCAGCCTACAGAGGACCAGAGTGGAAACTGCCTGGTACAGGTGGGAGCTGAGGTGCCCTTGCTTCATCCACCGAGAGTTAACTTACCAAGAATAAGCGAGGTTTAGTCCTGCCATCAGTTATGGTACAGAGAGATGCCATGTGAAAACGCTCTCAGCATTAAGATGGACAGCATGCTGGCTTAAACAGTGAGGGCTAAGCTTGCCTGCCCTGATGGAAAGCGAGCCCTGAGACATGCATGGCTTTTGTACCCAATTAGAGTCTGTCTCAACAGTCCCATTGTGAGTGACATGAGTGTCACATTTTAGGATGCTAGGCTTGAGTGGCCCCACGGTAGCCAACTGCTTGGAATAAGCCACGCGTGCCTGGACACCAGGTACACTTGTAGGAGTCTGGCTTGTCTTCTTTTTCATAGTCCTTAGTCCATTTTGGATATAGCTTAGTTCACACTGCTGTGCCAGCCATGCGGTGGGCACCCCCCCCCAATCCTTGCCATTGACTGATCTGTTTTAAGGATGGACGTAAGAGTGCTTGTACAATAAGCATGAAAGCCCAAGTTAGAATCCCCTGGACACATGTAAAATTCATGTACAGTTGCTCCTAGCTGTTACTCCCAACATCACAGGGCAGAGACGGGCCAGAGACCTCAGTGACTGGCCAGCCTAGTCAGAACAGCGGGCTTCTGGCTCACAAGAGTGCTAATGACATTTGACATCCTCTGTTCTGGGCATATGCACTCCATGCGCATGTGCATACCTCTCTCTCTGTCACACACATACATACACACTTAAAAAGAGAGAAAGAACGAGGGTTTGGTGGAGCTCTTCCCCACACCCCACCGTGACAAGCTGTCTTGCAGTGGGGAGCTTTTCACCTCCACCGCCCTTCAGTATAGCTTTCGCCGTCAGGTGACCGCGCTGAAGTTTCACCTTTTTTCTAGCCAGCAGTTTGTTGCCTACGTGGGATGTGGTGGTGACTGTGCGCAGGCCCATGCCCCACACCCTCCTGGCCCCTGTTCTGTGTGGCTCTTCTGGGACGCGTCCCTGAGCAGAACTATGGTCCTGCTTCCAGGGGTCAGAGGCCAACTGGAGAGAGATGATAAATGGTTTAATATACACCAGAAATGCAGGCTAGAAAAACCGAGGCAGCGTGTGAGGGGCGAGGGGGGCGTGCCTGGGGGAATGCGTGCAGTGGAGGTGTGAGGGAGGGGGCAGCCAGCGGAAGAACATTTACGTGGATGGAGGACATTCCATCTAGGGTGTTTGAGGAACCATAGGAGAGACATCGAGGTGGGACAGAGTGAGGAAAGAGACGGGGGTAGAGGGGCTAAGGTCTGAGGAACTGCGGGTCCAGGGTGTCCGTCCACCTACAGAGCTGGCAACACACGTGAAGAGGCGGGGTGGGGGGTGTCACCTGGCTTGTCTTTGAGTGCTGTCACTCGAGCCAACCAGAAGCCAAGGACAAAGCATTGTGGGTCACATAGGGTAACTTTTGTAGATAACTAAAGAGTGAGTCTATATGGTCTCTTTAAAATAAATTCATTTTGATGTGAAGTTAAAAAAAAAAGCAAAAAAACCTCAAGGTGGTAATAAGCCGTCCACAAATGTGGGTGGCAGCCCTTTGTAGACACAGCATTTGTGGAGAAAGGTGACCAGCTGCCTTGAGCTGTACTACGCTGGGGTGGGATGGTTGCCAAGAGGAGCTGTCAATCATCACCAGTTCCTGTCTTCATCGAGATTCCTGCTGTGCACCAAGAGAGGAGGTTAAACATAAGTCCCAGTCTTCGGGCATAGATTCGTTGGGCTGATGATGGATGCTCACAGAGCCTTGCAGGACCGAGGCTACCTGGTGCCGCCTTGAGAGCTCTGTGCTGAGCCCTCAGAGCAACAGACCCTGACGCTGAGCGTGAGAACTGAAGGCAGACAGTGGCTGTCCTTTCTCAGCTGCAGTCCTGTTAGGAAAGAGGAGACCTTCCCTCTTGGTCCTTGCAGCCCTGGAGACTCAGAAACACCTGTCTTTGGAGCACTAAGCTGGCTGGCCTGGAATGCCCACCGAGTGTCTGGGTTAGCTGCTCCGTGCCTGGAAAGTGTCACCTCCTGGGACTGCTTTGAGAATCATTTCCTGGTGAGCAGATCAGCTTCCTGCCCTAAGTGGACTGAGTGTCCGAGCTGCCAGGTCCCGTCGTGGGAGGAATTACCAAAGTGATTTAAAAGGACTCAAGAGGGGGAGGAGATAAAGAATGAAGCTGTTGTCTTCTCTCTGAAGTGAACAAGGCAGGAAAAAAGACACAGAGGACTTCGGCACCTTGTACTGTCTTTTTAAAGTAAGCCGACAGAAGAGCAGGAACTGAACTGATGCTGACTTTTCCTTTTGGGACCAGAACTTTCTGGAGGGAAGGGGGCAGCATGGGTCAAAAGGTCGTGAAGGCCGTGCTTGTGATCTCTTCACCCTTAGTGCCTGAGACTAATACAGTCTGGGAAAATGAGTTAGGGGAAATGGCACATTTCAAACACTACAAGCAACCTGATAGCCCCAAGAAGACGCCTCACGCCTTCTACCACTCATCTCCTGCAAGAGTGCAGTCCAGGGGACAGTGAGTGGATGCCAGCCTCTAGCAGCCTCTCGCTCTCCCAAGGCATCCCTGAGGCTCCCTGCCTGGCCCGCTTCCCTGTGCAAGTGAGTGTGGTGAGGACAGGGTGCCTGCAAACCGTCACTCAGACAGCTAAGGCCGGAGGGTTGTCATTTTCCAGCCAGCCTGTCTTCAGAGTTCCTGAGCCAGCAAACAAGGACAGAAGGGCTGACAGAGAAGCAGCCTCATCCCAGCGGCTTGCCGGGGGAGGTGGGAGGAGCATTTGAGGACAGCTTGGGCAACACAGCAGGACCCTGTCCCAAAACAAACAAAACCAGTCTATAAAAAGCACAGAAGTGATGCTAGCCTTCCCTGTGGCCTGTGAGGGTGTGTGTGTGTGTGTGTGTGTGTGTGTGTGTGTGTGTTTCTGTCTGTCTGTCTTTGCTGCTGAAAAGATCATGGCCTGTAGGTCCTTCCTTTTTGCTCTTTTCAGCTAGAAATTTATAGGAAGTAAGTATAGGTTGGGAAACTGTTCTATCTGGACCAAATCTTCTTTGAGAGGATCAGATTTGTTGTTGTTTTGTTGTTAACACAGTCTGTGCAGCCCTGACTGAGTCCAAACTCAGAATCCTCCTGCCTCAGCCTCCCAGGTGCCAGGATTCAGGTGCGCTTGGCCATTCTGGCTGATGGTGTGCCTAAGTGCATTCTCCCCCTGGCTTCTGGATGGCCCGGCCTTGGACTGGCCAGTGGGATGGCATTGCTCAGAGGTTTCAGGCCAGAGGCACACTCACTGTGACTCCAGGTGCTGCCCTGGAAGAGCCATGCAGTCTTCCTAGGAGACCCCTAACTTCTAGACCATTGCATTCAGCACCCAAGCACCCCAGCGTCTCTAGTCTGGGCCGGTGGGTCCTCCTAATTCATGTATTAACACCCTAATCCGCATACCTCAGGGTATAAGCTAATTTGCACATGTGACTGTGTAAGCTGATCGACTTGAGTGCATAAGCCAAGAAGAATGAGGACCTTACAAACAAAAGCCACTGTTCAGGGCAGACCTTCTGCCTTAGGAAGCCCTGAGTTTGGAAGCAACCCTGGGAAACAACAGATGTTATCTTTTCATCCTCAAGGGGTGCGTGGCCCTCGATACACATGGATCTTGGATTTCTGGCCCCAAAACTGAAAGAGAAATCCTGACGTTCAAACAGTGGTGAATGTAGCCCAGGTGGGCCTTTAACTCACTATGTGTTCCAGGCTGACTTTGACCTCACAATGATTCTCCTGCCCCAGCTTCCAAAGTGCTGGGATTACAGGCCTGTGCCATCACACCCAGTTTATTTTTGTAGTCCTCTGTGGACAAGAACTAGAAGCCACGAGTCCAGCTGATGGAAACAGACTTGGGGCATAGGTAACTGAGTTGAGCGTTAGGGTGTCCGGCTCAGTCTGGCTGGGTGGAGAACAGCCGTCCGGCCAGGTATGCAGGCAGTCAGTGGGGATGCTGGTGCGTCAGGAGTGGGGGCCAGGGAGCAGCACTGTTCTGTGCACAGTGGTCCCAAGCTCCTTTTTATTAGCGCTCTGTCTTCATCTCCCTCCACTGGCAGCAGAGGCTTCCATGGTAAGCTGCCTTCACTCACCCTCAGCTCCCTCCTCAGGCGGCCTACCTGCCATCTAGTTTGGATGTTCTTTCCTATGCTCAACAGAACCTCTGCTTGCCCGTCACAGAAGGCTCGCCTCTGTGTCCGTGTGTCAGTCTGTCTCCCACCCAACAGTAAAGTTTGCAGGGATAGGGCTCTTGCCTGCATCGTTCATCAGACCCCCACACTGATTGAAGGCGTGCTTAGGAAGAATCTGTGGAGGGGTGGGGCTAGGAGTACGGAGAGGACAGAAGATCATCTAGCTGGTTTCTCAGAAATCTGTCACTCCTAGATGGCAAGATAAGCCCCGCCCCCAGCACTCAATATGGCCAGGGCTGTGGCAGGAGTGGGGGGCATGGCAGTGAGAAGGGGCGATAGAAATAGAGGAGCATGAAGAACAGCCCCCGGCTGGAATCCGTGGGCTGCTTAGCACAGATCTTCAGTGAGTCATCCCGCTGAAGCTGGACCAGCTGTCTTCCAGCGCCCATGTTCCCGAGGTCCTTGTAGCTCGACATCCTCAATCTTTGGTCTGGATTCGTTATTCTCACCTGCTGAAATCCCACGCTCCTCTAAAGCCCGACGCAGATTCTGAACACTTACACCAGGCTAACTCTGCACACCACGGGCTGGACTCCAGCACCCTTTCCTCAGGGCACCTCCTTCCTGCCAGTTCCCCACAAAGACAGAAGGAACATCGCTGTGTGAAGACTGTTCTTGGAGGCCCCACAGACTTCTGCTTTGCCCTTGCACCGAGATGGGGCTCATCCAGCAGTGAGGGGATGGGATCTTCTGAAGGCGCCTCCTCCCAGTGGCCATTGAGTGTGTACACAGGGCGTACGAGGACATTTCTTGTTGTGGCAGTTTTCATTCAACACTCATTATGTAATTGCCAGCTTCAGGCACAAGAGAAAGGGGTCAAGTCCTTCTCCCCGCTTCTAATTGGGCTTTGTGAGAAGGAAGGAGCGGATGTGGGAAAGGCAGTCTTGAGCAGAGCTGGGGAGAGTGGGGTTTCCAGATACCATGCTGTTCTTTTGGCTCCTGATGCCGGTCTTCAACACTTTGCCTCCTCCGGGGACAGCAAGCATAGTACGCATGCCCCGAGCACCTGCCCAGCGCGTGAGAGGGAGGATAGATCCAGCCAGAAAGGACACAGCCAGATGCCAGCTGTATTCATTTTCTGGGATGCCATGCCGAGCAGTCAGAGCTGGGTGGTTAAAACAACACAGAAGGTTTCTGTCATTTCTGGGGGCTTGGCATGCAGGCCCATGTTCTCCCTGAGGGCTTTAGGGAGAACTATGCCTTCCTTCCATCATCAGCCGTTGGCAGCCGTCCTAGGCATCATGGGCCTTAGCAGCAGCATTCCGTCTCTGTCTCACGAGCGCACGGTCTCTTCCCCCGTGCTTGTCCAGGTATCTACAGAACATTGGTTCCTTGTAAAGACATCACTTCCTGGGCCCACTTTAATATATCATTCATCTTAACCCAATTGTATCTGTAAAGTCCCTGCTTCCACAGGGGTGAGAGCTGTGACTCCACAGTGCAGCCCACAGTGCCACCATTGCCAGTGTCTTTCTCTGGCTTCCGAGGTATGGAAACAGTGAGTCTGGAAAATGTGTCTTTGCGCATGTCCAGTACTTGATATGGACCCCGGACTGTGCTCAATGCCACTGTACTTGTCCCATTGTTACAAGGGTGATATTTCTTTCTCTTACTCTTGAAGCTGCTTGATCATTTTTAATATCCTTATGGGAAATTTCTGCTAATGTGGAGTAAGGATGGAATTTCTCAAGACCAACAGGCTCCTCAGGGGCTGGAAATGGAAGAAGAAGATGGTGTTTTGGCATCAATAGAACATGAGAAGAGCCTGGATGGTATTACACAAGGCTGCCGATGCCGGGCTGAGGGTGTGAAAACGAATTTCTTGAAAAAAGCATGGACATGGAGAATCTGTGCTTAGAAGTTGAAAGATCCCCTGAGTGGCTGCACTGTCCCAAGAGCGTGGAAATGATCCTCTGGATAAGAAGCCTGATGAGCTGCCAGGCATGCTCTGAAGCTCCCGAGGTTTTAGAAAACCTTGTACATCTAGAGGCAGCATGGCCCATAGCCCTGTGGAGCTTTTC
This sequence comes from Meriones unguiculatus, assembly GCF_030254825.1. Lineage (NCBI taxonomy): Eukaryota > Metazoa > Chordata > Mammalia > Rodentia > Muridae > Meriones > Meriones unguiculatus. The sequence goes on along the minus strand of NC_083350.1, from coordinate 74,751,249 downwards.
CCGTTTTTGTTTTTTTCTTGGCAGATGTTTACATGGAAATGCGACCTTTGGTTCTTCACAGCTCCATCTCCCTGGGGTTAACGCCACTGCTGAAGTCCTCATCTTTTATGGAAAGCTTTCTAGCCAGCTGTGCTTTAATGAAGCATCACAGGCGGGGAAGGAAGATGGTGTGAGCTTTCCGTGTGTCGTGTGAAAAGAAGGTAGCGTTTGAGGTTGGGGGCAAGGGTATGCATATGGTCGTTTCAAGAGCCCATTGGAAACCATATGTGATTGTCTCACCCCCTTCATGACCACCACTGTCCAATTTAGTTCTCTCAGGAAGAGCAGGCACCCTTGAGGGAAGAAAACAAATCGGATTTTCCTCTGAGGCATCTCCATTGTGATGGCTGGCCCCTCAGAAGAGCACAGCTGTGAATCCCCACAAGTCCCTCTGGTTCTAAGCAGGACGTACCTCACAGTTGCTGTGCAGGAGGAAGTCTCATTCTGCCCTTGTGGCCGCTGGCCTCTTCTGGCTCTGCAGTCCCTGCTTGGAGGCCAGGTCTACTCCAGGAAATATGGAAGACATGTTCCCAGGAGCTCCAGTGGCAACATTGGTGATCTTGCCATGAATCTACCATGTGCATCTGTCATGGCTTCTTTCTCTAGCCCCTGTCAAGAGCAGAGTCCATGGGCAGGTTGAGCTGAGAAATGGCAGGGAAAGGCTCAAAGATGCGGGGCTTTTGTTTCCCTCCCTTCTCCTTAAGACTGGCCGAGGAGAAAACCACCCTGGTGGGATTGTTGGGAAGCAGTCCATGTCCCTGGATGCTAAACTTGGCGCATGCAACCTAGTAACGCAAGTTTCTGAATGAGACCCATGGCGTCAACATCTCCTAGACCTAACAGTGAGGACCACCCAGGGTGCACCCACAGCTCGTGGAACAATACGGCCCATTTACTGACGGGCGGCTTTGTGGTTGAAATGGTAGAGGGGACTTGGGTTGCACTTGGCATTGACAGGCTCTCATTTTCTTGTTCTATTAAAGATGTCCAAACAAATTTGGTGTGTGGGAAAGAGAAACACATTAGTACTGAGTAATGAGAAAAAATGCTGCCACAGGCAAGCAGCTGGGTTTGAACAATACCCTCTCTCCTCTCCTTCAGGGACATTGATGATGAGTGGGGGCATGGCAGGAGAGACAGTGAGGGGGACGGGGGACGTGGGGACAGGGAGAGCCTCCATTGAGAAAGGGTGCTGGCGGAGCAGAGTGTGGAACGTGGCGCCTCCTCAGCTCCAGTGGTGGTGGTGTGTGTCACCTTCCAGCTGACCTGCAGGCCAGACTAGAAAGTTGCCAGGCAACCTGTGGGTAAAGACAGGCGTGCTGGTATCCAGGAAGCCTGTGGGTACTTAGATAAACACCTGCCGGCAGATCTTTCTGGTAAGTTTGGGAGGTGAATTTTCGGCAAGAAAGAGCAAAGGTTCAAATCCGTGGGCTGTCCCCGAGTCTTTCACGAGCTTGTGCCTTCCTTACCGGCTCCAGCATTCATGACCTGGCACGTGAGCAGTCATTTGAGCCATCTCTGTGTCGGTGTAAGTAAACTTACAGACACAGCTGGTCGGAAGCGCTGGCTCTGGGCTTCACGGGTAATGGTGCGGGCAGGTATGGTCATGATGAATTTTACTCCACCCTTCAGGTCCTGAAGGCCCACTCCTGGCCCTGCTGCGCTGATCACTAATGATCTGCACGCTGCGTCATTTGGGCCGTGCGATTGCTCTTGCAGCTGTCCCCAGCACGGCCTTTTTGTTTCTTTAGTGGCACTGAGGCCTGGAGAGGTTCTCAACAGGAGAAGTCTGTTGCTGAGACAGCCCCACCCAGGAAGCTACTCCATACTGAAAGTGATTCCTACTTAGTGTATCGGGTGGGCTGGGCAGCGTGCCAGGGGTTTTTCTAGAAGGAACTAATTTTCAATAGGATCATTATTAATTTTACCTCATTTCCTTAATTTGTTCATTAATTCCCTCACTCATTTCTTCAGATGGGATGCCATGTAACCCTGATAGGTCTCAGATTTGTTGTATAGCCAAGGCTGGGCTTGAATGCCTGATCTTCCTGCCTCTGCCTCCCAAGTGCTGAGAAAGCAGGTGTGTGCTTCCATGTCCAACTGGGCACCATTTTTTTTTTTAGACGGGGAATTCAAGGCACAGATGAGTGAGACAAGGAACCAGAGCTGGAATCAGAAGCTGGGAGCCTTCTTTGGTCCTGCTTGTGGGACTAGTAGAAAGCTAAAGCCCTGGACCTCCTCCATGAGGGCTAGGGCGCGTCTCGGCAGCCAGGCTGTGTCTCAGGGACACTGGGAGCCTAACCGTGGAGGAGCAGCCCAGTGCTGAATCCATAGCCTTGCTCTAGAACAGGAAACGAGTAACCAGGAGCCGGTTCCCACAGTGCACTGCCACTCGCTTAGAGGGGTGACTTCCAAGTTAGGTTTTGGCTCAGTGAGGGTTTGCCAGATGTGCCTAAGCAGGGCATCACAGGCTAATGAAACCGCATGTATAAGACACAGGGGAAAACTGGCTTTTTTCAGTAGGTGGGACACTGCAAGTATTTTAGCATGGAGACATGATAAGGCATGATAAAACATGATAAGGGAAAAAAAACTGTGTCACTGGTACTCAAGAGGCAGGGCCAGTAGGGGGGTCTGGCTGGCCATGCCAGGGATCAGTCTTCATGCCAGGGCTGTGGGCAGCTTAATATCATGGTTCCAAAACGAGGCTAAGCTCCCCAAGCCTTTATGCTTTCAGTAGTGCTGTTTCTCCTTGCTCGTGACACTGTAGTATTAAAGGAAATTTAAAAAGTAAATAAGCCCAGCATATGAACCGTGCTGGCCTCATGCCAAAAAGAATGGTTTTTAATTTTTTCCACTCATTCCTTCATTTTTTTTTTTTTTTCACCAGCAGTTCCCTTTGGCAAAAGTTATTCTCAGATGGCAGGATAAGTACTTTTGAGGGGTTTTGTTTTTGTTTTTAATGTTTTTTCAAGTGGCTTTGATTGCATAAGAGCATCGTGTAGAACTGTTCCCAGTAGATTCTTCAGAGCGGGGATGGCGGCTAAGACCGATTATGTAATTGTTCCTCAGTCTATTCTCAGAACCTAACGTGTTACCAGGATATGAAAAGCTAGCAACGGTAATGGCATCACAACCTCTCTCCGGCTCACCGTCCGGGGCCCTGTTGCCCTCACATCGTTCACCGTAGGGCAGGAGTCAGTATTCTCCACGTGCCATTGGTCATTTGGCCTGAGCTGGCCGCCCAGGATCCGGTGTGGTGTGCCCCGCCTTCTAGGCACAGCCCGCATCCCAGGCAGCACCTGTCACGTATGGCTGGTCTCACATGCACGTGTTAGTATTTGGGTGAGGAGAGGCAACACGCTTCTACTGCACTGAGGCTTGCATCTTGCAAGAAGAGCAGAATGCCATCTGTCGGAGGAGGTGGCGGAGTTTGCAAAAGCTGCTGTGAAATCCACCAATGCTTCATTGGCTCTAGAACTTTTAGGTTTGTTTTATTTGTTTTTACTTTTTTTTAATTTGGAGTCTTTGCATTTAGTTAGTTGTTTGTTTTTCGTTCTTGTTTTTACCTTGTAGAATAGTCCTTGTCAGTGGCAGAAGATCCTTGTGTAGTGTATTTTCCGTGCTGCCGTACCGAGACGGTACCCGAGTCGGGTATGTATATGCATGCTTCACCGTCCGCTCGGGGCGGACAGCGCGGGCGCCAGTGTGCAGTGTCACCTGCCTTTCTCTGCTCATGAATTTGCCTCGATTTGATGTTACAAATGCAGTGTCTGAAAGCTTCCTCGGCTGCGTGTTTATGTGCTCCCACTGTCTGCCTCTTTCTAAGTGTGCGTTCTGTCCCTTGTCCAATGCTAGAAACTGAGAAAAGATGGTGAGGCCCACCGAATGCCACTGGGCCCCTCTGACTGTTGGGAAAAGGTAGGTCAGGTAAGGACCAAACCCTGTGACTCCACTATGTCCTGTGTCCTGGCTTCGGATTGGAGACTGAGGGGAGAGCTGGGGCTGCCACCGCAGGACAGACACATCACAGCAAGGTGGCACCAGGAGCAAATGCACAAACTTAGGGGCAGGCCAGAGAAACGCTCCTCTCTCGGGTCAGCCAGCCCCACCTTTGACGCTGAGCAGAAAGTAACAACAGAGGCTCAGGACTTGCACTATCACCTCATCCTCGTCACCACCTGCAGCCTCTTGGTGTCCTCCCGTGTGTAGGCCGCCCTTCCCCAACCCCCTGTCTGCAGCATCCCTCTTCTGGTATTTGGGTAGGGCAGGGTAGAGCAGCTCTCAGGTACAACTCCAGGTGCCGTCTCTCTCTGCTCACATGGCTGGAGCTGCTCTCTTGTCATTGTGACAGCAGACACCACTCACCTACCCTGCACTGTCCCCACAAGCTGCCCACAGGCTCGCCTGCTGACCTTGATCTTTCCTGTCTACTGTAGACAGGTCTTTCGTAGCCTGATCAACTTGCCCTGTTCTTTCATGGACTGTGTGCGTTCCGTACAAGCAGCCACTGGTTAGGTGTGTGCCTCACGGAGCACACCCAGAGAAGGCCTTCTTATTTCTCTGTCCCTAGAACAACTTTGCAAAGTAGGTGTTCCACGAAAAGGTAACAGCAGATCTTATAGCGTGGAGGGCTGAGGCCCATGTAGGGACAGCCATGGGGCTGCTGGCTTGCAGGCCATCCCAGAAAGGTTCTCTTCTACCTGCCTTATTTACCTGCCTAACCTGCCTCGGCTACAGCTGTGGTCGTATTAGGAGGGCACCCTACTTTCATGGAAACTAACTTGTGGCAAGGCCCAGAGCGGCCCACCCAAGAGAGATCCTTTTGCGTCAGCAGCTGATGGTTCTTTACGGAACCGGCTTCTTCTGGCCATGGCATGGATGGATCCTGGGGAGTGTCCTCGTCTCTGGACTCCTTTGCTGACCTTTCCAATTAATGCACTCTTTGCCCTGATTTAGCCCGCTCACTCTTTCTGTGTGTTCTACTTACCACGTGACCAGGTTGGGGGTGGAGGCAGTGAAAGATGGGCCTGGTACCCACCCTTCTGAGCTTACTCTAGGGAGGGAAGACATACCAGGTTACGTACATAATTAGTCACCGTTTTAAATAGATGCTGAAGATGTTCCACCAGGTACCCACTGCCTTTCCTGACTAAGGACTCATTCTTTTTCTCTAAGATAATTTGGCTTCTCGGTACATCTCATCTTTGAAGTGTTAGGTTCATTCTCAAAGGGTTAATTTCCATATGTAGTTACCCCTCACTGCTATATCATTTTATAGATACGATCTGTGAGAGCAGTGGTCCCAGACAAGAGAGAGGGAATGGGAATAATTTGTGTGGCCCCCACCTCCTCCATGGTTTCCCCTCCCATGCACACATGCCACACATGCCATGTTGATGCTCTCTGCTTTCCCGAGGGCCACGGGGTCTCAGGAGTTTGTGGACATAAGGTTCCCAGCATGGCACTCGGCATGCTGAGAGGTAAGTGGGGCCCACTGGTCAGAACCCCGTTTTTCTAACAGCAAGAATGGAGAGCCAGTGTAGAGCCCCTGAAGATTTACGTTTCTCAGTCGTTACTTTGTTGATTTGGGTTCTTTTCTCAAAGCCAACAAGAATGCTTGAATGAAGATAATCCAAACCAGCTTGCCATGGCTCCATGTGGCCTTCTCCAGTTTTATATACCTCAGGGAAATGCAGGCTGGCAGGCAGCTGGTGCTGGAAACAGCGTCTGTCCGGGCCTGGTGTCCCTCATGCTGGGAAGGCCTACCTGTGGAATAGACTGTTCTACTGTGGTGCTGGATGAGGACACGGAAAGAACTTTTATATCTTAGACATGAGCAGATGCGAGTCCACCATTTCTCCAGGGTTCAGAGTTGAGGAAACCCAGGGGCTCACCAATGAGTTCTATAACCAAAGAACACAGTTTCTTTGTAAAACCTCACAGGAGGAACCAGCCCGTTGTCTGTAGCAGTTTCTGTGTGCTCCCAAAGCACAAGAGAAACCCTGAGCATGTGCCAAATACGGCACTAGAGTGGCCGGGGTACTCTGCGCCTCTGAAAGTTTAATAAGCCTACATCCTGTTTATAAATAATAGCCCATTTGCTATAATTATCCACTGATAGCTATAATTCCTTTATTAATTGGAAAAAACGGTGCTCAAATAATAACACTATATTAATCTATCTAAGAACATACATGCCCATATGCTACAACAGTATGTATTATTAAATAGTTGTGGCTGTTTTAGTTCATGTACACAGTGTCATTAGATAATGACATTATATAATGGCATAGATAATGCATTCCCACTGTGGAAGATGCCTCCTCATGCTTCCCCAGAAGCTCTTCCTGTGACATAGCCATTGGTCATAGGAGTTCAAGGATGGAAGCCTTCAGAGGTCAGATACTCCTGGCGGCCAAGGGTGTGCGGGGTGGGCTGGGCTTGTGTATCAGCCCCAGGACTCTGAGCTCTGTTTTCTGGCACCCGGTGTCCTTACATGTGTGCTTACATGTGTGGAGTAGGCCCTTTGGGCCTGATTCTTCCAGCTTGTTAAGTGCAAACACACACAGCAGTGACGAAGACGCTGTATAGCCTGGCTTTCACAAGCCGACCCTGAAAATTGGGAGCTCAGGAGTGCCCCTGCATGGACTTGAACATCCTCTGCAGATCAAGCATCTCTCAGATAGGCAGCCTTACCTTCCTGGGTGTTCTCTGGCTTCTCCTCACTCCACCTCCCGTCCTCTTGGCTCCCCCTGCCTCACCGCCTGCTGTGGCCCCAAAGCTTTGGCTTGGCTTTTCCCCTGATATGAACACTTCCTTTGGTACCTGTTAGCAGTCGAGGAAGGCCGACAGATCAGTCTCAGAAGATGTCTCTCCTTTCATTTTTCATTGTTTTTGCATTCAGTCCTTTGTAGGCCCCAGTTTGTGTGAAGCCCTGATAGAGAACACTGCCCCTGAATCTTCATCAAAATCCTTTGCAGCATAAAATCTGTGGCCCCACCCACATCTCCAAGCTCTTTCCCATCTTCATCATCCTGTGTTGACTTTCAAGACCTACTACTGTACAACAGAATTCATTCCTGTTCTTGCAGCCTAGAGAGTATGGGCACTGTTCAAGGCACCGAGCATGACGACCAGGAAAATGTCTCTCTTCTCCTGAAGACTAGACGAACACTGAGCATCAGACAAAACAGCCAATGAACAGCTGAGTCCTAAGCAGTTGCCCAAGGCTGAGGGCAGATGCAGGCCAGAAGGAACTGAGAGAATTCAGACAGGGGTAGAGGAGAATGTGCCAGAGCACCAGGCTGGACGTAGGAGTCCTCAGGGATGTAGAAATGTTGGAGACTGTGGTCTTCCAAGGATGTCTGAGGATAAGCCAGCCATGGCATAGTTAGCAGCCACTACACAAAGAGAATTCAATAGTGCCATGTGCAAGCTGAGATCCTGCTTCTGAGCAGGTATCCCTCCCTGGTGGGAGAATTCGGAAATGAGCCTTGCTAATCCAGCTCATGGGATGTCCCAGCTCTCACAGGACCATCACCTGGCCCTCCACCTCCATTCCCTCAGGGTTCCTCCTGGGGTGCTTGTCTCCAAAGCCACTGTGGGCTTGTTTCACCTGTGTCTGCACTGGTGTGGAAGCCAGAAGCCTTGTTTATAGACTTGTGAATGAGACTCAGCTCACACTCCCCACCTGTCAACTGTCAGTGACTTCCAGAGGTCATACCTGGAAAATTCTTCTTCATGGGAATTTTTAAACTTTCAGGGTTCAAGACATGCACAGACAGGGTGCGTTTTGGCAGTTCTGTGGTCTGGGGCTCAATCTGCGTAGGCTTGAGAACAATGTGAAATACTTAGGGTATGTGTAAGCCACCAGGTTGGTACTACGCTGGTGTTAGGATGGTCTTCAAGATGATTTCCAGGACTTAACAAAAGGCAATGACCTTGGTGGTTTGACAGTTGCCCTAAGGTTCAGACTGCCTTGATGCATGGGGAAAGCTGTCGGAGAGAAGGGTCGAGTTTCTTGCCATTTTCCAAGGCTCTCTAGAAGTTTGTGTGCCGAAGGTAGGAAAACTAAAACCAGAGTAGTGTGCGTTTTGGGGAGGGCCCTTCCCTAGTGTCTCCCAGGTGTGTGCTCCTTTCTTCCATGGACTGGGCAAGACAGGCATTTTGCTTGAGGAGGTTGAGATGCAGGAGGAGTGAGCAAGCTCGGCCGATGGGTGTGAGGACAGGGTAGCAGGACCATGTGTTGCTATGAGTGACCACAGCTGTCGGACGGCTCAGCCCACAGCACTTGGCCTCGGCTGCACCTCCCCTCTCAACCTCCCTGTTAGGGTTGGATTGGTAGCTCAAGAGTTTATGAGTGTCACCCAGGGTTCACATCCCAGGAACCGTGGTGGCCAGTCTGATGGGTGGTGCCTTTCAGAAGGCTGTGCAGGTGGCTCATTCACCCATGGCATTAAATTCTCCGAGAGTAACTCCAGGTAGCTGTGGGCGGACTCTGCCGCTCCCTGCACTGAAGTTGAGCTCAGGGCCTAATGCATGATGGTCAAGTTCTCTGCCACCGAGCCACACTGCAGCCTTGATTGTTTACTTATTTTTCTTTTGAGGTGGGGTCTTGCTCCATGGCTCAGGCTGGCCTCAAACTCAGCACGATGCTCCTGAGTCATGGGAACTACAGGTATGTGCCACCACGCCTGCTCCAGATAGAATCATAAATGAAAAGTAATCCCCCCCACCACCACCTTTAGTCTGAGGAGGTCTGTGAGAAGAGGCAGGAGTGACGGTTCCTGCTGCTGTGTGAAGTGCTACCCACTTGAGCCCCTCAGCACCTTCCCACCTGCCTCCGGATCTCGAAGCGTTTGCTCCCAATTCTAGACCCACTGTGTTAAACTGTTGCCTCTCTTGGGGTATCCAGCACAAGACGTGGCATCTCTTCCTCGATGGGTGACGGGTCTTTCAGAACAGAGCTTTCTTTCTTTTGAACTTATTTTTAATCGTGGGGGGAGGGGCAAGTGTGAATGCAGGGCCTGCAGAGGCCAGAGGCCTCAGGTCCCTGGAGCTGGAGTGATGGTGAGCCGCCTGACATGGGTTAGGACAGGTACACGTCTTTAACCGTTAAGCCATCTCTCTGCTCTCCACAAAGCTTTCTTAACTGCTCCTAAAATATAGTCTGACATACACAGTCGCCTGGATATGACATTTCAGAAAAATCATCCGTCATTATTTTTGATAGCTCCTTTTTATGGACCTTTACATTAGAAACTCAGCGTCTTGCCTACAGCAGGACACCCGTGTGCCATCCCCTACGGTGGCTCTGTAACTCATGAGTGTAGGACAGGGCAGCAGTAGACACTCGGGCCTGAGCTGCAAATACCAGAATCCCTTTCACGGACAGGGTTCTGGGAGGCATTGAAGACCTCCCAGACTCTCCAGAAAGAGACAAAAGCAGCATAGGTGCCAGGAATAGCCCAGTGGGAGGTAGCGCAGCTAGGGTGGACACATGCCACACCCCTGGCCTCTCCCACAGAAACACCACTGCAGTTCCCATGGGGCCCCTAGGCTTGGCCAGGTGTGACTCATTTCTTCCATCAGGCCCCACACGAGCACCGAGCCCTGGCAGAGCCTCGGCCCCTCTGGGGATCCGAAGCCTGTGGTCTTTGCCACCATGATTCAGCGCATCCCCAGAAGGGGTCCCCAAGACAACAGTGACCCCAAGTCCTCCATCCCACAGGTATGTTGCCTTTAGAACAATTGCTGTCACCCAAGGAGGGTTCTGAGCTCAGGGAGCTGTGTTCCCTGGGCCCTGAGTGCAGCCGCAGGAAGTGCTGCCTGTCGTCCACAGCCTTGGGTTGGGGGTGGGGTCAGGAACCCTACTGTGCTCACTCAGTCCTTCCCTTAGCACTGATGCTGGCAGCTCATCCCAGCTCAAACCTATGGTTCCTCTGACGGATCTTGAGAAGCTCTGTACTCTTGTCTCTCTGTCTGGCGCCAGGAATATAATATAACCCCCCCCAACACCTCTCCATCTCAGTCTTACCACCAGAGTTTACAGAGCCACTCAAAATGGCAACCCACAACACGTCACATGAACCTTCTGTCAGGGAGGGTTTCATGTTTAAGTCATGGCATTGCTTTTCTCACTGAATGCTAGGTCCTTGCTTACCCTCTTCCGCGGTCCTGAGCATCTGCACATAGGCAAGGGTTCTGCTCTCCGGCGCCGTCTCTCCTCATGGCATCTCAGAGCCAGCCAGGCGCCTGTAGGTTCCTTGTCCGCTTTCCTTGTGTAGGTGATTTTCATCGGGAACACTGCTCCGTCCCTCAATGATCTCGGCCTCTCCAAACAGCTTTCCCAGGCCTTTTCCCCAGGCCCCTAGCACCTCACCACAGCTTGCTCAGACCTTACCTGGTGTCTTGGCTGAGGCCTGTGGCAGTGCCGGTAGCGTGTGTTTTAACATACTTTAACTCGTGGGTATAAACCACGTCTTGGTTCTCAAAGTAGCTGCAGTGGTCTGCGTGAAACACAGTGAAAGAGCTGACTTGTTTTTCAGGGCAGCATCTCTAAGCTTTGGGGGGTTGCTCATCAGCACTGTGACCAAAGGCAGGCAGGCAGTGTGTTCTGGGGAGAGCAGGTATTCTGTGGAGCCTTTGACCTTACACTTTGTCTTTGGGGACATCTCCAGAGAAATGGAGGAGATGGCCATGAGACAGGCCTTTAAGGGACTGACAAGGTTATCTGACTCGGCCCATGGGACTCTGCCCTTTCCAAATTGCTTCATCAGAGCAACAAGAAACTTGCTAAGCCTAAAGAGGCATAGGGCCCCAAACTACATCCAGCTGCATCTGGTGAACCCCAGCTAGGTCTCTCCTTTTCGCTCACTAGCCAGATGGTTCACCATCCCTACAGCCTGGGCAGACAGAATTTGGCCTCTCTGGTACAGTAAATGACCCACACTGTGCACTCATACCTGGTGCTGAGGTCTCTCGGCTTCTCCTACCTCTGCCTAGGCCCCGCTGGTGTCCCCTGGCTTTCATGAGAGTTGGTTGCCTGAACGTCTCCAAATAGATGAAAGGTTAAATGGTGCCATGGTCCCATCTTGCAGATCAACACGCTTTCCCTTTGGTTGTACCCTGCTCCCGACTAAAGCAAGGGCCTTCTGGGTGGAACCCGGCATAGTTAGAAGAAAGCAGTTTCCCGGGGTCAGCACTGTGGAGAGGGACCACTTCATCCTGGTGTGAGGTGAAGTCCCTGCCCTGGTCCTCTTTCTATCATCCATCTCAGTCATGCCCTCTGGTCCTTCCTTCTCAGCCCTGTAGAGGCCAACACGACAGCTCTGGCTAAGTACATGCATTAGGAAGGTCGTATTGGCCTGCTCGGATTGAAGACAGCTGTGGGCTATGCCCATTCTTTCCAGATCACCCAGGTGTGAGGCTACCAAGGGTGGGTCACGCCTCACCCAGCAGCGTATATGCGCAGTGGACAGAACACTTCCGAGGACACGGAAGCCCCTCCGTCACACGAAGCCGCTGCTCCTTCTCCAGTGGCCCTGCGGTCACTTGTAAAGGATGTTTGATGTGGTGGCTAATTCCGGCAATGCCAGTGAGCTCCACAGAGGCAGCGTCTTCAGCTCACACGAGGCTCTGAGAGCTCGCAGGGCCATAGAGACATCAAGTTGTCACCCGCTCACCTCCCAGTTCCTTCCTGTTCTGGCAATACAAGTTTACATGGAGCTCAAGTCCCTAAGGAGATTAGCCACAAAAGGGCTCCAAAGATGATGAGAACAAGGAGCCCACTCCTGCATTACACCCCCCCTCAGGCACATCCCAGTCTTTAGCCATCTTGGCAACCCATGTCAGTGGGCGCTGAAGCCAGGCAAGGGGTTGGAAAGGAGCTGGCCGCCAGGCAGGTCCCATTGATTGCAGTGTACTTGTCTTTATCAGTGGCCATAATGTCCACATCAGGGAAATACTTAGTGAGATGGCTTGGAGCCCCTGCCAGGCCATGGTGACACCCGAGTACATCAGCGGCAGGTCATTTCCTGTCCAGTCACAGGTAGGTTCTGCCTGGCTCTCAGTGAGTTAGCCACCACTTGTGGTCTCAGCTTCAGATATTTTTTATTGATTGTTTTTTTTCTTCTCAGTGGTACATGTGTGTTAAAGCAAGCTTAGAAAATACATAAAGTCAAAATTAGTAAGCCAAACTTCCTCAACAAAGCTGGTGTGAACATTTTGGTCCATTTTCTTCCAATCTTTTCTTTTCCCTCTATTGCTTTCACTCCTATAGGACACACAGAAGTGGGTTTGATTTTTGTTTGTTTGTTTGTTTTCCGGACCCTGCCCTCCACAGCGTGCTGGTGGAGCACCATAATAGCCCACCCCTGCCCCTCTGACTTTAACATCAAACCTCCTCATTGCTGTGAGCACCGTTCCCAAGGGTAAACCAGCAGCTCATCCTTCAGCGAGCAGTTGCCAAGACCATTATCCACATTTGTCATTGCCTTCCCTTCTAGTGGATCTGTGGTTAGATTTGGAGACTCGGCATAAAAAGACTGGAGAGCACCTTCCTGAACTCCTCCCCAGTTAGTAAACAGGGGAGGAGTTCAGGAACTCCTCCTGTGCCTCTACCTGAGAGCTGTCCTCTCACCCTCCAGCCCCTACCCTGCGCCCCTGAGCTTTGGTGCCCCAAGCATGGGACCAGGAGTGGGGCATTTGGTGCTGCAAAGGATTTGTGGAGTTAGAAATAAAAATGGAAGACAGGGTACAAACTAGGATGACCTAGGAGAAAGGCTCAGGGTCCAGAGAAGGGAAAGGCGATGTGATAGGATGCAAATTTGACCTTTAACTGTTCGCTAAGGTCAGTCCCAAACCAGGAAACCGAGAGAGAGACTCATTTCCTCCAGTGTCTGTCTCCCCTCACACCCTCTGGCCTTTTGCTTAGACGAGGCCAGAGCTCTGGCTTGTGCTTGGGGCTGGCTCGCTCACACGAGAGGCTAAACGGGTGTAAGGTAGCCAACCTCCACTTCTAATACTGCATCCGTTAGAAAGATACACTCCAGCTCCAGACTGCCAGTCGGAGCACAGTACACTAGAACCTGAGACTGTAGGCGGTATGGTAAGGGCGTACCCCAGCTTCGGCCCTGGGCCTAAAGGAATCGGCCCTTCTGCACAAGGGTTCCTGAAATCCGCAGACGTCGGCAGGTGATTCTGTCTCAGTATCTGAACGGAAGGCAGTAATGATGGCCCAGTGCTAATCTGCTATTTGGAGGTCTTGTGAAATCAAAGGAGCTAGGTGATTCTGGTAAAACCAGAACCCTGTGCTACGCTGGATAGGTGCAGACCCATTTGTATGACAGTCCTTAGTTGGTAGCCACTGGGGTCGCTTTCTGCAAACACAGGCGAGTGCAAGGGGTGTGTTCCTGAGCTGTCAGCAGCTTCCACGTGGTGTTTGGCTTTTGGCATGAGGCAGTCAGATGAGGTCATCTGCTTGGGCCCACTTCCTGATCACAGAACAAATTCTATTCTTAGAGAGCTTTCAAGCCGAAGTGTACCCTGCCTGGTCTGGGGCCTGTTCCCTTCCTCCCCGCCCACTCGCCCCAGAGACATCCCTTTTCGTTGTGGAAAATTACACATTCACAAACTGTGTTTCTTTCCTCGCACCGAGCATATTCCCACACAGCGGCTGATTCTGGAATGATCTCACTGGCGAGCCATGCCATTATCCGGCTGTTTATAAGAACTGCCTTTCGACAAAGGTTTTGGTGTAAGCTAAGGCCCCGTCATTGTCTGCGGTTCGCCCTTCTGGGGAGGGCTTAGCCATCAAGTGCTGAGTCTGAGGAGCCAAGACTTCTCAGCTAAAAGCTGCCTTTGATTTCCCTTTTTTCCCCCCTGCCAGCTGTGGCCTTGTTTGTTGACTTTGAACTTTGGTGGTGTAACTCTGCCTCCGTGCAAGCAAGTGAAACCGATCCAGGATGTCCACTGCACTTGAAGGAGCAGTGTGAGCTCCGTCACCGTGACGAATACTAGAAGTAGTGAACCTACGAAAGGAGAAAGGTTGTTTTCGTTTATGGTTTTAGAAGTTTCAGCCTGGGACTGGGGGCTAGTTCATGCGAGCATGAAGACCGGAGTTGGATCCTGGCACTCGCGTGAAGAAGCCAGGAGCCTTGTACATATTTGTAGCTGTTGCCGGGGAGGAAGGGACAAGCGGGGCCCTGGGGCTCCCTCATCAGTGAGCCTAGCTTACCAGGAAAGCTCCAGGCCTGGGAGACACAGGTGGACAGCTCCCAGGGAACAACACACCAAAGTTGTCCTATGGTTTCTACATAAAAATACATGTGTCCACACGGACATTTCCAATCCATGTTTCACTCACACGTGGTGAGTGAAGGTCACCCACGTGCTGGAGCTGAGGCATGGACCTCATGGGTGGCAAAAAAAAAAAGGGATGTGTTCTCAATATCCCCTTCTGGAGCCCACCTCCTGACATAAGGGGCTCCACCACCCCTCAGTGGGGGGCCAGCCCCTAGCCCGTGGCCTTTGGGGACATTCTAGATTGTAACTATAGCAGGCTACAAATGGGGCGGCTTAACCGCGTGTCCAGCCTGGGGTTCCCGTGGTGTGCGATCTCCTAATTAAGACTATTTCCTCTCCTAATCCAGTTTTCAGAGCTCTGCTTTCTCCCAGTCTCTGTTCTTTTTGAAGGGTCTAGAAGCTCCGTTAATATTTAATTAGTTCTTAAATTATTCACACATCCAAGTGTTTGAGCCATTGTTGTCTCTTAAAGAGCAAGTGCCGGGTGGAGCTCCCCAAAGGCTCTGTGACAGAGCCTGGACTTCGGGCACATCACCACAGTTAGAGGTCAGGACAGCCCATCTGAGGGGCAGAAAGCCTCGGGAAGTAGCTAATTGGAGCACATGCATTTCCCCATCTACTTCCCTGGCGTGAGTATGCGATTGTATATATTTTAAAATGATTACCCTGTGTGGGTGCGTGTATGATACGGGGTGTACGTATGTGGAGGTCAGAGGGTCACTCCGTGGAGGCGATTCTGTCCTACCTTTCCGTGTGTTCTGGGGATCACACTTACCTGGTTTCCATAGCAAGCACCTTTACACACTGGCTCTCAATTATATTTTTTAGAGTAAATACTGGTTCATTGATTTTTGCCTCCCAGGGAAAGGACCCTGAACTTTTAGCTGACAGAGAGTCCACCAAGATCAATTCTGTGCATTAATGATAACCAGCTGAGCCTTTTTTAAAAAAAAAAAAAACTTATTTATTTATTACAGTCTACTCACTTTGAATCCCAGCTATAGCCCTCTCCCTTGTCCCCTCCCAATCTCACCCTCCCTCTGTCTTCTTCTCCATTGCCTCTCCCCCAGTCCAGTGATAGGGGAGGCCCTTCTCCCCTTCCATCTGACCCTAGTCTATGAGCTGACCCTTTCAGAGAAGATGGACTTGGGAGTTGGCCATGCAATGGTTAATGGGCAGTAGATAACCTTTGAGACCGAGACAATCTAGGCTGACAGAGGACTCAACAGCAGTGACACATGTGTTTGCTTACTCTGTAGCTGCTGAGGCCAGGACCGGGTTCCCGGGCTCGCTGCTGTGGACTCACAGCACTCCAGGCTGTGGCCCAGCACTGCGAGGGGTCCTGCAGCCCCCTGATGAGCCAGCTTGTTTTCTTGAGGGTGTAACTGCTCTGCGGCTGTCTCCCCCGAACATGCTTTCATATTCCCATTGTAATCCCCTCTCTTCTTCCCTCAGCCCCTTCCCTGTCCCCTCTCCAGCCCCACCCATTTCCCCCTGCTGACTGGTTCAAAAGCTGCTCTTTGTCCTGCATTTGCAAACTGTTTTATCTGCGGAGACTGAAATTGTGATGAG
Source organism: Meriones unguiculatus (assembly GCF_030254825.1). Lineage (NCBI taxonomy): Eukaryota > Metazoa > Chordata > Mammalia > Rodentia > Muridae > Meriones > Meriones unguiculatus. The sequence continues at coordinate 74,735,331 of NC_083350.1, read as the reverse complement.
CTGGGAAGTCACTCTTAAGCTGCCATGTCACATTAGAACCTGAAGTTGCCCGTGGCGCTTCACCCGCGCATCAGCTCTGTCTCCGTGAAAGTAAGATGTTCTACAACTTAAACAATTGTGTTTGTCCCTGGGCCGAAGTACCACTTTCAAGCCTAGAATGTGTAATTCTGGAATGCTACAAGCAGTGCCCAAATCCCCACCCCCTGCCCCCGGCCTTTCTCTAAGACAGGGGCTCCTATACAGGCTGCGATGGCCTGGAGCTCAGAGACCAAACTACCTCTGCCTCCAAGTGCTGGGATGAAAGGCATAAGCCACCATGCCTGCTGCCTCTTTGATTTTTTTTTTAAATAGGTGGACTCTAAGTAAATTAATATTTGAACCCTAAATATATATATCTGGGATTAAAAGAAGATTCTCTAGGCTTTTCAAAAAAAAAGCCCAGCTTGAATCTGCTTGTAACGGCGCTTCAGCCATTGCTCCATATCACCTCAAATACTTGGAATTTAAGGTCAGCATGTGACTCCATGAATATTCTTCATAACCGTGCTGTAAGATTTTAGAACAGGGCTGGAGAGATGGCTCAGTGGTTAAGAGCACTGGCTGCTCTTCCAAAGGACCCGGGTTCAATTCCCAGCACCCACATGGCAGCTCACAACTGTCTGTACCACCAATTCCAAGGAATCTGACACCTTCACACTAATACACATAAAGTAAAATTAAATAAACCTAAAAAATTATTTAAAAAAAATTTTAGAACAGTGATCTTAGGAACTATTGAGACTGTACCCTTACTTCCCTGGAACTTCTGCTTAATTATTTTTAAAGATCCTTTTTTTGGTACATCTGTGCAACCAACTTCTAGTTCCCTTCTGCGGGTACCTCCGGCCTTTCCGGCTTCTGAGACAGCAGCCGTCAGCGCCACGGCTCCATCGCTTTCTCTGTACTCAGAAATGATGCCAAGGCAGTTATCTGTAATATTGGGGAGCCTGTTGTGAAATTACTGCTATTATGTCAGTCAAGTATGGCTCCAAAAGGGCAATTTCCTGCAGTTCATGCTAATATCAGGTTTCAGTGGCATTTATCGGAGCACTTAGCAGGAAAAACCCAACCCAGAGAAGATGGTCAGTGTCCTTGTGTTTTCAGATCCCGACTCTATAGCTACCCATAAATTCAGAAAAGGAAACAGGTCCTCGGGCTGAGGATATAGCTAAGTTGTTAGAATACTCACCTAATACACACAAAGAGCCTGGGTGCGATCCACAGTATCACAGAAACTAGGCATGGTGGTACACACCCTTGACCCCAGCACTTATGAGGTGGAAACAGAAGGACCAGAAGTTCAGGATTGTCCTCTGCTACCTAGTGAGTTCAAGGCTAGCTGGGGTTACAGAAAATCAGATCTTTAAAAAATAAAAAAATAAAAAAAAGTTCAGTGTTCATCAGAAATGTCATAGGCTTTGTTTCCTGTGATAGGATATCCAGGCACATATGTGTATATGTATGTGTTCTTAACTCATTCCTTCCAAGAACCAAGTCCAGCTGCAGTGATAGCATGAGAGAATGCTTGGAAACGTGTATCCCAACCATTACAAAGCCTCCCATGGTCTAGAGTGGCTGCCATCTTGGGTCCCACGTCAGTGAAGATAGATACAAGTGTGCCAGCCACACTTGAAAGGATTCAGTTCTTTCCGTATTTTCTCCTCCCCCTTGCCACCCCCACACAGGGCTGTTGAGAAACTCAGATTTCTCGATACCCTTCCTTTCCAGGCACCAGTACTATATGAGGAAAGGTGCAGGGCTGCGGCTCTCAAACTGTGGGCCACATAAAATACATCCTCCATGTCAGATATTTTCACGACAATCCATAACAGTAGCGAAGTACAGTTATGAGGTAGCAGTGGACCATGTCTGTGGTTGGCGCTCACCACAGCATGAGGAACTGTATTAAAAGGTCATGGCGTTAGGGCCTAGGGGACCCTGTGGTGCCTAGGACCTGGGGGCCACACACCGGTCATTGCTCGCTGGTGAGCTCTGGCACTGCCAACGCCCATTACCCAAGCCCTGTGACTCCCCCAGGCCAAACGATTGCCAGTGACCTGGGCACATGCACGCCGTGAATTCCGACGACAGCTGGGAACACTTGGTCAGGGGGTACTGATAGCGTGTCAAGCAGGGGACCCCATGGGTATCATTTATCTCCCTCTGAGGGTCACCCCACTGCGCTCACTGCTCCCCCTGCCCCTTGGATACCTAGTATAGTTTCCACGGTGGGCTGTGGCCTGAAAGGTAAACATCCGAGGCTGCAGAGAGCAAGTGGCCATACTGCTTTGGGGAAGAAAATGGTGAGACCAGAGCCACGTTTTAAAAATTTATTTTATTTTTATTAATTACAGTTTATCACATCCACATTACTAAATGCATTGTATGTGGACGGTATGGTTTGGTCATGGAGGTTACCAATGAAGTCGGATTTCTTAGCCAGCTCATGCTGCAAGTGCTCAGTTGTCACATGCGACCAGTGACCACTGTGTGGCACATACAGGTGGAGACCATCCAGCCTGGGGGTGGAGTTCTGATGGATGACACGGGACCATCCCGAACATAGTTACCCAAGGCACAGCTGAAGGGTCTTCCATATATAGTACTCACTCAGCTTGGCCCTGGCCATGGCACAGTGAATATTCTGTTTGACGGTATACTGACACAGAAAGCCAGGGATGGAAATGCTGGTACTAGCAAGTCACATGAATTGGCATAGGTGGATCCCTATGGGGAGGCAAGGCGGAGCCTAGCCTAACCTCCGTGTCTTATGGACCCAAGTGGCCCTGGGGCCTTGGACAGCTTCCTGTGTCCATGAATCTCTGGTCTGTGGCTCAACCCATGGGAGGGATTCTGTATGAAGTACATGTTTTTGTTATAGCTTCATTTCCCTGTGGAAACCCCGGGAAGGGCTTTGGGGAGAGACATGGCCATCTTGGTTCTGTCAGTTGTGCTGTACATACTTAACTGCCTGGAGTGAGGACTCAGTAAGTCTGAGTGACAGCCAAAGGCGGTTTGATGGGAATCACGTGGCCCCATGAGACAGCCGGAGCACTCAGAAAATGCCTCGGTTTCTGTACCTGTCAGATATCGTGCAAATGGAGCATGGAGTGAAACTCCTCACCCAGGCCCCGTGAACACAGGCTGGCTTTGGTAGTCGTCATTCCCCTAGGTCTTGCCCACAGAAGATGAGCTCTCCCTTTCTATCACGCCAGCCTTCAAGTCTTTACTAGGTTTGCCTGTTGCGCCCCAATTAGTGCCACGGTGTGCTGGCCTCCAGCTTTGGTTGCTAAATCTTTTGAGAATCCCTGTGGGTAGGGTGTATAACAGGCAGATCAGTGGGGGTGACATTTCTCTGGGATTGGCTAGTTCCTGGGAAGTCAGTGGCCTCGGTGGGCCCTGCTTTCTCTCTCTCTCTAGCATGTTGGGTCTTCCCAGCAGCAGGCTCAAAGTCAGCAGAGCATCCTTGGAAAAGCACATGTATAATCCTAGACAGCCCAGCCCTCAAGGAAGGTGGCCTCCATCAGAGAGCATGTCGGAGAAGGACCTAGATACACGTTAAAGCGGTTCCTTTGTTTAGAACATTCTCGAGGCTCTCACTTGGATGAACTGCACCTCCTTGTTACAGGTTTGGGTCTTGCTCCGAACCTGGGAGGCAGGTACGATGTTGGGAGTTACATATGGAGTGTCTTCAGGAAGTGTTGGCTTATGGAGGGGAGGAGGAGGTGCCCATAAACTGAAAGTTCTGAGACTTGTTTGCTTTTGTCCTACATGACTTTGATACCATTTTGAGCTTTGTGAACCATGTCCTGTCAAGAAAAACGGCTTCAAAAACGTAGTGCTCCTGGGTGTGCTGATTTTGAGGACTGTCCGGAAGCAGACTGCATCCTTGGCTGGCCCATAGATCAGAGCAGTGCTCAGCTCCGTCCGACATGTTAGCTCTTCCTGGGTTGAAAGTGGCACGCTTTTCTTCCTCTTCCCCACTCATCACTCCCAGCCCTTTCTCTCTCTTTTTCTAGATGACCTTTGGCCTTCCCATATCACTTTCTCTTGCTGAGGTTCTGAGTCTCTACCCAGGTCTAAAGTGGTCTTCACTAGCAAGCATCATGTACCAGAGACAGGAGCTGGAAGGCAGGATCCAAACACGGCTGCAGTACAGAACCTGGGGTGTCACAGAAAGGCCTGGAGGCCCCGTTCCATCCCACACTCACTAACACAGGGTGCCTGGACATAGGAGCCGGACTGTAGCAGTGGTCAGAATGGCACTGGGCGACTCGCCCTTTGATTGACACAGTGAGCAGCTCTGCCCCAATCGCGGGCTGCCCGTATGGGTCTCCAGGGTGCGTCCACGCGTTAGGAAGAACATTAAATACAAAACCGTTCTCCGCAACCTACCATCTTGGTGGCCTTGACCAGCCTCAACTTCCTCCCCTATGAAATGGGTCAGTGGTAATATGTGCCTACAGCACTATTTTAAAGAACCCAAGCCCTGCTGGTGAAAGGCTTTAGAAATTGTGGCGTGCCGCTGGAACGCTCATTGTTGGTGAGAGGCACAGTGCCGAGGTGGCTGGCCCACTACCGTGGCATTGATCCTTTCATTACCAGCGAGCACCTGGCCGCTGCCGAGGATACTGATGTGTCCTACCTGATGAAGAGTGACGAGGAGAGGTGATCTTAGAAGCCTCAAAAAGAAGCCGGCACTAGCTCCCACGAGACCCACTGTCCCCAGCACTCAGGAAAGGACCCTGGCTGTGTCTGAAAACACAGAGGCCATGCTGGGGATACGGGTAACCAAGGGCCTCCAAACCCTGCCTCCTCATGGTTCTGTTTGTTTGGCTCTGACAAGCTCCTGAGGAGAGGCAAATGATCACACACACACACACATACACATACACACCCCATGTCATTTCATCAGTGTGATTGTGCTGTGTGTCTCATGCAGTAAGTGTCATTCTTTGGGAAACACACAAGAGCATTTTCTCTTGGCTTGTCCTTCCCAGGGACCTGAAGTTGGATGGAGGGAGACAGTCAGCTGGGGCCATGAGCCTGAAGGAGATCATTGGCCTCGAAGGAGTGGAGCTGGGTGCTGACGGGAAGGTAAGGTCTCCGGCGTCGGAGACTCTTCGAGTGTGAAGGCAGCGAGCCAGATCATAAGACTTACTCACGAGGCCAGGATAAGGTTGGCTGGCGCAGATTCTCGTTGCCTTGTGCCATCTCACCAGTGTGCAGACAGACAGAAGCCACCGAGCCAGTAACAATAGGAACATGGCAGGAGCCCCGAAGTATGTGCGTTTCTCTGCCTACGGCTGTTTGTGCGATACTCACACACTCCAGGATGGAGTGATGGTTTGTGTATCTGTGAACTGGACCTTCCGGTACTGGGTATAAGTAGTCTCCATAAAACTTCCAAAAGGTCCGTAGGGAAATTGTCCAAAACTAGCATGCCTAGAGGGGAGTTCCCCTGGCCTCCCAGGGCATCAGTCATGATTCCTAGTTCAGGCTGTGTGGGGAGCGCACCAGGTGCTTCCTGGGGCAGGTGAAGAGAAGTATGCTCGCACCCCGCCTTCGGAATATAAGCTGCCGAGCGTCACGTACCTCATGCGTGACTCCACGTTCTAGCACGTTCTGAGGCAGTGCCTTGTTGCCACCTACCAGGAATAGTTAAACCAAATGGGGTCAGTTAAACCTTGCACAGCCTAGAGTCTGTTCAGGTGAGGGTTGGCTGTGGAAGCGGCACAAATCTGGCACAAGTGAAGACCAAACAAGTTACATTCTTCAAATCCCATTACATTCAAGAACTGGGTGTTTTTTAAAGAAAGCAAACCTGATCTTTAGAGTAGCGACAAGGCGCGTCCAGAATGCAAACCGAGCCTCCCCTGGGCATAACCGCCGCTGTTTATCCTCCTCCCCTTCAGACGGTGTCTTACACACAGTTTCTTCTACCCACAAATGCCTTTGGAACCCGGAGAAACACCATAGACTCCACCTCTTCCTTCTCCCAGTTCCGGAGCCTGAGCCACCGCAGCCTCTCCATGGGCCGGGCTGGCAGCACCCAGGGGAGCCTTGATGCAGGTAATGGTGGCTCAGAGGGCCCTGTGGCCCGAGGGAGGGGCTGCCTCAGCCTCCAGTGTAAATGGGGTCTTCAGGTGAGGTTGGGTGGGGGAACATGATCTCAGGCCACTCAGGCTCTCTCTCGCTCTCTCTCTCTCTCTCACACACACACACACACACACACACACACACACGCTCTAAATTCCAAGTGAAGTTAACGCTCCCTAGCTCAGCCCATCCCTGTCCTAATGCCCCCACCAGCTGCAAAAGCTGCCCTGTGTCTGTGTTCACTGGTGGCCTCCATGGTTGGAATGTGGTTCACCCACAGTGGGCCCTCTGGCATTCACCCAGGTCGTGGCCCTGAGTGATACAATTCAGTCTAGTGATTTTCTCTGCAAGCTTAGAGAACAGGCCACTGTAGGCCTGTGTTATGTGACCCACGGGCGTTCCAACAGGCTCTGTGTTCTTCCAAGTCAGGGAAACAAAACCACAATTTGCTAACACAGAAAAAAGTCAGAATGGTCAGAACCTGCCAATCTTCTTGTAAGGGTGTGGACACACCTCACTGCCATGCAGAGATGACCCCCGAAAGTCAGATTTCAAGGTGATTCTGAGGTAATGGTTGTGACATCACCTTCACCTTAATAACTGTCCTAGCTTCTTCCCAGCAGCCTCAGCCTCAAGAGTCCAGGGCCCCTAATTATCATTTTGCTTTGATGTTCAGGAAGCGACCTGGGAGACTTTATGGACTATGACCCAAATCTCCTGGATGACCCCCAGTGGCCTTGTGGCAAGCATAAGCGAGTTCTGACCTTCCCTTCATACATGGTAAGTAGTGGCCGAGGCTGGCTCGATGTTAGTGCCCAAAGCCTCCCGAAATGGCCCCGGGTAACTCAGTGGACACCGAGTTCTCTAGTGAGGGTTACAGGATTCTGGCTAGCTGTCCTGGGAATGCCACTGTTAGAGAGGCCAAGAAGGCAGGTCCAGGGGACATGAAGACTACCCGCTCAGTTTTAGATCCCCTCACTTCTGAGTGTGCACCTCACGAGGCTCCACTAGGGAAGGACCTGAGCTTTCCCTGGGAGTACCAAGTTCAAGTTCCCGCAGAGCTGCCACGGGAAAGAAAAGGTAGAACAGAGGTGTCGCATGCGAGCGCTTTCCCTGCTGAGTGTGTTTCCCGACTCTTCCTGGCTTCCCCCTCTGTAACTGGGATTATGTCTCCTGCCTGTTCACCTTCCCTATTGTGAGAGGCTCCTGCTTGACAGACGCTTCCTGGGGGATCTGTCCTAACTGCTGGGGAGCAGGAAAGCCTGCTGTGCCGACCTGTCCCACACCGTCCAACAGAGAGAATGTCTGCCCACGTGCTCAGCCCCTCTATGCCTTCTGTATCACCTGGGACCGCAGGGCGAGGCTGTCATGCACCTCCTCCAGGTCACCCCTCCTCTGTCTCAGAGGCCCCACCCTCAGCACTGAGCCAAGGCAGAGCAACTCCATGTACTCAACGGGTTCCGCATCTGCACTTGTCGCCGAGACACACAGGAGCACTGGGGCCTTTGCCGATTCCTTTCAGCACCCGTGGTCCAGAGTCCTGCTGAGGCACATTACCCATGAGATAGGTGACTTTCACATTTAATCAAGTGACCCTTGCCCTCACTTCCTATACTTATCCTTCGAACCATGGTTGCATATACGGATTGTTGTGTTTGGATTCTTTTTTTGGGGGGTGGGGGTCGATTCACCACATTCCATGACCTGTCCATCCTACAGAAAACAAAACCAAGAGTCATTCATCTTCCCCAGACTCCAGCACTTAGATGCCCAGTAAGCGGCAAAAGCCTTTGTGCTAAGGAGCCGCTGAGAAGCCGCCATTCACATGAGAACATGTAGTTTCGGGTGGGTCCTGCTTCATCTACGAATGTCCACACTGTTAACTAACTTGGGCAGGAAACTGTGGCTCCGAATCCCAGTGAGACCTTTGGCTGTTGACAGGAGGTGGGGTACCAGGAGGTGGTACCAAACCCCCAGCTCACTGACTTTGGCCGGCCGTTCCTAAATGGCCTGTACCTATACAGTCGGCAGTGGGACCTGAGCAGGGTGTGAGGACCATGCTTTGAGCAGAAGGTTAGCGGGTACTAGAGGTTTGAGGCCGTATGAAGGTATGCCGCTTGTGGCTGATGGTGGGTCCGGCAGGGGATCCTCCTATGGAGATTCTGAGTCTGGTGACGACACTGACCTCCCTTTGACAAGCCTAGCAGGTGTCAGATCCCGTTTGTCCCCAGAGATTATCTCACTGTGAGCTGCGAAGTTCTGGGCCTCCTCCCCCGTGTTCTCAAGTGGGTCATTTTCTCATGTGCTCACACCGGGCTGTGCAGTCTTTACAGGCTGCCATTACTCCTTCGCTGCATTTCCTGGTTCAGGCCAGAAGTGGCTCTCCTCGTATTCTGGCACTAGGCATTGGTACTTTTGATGAAAGACAGGACACCCATTCCTTTGTGTTCTCACTTAAATTATTGACCATTGACCATACGTGTGACAAACAGCTTCAGGCCAGCCTCTCCAGTCAGAGGAGCCTGTAGGTTACAGGGGTTTTGCAGTGGCCGTGTAGGAACTGGCTCCTTATTTTCACCTGACTTTTGATGGAGGGCAAATCTAGAATTGGCTCATTCAGCAAATTTAGTAGCTACCCTACTGTGTGCTGGGCTGGCTGCTGGGTAGAGATGTCATCCTGGAGTTGACAAGTTGGGTCAGAGAGGCAGGCTCCCACGTGAGAAGGCAAGGGTGTGTGCAGGAAGTGGGGTGAGACCATAGAGCGGCGACCCTGCATCTGTAGTAGGCTGGTGACTCCCGAGAGGGGCAGTAAGAGTTGGAGTTACTGAGCTGGAGTGACTGGCAGGCTGCTGAGGGGCCCTGGGCAGGAGCCTGAGGCCCAGGAGGAGGAATGGAAAGCTCCCTCACTCTGCAGCCACCATCGGAATGTCAGCTCTGTGGGGCTGGGCTCTGCTGCCGGCTGGCCCCGGCACTTCCTGCGACCACTTGGCCTGTAGATCCTGTAGCCTTAGCTTTGTCTCGTCAGGCCACAGTTCTGGCTGAAGCATCTCGGTGGAGAACCCAAGCCTGAGGCCCTGGGCCTTTTGTCCAGCCCAGCGTTTGGGGGCATGCCATGGAATTTCAAGCTCCATTACAGCCATTTTAAGCACACAGCCTCATGAATTCTGTTGCCATCCTTTGACACCAGTGGAGGTCTAGTCTCTTTCTCTAGTCCCCATCACTAAGGCCACCGCTGCTCTGACCTCTGGACCTCCACTTAGCTGTTTACCTACAGCCTGGAGGCTTGTGTAAATGATACTATAGGCTAGAGGCTTTCTTTGATCCACATTTCACAGAACTTGGTGGTACTGAGATTCAGCCACAGGCTTGTATTTGATGGCCGAACAATGTTGGATAAACACAATTTATCCAGTTGTCTCTGCTGTGAGGCTGTCACGAAAACTGCTGCCGTCAGCATTCCTGCACGTGGCTTTGTGTGACCAGATGTTCCCTTTTTTTCTTGGATGAGTACCTAGGGGCTGGTCATTTAGTATTACCCATCCAGCTGTGTGCTCTCAATGCCGTTGTTCTTAGTGAAATACCGAAGAGCCATGGCCACCATCCACTGGAGGGGTCTACAGGTGAGGTGCCTCTTTGTTTAAGGTGGCCTTGTACTCTTGCTACATCTGTATTTTTTAATTGTTGACCCAGCAAGTCATTCCCACCCTCATCCATCATGAAAAGGCCAAGGCTAGCTGTTGAACTTGAGAGCTCTGGGCCAGGTGTGGAGGCCCCGGTGTAACCGCACCTGTGGCTCAGCCTGCAGGTGTCTAGGAGGCCACAGACCTTGGAAGCACGTCATAGAAAGTGACCACAGACCGTGGAAGAAAGCACGTCAAGCTGCCTGGCTGCGTGCAGAGTCTTGTAGGGCATTAGCTAAGGCGCAGCCACAGAGGACAGGCTTCCTGTGCTCGGCACTGCCTGGTGTATAATTAAGTTTCACAGCGGTTCTTTGTCATTAGCACCTGGCAGCTCGAATTGGTAGTGGTTTTCATTGTTACCTTGTTTTTTTTCCCCCTCCCTGTATGGGTGTGGAAAGCAATTACGAAGAGAATGTGAGAAAGAACAGTCAACAAAATTAACCCTGTGTGACTGGGTCTGTGGATCCTTTTTCTTTTTTTCTCATACTGCTCTGTCATGAGAAAGAAAACCAACAGACATTCTTGATGTCTATAGAGACCCACATCTCAACAGAACACCTGTTGGATGGGCCTCTGGTAGTCTTCTTCCACTTACCTAGCAGCCTTCCGAGACCTTCCGAGTCCTCTGGCAAGCCCACACAGCACCCTGTGTCGCCCTTAAGTTGTAGAAATGTACCTTAGAATTCAGTTTTCCAGGACGCTCTCAAATGCTGAGCAATGGGAAGAAGAGAGCTCAGGAGAAAGGTTCATTCGACCTGCCCTGCGTGGTGGCTGGACCCTGCCCCTGCCCGTAGATACAGCTTCATTATCACTGCTCGTTTTCGTCAGGAATTTATTGGTGGCTTAGGGCTCACCTGATGGACGAATGTCCAAGGTGTGAAGCATCTGCTGTCCACCAAATGTCGACAGTGCCTCCCAAGGCACGGTGACCCCATAGCATGCCAGCCCCACGAGTCAGTGATAACAGCACACTGCTTCTTCCTCCAAGGTGCCTGTGTTTGGAATCCAAGGGGTAGAAACAGCACCAAAGGCAGACCCTGGGTTGCTCAGGCCTTCAGCCATCCCCATGGTTTTCTTACTATTCGCTGGTGTCCTCAGAAAGAGGATTAAATGCTTGGAACAGCTGAAATGCCCATCTGCTGCTGGTTAGATGGAGTCAGTCTCCAGCCGCCCCCTGCTTAATTACCTGGCTGTTCACAGCATCTGCTCCCCGCCGTCCTGCCGGACTTAAAGAGCGCTGCTGGCCGAGGGCAGGTGCAGTAGCAGCAGAACTGAGCACGCACTCACGCACTCACGGGGCTGGAAGACAGTAGCAGAGTGGGCAGCCTGCCTCCCCTGTCGGGAGCTGCTGAGAGGATGCTCAGAGGCGGCCAGAGCTCCACCAGCAACCTGCTCGCTCTGAGCACCCAGAGCTTCTCCAGGATCATTATTGAGGCGAGTGGCTCCCTCCCTCTGCCGCTGCGTGCCCAGGGGCCTGCTCTTCACAGCATCACAAGCTGGTGCTGTGAGCTGAAAGCCAAGGTCAGCCCTTGGAGGCCTGTCCTTCGTAAGTCAAGGTAGAATAATTATAAAGAACTGTGTGGCCCAGTGTCTACAACACACACTGGGCACTTAGGCCTAAATAACCAAGTTGTAGGTGTTCATCTTTTCAGGGTCCTTTTTAGTGCTCTCTCTCCCCTCCCTTCTTCTCTCCCTCTCTCTCTCTCCGTCTCTCTTCCCCCTTCCCTCCCCTTCCTCTCTCCACTTCCTCCTGGCGGGCAGGCATAGCCAGGCTCCTTTGTGAATCACGTCTCTGTGGACACTGTCTTTCGGATGGGCTCCTTCAGCTGGCCCTCCTGTCTTCCCCTCTGCACAGCCGAGTACACACAGCTCCCTGTGGCCAGAAAGCCGCACACAAGTGCACCGGGTGGCCTTACTTTGGGTGCATGATCAGAAATGCAAGTGCCCAGGCCCAGAGCTGTCCATCGATCCTGCAGCTCAGCCCTGTGGCCTGTAATAGGCTGTGATGCAGAGTCTGAAGCCCCGGGAGAAGCCACACCCTGTTTAGTGAGCACCTTGATCTATAGTAACATACTCAGCAAACCCAGCAAACCCAGCACCTCGAGTCTATAGCTGGTGCAGTTAGACCGGCAGGTGTGCTTACGGCGTCCACATTGGGTTTCATTTCTTCTCTCCCCCCCCCCCCCCCCGTCAGAAGGGGTGTTTGGCAGGGCTGGGAGCCCCGTGCCTGCTGCTGTGTCTCCCAGTGCTCTCTGGCTATCTGCCCTCAGTGTGAGAACAGTGGTCTCTCAGGTGGCCGGGGTGCCAGCCCCAAGGATCGTCATACAGTCCCTCAAGAGAGGGCGGCGTCAAGTTGTCAGGGCTCACGGTAGCTCAGAAGACAGTGAAGGCTTCATCTGTCTGACACCCGCTGGGGTAGAGGGTGGCCCTTCTCCATCCTGGAGGGTTCCGAGGCAGATGGCCATTCCAGGGGCTGCCCAGGCAGCTGAGTGAGCAGAAGCCAGGACCAGCCCTCCAGGCGTCCCTTGGGCATCAGCACAAACCAGGCGTCTGGTAGAGATGCCAGAGGAGGGAGCTGAGGCCCAAGGACTTGAGAGTGTGCACCAGGCTACCCAGATGCTGTGTGGCAGAGCCGGGTGTAAAACCAGAGCTCTGGCTGAGACTTCATAGGGGCAACAGGAAGACCAGAAACAGAGCCTCCACAAGAGGGGAAGGAGGTGCCTGTGAAGCCCCCCTCGGGCAAAGGTAAGGCTGACTCTGGGGAGGCTGGATTGGCACTGGGGCAGGGAGAGCTGAGCACTCCGCCTGGGGAACAGACAGGGTCAGAGTTTAGCAAGGCCATACAGCAGCGCCACTACTGTGGCCAGGGCTATGTCCCCCGGAGAGACGCTGTGACCTCCTGTGACCTTAGCTTATGTGTCTGATCTGCAACAGGTGGGTGCTCTGCAGATGCATATGAGGTAAGGCGAGGTTTGTGGGAAACAAAGTTGGGCCTAATCTAATGTGATTGTGTCTGTAGAAGGAGACAAGAGACGGCAGAGGTCGGAGTGAAGCGTCTGTCAAGCTTGAGAGGGGCAAGAAAGGTTGTAGAGGCAGCGCAACAAAGCACTCTTACCATGAGCCCAGCCTGCTGATTTTCAGTCTTAGGCTTCTGGCTTGCCGCGGTCAGAGCTACCCAGACTGTAGGAGCGTGTTATAGCAGGCCAGGAAACCAAAGCAGCCACTTCCTGTCCTCAGCCAGCCTCACACAGCACAGCTTACCACCATCTTCTTGCTGTCATGTCCTCGAGACTTTTCACTGCCTCCAAATCCAGCCTGTCTACCTCAGGATAGACTGGGGCAGACAGGCCTCACCGTGGGCTGTCCAGGTTCACCCTGCACCCTGCAGCTGTCCAGGTTCACTGACACCTTCAGAGCCCCTAAAACAGATCCGCTAGGATACAGGCCACTGGGCCCACCTAGCCTGTGGCCATCTCACACTTCCTGTGAGTAGCTCCTTCCTCCGCGCTCCCTCTGCCACTCACCCTGGAGCACTTGGCCTGGAGCACTACCTACCACTTGGCAGTCAGAGAGAGGCTGCCAATCAAATGAGAGGTAGCATCTACGGCCTCTCTGAAGCTGGATTTCTGGTTTGAGTGGTGGCTATTACTGGGCTTTGACAGAAAGGTGGTATTTGCAGAGGACCCCACACATACCTCAAAATGTATTATCTAACATAGGAAAGACTCCCGGTGGGCAGCTTGGTGCCAGCAGAACTTGAGGCTAAGGCAGGAGAATTGTAGGTTTAGGGCCAGGCTGGGCTGCATAGTGAGACTCGGGACAAGTGAAGTCCAAATGCCAGGTGGGGGCCAAGGTTTCTGTTCAGTGCTGGGAACAGTCACGAGGACACGGGCCTATAGCTAGAAACAAGCACACAGTAGGTCAGGAGTGGTACAGAGTGTCACTTGTGCCTGCAGGAGGCATCCATGTGACCTTGAGAGCTTTGCCATCCAGGTAGTTGGAACATGTACCAAGGACTGTGCTGAGGGTCTCATATCACCTCACACCACGCCCAGCTTCCACTCACCTCGCTACCAGAACAGGGTGCCCAAGTTCCTCACCCCAAGAGCACGGGTCATGTGTGTCAGTGACGGCTCACTGCAAAGCTCCGTATCCTGTCCAGCTGGGGCTGTGGTTCTGCTGCTAAAGCACTTGCCTTGTAAGCCTGAAGACCTGAGTGTGGTCCCCAGGACCCAGGTGAAAAAGGCCGGGCGTGGTAACTCACTTGTAATTCCAGCTCTGAGGAGGTGGGAGACACAGGATGGCTCCCCGAAGTTCCCTGGCTGGTTAGCCAGGCCAGTGAAGGACCCTGTCCCAAAGAGGCAGATCGAGTTCCTAAGGACTACACTTGAGGTTGTCCTCTGTTCTCTATGTGCTTGTACACACACACACACACACACACACACACATCTTCAAAGAGTGTGCATACATGTGTGTGGGATTACATGGTAGCTTCTAACCAGAGAATATTTATGAACACCCAACAGAATAAGAATGCTTTCCAAGCCATCTAGGGAGCCTTACCTGTGGGATCAGGATGCTAGCTTCTGATCAGTCACCAGAGCTGGCCCCTACTTCCAACAGGTAGCTACCATACTGCTCTTGCAAAGGTCTACACCTACAGAATAAACATCCAAAGCTAGTGAGCTAGAGCTTCTCAACCGCTCTTTGGTAGCAGAAATAACAGAAGCACCACTTTTTCTCTCTGTACCACAGCATCCAATAAGGAGAACAAAAAAAGTATTTCTCACCCTAGCTGCAAGAGAGTCAGGCAACGTAACTGCTGGTCTCCTGGCCTTTATTATGGAGTAAAGCTTCCCAGAAGGAAAGAGTGTTTATGGAAGGTTAGTCACAGGAAAAGCCACCTGAGCATCAGGGAACTTAGCTGGATGAGCCCCAAGATACAGCATCAGAGAGTAAGTTGGAAGTGAATGTTAGTTGGCGCGGATAATTTGATGTGCAAGTATCTGGGCTTCTAGACCGGAGGTTGAGTGGCTTTGGCTTTGTTGCTTCGACTTGCTCGTTGGCCCTGCCCATATCTACACCTCTTTGTGACAGCCTCCCGAGTAGGGAGCTACTCACAGCTTTTCCTAATCTGATTAGGGAAGAACCGCCTGAAAGACGGTGTGTAAGGACAGCTGAGCATACCAAGCCTCTCTGTAGCTTGGTAGTTGTCTCCACCACCCTCAGTTTCCTCACCTGTAAGTTGAGGTTTAGTGTGTCCAGAAACTTCAAGGGAAGTGTTGGGCGTACTTTCCTATAGCCCACATCCGGTCAGCTGCCATGGTTCCTGCAGGGAAGGACCTGGATCTCCCATCGCCCCAAATGTTTGGACAGACCTGTTGGAAAAATCAAATGTTCAGTTGAATTGTATGTCCTGGCTTGGAGTTACTCATCTGATTTCTCATCTCCCCAAATGTCACAAAGTTGTGAACCTGGTTTAAAAGAATCGGGTTAATATTGCTACAGTTAGTGTTAATACTCCAGAGAAAGAAAATGCTATTAAGATCCCTTTGAACGGGGCTGTATGTGGTTTTCAGCTGCCCCCCGACACAGTTCATGTGCCTATTCTAAACCCCGTAAGCTGGGGTGCAGTGCAGTGGTTCAGTACTTGCCAGGCACACCCAAGGCTCTGGGTTTGCTTCTTAGCACCACCAAATCTAAAGATCCATTAAGAATCACCCCAAGAGGGTCCAGAGAACCCTGCCAACGCTAGCTAGGGTTATAGGGAAATGTTGCCTGGGTTCTGTTGGTAGTGGGTCATCCCTGGGGCTGGTTGACCTCACATCCCAAGGGATAAGAGCCGCTTCCTGTGGAAGCCAGTCACCTGCCAAAGGGGACTTCCGTTGTCATCCAGAAGAGCACCCTGGGCAGGTGCCCTTGTGAGATAAGCTGAGACTAAATGGTGTGACCGAGCAAAATACTGATTCAGTGTTAATTGCTCAGAATGCTGGGAAAGGAAAGCTAAAACATCCCCAAAGGACTCAAAGGAAGCAGTCTTCAGGGACAGGCAGAGTTTAAACAAGGGACTGTTAATAATAGTCACTATTAAATGCCTGTGATGGAATGTCATTCTGCCTCTGAAGGAAATGCATGGACAAGCTACCATGCAGCTGAACCCGGGAGCATTAACACTGAACAAAAGCTGTAATGGGGAAGCAAGCACAGAATTCTACTCCGTGAGACCAGAGTTAGCTGGGGCTGGTGAGAGGGCTGAGTAGGTGAGGACACCTACCACCGAGCCTGACAAGCAGGGCTTGCTTTCCTGAACGCGTGTGATAGGAGGAGAGATACCTTCTGACAACCTCCCCCATAATTGCAACATGGCAAAGCAATCGTGTACATGTGTACACACACATGAATACATGTTTTAAAAGGTATCTTGACATGGTACTAACATATGTAATCCTAGTATGAGGAATACTGAGATCAAGGCCAGTCTTGAATACCTAGAGCCTTGTTTCAAAAATAAACAAATTATTTAAACAGTAGCTAGAATTTGTTGTGCGCCTATAATGTGCAAGGAACTATACAGAGCACCTCTCACGGTTCTCAAAATAGCCATGAAAGGTAGGATCTGGGATTTGGGGTCTCCCAAAGCCAGGCCACTGAGTAGCTGGGGGTGGATTTGAACCCAGAACTCCAGATCTAAATCCCACGCCTTCGAATCCTGCCCAGTACGGACAACATGCTGAGACGCTCGGCCTGAAGGTCCACTGGCCGCTTCCGATGATTGTCTTTTGTCTCCTGCTGCATGGGCCTAGCTTGCACATGGCTGCAGTGATGTTTCTTCCTGCCTCTGTTCCAGACCACGGTGATAGACTACGTGAAGCCCTCGGACCTCAAGAAGGACATGAACGAAACCTTCAAGGAGAAGTTTCCGCACATTAAGCTAACTCTCAGCAAAATCAGGAGGTACGGGAGGCTCACACCGCCCTGGCCTTTCCTCCAGGCCTCTCCAGCACACACTGAGCTCATGCCTGGCGTCACAGTTCTTCTTGTTCCCCGGGAAAGGAACACAGTCACGCTCACTAGACACCCTTCCACTGCTGCCTGACTTGTGCCTGGATGTCGTGGCAGAGCCCCAGGGCTCAGGCTAAGCTGACCCCGCAGCTGACACAGCTCTTACAGAGATGCTTTCAGTGAGAAAAATCATCTCATGCTGTCTGCCTGCAGCTTGCCGGCTCAGTAAAACTGAGGTTATAAAAAACTGAGAGGACGGGTCTGGGCGCGAGCTCAGTTGGTAGAGTGCTTGCCTTTCATGCCAAGCCCTGGGTTCAAGCTCCCTCACTACACAACCCAGGGGTGGTTACATGGTCCTGTGGTCCCAGCACTTGGGAGACAGAGGCAGAAATTTGAGGTCAGCCTAGGATACATGAGTCATGTCTTAAAAAAAAAAAAAGTCAAACCAGAATGAGAAGCATTCAAGTGCCAGCTTTCTGGGATGCAGGTAAAACAGAAGTGCATGGAGTTGGCACCTTCAGGCACAGGCTGACTCCACCTACCCAGACATGACTTCAAGGACCCAAACAGCCAAAACAGAGAGACAGGCCCAGATTTCCCAGATAGACGATTCGATGGATTTGTGGTGACCCGCATCTGCCAAGCTGGAGATGACTTGTTTTTTTGTTGTTTTGTTTTTTTGCGGTGCCCCCAGCGTCGCCAGTGTGTGGTAACCGCTGCTGAGATGCGGGGTGTGTGCAGGTTTCACCCTGCTGTGTACGCTAACACAGGTTTGATTCTGGCGTGTTCCAAACCGAAGAAGAAGAGTTAAGTATCGGTGCCGAGTCTGTTTAAGGCACCTTTCGAAAGGACATCTTTTGAAAGTGGCCTTGCTTCAGCCAAATCTGACTTAACAAGGGTAATCAATAATTTGCAGAGCTTAGACCGAGTACTGGATAGAGTTCTAAAATAAGCAGGGATCCCTTTTTCTTTTTTTCCATTTTTCTTTTCTTGGGGACTCAGACATGAACTGTGTTCTGTGGCATCCTTCTATGTCCTTTTCTTTGGAGCCCTGCCTGCCCGTCACCCCTGGAGTGGTGACGTGGGCCATGCTGTGTCTCTGTCAGTAGACCCACAGAGGGGCCAGAGCCCCATCGACGTGGTCTGCTTCCACATCTACTATAGATTAATCCCGGCCCTAACCCCTGTGGGAGTGGAACAGAGAAGATGCTTTCCAGATGGTGTCATTGTCTTCTTTTGGGTCCCCTGAGCTTGCTCAGGACTCTCTGCTTCCTGTCTTTCCCTAGTCTGAAGAGAGAGATGCGGAAGCTTGCTCAGGAGGACTGTGGCTTCGAGGAGCCCACGGTGGCCATGGCTTTTGTCTACTTCGAGAAGCTCGCCCTCAGGGGGAAGCTGAACAAGCAGAACAGGAAGCTCTGTGCGGGAGCGTGTGTGCTGCTAGCAGCCAAGGTCGGAAGTGACCTCAAAAAGCATGAAGTCAAGCATCTAATCGATGTAAGTGGGCTGTGCCTGGATGGCTGTGGGGAGGGGTGGGCACTCCGTCCAAGGGTCTCCTGGCAGGCAGATGGACCTTGACAGCTGATAGAGATAAAGGCTGTAAAAGTATTTGTAGAAGAAATGGACGACCTAACTGGATAAGACTAAAGAGCCAGCGTTGGGTCATGACCTAGAGATCTTTCCCAGGGAGCATTAGGGATGAAGTTATTCTCATAGCCAGAGAAGCCATGGTAACCACAAGGCTTGTCAGCAGTGGGACTGCAGAACACCCACCAGAAATGTGGGCTTCAGTGGGGTTGTGTCAGCTTTCTTCTAAAGGCAAGGCCCACCAAAGCAAGAAAACCCTGATGGCCTAAGCTGATTTATGAATACCTGTTTTAACTTATAGTATATGGGCAGGATTTGTGGCATAGACCCATAAACTCAGCTGCTTTGGAGGCGAAGGCAGAAGGGTTGAAGTTCAAAGCCAGCCAAGGCATCCCAAACTAAAAGAGGTGGGGAAGGATGTGGCGCAGTGGTACAGTGAAACCCCAGTACACAAATATATATATGTGCGTGAGATGTTGTATATAACTAAAAAAAAAGACAACAGGCCAGGAGCCAATTGCTATTGAAAAACGTGTTATTACCCACAGTTCCCAAGAGGACAGGACCCTACTGTGCATGGGCTGCCGTGCACAATCCGGTGGCTGATTTCTCATAGCTGTAAGAGCTGGCCAGTTCAAAGTCACCGGCTTTTCACCCTGGCTTACGTGTGCCCTTTTCTGACTCTGGTCTCCTTTGAGCTCACCAGGATACCCATCTCAGCCACAGGGGCCTTACTCCTAACTGCACTACCCCAGGGCCTCGCGTTCAGTGCATACACTCAGAATCCAGAGGGGCGGAAGGAGAGGGAAGGATTTGAGAAAGGGGTGCACACCAGGCAGGTGCCGGCTCAGGAATGGCCAGGTTGAAGAATGCCAGTCAGTGCTGGGCTGCTGTACCAGTGGACAGTGGCCTCCTTAGAGTGAGAGATGGAGGTGGTGTGAGAGGCAGAATTCTTCATCATTAGCTTGTGTCTTAAAAGCATTCTCATAGCTGAGGAGTGGGCTAGCTCTGGGAGAGGCAGCAACAGCAAAGAGTGCAGAACAGATGTCTGTACGATGTCCCGGTCCCGTATGCCTGACTGCCCCATTGTTTCTGGTGATGGACGAGACTAAAGTAGGTGTTGAGCACATTTTTAAAGAAAGAACATTATTTATGCCCATGCTTTACTAATTTTCAGAAATGGTCTAGTGTGTGCTGTAGCTACATGAGCATGGAAGCAATCATGGGGTCCAGATCCACACTAAGAACCAATAGGCTTATGCGGTTGTACCTATTTGCCAGGCTTGTCCTGGTCTGTTGCCCAGTACCCACAGCCCCAAATACTGCACAGAAAAGTCCCCAAATAAGCAATCTGCAGTTGTTAGTCATTGCTGATCTGGTTTTGTTTGTTTGTTTGTTGTTGTTGAGACAGTGTTTCTCCATCTTTGGCTATCCTAGACTGGCTTTGTAGGCTAGGCTGGCCTCTAACTCACAGAGATCTGCTTGCCTCTGCCTCCTGAGTGCTGGGATTCCAGGCACGGGCCACCGCGCACGGCTTAGTTGTCACTGATTTTATTGTGCATAATTTATAAGTCAAACTTTACTCTAGCTATACTCTCATTACATATCTAAAGGATATGATACTATGGTTTCAGGGATCTATGTGAGGGATCTATTTTCCCCAGATAAAGTGGGAAATATCTATCTATCTATCTATCTATCTATCTATCTATCTATCTATCTATCTACCTACCTATCTACCTATCTCTCTCTTTCTCTCTCTCTCTCTCTCTCTCTCTCTCTCTCTCTCTCTCTCGATGCTGAACTAAAGCATCCTCAGAAGTAGTACTGATGCACATTTGATCAGACTTCAGTACTGAGCCACACAGCAGACGCTGACAGTATCAACACAGAACACAACAGTTACACGGCTGCAGTCTGAGAGCAGCCGCTACCCTGAGATCCCTCCCCCTTAACCTCAGTGCTGTCAGTCACCACTCTGCTGGCCTGGTGCTTCATCAGCCAGAAGCTGAGCGTAAGCAGAGACACCGAGTGCTCTAGCAAAAGGGGGACTTTGTCTCCCCACTGTTCCTCTTCTGTTTCTGATCCCAGAAACCTGTATTGTTGGGTGGACAGGTGAGGAGCCATTGGCCACTCAGCTGTTTAGATGTGGGACAGCCTCACAGGGACTTGGGTGAGAAGAAAAGGCTGAATCACAAATCCTCACCTTGTGCCATCAGATCGCTGTATAGTGATGCTTGCTGGCCAGTGTGATCTGACCTCCAAGCCTGACTCAGTTATAATGGGAGCAATCAGAATCCCAGCTAGAGCTGGGCGATGGTGGCGCACATCTGTAATCCCAGCACTTGGGAGGCAGAGGCAGGCAGATCTCTGAGTTAGAGGCCAGCCTGGTCTACAGAGCGAGTTTTAGGACTTTGGACTCTGCCCAACTTTGGACATCCTGGCCTTCAGAACCTCTACTTTTTTAAGGTCACCCAGGCTCCAGTATTCTGTTACAGCAACGGAGAGCAGATGCATCAATGATAAATGCATCAGTGATAAACACCCACCAGCTTGATAGAAAAGTTACACTTGGGGGGAAAAAAAACCACCAGAAACTTAAGTTTTTAAGTGCAAAACTAAAACATTTCTGTTGAATTTGCAGAAACTGGAAGAGAAGTTCCGACTGAACAGGCGGGAACTGATTGCCTTTGAATTCCCAGTGTTAGTGGCCTTGGAATTTGCACTTCACCTGCCAGAGCACGAAATCATGCCCCATTATAGACGGTTGATCCAGAGCTCCTAGCACAGGCCCCAAGAGGGCCAAGGACTGCGTCCTCTTGAGTGCGGTGGAGCCACCCTTTCTCCCGGAGACAGAGAGCCGAGAGCCGAGCAGGCTTACCTACCCAGAACTTGCTGGGGAGCCTGGGGCTGGTGGAGAGGAGGCGTGTGCTGGGTTGACCGGGCCCAACAGTTCCCCACGGAGATGCTGGGGCCTGACTTTTCCTCCTGGGCAAGCGCAGAGCGTGAAGCAGGCCTCAGGGCCTTCACTGTGGACCGAGGGGACAAGTGTTTGGGATTCGGGGAAGCCACTTCGAGTTCCCTCTCCCTGTGTCAAGAGCGTGCCAATCTATTTTTATATCTGCCATCGGAAGTGCACTTTCCCTGGGGCACAGGGGCGCGGGTGTGCAAGTGTCTGAGGGACACTGTTACACTTGACCCCAACGCCAGTCTGGAGAGCAGACTCGGAATGCCTTCTGGGTACCAGTGACTCAGATGCAGCTCGCCAGCTCCGCTTTCTGGGAACTTACCGGCTACTCGCTGGCCAGCGGTGGCATTCTCCGCGTGGGGAGAGTCTCTGCAGCGCGCTGCGCCCCGAACTCCTGCCGGCACACTTGTGTTGACCCCTCCAGCTCTTGCCTGTGGAGACGGGAAGGCTGAACTCCATAGCGTATGTCCCCGTGCTCTATGTTAGAGTGCATAGCAGGCGCGTTTACTGTGCTAAATCCATACACCTGTGTGTTTTCTGAAAGTCTGTGGTGGGGGTGAGGCGCATGATTGGTGTCTTGTGGCGTTGGCAGCCGGGACAAGCTACTGCTTTTCGAGCTGTGGGTGAACTGATAGTACAAAGTTGTGACCTGTCCTGACACTCTCCCCGACCTCCTGTCCTGAAGCATTAACCATGCTGTCGCCCGGTAGTTAGGCAGGTGTAACCTTACTGAAGAACGCTTGTTGTCATGGAAAGAAATTAAAATATTTTGTTGTTTTATATATACACGATGTGTGTGTGAACATGGAAGACTCGGTCATCTCTACAGCCAGTTTCCCTGCCTCCATCCCACCTTGGATCCCACAGGTGCTGGTGAGCCCCAGACTGAGAACCCCTGAACGACCTGGACAAAGAAGGGAGGAGGAAGCAAGCGTCCACCGCTTTTATTTATTTATTTCAGAAGCGTCCCAGTTCCACACAGTGGAGTTTTGTTTCTTGAGGCAGGGTCTCAGCCTGTAGCCCAGGTAATCCCTTCTGCCTCAGCCTCCCAGCCGCTAGCACCACCCTCCTGCATCCTACTAGGTAGGAAACTCCAGCCACAGCTGCTGTGCGCACATGGAGACTTCCGGGCTTTCAGCGCTACATTTGGCTGAAGTCAGTCCTAAATATTTTGCTGTCAGACTTCTTGTCCAGGGATCAGTCGGGTGGGATATGATGGCACATGGTCTTTTCAGTTGCTCAAAAGTTCAACCAGCTAATATTTAAGGAACACATACTGTTTACAAAGCAAATTGGGAGACACAAAGGCTTCAACTCTCCGTTTCCTGACCTTCAAAATGCTCATCAAGGCGTGTGGTCTGTCACCATGCGCCTTGCTGATGGGTCTCCGGGCTCTCAGCCCCCTTTCAGAACCTTCAGAAGTGAGGACCACTCTGATGAGCAAGGCTCCTGAAGGCAGGAATGGCTCAAACAGTTCCCGGGTGCCGTGCTGGGGTTTGGAGGACCAGAGTCTTCCTGTATGTTAAAACCAGATCGATAGTCCTGGATTTGGATGATTTGAGTTTGAGTGACATCACCAGTCTTTTCCCTTTTAACTTAAGCACTGTGGGCGAGTGTGGAAGGGGTGCCTTCACGAGAGTGAGGACACTGTGACAAGAGGTCTACTAGCTCATGTTCACAACTCCAGCTTGCTGGGGCAATGGAAGATGAGGAGAGTCAGAGACACACACCACACAGACTCTAGACTTGTCCCAGCCTTGGGCTCTGGCTAGGAGTCCAGAAGGGAACATGAGCCAGTGCTATGAGTAAGTCACAAAGTCGTGAATGCCAGGTCTAGGAGTCGCTGTGGCTTTGCCCTTTGGCCTTTATCACAAGGGGGAAGATCCAAGGCCCTCTTCCTTCAAGGACTGCCTTGATGTTTCTCTAGGGCAGTCTCTCTAGAAAAGCTCTGCCCAGTTATCTGCTCCTTGGGACAACAGGGCCACCCCCAGTCTAGCGAGCAGGTATGTGCCCTCTGCTCTAGTTGGTCCTGTGTGATAAGGGCAGCTAAGAACTAAACAGAAAAGATGAACTGGGTCAGTTCCCATGCCTCACTGTACCTGCTCAGGAAGCCCCAGACAGCACAGGGAAAAGTCACTTCCTTTTGCTAAGTCAGGAAATCTGTGTCAAATGAAAATAAAGTTTGTCTTCCTCAGCCTTTTCTTTCTGATGCAGATTTCCCCAACCAGAGATGTTTTATCATCAGCCAGCAGGCTCCGCTTGGATCGGTCATATCGCACAGATCGCTCCGTGTCACATGACCCATCTTAGTGACTGAGGATGGAGACAGGATTGTGGTTCCTTCCTCCCGTTCCTCCTTCCTGTTCCCATCATCCCACTTCGGCAAACAAGACAGAGCACACCCAGCCAATTCCTTATCTCTGACATTCTCTGTTCGGCACTCAACTGCCAAGTGCTCTGCCCTCCAGGCCCTGGCTCTCTCTGATAACTCAGGAGAACCCTGGCTTTCTGCCCCTTTGGAAGAATCAAATAGGCAGAGGGGAGTGGAGAGCTCAGGTGTTGTGCCTCAGTGAAAAAGGGAGTCTCTCCAAGGAGGGTTTGCAGGGAGCAACCCAAGAGCAGGGCGGCCTGCAGCCACCTGCCCAGGACAGTTAAGGACAATGCTACCAGGGGGGAGATACAGGGGACAAGAGGAGAAAGCAAACACCGGGAGTACAGACAGGTGTTCACATGTTTCAGGTGAACGCCAGCTTGAAAGCAGTTTGAAGTACAAGTCTGAGCAGAGCACAGCTTCAAGGAAGAAAGTTGGCTGGGTGAGGGGAGGGTTAGATGGGCGGGTGGTTCAGGAGGACACTGGGACAGATTAGTGGAATTAAAAGGTGTTCTGGAAGTAACACCATTGACGGACAGACAGGGGTGCCAGCAAGGCAGGGTCTCCGATGAGAATCCACTTACGTGGCAGAGAAGGGATGCCCTTCACACTCCAGATGGGGAGGCTCCACAGCAGTGAGAGCCTGCAACAGGCCCCGATTCCCAGGCAGGAGGCGGTGCCTCTTTGATGTAGACCACAGTAACTAGGGCCTTCAGTCAGCAGTGTCAGCCGGCCGCTGTGAAAGCAAGGAGCCTCTGAAAAGCAGCAGCAGCTAGGTACTAACCCTACGTCCTCCCCGTCCTCCACACAGCTGCTGGGCAGGGGGCTGCTGTCCCTTCAGGCCTTTATCCCGGACAGGACCATTCAGACTCAACAGATGTTCCACAGTCTGCAAGCATTACTGCTGCCGGACAGCAGGCCTCCATAAACGCCGAGCAGAAAGCGACAGAACCGGTCAGCGTGAGAAGCAGAGGGAGGGGAAAAAATGTGGACGGTTTTTGAAATGGCAGATAGCAGTGGTCAGCTCCAGCATGGCAGCCCTTGACATAGCCTACCACTGCTGGATGCGCGAGGCCAGGCAGACACACGCTGGGCCAAGCCACCGAGGTCCACAGCACCCACACACCGAGCCGCCTCACGGCAGATCCATCCCTGTTCTGAGTCAAGTGTGAAGTGTCACCCAGAGGCTCAAGTGTTTCAACACTTGGTCTGTAGCTGGCAGCATCGTTTTGGAAAATTGTGAAACCATCTGGAGCCAGGGCCTCTCTGAAGAGCAGGGGGTCACTGGGGGAAGGACTTGGTTATGAAGCTCTAATTTCCTTCCTGGCTGCTCTCTGCACCTGGACAATGCCCGTGACTAGCACCCCCTTGTTCTGCTGCCATGTCTTCTCTGCCTTACAGATTGTATCCTTTCCAGACCTCAAACCAAACTTCGTCTGTGAAGTTGCTTCCTGTTGGGTATTTGCTCGCAACTATAAAACAACTCACGTAGTCACCTTGGCCAGCACTGGCCATGGCACTGATTGGGTCAGGCCTGTACCTCAGGCTCTCCAGGGACCGGGGTCAGGGAGTTTCCACAGTGAGGAGTTGGCCAGCTGTGACCCACTGGCATCATGGGTGAACCTACTGGCAGTTTTTTAGTGTGTCTCACACTGGGTTCTGGAAAGACTATTGGGGGATGGTGGTCCATAGGGAGCCATGACAGATGCAGCACGGAAGAGGAGCTCCAGGTGAAAGCCAAGGCCAGGCAGCAAAATGGGAAGCCGTGTTCCAGAGGGCCAGTGAGAAAGTCACCGTCAGCCCCTTCCTGCTCGAGGGTCATCGTGTTGTTCTGGAAGGTCAGATTCGGGCCTGGCAGTTGGGACTCAGCAGATGGGAACCACTGAGCTTAACTGAGCCACTGAGCCTGAACACAGACACACTTGTGCTCTGTAGAGAAAACGGTGAAGCTCTCACTGGGGGAGCACGTAGGACTCAGTGGGGACGACAGCACTCATTTGGGTTCCATTCTTTTAGCTTTTGTTTTTGTTTTCCAAGACAGAGTTTCACCGTGTAGTCCTGACTGTCCTGGACTCACTCTTTGAAGTCACAGAGATCCACCTGCCTCAGCCTACACACTGGGATTAAAGGCGTGTGCCACCACTGCCTGGCTCCATTCTTTTCTTGTTCCCATGGCTTGGCTGGCAGGGGTGTTGGTCACAGGTTAGGAGACACAGAGGAATCCGAGGCACAATAATCCTGTCAACTAGGTAGAACCTATACCACCGGATGTTGGTTGATCTGCTGATGTCTCTAACCAAGATTACCCCCCAAGGAGCTGATCATGAGGGTGATCATGAGGGCCCTGTGCCTTTGAGGCTTCCTCCTTGGAGGACAGGGAAGTTGGCTGACCCCTGGTCCCACCCAACTACCTGGACGGCTGTCCTCCCGAAGCCATCTGGTGGTGCCCGTCAGCAAAGTTGGCCTGTGGTTACTCTTCCTGTGGTCCTATGCAGGGCCCAGCAGCCCCTACGGACAACCTGTGTGTGGATCTCCAAGCCACTAATAGATGCTCAGGTCCCCAGATTCCAGGAGACACATCCCTGACTTGTATGATGGGTACAACTCGGTTAGATGAGATCCCTCTAAACTGTCCCCATCCCTTCAGAGTGCCACAGTCTTTCCTAGAATACAAGACCCTTCTCCATTTCCCCGCCACCCACCCAAGGGATCTGAGACAGCCTGCACACATGAAACCTCCTCCTGCCTCTGAATCCCATGAGAAGACTCCCCATCCTGCCCTTTGGACCCGAACACTCAACAGGGTCCCTGCCATACTGGGAATTCTTGTCCTATCTCATGACTTTCTTCAACTCTGGACCTCGGCTTCTACCAGTCTTGCAATTCCATGGAGGGTGGCCTATTTCCCCTGTCATGTAGTCTGTCTCTTTCCCCTGTGGATCCTAGCACACATTCCCATGTCTTACAAACACAAACACAGCACACAGACATCTGTGGTCTCATCCTTTGGCCACTCCGCTGGGAAATCCCTACAATCCCTCATTGTCTTTGGTGGCTAGGTGATTTCCATGGCTCTCTGGACACGTCAGCATTTGGGTTTTACACACTTGCTTTCGATGGTCCCTAGAGTTTTCATGCCACCACAGATTGGCCTCAGTGAGACACCTAAGAAGGTGTACAAACTCACCACCCCAGGGAGCTCAGAGCACGAGTTTCAGTTTTTCCATTAGGTTTACATATACTTTTTCAGAAAACCTTTAAATTAAAAAAAGAAAAACCAGGGCTGGAGAGATGGCTCAGCGGTTAAGAGCACTGTCTGCTCTTCCAAAGGTCCTGAGTTCAATTCCCAGCAACCACATGGTGGCTCACAACCATCTGTAGTAATATCTGATGACCTCTGCTGTCCTGAAGCACACATGCAGGCAAAACACTGTATAAATAATAAATAAATCTTAAAAAAAAGAAAAAAGAAAAATCGAGACCTACAAGGAGAAAGAGTGAAGTTCTACATGAGAGTCCTACTGATCTGAGATCCGGGATTGGTGATGCGGTTCTCACTGTGGCCAAAGGAAGTTTCCAGAGGGCCTGGATAGCAGGTTTAGCACTGGCTGTCCTTACAAAGGACCCAGGTTCTATTCCCAGTATCGACGGGGTAGGGTAGCTCATAACCACCTAACTCCAGTGCCAGGAGCTCTGCTGCCCTCTGCAGACTTCTGCACACACCAGGCACACTTGTGCGCACACACGCAGGCAAAACACTCAGACGCGGGAAGTAAATCACTCTAAAAGCACACCAAGTTTCCAGAGGCCAACTCACTACTGCAGACTGGATCCTTCCTGGGAGATTAAAGACGCATTTGACGAGCACTCGCCAAGTGTGGTCCCCAGAACCACGGGGGCGGGGGGGAGCTTGTGAAAATGAGACTCCTTGCAATTCCAGAATCTCCAGAGGTGGCATCTGGGGAGTCGCAAGCTCCCCAGGTGGCATTTTCCCTTCCCAAGCTTGACAACCACAGCCAAACATGTCAAAGCGTCACAACAAAACATGCAGAAGGCACTCAAAGATTCTGATGCCAGCATGGGCCTCTCATATGGATGAGAAGCCAGGGAGACCAAGCTGGGACTCAGGATTCCAAGGAGCCAGGCTCCCGGCCCACAAATCACAGTTCATATTTTTAGAAGCACGCATCAGAGAGCATGTCTCTCTGTAGCAGGCTATATATATGGGGGTGTGAGAAAGAAATGTTCTACCATTCTTTTCCCTGGGTAGTGGAAGAAAAAAAAAAATCACAGGCCAAAAAATTTTGGGAAGTCGGCTGATGGTAGCACATTCCTTTAATCCCAGTACTCAGGAGGCAGAGACAGGCAGATTTTGGTGAATTTGAGGCCAGCCTGGTCTACACAGCAAGTTCTCTACCCCACCCCCACCCAAGAAGTAGTTTTGGCACCTAATGTGCCACATGGGAGATACGACCAGCCAACAGAAGAAATACTAATGGGAAATAAATTCCTGTGCCCTCCTAGTTTTGAAGGATTGTTTGTTATGATGCTAATGCTAATGTTTGCAGACAAAACTGTAAGCATTTGGAAGACACTCAGAGCAGATGCCAGCTGCTCTGGGTCCAAAGCTCCAGATTCTGCTACAGAGAGAGAGAGAGATGCATGCCTGAAGCCATGTGAATGCACAGCCATGCCACAGGGGCTATCTGTGAGTGCAGTGACTGGGCACAGCCAATCAAAGTTAACCAGAATCTTCTACCACAAAACCATTGCTCTAAAAACCCAGCCTCTGCCCGGAGTCAAAGAGTGACCAGCGTCCTCATTTATACAGCACAGCTGCATTCAGAACCAGCCACAGCCCGCATCCACAGAAGGCAGCAGTCCTGCCCCTGACCACCCGGCCTGCGGCTCCCTGGCAAAGCTCTCAGGGAGGCTTGGAGGAATGATTTCACTACCAGTGAGCCCAACAACCACAGAGAGAATGGGCAGTTAGGAGAAGACCCCGGCCCATGTCTTGAGGGATGGTAACACCTAATGACAGGTCAGAAGGGCAGGCGCCTGCAGATAAGAGGAGTGGGGAGAGAGGGAGAGGGCACAGGGAGAGTGACAGTGCATAGAAGCAGGACAAGGACCAATTCTCAGGAGGAGAAGCTGGACACTTGTGCTCAGGAGATGAGGGAGTCTCAGCTCGAGTCAAAGACGAGATCATTGCTACAGACTTTCGTAAACACTATTTTAGGGGTATGAACTGTGACCAGTGCACTTGGGAAACAGGAGAGTAAGGAGTGGGGTCAGTGAGCAGAACTACGCTCTTTGGGAATATTTAGCTGTGAACAGGAGAAAGGGGCTAGAGAGTAAGTTGGAAGCTGAGAACCAAAACATCAGCCTTCACAGGCATTCTGGACACAGAGCAGCGTCGCCTCTGACGACACGGACCTGACGCGGCTGTTCTACCGCCTCAGGTCACAGTGCTTTACAGCTTGGAGCAGGCCCCATGAGCACATGGGGCACTTGTCTACTGCAGAAACTCCCCCAAAGACCTGTCAACTCCTCAGTGGAAAACACGAGCAGACAGTTTGCACCTGCGAAAACAGGCCTTGACTCCGCCTGCTGCGGCCCCGATCCTGAACTTGAAAAGCCTCGCCCAGAACCAGAATCAGCTTTCAGCGAATGCCCCTCTCTTCCCCACTCCACGAAGTAAAAACCTTGCTGTTCTTTTCCACTGCTGAACTAATTCCAACTTTGCCTCGCTGACGAGTGTGCTGGAGATTTAGGGGAATCCATGTATAACAAAGACGGTGAAGAAAAAAAGCTGTTTATGTGCGTTTTCTAAATAAGGGCATTTAAATCCAACATGGAAGCAGAAGGTTAAGTAACTAAAAAATAGACCCCCGGGTTTCTGAGGGAGAGAGAAGGATCGAGACGATCCAGGCAGCAGGGACTAGTGTCCAGCTAAAGGGGAGGTGGCACTCCTCAGCCGTGGACAGAGGGAGGGAGGGCGTGATGACCATAGACTACTGTGGGACAGTGGCGGGCTCCCACCTGACAGCCTCTGCTCTGCCTTCAGTGAGGTGTGAGGCCCCTCTGAACAGAAGAAAGGGCACAGGCCTGCAGGGTGGAAAACACTTGTAATTATTAGGGGGAAGGGGTACGGGATCCTTGAGAAACTCTCCATCCCCTTGAGCCCTAGAGCTGCTGGGGACCACATGACCTGTTCTGTGACTTCTCGAGTGAACAAATAAATGAGGGCTTTTGAAGTCATTAAGTACATGAACTAGTCCTTAGTGCTGAGATCAAGTCCTTGGGCACAATAAGCACGCATTCTGTCTCCCTAGCCCCGGGATTCCTAAAGTTATCTCAAAGACAGTTTTCTCTGTCAGCTAAAGCCGGTTACCAGGAAGCCCTGCTGATGATGGTCACTCGGACAACAGCGGCATCTGTTGTTTGGTTCCCGTCGTGGCCCTCTAAGTTGGTGGCATGGTTGGGGGAGGTGGTGTGGCCTTGCTGGAGGAAGTACATCACTGGGGACAGGCCTGGAGAGTTTGCAGCCTCACCCCACTTCCGGTTTGCCCTGTTTCCTGTGATCTCTCAGCTTCCTGCCCTGGCTGCCTGTGGACTCTCTCTCTGGAACCATAACCTCAAATAAACTCTTTCTTCCTTAAGTTGCCTTCAGGTGTGGTGTTTTATCACAGCAAAATAATTAATACAATTACTACATGTGGGTCCAAGGCAATGTGCTACACACACACACACACACACACACACACACACACTAATACAGCTTTCTCTAGTTAATTCTCTCAAAGCAAAGAGGGGATTAAATGACCATCCCCACTCCGACAATGTAATCCCAGTAAGTAATCATCCTTCGCTCAGAGCAGACAGATGGCCTGGATGATCTTCACCTCAACAGAGGCAGCCCTGGCCTCACCTGACAACTGCTACCGACCAGGGACTATGGGGAGACAGAAAAACCTTGAGGAGTAAAATTCAGCTTTGCCACTGAATAAAAGCGAATTCTTTATCTTAGGACAAGGTAGAATTTCCTCCCATAGCAGATCCCTCACAAAAGGGTGGGGAATTGGCTAACTCTAAGATGAATTTCCCAGGCAAGTCTGAGCAGAGATGCCCTTCCCCTGCCTGTCTCTTAGCTCTCTTCCAACCCCCCACACTCTTGGTACCCAATCTCTAAGGCTTCTTGAGGCCCCCCCCCCACTTTAACTGGCACGTAGCGTTTGCCTCCATACTTGGCTCCACAAGGTAACTAAAGCCAGGATGAAAGCCTGGTGCCTCTGCTTTCATTTTTGTGTCTGCCTCCTGTATGCTGGCTTACCTGATCCCCTCGGCAAGGGGGTACATTAGTCCCTCAAGGTATACCTGTGTACATACTTACTGTGCTCAGACAAGTCACTGTCCTGAACCCGAAGTTGCCTTTAATTCTAGGGACAGCAAGGTCTATAGGCAGGACAGCCCACCCTCAGGTAACACAGCAATTTATGGTGGGGAGGCTAGCCCTGGAACAGATCACCCTGTAAGACCCGGCCCAGCACCCTCCGGGGAAGTCAGCTGATGACAGGTTGTCTGAAGAACTACCCTGCAGGCTCCAGGCAGTCACTGACAGGCCAGGCCACAGCTTGGCCAGAACAGCTGAATTTACACATACTGTTTGCTCTGCCCTGATTCTTGTTAGAACACAGGCCTGCCCCTAAACGACAGTGGTCACTTTAAAAGGCCAGCTCCCACAGCCTGCAGCCATCAGGCCCCACCTCCTGGCAGCTCTCCCGGAGCAGAGTTAGGAAGCTGTCAGTGCTGTGGCCTAACAACAGCTCCTGATTTATGGTCCAAACCATTACCTGGCTCCCCCATGCTCTTTGTCATGTACTCTGTGTTGAACTAAACCACATGGTGTCAAAATCCTGGCCACCCCCAAAAGGTCACCGAAGGACAGAATTCTTTGCTTGGGGGGATTGATCTAGAGACTCCTCAGGGAGAATTTTTCTCAGGGAGATTCCTCCAAAGGCAGCTCTCTGAAGAGTCCTCTTCCCCACACCCATTCTTATTCTTAATTAAGCTCCTCTTTGGCTTAAAGGGTCGCCTCTCTTTCCCAGAAGGCAGCGTTCTCTCTCAAGTACATGGCTCCTTTTTCTCTCCTCCTCCTCATTGGTGTTTTGTCTCCATTGCGTTTTCTTTCTCTGGTTTCTCAAGACAGGGTTTCTCTGTGAGGCCTTGACTGTCCCGGACTTGCTTTGTAGACCAGGCTGGCCTTGAACTCACAATGATCTGCCTGCTTCTCCCTCCCCACGTGCTGGGATTACAGGCATGCATCACCACACCTGGCCAGTTGATTTACTTCTAAAGAGGTAACTTTTTATGTGAATGAGCGTTTGCCTGTATGTGTGTACATGACATGCCATGCACAGGCAGTGTCTACAGAGGCCAGAAGAGGGCATCAGGTCCCTACTAGAGCTGGGAGTTACATACAGTCATGAGATGCCATGTGGGTGCTGGGAACTGAAGCGGGGCCCTCTGCCAGCACAGCCAGTGTCTCCTGTACCATGTTTTGTTCCGTGCTCTTCCTCCACTGCCCTTTCTCCTAACAGACTGCATTCTTCCAAAGGAACCAGGCCTCAGCTTCTTTACAGACTGAACTTTGCTCTTCTTTTATTCTACTTAACAATTCTTCCTCTATCTAAGCCTGAAGTTCATATCGGTATCCCAAAGACAAACATAGGCTCACTGAATCCCTTTATCTGCCCTAGTTCCTGTTCCCGGAGAGCACTGATTAAATCTCCTCTCTCCGCTTTCACCATCCCCTGTCCCTTTAACTGGTGTATTTGAACGGTTGGCTGCTGGACATGGGGCATTCTGCCTTATAATCTGGCCACATGGCCCTTCTTTCCCAACCCCTCCCCCGCGCCTCGGATGCTGTTCCCCATGTGCGCAGTATCACTATGCCTCAAAGGAGTCGATGGGGTGAAGTCCCCGTCTTTTCTGCCTCAGGTCTGATGCCACTGCTCATGACAATGCCCTCCCCCCCAGGTCCCACTATATGCCTAGAGCAGATCTCCTGTCTCAGGCCTTAGGCCTGAGATATAAATCCCCGAGCCAGATGGTGTGTGTGTGTGTGTATGTGTGTGTATGAATGCATGTATGGGGTGTAGAAGGGCTGCACAATGTGGAAACTTGGTAATGTCTGCAAGCACCTCACCTCCTCACTGACTCTATGAATGCACACGAGTAGGCCTGGACAGACCCCAGGCTCCTCCGGGGCTTTTCTGGCCCCCAGAATTGACTGGATTCTGATTGCTCCAAGAGCCAGCTACTACTGAAGCAACAATTACATATCCAGCTTTGGAAGTCAGGTTGGGTGGGACAGTTTAAGATCCCTCAAGGAACACGAATAGTGCCCCCTGTGGGCTGCGAAGATGCACTCAAGGTTTCCATCCACCCAGCCATGCTCCCCATCACCTGACTGGAGGGCAAAGGTGCTTTCTAAGAATGGCCAAGCTAAAAGGAGGAGGAAGGGGTTCTTGAAACCTCTCCAGGAGATGAGTTAAGAGGGTGATCTGTCATGTCTTACCCGGAGATTTGACGGTAAAGGCATTAGACAAAGCTCATTTCATGCCCAATCCTTGCAGTGTGACAAAGGAAACAGGTCGGGCATTAATGAAAGTGCAACCCCCACACCCTCACTGAACTGCTCCTCTGATGCCTGGGAACATTTGGTGAGACTGGGGAGCCAAGAGGGCCAAAAGGACAGGGGCATCTGTGGTGGGAAGGCCAGCAGGAGAACCGCGGACGGAGCTCCGTCTGGGATGATGGGAAGGTTCTGGAAATGGACTGTGGCGGTGTCTGTGCAGTATTCACGTCTGCCCAGCGCCGCCTCATTGTGCTGAATTCTGAATTAAGAACTCAGGGCCAGTGAGCTGGCCGAAGAGGTGAGCACCCGCTGCCAAACGTGACCATCTGAGCTCAATCCCAGGAACCACACGGTGAAAGGAGAGAACCAGCTCCCAACAGGGGGTCTTCTGACCTCCACGCCAGCCATGGCGTGAGACACAGGCTTCTGCACACGTGCACTCACTCACTCAATCCATCCATCAATAAGCGTTAAGAACTGTTTTTAAAGGGGCCAGAGAGATGGCTTGGTGGTTAAGAGTGCTTGCTGCTCTTCAGCAGGACCTGACTTCCCACACTCACACTGATATGGACACCTGTAACGTCAGCTCCAGGGCATCTGACACTTTCTTCCGGCCCCCACAGGCACCTACACACATTGAGAACACTCACTGGGTATAAATACAAATAAAAACGGACGGTAAAAATAAAATAAAATAAAAAGGGCTGAGCTAGATCTTAGCAGTAGAACACATAGCACGTACAAGGCTGTGAATTCAACCTCCAGTACGTCACAACAACTGAAACATAAAAGGCCGAGCTGCCAGAGAGGCTGCACGCGGCAGCGGGGTGGGCTCCACACAGAACATCGCAGCTCTCAGGGCTGGGGTGCTGACATGTCAGCTCTTCGGGGCGCTGTTTCCAGATCGGCCTCACATGTGTGCACGTAGCATGATTTGGACCGTAGAACATAGCTGTTGCCCAGCTGGAACAAACTGTGACGTCAGCCCCGGCGTTAGCCCAGCCTCTCTTGCCTCTTGGTTGCTGTCCGTCCGGTGGCTGAGGGAGTGACAAGGGCTGATTGCAAATGCACTCCTCTGACATCTCTTTTCAGGGCTGGCCATCAAAGACAGAGGCTGGCAGAGTTCGTAGCTTAGCTGAGGTGTGTGTTTAGTGTGTGGGATGCCCTGGGTTTTTGACCACCACCCCCAGCACTGATCACACACATGCATTCACGGGGTTTTGGAAACCACAGTGTCCACTCTGTACCTAACTCTAAGCAAAGAAGTCCCCCTGCTCCGTTCTTGCCCTTTCTTCTCCCTGCTGGCATGTATTGCCGATCAGAATGCTACATTTCAAACCACCTAAATCTTAGTGGTTTAAATTAGCAGACATCTTATTTCCCATGAGTCTCTGAGGCAGCCAGTCTCTGGACCTTGACCAGGCCCAGTCACAGGTCTACAGTTGAGCTAAGAGCTGGCTGGGATAGGCTGACCTCAGCTTGGAAGGCTGTTCTGCTCCTCTCCACAAGGCCCTCACCCTCTGCCTAATGCAGGCAGCAGGTACCAAGACCTGAGAGTCTGTACTCAATGCTTGATATTAGAGGCAGCTGGAGGTGAAAATCAAGCACATGAGGCACGTGGTTAGGCGTGAAGCACTCAGCCACTGGTTCAGCAGGCTAAGGTCTGATCAAAACAGAGAGGAGTCCCTGTAGCTGGCTCAAAAGGAGGCTCTAAGCCACGTCACAGAGAGCACATGGAGTTATATGCTGCTACTCGGGGTCTAGATTCGAAATGGCAAGTGTCACTTTCATTGCAGTTGCTGGCCAGTTTAATTTAGTCAAGCCAGGAGAGTGAGGCAACGGTTCACCACTTTGCAAAAGCCAAAGGAAATTTCAGGGACGGGTGGAGATCTGCACTTCCGCGTCGATTTTCTACTCTCCCCGGACTCCCTGGAACCATTAGCCAAAATAAATACTTCCTCCTTTGCGTTGTTTTTATCTGGTATTTTGTCACCATGACAAGGAAAGTGGCTAACATGCAGACAGACCCGATATTCACCAGGTCTCTTCCCAGCCTCCAGGGTGCAATTCCTAACCAAGCTTTCTCTGAAAGGTCAAGGAAGGCGGTGGTTGGGAACCCCGAAAGCAGCAGCTCCTAGAGGGAGCCCGGACTCTGCCTCCCGAATGCTTCCTCTTATTCCAAGCACATACAGCCCTGAAATGTCAGGATGACATTTCCTCCAAGGCTGCCTGCCTTGCCCCCAAAGCAAGTCCCCGCCTTAGAGCAGGCAGCTCACAAGCAGTCAGTCCAAAGATCAAGGCGGTGTGACTGAGCTGCACCTTCAAGGCTCCCAGAACGGAGCTAAATGCTTACGTGCTGCTACCAGATAATGGCGCTGCCCCTCCTCTGCCCTGTCGCGCGTCACCACAGACAGGCAGCCACACCCAGGGCTGTGTAAGGCTGTCCCAGCCCCGTTGAACAGGTTTTACCACAGTGGTGAGAACAACACAGAACTGGCAGGGAAGCAAAACTCTTGAAACTGGCCACCAGGGCCTGGCGGCGTGCACAGGCTGCTGTGTCCGAAGGTCACCTACCCAGTTCAGGGGCCGCCCCACGGCTTCCACAACTCAGGTTCAGAACTGCGCCTCTTCTCCCGCCCTGTCTACCTGGCTAGAGAAAGAAAGCAGGTGTGACAGACGATCACTTTAAAAATCTTGGTGCAATGCAACCGGCCAAATAGTCTATCAGCCCCGGTGGGAGAGGCCTCAGACTAGGCGTATCCACATAGGTGGGGAGAGATGGGGATAATGCAAGCCGGAGTTCTTCTCAGGGTAAAAAAATGTTATAGCATTAGGGGAGGGCAGTGGTTGTAGAGCTCTGGAAACTACCGAATTGTATGCTTCAAATGAAAACACTTTGGGGCCTGAGGGTGAAGCTTAGTCTGTGTCTTACAGGCCCAGCCTCCCTGAGGAAAGAGAACATGGGCACCTTCCATCTACAGCCACAGAGATTACTGCTCACGCAGACGGCCACCAGAGCTGTTTCTGCCAGGGAGGGGAAATGCCGTCCAAAGGACAACCCTGTGGTACAGAAAAGCCAGCCTCAGCCAGAGCCAGGAAGAACAGGTTAGCCCCGCTGGAAAACACACATTGATGACAAAAGCCTGCAGCAATGTGTCTGATGAACGGGAGACTGAGTGAGGCTCGGACAGAAACCAGCTGCTAGCTCCCGCTTGGAGCCTCTTAACGGCCTGCAAATCAACCTGCCAGGTGGACAGCGCCTGGATTAGGTCTCTGAAACTTTTAAAGGCTTCTCTGGCTCTCCCTGAGGCTCAGAGTCCCCAGTGTGAAGACAAATGGGCACAAAAGCCTTTGCCAGCCCTTCTCAGAGAGCAGGAAATAAATGACTCAAATGTTCCTTCTGGCTCAGACAATTTTCTAAATGAGCTTCGGTCTAGAGCTGCCAAGGGACAGGGTGGGAATGTCCTTCAGGCCTTTCCTGGCTGAGGCCAGAGTGAGCTACAAGGGGATGTGTATGCCAATGTGTTCTACTATGATAGTCTGTGCCTGGCCGGGCTGTAAGAGGAAGAGTGAAGCCAACTCCCAGCAATGCTCAGAACCCCCAGTTCC
This sequence comes from Meriones unguiculatus, assembly GCF_030254825.1. Lineage (NCBI taxonomy): Eukaryota > Metazoa > Chordata > Mammalia > Rodentia > Muridae > Meriones > Meriones unguiculatus. The sequence goes on along the minus strand of NC_083350.1, from coordinate 74,698,339 downwards.
CTGGGGTCGGGGGATGTCTGACCGCTCTCAAGCGTCTCTACACGGGCTGGGCCCTCCCCATGGTGTGCTGCCCAGTTCAGAGGTCTGCAGATGCTCACAGGCTGCCGGAGCCGGGGTCAGCAGCTCCCTTCCCTGGCTTGTTTAGAACACAGCAGTACAGGGCCCAGAAACAACTCGGAGCATGGCAGCTCTGGAATCTTGGCCTAGCTGTGGCTGACCTTGTGGAGGTTTCCTGTACACACACACACACACACACACACAATTTCCCCATCCTTACATGCAGATCATTCCAGGTGCATTCCCAGGCTATCACTCAACTTCCCTGTGGTGGACTCCTCTCATGGGGACCACAGAATACCATGGGAACTCAGAGGTGGCGGCTGCGTGGGCAAAGCCCCCCTCCAAGTCCTCACACCCATCCTAGCCAGCTGGACCTCAAGGAACTTACCTCCCCTGAGTCTGTGTCCTCCAAAAAGTGAGTCTAAGGATGATCCCCACTCGGAGGCCTCTTGGGAAGAACAGGTGAGATGCTGGATGAATGAGCAACAAGTGTAAGGTGAGGGCTGGCTACTGGAGGGATGTTCCAACTCAGACACCTAACCATCATGACCCGCAGGCTCATTTCCAGTGTGCTCGTCTCCTCCTCTAGAATGAGAACTGACCCACTGCTTGAGCTGGGCCAGTGGTGGAGAGGTCAGTAATTCCACCTGGAAGCATTGTTAGGCTCATCCTGTGTCTCCCAAAGCTACCTGTCTTCATACCTACGGAGGCCCAACAGACCGACTGAGACCACAAACCCCGGGCCCAACTGTGTTTGCGAAGCTCCCCACCTTCCTTCAGAACCTCAGAAGAGCCCTTGTTTCCTCCAGTGTCTGTCTGTGCTGCCTCTGAAACTGTGAATCCTTTCGTCATCGTATCTCCGGCACTAGCAAGTAAACTCGGAGCATGTGGTGGGGGCTGTGCTGTTCGTGGTTATATCCCCGTGAGAGCAGAGCCTGGAGGTCATGGGGGCAGTTTCTAGTCCTCTTAGAGTGCTCAGAGGGCTCGCCAGACTGGACTTCCTGAGAGAAGCAGAAATTTGTATGAGTTGAGTTACTTTCCTCCCCCACACTTAGACAGAGGGTCTTACTGTACAGCCCTGGCTGGCTTGGAACTATGTGACCAAGCTGGCCTCAAGTTACAGAGATCCCCCTGCCTCTTCCTTCTGAGTGCCAGACCTATTTTACACTTTTATATTAAATCTTTTTATATTGTCTTTTTTTGTTTTGTTTTTCGAGACAGGGTTTCCCTGTGTAACCTTGGCTGTCCTCAACTCACTTTGTAGGCCAGGCTGGCTTTGAACTCACAGAGGTCTGCCTCTGCCTCCATGAGGGCTGGGATCACGGGCGTTCGTAAATTTGGTCAACAGTGATTGACTGTTCCACTGCCATGTGTGGCCAGCAGGAACAGAACAGCCTAGATTTAAAAGGGACTGTGGCCTTAATTGGTGTGAGCCAAAAGGCCTGAAAGTGGTGAGAGGGGCCTGTGCCTGAGCTCAAGTATTAGCATTTGGGAGACTGAGGCAAGAAGACAGGCTTGACTTCAGAGCCAGCCTGGGCTACACCAGGAGACCCTGTGAAAGTACACCAGCAGCAACAACCCTAACTCTCAGGCACACCACTAACGTCTCCCCTGCTGGGACTGAAAAAGGGGAAAAGAGAGGCAAATTACCAAGAAAATAAATGGTTTATTTTTCACAGTCACAGAAGTGTAGTTTAATATACAATCACACAGAACCTTGCCTCCCTTGAAAGAAGGAATATGCAAGTAAAAAACAAAAGCAAAAGCATCCTGGTTTTGAAATGATGGGAATCAGGCGTGGTCATGTGCGCACCTTTAATTCCAGCACTGGGGAGGCAGAGGCAGGCTAGTTCAAGGCTAGCCTGGCCTACACTTCCAGCAGGATAGCCAGGGTTACATAACAGAGACCCCGCCCAAACAAACAAACTGGAGCTAGGTAGAGCTCAGAACTAAATAGGCATGAAGACGTGAGGGCCGTGGACACCTTAGAGCACTGGGTCCAGAGATCCTCACAGCAGAACTCCAGGGGTGCTGCCGTGATAGGGGAGCCCCTGCTTCATCTCTGGATTCACTGAACATTCAGAGCATGATAAAAGGGGACAGGGGATAAAGACGGTGGCCACACCTTAAGGTAAGAAGCCCAGAGCAACCTGTGTCCTGCAGACAGAAGCTGAAGGACACCGGTTAGTGCGCTGAGGGGGCTCCCTGCCCTCAGCCTCGCCCTACCAGTACAGTACAAAATCACCCAAGACTTCAGAAACAGTGGAACTCTGGAACGTGGTTAGAAAAATAATAGTAACACCGAAAACACTAGAAACTGGTAATCTTAACCACAGAAGTCTCTAAGACTTTTCAGGAAAGGTTTCTGAGGTTCATCCTGTTAGAAACGGGACTGGGATTGGCAGCTGTGCGGTTCTTTCCAGCTGAGGACTCTCCACCCGCTTTAATGACATTTTGAAGGACAGGCACAGAATGGCATTTGGATAGATAACCTCCTTTTTCAAATGGGGGCAGGGGGCAATAGAGTTCTGTGAAAACTGAAAAAAGGAAATATTTAAACCTAGATTCTCTATTTGAGCTACAGGACATTATTATGTTACTAGCTTGTTACAACAGATGAAGAACAAGAGTCAGAAACACGCTCAGTTAAGAGCGAGTCCTGCTCTAGCAGAGAGCCGGACTTTGTCCCCAACACCCACACTGGGCAGCTCACAACCTCCTCGACTTCTGTCTCCAGGAGCCCAATATTCTCTTCTGGCCTACTTGGGACATCTGCAGCCATTATGCACATACTTATAAACATCCACATAATTTAAAATAAAAATACTTAAAAAAGAAAATTGCAGGCTCAGTGGGTAAGAGCACGTGTAACTCTTGCGAGCACACAGGTCCAGCTCATGGCGATTCACTATTGCCTGTAACTCCACTTCTGTGGATCTGACGCCTTCTTCCAACCTTCATGGGTAACAGGCATAAAAATAATAGAATGACTACATGTAAAAATGTTCTAAGAAAGGAAATTGAAAACAACATGAGCATGAAGTCTTGGAACGTTTTCACCTTAAATGATAAGCAGAGATCAGAAAAGGACATGAACTAAAGGTCCCCACATTCTAAATATATAAATCCATCCTACTGTTTCATTTCCTTTTTTTAACCAACAAGTTGGGGGAAAAAATCAGCAATAATGGAGCTGACTTCATTCATCCTGGGACTGAGCCTGTGACAAGAAGTCATTCTCAGAGCCCAAAGTGTCTCTAGCAATGACATGGGTCTCCTGTACTTCAGGGTTGGAGAAGTGACCTCAATATGACCCAAACTCTCCCAGACTTGCCAAAATAATCAAATATTTGTGAAATCATTAGGAAGAAATATTCAGTATTATTTTCTTAAGCCTTGGTGGATTCAGAATCAAGCGATTATTTTATATATATAAAGTAGTTTTCTTATCTAGTGGCAAGCTATGGGACTTGAATTATTAATCTGGTATAAGAGATTAAACCCAGTGCTCAATGACCTGAGATCTCTTCTGAGTTATGAAGGGTTACATATGCTAGCTAACTTGGGAACAAAAGCTAAGAATGGTAGTACGTGCCTGCAATCCCAGCACTCGGAGGCGGAGGCAGAAGGTGAGGCATTAAGGACCATCTGGGCTACACAGTGCTTAGAAGACTTCAGATAATTAACTGATTAGTCACAAGCCTAACCTAGTGGTGGTCAATCGTCTACAGAATTCAGCACATCCTGACAAATTCACAAGAACCAAGGGGAATTTAGAAGCTGGAAATAAACCAACACCAAGCACGAAGGCTACTACTCACGTGGTCCGGAACTCACCCTCACTCCCACCCCTCTGGCCCTACCCTCCATGGGCCCTCAGGAACATGTGTGTCTTGTTTTTTTTTTTTTGGTTGGGGGGCATGGGCTCCAGGGTGCACCATAAAAATCAAGGGGTATAAGAGACTCCAAGATGTAAAGACACAAAACAACCTCCTGAACGCAACAAGACGCCATGGTCTGTGACCTCAGTTACTGAGCGTATCTGGTAGGAGGCAGTTAGGTCCAGAGGCTGTTGTCCATCCAGCTCACACAGCCATCCCACTAAGGTCCTCTGCTTCAGCCAGACGCGGTGGCGCATGCCCGTAATTCCAGCACTCAGGAGGCAGAGGCGGGCAGATCTCTGAGTTCAGCCTGGTCTACAAAGGGAGTCCAGGACAGCCAAGGCTACACAGAGAAACCCTGTCTCAAAACAAACAAACAAACAAACAAAACAAACAAAACAAAAAACAAACAAACAAAAAAGAAAAGAAAACAACAACAATGAAATCCTCTGCTTCCTGATTCTGAAGAATTGGGTGCAGCAGAGAGGGATGGTTCAGCATGAAAAAAAAAAAAAAAAGTAAGATGGACCCGTTCTCTACAGCAGCAGCGCAAGGTCCCTGGAAGTCCTTCTCTAAGCGATGAGAGAGGGGTGTTCAGATCATCAGCAGCCAGTGAGCGTAGCTTGGTCGGGGCGTGCACAGGTCACGGGTGCTGTCCAGCAGAGACCCCGGCTCGGGCTCACTGTGGTGTGCTCTTCCTATGGCTCTCCTGCAAAGTGTGCTTCCTTTTCTTGCCCATCTTCATCAGGAACTTCTCCGCTCTGAGAAAACCAGCAGGGCCTCACCAAGTCCACCGAGCAGGAAGCTGCAAACAGTAGCATATGGTCAACTTTCCACACCCTGCGGCTAGCCAAGCTGCCTGGCACCCATAAACAACAGGGGAGAGCTACTCTACCACAACTAGCCCAGGCAAGTCTGGTTCCACGTGTAGCCCAGGAACCATCGCGGCACTCAAGGGAAAACGTCAGTCACCGGGTGGGAGGTAGGGGGTCTGGGAGACCTCCTCAGGGGAGGGCGTGTGTGTCCCACTTACTCTGACCAGGTTAATACTCTGAAGGAAAAAGAGAGGAGGAAGCAGGGAAGGACTTCCCATGAGCCCATGGGTGCTTCTGGGCTATGAAACTGTATTACAGACACAACCTTACAATTAAGGGTGTGGCTTCTAATTTAGACTAACAGAACATTTAAAGGTGAGCATGTAGATGGGAGTCATGAATTTCCCACCAGCACAGAAACCAATGTAATAGGTGATTTGAAAATGAAGACATGAGAACAGCAGCCAGGGAGAGGATCGTGGATATTTTAACATGTCTAAAGTGTAATACACCCAGAGGTCTCTCCACCTCCTATTTAAACTTCTCAGCATACAGTCTGGCGTCTGGTGTTCTTCTGGGGCCTGGGCTGGGTCACTGCTACAGGATTACAATGGTGGGTCCCTGTCAGTGAAAGGCTTGTTCAATCAAACCCGTTCTTTCTTCCCCCGCTCTGTATCTACCTGCCCGGTACCCCAGTTCTCTTCGGCTAGCTCAGCACTCATATACTCAACACTGGTGCTTTTGTATTTATAATGTGTCTGGAATGCTGAATATGAGAAACACATGCATTACTTTCCCACTGAAAACCTATATGGGTGATGCTGACATATAGTCAATTTGTACCACTCTGTACTTTCAGTATGAGAATGAAAAGAAATAAACTTAGACTCTCTCAGCCGTGAGTTCAGATCTCTTCAGCCTTCATCTCCCTACCTAGTCCATAGGATCTGATCACAACTAACAGGGTGTACACGGCTTAGGGATAACATATTTGAACGGCCCCCTGCCATGCTTGGCCTATTGTGGACTGGCTACGCGGCTATTCTCTAAGCAGATGAGCTCCTGGAGCAGCAATCTCTGCCTCAGGAGCAGCAGGCTGGCTACCCAGCCTCTGTCCGAAGAAAAAAAGAAATCAATCGCTCCTCCTTAACTCACAGGAATGTAGCTGGAAACGGCATCTTAGGAATCATGTATTGTACACTTAGGAAAACGTGCAGTCACTGCCGTAGGACTGCTTCAGTGAGGCACCGTCATGGCCCACGTTTCAAAAGACCAGACCTAAAATAACAGTGTGTGACGATGGGGGAGGTTCTGTCACCTGTTCTCTTTGGTAAAGAATGGGGTGGAGGGAAGCCATTCTGTGCTTCCACGTGCTCTCCTTGAAAGCCCCATTTCCCAGCTTCCGTTCAAGAGCACACATTACCTCCTGTTGCTGGGCAAGCACACAGACACAGCAACCCGAGAGGATGGCTGCAAGGAGCTCTGCTGTGGGACAATTCATTTTAAACACTTCTCACTAATCCTCCTTAATCACCGGGAAGGGACCGGGCTGGCCCTCCGCCAGCTGTCCTCCACAGCCCAGGAAACAATCCTGGTCTAATAACCTCGCATTCATTCCTTTGGCAGAGGGACTTTACGAAGCACCGGAGGAGCTCAGCGAATGGTGAAATGGAACTGTGAGGCGAGCCAAGGGGTGAGCTTTGATGTTTTCTAGACAGCAGGACTCACATGGGGTCCCGGAGTCTTAATAGCATTACAACTATTTAAGTTGGACCTTGACTGAGCTGTTTGCAAACCCTGTAATCCGCATCATTCCTGAAAGGAACACACTTCGCCGGGTGGAGGCACAGACCTCAGGCTGCAGAGCACACACCCATCCCAAGGACGTTATTTTAGTGCCCTCCAGCAGTCTTCCTTCCCGGTGGGGATCAAAGGCCTTGTTCCACCTTACATCTATTATGGTGGCGGCCTGCTTAATTCCTACTGAACCACCAGACAGACTGTAGTTTTCCTCAGACGCAAACCCAGCACACAATGTGACCGCCCAGATGGTTAAATGGGCTCCCCATCTCCCATCTGTATTCCAGCTACTTGGTTTTTACGCCCTTCTACCTTACTAGGATGTACTTCCCTAACATCCCGTTCCCTCGTGGAATGAAACTCACAGTCTCATATAAGCATGACACGCTTTGACAGAGCCTTAGGTGGCCCAAAGTTAAACTCACTCTATAGTCAAGAATACACCACACCCGGTACGCTGTGGTCCTGGGGGTGGAGCCAGGGTTTCACACAACCTGAGCAGGCACTGCACCAACTGAGCGACCTCCCCAGCCCTGAGTGATGAGATGCCAACATTTAATTCAAACAGGAAACTGCTGTGTTTCATTCACTGTAGTCAGCCCTAAAGGGATTTAGAGAATATTAGGCTATTTTCCCTTGGCTCCTAAATTCATTTTTCTGTCTGCCAAGGCTTGAGCAGTCTCCAGGAAGGGCCCCTAAAAATCAGAGGGACAGAGTATCTTGATTCAAAGACAACTGAAGATCTTTTTCTTTATTCTGGCCCTCACTAAGTATCACAAGCTGGTCTCAAGCTTACAATCCTCCTGTCTCGGTCTCCTGAGTATTGATTGGGGTATGTGGGTGTGTACATATGATCTTTACAATCATTTCTGAAGATCCTTGGTGTTCATGAGGTTTGTATTGGGATCACATGTGGGCAGCTGTCATGGCTGGCCACCTATGATGGAAAGAGGGCAGGCCCAATGAACGATGGACAAAGGCAAGGCTTTGTCATGGACTCCTCAGAAGGAAGCAGATGCACCACAGTCATTCCCCACAGCCATACGAGTGAACCAAAGCAGAATGCTCCCCTCAGAATCTGTAAAATTCTGAGGGGTGGCACAGATAATTCTATTCAGCAGGGAGACTGCTCACAGGCAAGGTTTCTCTTTTGCATGTGCTGAAGCCCCTTTGCTTAAGTTTTTAAATAGAATAATCAATGTAAAGTATAAAATTGTGTTAATTAAAAATGAATTATATATAAATTCAAACAATTATTGAGCTTGAAATAGACTTTTTATCATGAAAAACAAGGCAATTGGCTACATGACCTTGCTGACTTTAACTAAAGACTGTGAACTCTGACATCCTGAGTATGTGGGTGGATAACTGCTCTCGGGTACTGTCTCTGGAAGGCTGAATCACCGGCCAGCATGTAACGATACACTCAAAGAGGTAAGGGCGCCTGACCCCCACTTCCACACCTGGGGGCAGGAGGGGGGGGCGTTCACACCTCTGCCTACCACACAGAGCCACTTTCGAAGCCATCCCCAGGCTGCCTTGGAGATGCGGCCAAGACTTGAGCCGATTCAAATCTCTAATCTCAGGAGATGAGCAAATTCCTTAGGATCTTGTTCAGATAACATTCTCTCCAACCACTTCCAGGAGCCTTGAGACTGGTGCTTCTGCCTCCCAGGGAACACGTTCCGATGCCTTAAAGACACTTTCCATTACAAACGAGGGTGCTGCCAGCATGTAGGGGTGGAGGTCCAAGGAGGCACAGAATAGTACCCCCACAGCCAGGAATAACCTCTCCCCACACACCAATCATGTCAAGAGCGGAAACTCTGGCATTTTTATTTTTTACATTCACACATCTATTTTTTTTTTTTTTTTTTTTGTATGTGTGAATGTGAGTGCATGTGTGTGAAAGTCGGAGGGCAGTCTGTGGAGTTGGATGGAGCTTAGATCATTGTGTTTAGGGGCAGGCACCTTTGCCCACTGAGCTATCTTGCCAGCCCAGAAACCCTACTTTAGGTGACCTGGTTTGATGAGTTAAGATGCTGCCCTGCCAGGAAGGCAGACGAGCCAGTTCCGGCAGGACCGTGGTCATCAGCATTTTCCAGTCTGTCTGCTCCAGCAGCTGCTGCCATGTGCGGGCTCAAACCCAACACAAACTCACGGCTGCTCACCATCTTCAAAGGAGAATGGAAATCTGGACTTGTAGAAGGAAGTCACCCAACTTCTAAATGCAGGTGACTAATCAAAACACAAGAAACAATAACTGTACAGGAAAATATTAAAAATATTAAAATATTAAAAAAATATTTAAAAAAATTCCAAGACCTGCAACCCCTGCCCTTTTATAAAAGACTTATGACATTCCCAGGAGACAAAGACCAGTGACTCCCATCTGGAGCCTGAGAGCTGGCCTGGCCTCCTGGCTGTGCTTGAACTCATAGAGTGGACAGACTAATCACCTTGCAAGAGACAGAAATTGGAATTACAGCCTGACACGCCCCTTCTGGTTCGCTTTGTGGTTGGAAAATTCTTTGAGGCTGAAAAACCATCCCTAACCTCAAGAGTTCTGAAAACCCAGGAATTTCCACAGCCAAGGTTGATTTTGCAATAGACTTAGATGCTGCTTCCTTGATTTGGGGTCCAAACGGCCTTTCTTTCCATTTTGTTTAGGGCATAGCCTCCATTCCACAGGATGTGAAGCAGCCTGGAGACATTCTCAACAACCCCCCCTTACTGGTCTGCCTTAACATTCCCCCGTGTCTGAGAGCCGCCTCGCTCTGATTTCTCACACTCAATCCAACACCTGGGTTTCTTGGTTCATTTTGAAATTCTATACAAAACATGAAGGTGTGTGTGTGTGTAAGAAAGAAAAATGCTCTAAGAATTTAGAGGAGGACCATGGAGGTGAGAAGAGGACCATGGGAGCCGCCTTCCCCGTGTTTCCTTTGACCTCACACACTGACCTGTACTGCTGACAAACCTTTGCCAGTGCTCTAGTTCTGGAAGGTTTGGACACTGTGGACTGGTTTTGAGTTCTAGTATGATCTCTTCATCCAGGGGACAACCACTTAATGCCTCATGATAAGACAGACACAAATACATACATACATACATGCATACATATATACATGCATGCATACATACTACATACAGAGGGCCTGCATGTCCTCTTTTGACAGTTTTGAGGCATCTGCCTTCCTCCCCACTGTAGTGTCATTCTGTCTCAGGACAGAAAGAGCAAGTGTGGGGTTAGCTGTGTGGCCTAGAGCCCATTTTGAATCCTTATCTCAACGTCTGCACCTCTGGTCCTGTCTTCCCTGGGTAAGAAAGGCCAGTGCTCTCCTACCCTACTGCCTAAGTAAGCCCTTGCCATCTGCGTCAGGTGCCGTGCCAAGCCAGTTCTGAGGCTTGCCTTCTGAGCACTCTCACGCTCTCCCACCTCGTCTTCACACCCACTGGACATTCCAATAACCACCACCCTACCCGTCCCAGACTGTCTTCCTCACTGTTTTCACTTGACCATCCCGTGAGAACTGGATAATGTGGAACACTTCTTTAAGAGAGTCCCCATGTGCTCCATGCAGCACTCAGCAGAAAGCATTTTTATGTGGGTTTTTTTCTGAGACAGAATCTCACTATGTAATTCTGCTTGTCCTGGAGCCCACTCTGTGGACCAATCTGGCCTCAAATGTGCAGAGATCCACCTGCCTCTGCCACCTGAGTGCTAGGGTTAAACGCATGTACCCCTATGCCTGGCAATACTCAGTAAACATTTCTTCATTATTATTTCATTTTTCAACATAGTATTTTTACTGATTTTTGGAGGAATTTCACATCATGCATCCCATCATGCGAATTCCCCAGTTGTTCCATGCCCACCCCCACCTTTGTGACCTCTCCTCCCAAAAAAGAAAAAGAAAAATATTAGCCGCTGCTGGTGGTGCACGCCTTTAATCCCAGCACTCGGGAGGCAGAGGCAGGTGGATCTCTGTGAGTTAGAGGCCAGGCTGGTCTACAGAGTGAGTTCCAAGACAGCCAGGGCTACACAACTCTCAACTCTCCCCTACCTCCACTCCAAAAAAGAGAACAATTTGTGTTATCTATATACTCACTGGAGCATGGTTAGACTTTCGGCGACCTGCCCCTTAAATAGAACCGAGCCGTTCCCCTCACCCCGCCAGAGGCCATCAGTTGTGGAGACCTAGCTTCAGCAACCTTATCACACTAAGAGTTCTCCTTAATGGCTTCCTGTTTGGGCTGCTACTTTGGGGGTGGGGGTGGGTGTTGTCACAGGAGCCTTCCATGTCCCTCTCTCTCCACTGTTCATCTGCAGTCATCTATGTCCCTGCAGAAGTGGCCTCCTTGCTCTTTATGGTCAGTGGGAGTACAGACCATGGGCTTCTACACGGCTTCTGCTGACAGAACAGACCACAGACATGGCCCCCGACCCAGACAAAGCCCTGGGAGGCAGCCTGGACTATAGACATCAACATGGCTTCAACAGAACACTTTAACATTTTAACAACAGAATCACAGCTATACTGTTAAAACCTAATGTTCCCTCCACAGGTCAGTGAACTTGCTAAAGGGACGGAAGGAACGAGGATGGGGAGGGGTGCTATGGGATGCTCCTGGAGAGACGTGGACTAACTGCAGGCCAGTCACGCCAACAAGCTCCGCCAGCATTCCAGCTGGTGGCACTAATATGACTCATTAGGCTAGGAAACAGGGTCGGGGTAGGGAGACAGAGAGTGTGAATGGGGAGGGGAACTCCAGAGGGCCTAGAAGTGTGTGAATTGAGGGTGGACACACTCAAGAGCCATTGCGGGCATGGATGAAGTTGTGAAAAAATTCATAAAACATAGTTGAAAATGTACAATAATGAAGTTTTTACCCTAAACATCCACAGATGTGTCTGCCAAGTCAGACCCTGACCAGGAATTAGGCTGCCTCATCCCAGGGAACGCTCTCTCTGCTGTCCAACCCTCACTGTGCTCATTACAGTTGACTGTTGGTATGGTTTGAGTAAGTGGCCCAATGTATTAAAACTTTGTCCTCAGTCTGTGCCACTACTGGGAAGAGCTAGAACCCTTAAAAGGTGGGGTTTGGTGGGAGGAAATGTGGTTGTTAGAGATGGTTCTCATTCTTTGCTTACAGGCTGTCCCATACGGTCAGCATCCGACTCCATCATATGCTCTCTGCCACGAAATTCTGCCTCATTTGGGCCCAAAGGCCATGGGGATGCCTGAAACTGAGCCAAAGCAAACCCTTCTTCCAGTGCGTGGGCTTTCTCCAGGACTCTTTACTGGAAGAGGACCATTTAAGCCAGTTTCCTGCATGTCTCCCTTATGGGCTTTGACAACTGTACGCAGTGCTGTTGGCCAGTCCTTGACAGCGCTCGACTCAGTTCTCGGCTACAGGGCTTTGGACACATGGAGGCCTGCATTCAACTCTAATATAACCCCCGCCCCCCAGCTTTAAAATCCTGGAGGGGGGAAATCACTCAAATGCCTCAGAACCTCGGCACAGTAACTGGGAGGACTGTGAAAGTGAGATGGCATTAGTGCAAAATGTCAGACGCATGGTAACCTCTGCAGATGCCTTAGATTTCTGTGTGTGTACATGCAAATACCTGCGTTTGGGAGTGCATGCACTTTTGTGCTTGGTAGGGCCAAATAGTGTAAGCTTTAAGATCACACGAGCGTAGGAATGGGTTAAATGGAAACAGTGCAGCACTTTAAGAGACACACACACCTGTGAGCTTGGTGCCTAAGGGCTCCAAGCAGCCAATCCTCCCCTCTCTCGAACAGCAAGGGACCAATGGTAGAGTGCCAACAGTGGTGACTCTGAGATGGACGAGTGACTAAGGTATTCTGGTAGCCTGCTGAACTGGGTATCAGTTAGGGTTTACGTGGAATGTTCAACGGTTGACAATGAGCCAGGCATGGTGGCACACAGGTGTAATCCCAGCACTGGGGAGGCAGAGGCAGGCAGATCTCTGTGAGGTTGAGGCCAGCCTGGTCTACAAAGGGAGTTTAGGACAGAAGAGGCTACACAGAGGAACTGTGTCTTGAAAAACAAAAACAAAACAGAAACAAACTCTCAGGCTGTGTGACATGTAAGAGCATGCTGTCCAAGCATCCAGCACTGTGCCTGACATTGTGTATTATCTCAGTTGTGTACGAGTGACAGATGTGCTCTTCTACATGTAAATTCACACAGCAATAACATCTGAAAGATAACGAAGCGGGGCACGCTTGCTCATACCTGCCACCCCAGCATTAGAGAGACCAAGGCAGGAGGATCAATGCAAGTTCAAGGCCGGCCCAGGCCTCAATGTGAGATGTAGTTTAGAGGAGAGCGCTTGCTTAGCATACATGAAGCACACATGAAGCACTGTGTTTAAGTACTAGTACTGCAATCAATCAATCAGTGACTCAGTAAGACAGGGAAGGCATCGCCAATATAAAAATTTACTTAGGATGAACACATCTACCCACCACACATTCCTGCTTCATTAGAGTCAAAGTCACTACTTTGATGAACTGTGTCTCCTCTCTGCGGAGAACTTACCATCCCACAGTTGCTCTGGTCAGGATGACATCAAACAGCACCAGCGACAGGCCGGCTGTGATGACCTGCAGAAATGACAGAGGCCATGAGAGCAGCAGACTCCACTAGCCCGCCCACCCGGTAGTTTCCCCTGAGCTGTGAAAGGATTGTTCTCGACATTCGCCATCGCCGCCCACTAGTCCTCTGCCATTTGGCGTGACCTCTGAGCAAAACGTGTGACATGGGGAATGCTATGTCCTGTGCTCTGTTAGGACCCGCAAAGAAGCGTTTAATTTCTAACCTGCTCAAAAGAGAGGTGCAGGGCCAAAGTCACCCCATCTGCCCAAAGAGATCCTTTCAGTAACGGGCCTCCCATTTTGTCTCAGTGCACAGGAGCCATCCCCATGTGCCCAGATCCTCAGGCTAAAAGCTTATCTCTCCATACAGCTTCACCTCTCTTGCCTCTTCTAACACCCTAATCTAATACTGTGATACACATTCTAGGAAGCCACGTGCTTCCTGGGGGAGGAGGTCAGCCCTAAGTGGAGGTAAAGGGGAGGTTAGCCCTACACCTTCTAGAGCTAGACACCCCAGAAAAGACCTTAGGAATGGCAGCCAGGGGGGCCGAACTCCAGAGCGTGCCTCAGAACAACTGTCGTGAAATGAGTGTGAGCCAACTCCATTCACACTTAGAATGTCTGTGCTAAGCCTAGATGGCTCTTGTTTTTAGAATTTTGAATTCTGCAGACCAAAGCAGCTTCTCTGAGTACAGTAGCCCTAAGGACCTGCTTTCTCGCTGGGAGAGAGTAGGTGCAGGTGCTGACGAGAGCCAATCAAGCTCGGAAACCTCTGCTACCCAAATTCAAGGTGATGGAAGCCCTGTGCTGTCCAGAGGCCTTTCCGGGTGTCCCAGCTGGCAACGTGTACATGCGTGGACCCTCATGTGCCCACAGCACAAACGTGGAGGTCAGGGTCAACCTCACGTGTTGGCCTCAACCTTCGAGCTTGTTGAGGCAGGGCCTCTTGTTCACTGATGCATACGCCAAGCTCGCCTGCTCCACCAGCTGCCAGGGATTCTGTTTCCTCCCATCTTGCTGTAGAAGAGCTAGGGTGATAGATGCCCGCTGCCATTTCTACTTTATTTGGGGTCTGGGCACCTGGTCTTCATTGCTTGTAGGGCAGCCACTTTTCACTTAACACAGAGGTAAGTTTGGCACTCTAACTGGAACCTTTACAAACCAAGACTGTGAACCTTCATGATTTATCTATTTGTCTCATTAAAAAAATTTTTTAAACCTTTTTATTTGCCTCACTTTATTGATTTGCAGCAAAAACCCTAACCATGCAAAAGACCTCTTTATTGCGTGCAGACATTAAAGAGCAGGCCAGACGAGCGGGGATGATGGCTCTCTCCCATCTCGTTTTTCTCCCTGTCTTCCTTAGTCTGTTTGAAATAGCTTGCTGTAGCCCAGGCTGGCTGTGAACTTAAGGCCCTCCCACGGCAGCCTCCCGAGCGCTAAGACCACAGGTATGAGCCACCATCCTTGGCCTTCTTTTCATGGGCTTCTGTGTGTGTTGTCAGGAAGCAGCACCCACCCTCAGCTATCCTGCAGATGTCTGGTTTGGGGAAGGAGGCATGCTACCCTTACAAACATGTTATTGCCTCATTTCCTGACAGAGGACGAGCTGATGGTGGTAAAGGCTAACCCCAACCAAAAGGCCCCTGACCTGGAGCTCCTGAATGCAGTGGCCTTTACTGCCCCATCATTATTACCAACCACAAGTATTACATTTGTACTTTCCCCGAAATACAGCTCATCAAAGTTTTCCCATTTACCTGTTTGGAAAAACATTCCTTTATCTGTGTGCGTGTCTGCTTTTACCCCTTCCTTTTTATTCTCATTGTTATTGCCAGTGTCTCTCTTCATTTGTTTTCATTCAAGTCCTGAACAAAGTCAGCTATCCTGAGAGTCCTTCTTTTCTTTGAAAATAGTTGTTTCCTGGCACAGTGCCAGCAGGGACTTGTTTCTGGGAACTGGCAGGAGGGCAAGTTTGCAGCCCGCATGGCTGTTAGCCGTACTGTCAACCTGGTGCACTGCAGAGCTCCACTGTGGCTGTGTGGAACCCAGCGTACACCCTTTTTCTCCTTCTTCACCACTGCCTCCATCTCATTTTCCTTTAAAAAAAAAATGTGCTTACACAGTGCACCTGTACAGAAGTTGGTTCTCTTTCCACCATGTCGGCTCCTATGGCAGCAAGCAGCTTTATCTTGTAGGCCATCTCGTGGTCCTCCTTTGCCCTTCTTCATCAGCTCTTGGAGGCTTCCTTTATCCATCTTTTCTGCCTACTCTCTGCCTCTTTCATGAGACTTAGCCCTCCCCGAGAAAAGGGAGGTGTCCCTTGCCGGGAATATCCTCAGCCAGGCCTGCGCCTCTGCATCTCCACACGGTTCTGGAACTTGGGAGGAATCCTGTCTGCCAGGAGTCAGGCAGCTGGCCTCATTGTGTCTGTGAACGCTGCCGTGTGCCAAGAAAAACATGTCTTAAAATTTTCAAACCAGTTCTTACTTGAAAATCAGTTTTGTCTAGCAGCCGTTCGGGTGCCTTTGCCTCTGCTCCTTCCTGGAAATGTTTGTGCAACCTCCCACCTTCCTCCTGAGCGTGTTTTCAAGCTCCTCCAAAGTTTTCTCTATTAACAAGCACGACTGCTGATGGCTGTGACATGCGCTGACATGTTATAAATCAGTGTGGCTTGTTTCTGTCAAAAACGCGCAGTGACGTGCGTGCCTGGCAGGGCTACTGTGGAGTCAGGCAGGCTGCTTTCCATTCTACTCTGTAAGAACCGTCATGTTTTCTGGCTTTTACGCTTTCTTTTCCTTCCATCACTGTAGCAGTGGCAGCCTCCCAGAAAGGTGAATGCTGGGCAGCCAGCCAGTCTGGCCTGCCCACTCAGTGCACAGCCCCCCAAATGCTGGGCTCTCCCTGTCTGAGGGTCAAACTCATGTCTGCTCACAGCGATCGGTTTCTGTACACAGGGGCCTTCAGGACTGCTAGGAATACTCCACAGTGCCAATTCTGAACTGGGACCAAAGGGCCACTCCACGCCCAATCCCACCTGGGAGGAAGTAAAAGCCAGCGGCTGAGTATTCCAAGCCAGAATATAAAGTACAATATATAGGGCAAGATGTAAGCAGTAGAAGGCCTTCCCTTGGCTAACAGGTAGAGGGGCTGTGAATCAGTGACCTGTGACTGGCCCCAGGGACCCTTGGTTTGTGTCAGTGAGAGGAGAACCAAAGCCTCATGTCCTAGCTCAACACCCACCGGAAGGGCTGGAAAGATTGCCAGATGGGTAAACTGTTTGCCTTTCAATCAAGAGGATCTTGATGAAGGCCCCAGAATCCAAGTAAAAAGATGGCATGGTGGCAGATGAAAAGCCAGTGGTCCTAAGAGAGGAGGCAGAGGCTTGCAGATCCCTGGCGCCCACAGGCCAGCCTGCCTAGCCTACTTGGTGAGTTCCAGCCAAGAAGAGATTGCCTCTCAAATAAACAGCAGAGAGGCACTTAGGAAATGACACCTGAAGTTATTCTCAGACCTACACACACGTATATAAGCACACAATACACATGAGCACCCGCAGACACACACGCACACATACAAAAGAGCCTCCTGAAGGCCAACCTCATATTTTCACACATTCGCAGTGGCATCATTTACAACACAGTTAGGAGCAATCAAAATGTCCCTTGCGGGAAAAATGTCCCTTGAGAGATGAGCTGGTAAAGAAACTGACTCACAATGGAGTTATCATTCAGCTTTTTAAAAGAGGAAATTCTGAGACATACTTCAGCATGGATGCTGGGCCATGCGAAATCAGATTCCATTTATGTAAGGTATCTAGTCATAAAACTCATGGAGGCAGAAAGGAGAATGGTACTTGCCAGGGCCTGGAGGAGCCCAGAAAGGAGAGAGGGTTGTTGAATGGTAGAGTTGCAGTTTGGAAAGAAGATCCTTGAAGGGAACAGTAATGATGGTTACACCACGGTATAAACCCACTCACTGCGCCTGCCTGTTCATTTGTGGTGGCGTGAGTAAGAATGGCCCCTATAGGCTTATATATTTAAATGCCTGGTCATCAGGGAGTAGCACTATTTGAAAGGATTAGAAGGACTGGAACATGCTGGAGGAAGTGTGTCACTGGGGGAAGCCCGTGCCATGCCCACAGTCTCTTTCTCAGCTTGCAGATCAAGATGTAGATCTTAGCTGCTGCTCCCGTGCTGTGGGTCCCTCCACACCCCCCATCCTGATGACGATAGACTAACCTTCCAAAATTACACGCAAGCCCCTAAGTAAGCCTCTCCTTTTATAAAAGCTGCCTTGAGTCAGGTGGTGGTGGCGCACACCTTTAATCACAGCACCCAGGAGGCAGAGACAGGTGTGTATCTGTGAGTTCAAGGCCAGCCTGGTCTACACAGAGAAACCCTGTGGCGGGGGGTGAAGAGTTGCCTTGGTCATGGTGCCTCCTCACAGCAACAGAACAGTTACTAGGACACCACTCAGGAATGATTAAGGTGATGGAGAGATGGCTCAGCAGTAGAAGTATTTACTGTGCAACTGTGAGGCCCTAAGTTCAGAGCCTCAGAAACCCATGTAACTGCCAGGCGGGCATGTCATCCTGCCTGTAACTCAAAATTCCACACAAAGAGCGGAGACACGATCCCCCAAGCAAACTGGCTGGCAAAGCCAGCCCCACATTTGACTAGGAGACACTGCCTCCATGAACGAAGAGAGAAAGGAATGGAGGATGAGCCTCAAATCATCCCTGAGGCTCTACACGCTCGGGCACATGTGTGCCCAAGCGCCTGCGCACACCTTCTTGCAGGAATACTCCTATGGTTTGCTAAGCACCAGTCGTGAGAAGGCACTGATTCGGATGCTTGTTTGTACCAGGGGCTTCTGAAGGTCTTAATTTTTTTCTGCTATACCAGAATGCTGTAGCCTGTGTAATTTGGAAAGAACAGGGGTTGAGATGGGTATGGCGGCACATGCCTGTAATGGCTAAAGCCGCCTCTTGCAGAAGGCTTCCGCTACTCTCAGGATTTGCCATTTAAAAGGTGTACCAATCACTGTTCTCGCTTTTAAAAAGGAGTTTTAGAGATATATTTTCCCCCCAGAGGAGAAAGGATCTTGCCAGCCGTACACTTCCCTGGGAGACCTGACTAACAAGCCCCATGCCCGCCATAGGCACAGCCTTGCCAACAGCAGCAGGACTCAATGCACACAAGCTGCGGCAGGCTTTGATCTTTCTGGCTTTGTGGACGGATGGTTATCACAAGCTCCATGTTATTTAAGCAAACTTTGCCATTTAAAGTAGATCAGGTTTGTTTTTCAAACATTCATTTCAAACCTACGATGGGGTGGGGAAAGCGGGAACTTGCCCGAGAGCGAAAGCGGGGTCCTTAAGGAGTCAGAGATTCAGAGCCCCTGTTTGTTATTAGTTAGACGCACATGACTTTTTGTTGTGGGGGCTTTTGTTTGGTTGTTGTCGAGGCAGGGTTTCTCTGAACACACCAGGTTGGCCTTGAACTCACAGAGATCCACCTGGCTCTGCCTCCCTGAGTGCTGGGATTACAGGCATGGGCCACTATGGATAGCTGTCATGGCTCTTAAGAAAAAAAGCCATTTGCACCATTGACTGCTTCTGCCCCAGACCTCCCTTTCATGGCTACAGTTTTTTTCAGACAGTTTCTGGGTATCACATCATTTTGTCTTTCTTCAGCATGTCCTCCCTGCTGGGCCATTTCATAGGCCTGCCCACATGATTCCTGCTCACCTCTCAAAGGTCCATCCCTAGAAAGCCTTTCCTGAACGTAGAGCCCATGAATACATCTGACTGTGTCAGACGTTTCTGCTCTGGGTTTTCAGTCCCTTGCCACTGCACATGCCAACTCTGCTCAAACATACTGTCTGGCAGGGTGTATGTTACTCAGTTGTGTGTACTCAGGGGCTAACAATAGAGGTCTGTCTCTGTGGGAAGGCTGTCTCAAGAGCTTCTTGTGTCTGTACTAGGCCATCAGTGCTGGGACAGTCTGTGAGGCCACACCACCAATCACTTAAAAATTTCACAGATGAGGGCTAACTGGAACCAAGACCTTCTAAAGATACCCTCTGCCTCTCATTGCCGACTAAATACCTGTACTATCAAGGGTAGGAAGGGCTCCATGGAAAGGACTGAGGTTATCCTGGTGCCAAGTCAAACATGGCAGGGAAGGTTCTAATGGGGTCCTGACTGTGGCTTGGGAAGCAGAGGGATATAAAATGCAGAATCTTGCTTCTGAACTTCTTGAAAAGTAGGAGAGGATATTTCTTAAAGGAAGGCAGGGAAAGTTCTGACAGAGACAGACAAGAGGTATTTATTCTTCTTTTTCTTCTTTTCATTTGTACGTGGGTGTGCATGTTTGCATGCATGTGAGCATGTGTGTAAGGTACATAAACACATGTGTATATGCATGTGTATGTGTGCACATCAGAGAGACTGATGTCATAAATTTTCCTCAACCACTCCTTCTCCTTATTCTTTGAGGCAGGGTCTCTCAGTCAAGCAGAGCTCCCCAGTGGCTAGACAGTTTGTTCTTGAGATCCCGTTTCTGCCTTCTGAGCTACAATTACAGGGGAGCTGCCATGCCGACTGGCAAACGTGGGGATCCAACTCTTGTCTTCTCGCTGTGTGGGAAATGCTCTAACCTCGGAGCCATTTCCCCAGTCCCCAAGTATAGTTCCAGACAAGCTGAACCAGCATCACTTGGGAAATTGCAGGAACCGCAGCAGCTCGGACCTCAGCGAACACACACCAACAGGGCGGCCCTGGAGCTAACACGCGGGGTAGAGCGTGCACACTCAGTATGGGAGCTCTGTTCCACACCTGCAGTGCCAGCGGCAGGTGCCATACCCCCAGGGACCACACGAGTGTTCATACAGCAGCTGGAGGAAGTGGGTCTTCACCTCTCCAGGACCGCAGAGCTTAGAGGTCTATGTCAGAGTCCCGAATCCTCACTGTTGACTCACACAAGAAATGCTCAAACCTAGCCTTAATTTTAAGTTTGAGAGGACATCTAATATGGTATTAGTAACTTGCCAGATGGTGGTGGTGCACAACTTTAACACCAGCACTCAGGAGGCAGAGGCAGGAGGATCTCAGTTTGAGGCCAGCCTGGTCTACAGAGTTAGTTCCACGACAACCAGGGCTACACAGAGAAATTCTGTCTCAAAAAACCAAAACTAAAAACAAACCAAAAAAAAAGCAAACTTAAGAGCAAGATTTTCTAACCCCCTCCTAAGAGCCAAGGAATTCTGTGTTTCCCAGATGGAAACCATAGCTAAGACTAAGAACTTTATTTGACATTCTTTAAATATTCAAATAACCCTTATTATTCACCCTGTGATTTATTACCATGACCAGTGTAATTATTAATGAGAAACAACTCTCACTAACCCTAGACATGACTATTAATAGTATTTGATATTACTCATTAAAGTAGATGGACTGTTTCATTCTGCCAACCTTGTCAGCAAATGGTGTTGAGAACACAGCTGGGCAGAAAAAAAAAAAAAAAAAAAACCAACAAAAAAACGGTTAAGTCATTAAGTCTGCATTAAGAAAAAGCAATTTCAATGCAGAGAAACTTTTTGCAAACACCTGTATTTTATAAAAGAAGCAATAAGAGAACAGAATTGGGGACATGTGACACGAATTTCTAGGTTGAGGGAAAAAAGGAAAAGGAACCAATGTAAGGAGGCTATAAAATGTCCCAGATAATCAGGCTCTCAGGAGCATATACTCACGCTAAGGAAATCCCTACTTCAGCCCTATGGCAGAGAGAGATGAACACACTTTACAGACAAACAAACTGGAGTCCACGGCGGACAAACACCCTGATTGGAGCGAGAGGCTCCTGAACCCTGGCCAAGCTCCTTCTTCTTGCACCAAGCTGACCCCCCACAGTGGCTTTGCATAACTCCAGCAATGTCTATGCGCCTTGCCGGTTCTCAATCTGTGCTACATATACAAAGTATTATAGGAAGTCAAAAAATAAAAGAAAACCCCAGTCTACCTGCTCTACTCCACCAGGACGTTTTAGGAGGCAGGTCTGGTGCACTTTAGAAATCCTCCTCATGACTCTTGTAAGACAGAATTGGATTCCTGACTATTGATATGTTACTAATTTGGGTGTTGCTGTGTTAGTAATTTGAGTGAAAGGATCCATACAATCGTCAGCACGACAGAAACCCTTTAGAGCACAGATGGATTGGCCAGAACTTGGTAAAACAAGACCTCATTAGTATTGTCCCTGTCATCACTGTGGGCTCACCCACCACCTTTACATTGTCACCAGTGATGTATAGAAGTTCTGATTTCCTCCCATCCTTGCTGTTATTTTCTTAATCACTGCCATCCTAACAGGTATCAAGTGTCTTGGACTTGTGTTTTTCTGTTGGTTAATGATGCTCAACATTCTCTCATGGGCTTATGGGCCATTCGTTCATCTTCTTTGGAGACCTGCCTATTTAGACTCTTGGCCTATTTTAAAGACTGGAGCTATCTTTAATTATTGTGGTATAAGAGTTACTTGCATATTCTAAATTTCCTTTTAATTTTTATTTGTATGTCTGTATGTGTGGTGGTGGTGGTGTGTGGGTGTTGTGCTGCAGACACCAGCAGAGGGCATCAGATCGTTTGCGGCTGGAGTTGCAGGCATTTGTGAGCCTCCTTATGGACAGTGGGATCTGAACTTGGGTCCTCTCTAAGGGCAGTGCACGCTGTTAATCACTAACTCTAGCTCCACTTACTATCTAAGTGGAGGTCCCAGACATACAATTTGTCTGAGTCTTTTGCAGCTCGAAGTTGTCAATTTTGACCAAACCCAAGTCTTGCCCATTTTAAGTAACTAGGAATTCTAAATCACTGTTTCATCCAACATTTTTGTTTGTTTGTTTTTTGGGACAGTGTTTCTCTGCGTAGCCTTGACTCTCCTGGACTCACTTTGTGGACCTGGCTGGCCTTGAACTAACAGGGATCGCCTGCCTCTGTCTCCCAGAGTGCTGGGATTACAGGCGTGAGCCACCGCACTCAACTCATCCAACATCTTCATCAACATGATCTCACAACCAAAGCTAGAACCTGATTTCTTTTCTATACAGCTATTCTCCGTGTGTTCTCTGAACATACAATATGAGCTTTCTAAATTACACACTGGTTCACCTGGTATTAATAATGACCGCTCAGTGTGACGTTCGGGAATTAGCCAGCATGCTCTATGACACAAACCCTTTTATTATAAAGAAATCTGATTAGGATATCCAGTGAACTTAAGAACATGAGACAGTAGAATGCCTTACATAGTATGTTTCTGAATAGTCTCACAGTAATTTCGGAAAGGCTGGTAAATACTTCTCTGAAGCAGGAACAGAGGGAAGGAGGGGAGATGACCAACCCTGGCTCTGTAATTTTATTGGGCAATGTTACTTTGTCCACTATGCTCGTGGTTTCTATTAAAATGTCAGCCGTCAGCCTCAGGTTGCTTCTTCAATTTGAAGCAATTCCTTTCTTCTTTCCTCCCCCTTTTCTTTCTTTTCTCCTTTTTTGTGGTGCTGGATGTTGAAACTAGGGCCTTTACATGCAAGGCCAGCGCTCTACCGCTGTGCCATAAACTACGGGATCCCTTGTGGTTCTGTCCCAGTTATTATCAGACACTTACCTATGCAGCATGCCCACCCTATCTTTGTGTGTGAATGTTCTTTGTAAACAACTACAGGGCCTCCAGGAAGCATTTCCACCCGTAGGGGATGGGCTCAAGTCAGTTAGCGATGGGGGGGGGCAGCATATACACTCAGAGATGGGATGCAGCTCTGGTGAGTTGGTCCCCTCTACCTAGCCATCCAAAGGCGGATCTCTAGGCCTGGGAGCTTTGTGGGTCTGTATCTCCTCATTCATGAAAGGTCTGCCTTCTAGAGGTCTTTAAGTCTCCTACCCCATCCCACCCAAACTCAGACAATATCTAAACTGATTGAACACTGCCGGTACCTTCTAGAAGGCTTCTGTCCCCCAAGATCGTGAAGTTTTCCTTCTCCTTTCCGGGCTAGGCCGAAGCCTCCATGCTGCCCTGGAAATTAGCAAACATCTTATAGGAAAACTGGAATTACCTTCATGGCTCCTCCAGTTTCCATTGTCTGTCAAAAACTACTGGTTTCTCCTCCCCTGAGAATACGTTCCCTTGGACCACAACAAATATTGAGCCCCCCTAGAGACAGCACACACCTTCCCTCCTTAACCATCTCTCCCACAAAGAGATCGGCTTGTGCTGCTCGGCACCCATCCTCATTGCTTTTATAGCTCTCCAGCTGCCTTAAAATACGACACATGCCACTTCTTTTCTTCCTACTTGTTTCTGTTGAAATTTTGGCCTATTACATGGTGCAGAATTCTAGTCTGAAATGAAAGGTTCCTTTATTATATACAAGGGAAAACAACCAGTGAGGTATGATCTAAGGCTTTCAACATGGGCTTGGCCAACCACTCTTTCCCTGCAGCCACTGAATGCCATGCTGAGGCAAGGTGGAAAAGCCTTGCGGGAACTCCTCCAAGCAGCTCTCTGATCAGCAACAATCTTACTACCTTATCATCACAATGCTAATTAACTCCTTTTTCTAAATCATAGTCCAGTACAGCAGCCTGGAGGGGAAAAAAAAAGGTTCTCAAGGGCACAGTCTGTATAGCAGTTTGGAGAGGAGACATTTTGTTCCTTCTTTCCTACTTCAACCTCTGTGGCAGGAAGTTCTGCTGTTTTCACATCTATCCTTTCATGCTCTTCCAAGTTTACAGCAGAGGAAATAAACATTCCTCTGATTGCACATTTATTGGGCTCATTATGCTCGTTAGTGGGATCTTGAGATTTAAAGGCAGGACACTTGGTCTCTTTCTTCTCTGGAATCCATACAATAAAATCACTTGAATCTGTTTCCATGTGTTGGGGCTGGGGAAGAAGATTAAAAATAAGCCTGTCTCCTGCAGGAAACAAAAGACCTAATGTTTCCTAGCCAGGCTTGAATGCCTTTTATTTCCAACTCTACTTTTTTCCCACTTGCCTATTATTCCTGCAGGTATCTTCTCTTGGTCTATAACCCAACAAGCAAGCAGAAGGTACCAAAGCCTTAAACAAGAACAATTCTTCCTCCTCCCTCCTCTTCATCTTCTTTCCTTCTCCTTCTCCTCCTCCTCTTTCCTTCCTTCTTTTCTTCCCCACCCTAATACTTAGCATCAAATGAAAGGCCCTGTCCATACTAGGCAAGTACTTCACCACAGAGTTATGCTTAGCCCCTAAAACCTTGAACTCTCTATCTCAACCATGTCTTTCTCCTAGACTTGCAATCCTCCTGGGGAAGATTACGAAACACATGTTAGCTCTTCCTTGGGGAGGACTCCAACATTTCTCTCTCATATTAATATCATGTCTATTAAACTGATGTTCCATTGAACCTTTGGGTGTTCTGCATTGGCTCATCCTACGATGAGTCAAAACCAGGTTGGCTATGTTATTACAATTTTCTTTGCAGAAAATCAACCACATGCTGCTTCTCTTCCAAGTTAGTATAAAAAGCCACTGGCCTGGGTATATTTCATTTTTGGTTTGTTTCTGTGGTACTGGGTTTGAACCCAGAGTCTTGTGCACGTCAGGCAAGCTCACTACTACTGAGCTATGTTTCCATCTAGCCACTCTGATAAAGGTAAAACATCCAATTGTATAAGACAAAGGGAGAATTCGGAGCCACCCTAGTATTCCCTCAAACTGGTATGTACCTGGACTAATTCTTCAGTCTGATACTTTCCATTTTCATGGTTCCATTTATTTAGGAAATGGGCCCTCCTACTGTCAGTTACTTGCAGAATGATGGGTTCCTGCCAGTTACTCTTTAAAACCTGTGCCCTAGGGATCAAAGTAGCAGTTCTCAAGTCCAGAAGTACCTTGCCACTGCAGATGAAGGGCCTGTGGCCAAGGTGTCTTTATGTTTTACTTTGCTTTGATCCAGTCAGAGGGCAGATCTAATCTCTGCAGACTACTTTTAGAAATGAGGTAAACGTACACTCAACGGAGTCCTAAATAAAAATGCATGCTTCCTTACCCAAGGCCATGACAATTGTTTCATCTCCTTCTGAACACGAGGACTTCAATTCATTTTCCTTGTTATATTTCACCACAGCAGAGGAAAAATAATAGGCATGCCAAAAATGTGTGTCGGTACCAGAGACCAACCCTTCCTTGAGGTGTTCAAAAGTAGAGAATCTGATATCTGTTGAGTGAGGCCTTTGCTGCTTTGACCCACCTCCTTCCTTTGGCCATCAATTCCTGAGAAAGCATCGGCTGGGGAAAACAAGCCTCTTCGGGACAGCATACAGTTCTACGTGATCACATAAAAACTCAACATTCTAAGCATCCCAACAGCTCTCAGTCACCAGCAAAGTCCCACCTGAGGAACCGACAAAGACCTTACAGTTCTCAACACGCAACTCCAGATATCTCTGCGAACAGTAAGTGGGTCACCTGTGAGGCTCTATGGGGTGGACTGAAAGATGCCCCTAAAGTCCTAACAACCAATGATACCTTTGGAGGTGGGGCCATCATGGTGGGACTAGCATGTTCATACGGAAAAAAAGCAGGGCTGAGGTGTAGCTCCGAGGTAGTATGTGGTTAATGTGCCCACGGCCCTAGGTTCATCCCCAGCACCAAAACCAAAAATAGCTACAGAAATGCCACAGCAGGTGCCCCTGTGTTGTTCATTCGATCTGTGTTGCTCTCTCCCCACTGACCCCCCCCAAAGGTGGAATCACATAAACGTTCAGTGTGAGACAGTATTCCGCAGGCCCCTCCAGGCACTACCCGCTGATACCTCAATCTTGGAATCCGAGCTTCAAGAACTGTCAGAAAATAACCCCCCGGCTGGGAAGATGGCTCAGTCGTTAAGTGTTTACTTTGAAAGTATTAGGGTCTGAGCTGGAGCCTCAGAGCGCACAAAAGAAGCCAGCCTGGTGTGGAGGAATGGTGAAACGGGAGGCAGAAGCAGGTGGGCCCCTGGAGCTCACTGGCCAGCCAGGCCGACCAGAAGCCCTGTATCAAGCAAGTGGGGAGAGGCTCAAGTGTGACACCAAAGTTCTCTTTTGACCTTTGCCCTCAAATATGGACACATGCATCTGTGCACATACACACTTGTACACACACACATACAGAAAATAAATTTCAGTGGTTGACGTCATTCAGTCAATGGCATTTTGTTATGACAGACTAAGATAACCACCCCCCCTTTTTTTTTTACTATGCTTTAAAGTTTTTAAAAATAAAGAACTTTTTCAAAGGCATCTTTCACTGAATTGGAAATGGCAATGCAGAGGGCTCTGAGCTTTCGCTGGTGTGACACTAAGTTGCTCTTATGGAAATCATACGAGGCCCTGGACAGGCAACAAGAAAGGCAGACCCCTCAAAGAAGCCCACACTGATTGGTCAGCACAACACGAGTGAGGCGGCAGCCCAGCATCACCTGGTGAAGGTCAAGATATGGGTATACTCCTGAGAGTCAGAGAACACGCCTCTCACGGAGCTCGGCCCGCATCAAGTCTGAGGACAAGCAGGAGCTACCACGTGTGAAGAGGTGAGAAGGGGATGTTCTGTAGAAGGGGCAGCTTGGAGTAAGCTCAGCAAATGCGACGCCACTGGGTGCGAATGAAAATGCCAAGCATTGGGTGGTCAGCAGCTGCCATCATGCCAAACAGACTCTGAAGGCAGTGGGAAAAGTCACTAGAAAGGCCTTTCTCCTAGTAAGGCATTGCAGAAACCCAGAGAACCAGGCTGTGCATCTGCGACAGCCAGCCTGTGATTCGGGGTAGCTGTGTTCATGCGAGGGTGAACCAGGAGTCATCATTTGGAGTCTTCCTCGATTACTCTCTACCAAGGCCCCTCACTGAACCTGGGCGCAGAATAAAGCTGGATGGCCAGGGAGGCTGAGGGATGCTCCTGTCTCTGCCTCCCCAGCTTTACTGCTCATACGGCACACCACACCGCAACTGCCTGCGCCACCCACTGGCTGCCGGCAAGAACTGTTTAAGAAGCTTAACAAGACAGCAGATCCAGAGGGAGGTATCAGCTAGATGTAGTTAAGAAATACAGCACAAGTGCCTCCCCGTGTGTGATGGGGAGGCAGGTACAGGCTTTGCAGCAGAAAGATGGAGGCCCAGGAACAGCTACACGCAGTCCCTAAGATGCAGCTGTAAACCAATCAGTGTTCGGCGTCTCACATTCAGGCCTATTCCTCTAAGGCTGAGAGCCTTTAGCATAATACACCCACCAAACGCCACAATATAATAAGGTCTAATGGAACGATGCTAGCAAAGAAAGTCTCTTGCCCGTTCCGATCTGCAGCATACACAGCCTCATGGAAGCTATAGACACTGACCTCTGCACTGTGACCCTCCCTTGGGTCTCAGGATGGGGAACCAAGCTGCTGACTGGACCTGCTCCTCCTCTCGGCGTAACCGGAAGGCATGGCTGCATCCTTCCTATCAGGGAAAGAGTGCCCATCTGTAGCTAGGCATCCGAGAGCTGCTTGACCCTGAACCCCGAACACACGCATGCATGTCTCCTGGAGGTGTTCAAATGCACCTTGGAGAGCCCTCACAGAACTCCAGAGTAGCTCAGCTCATCCACCTTTATTTAGGAATGGGCTGGGCTGGGCACAGAGCTCAGTCAGGAAAGGGGGAACCTGACACAGACCGGCGGCATGCAGGGTTTTTGTTTTGTTGGGTTTTGGCAGTGAGAGGTCTTGGCAGCCCTGGACAGCTTGGAACTTGCTATGTAGACTAGGCTAGCCTCAAACGCACAGAAAAACCTGCCTTTCTCTGCCTCCCAAGTGATGGAAGGAAAAGTGTGCACCACCTTGACCAGCTAGCACCAGGTTAAAAATAAAATACTGGAGTGTGGTGGTTCTCACTTCTCATCGCCAGGGAGGTAGAGATAAGCGGGTCTCTGGGGCTTACTGGCTAGCCAGCTGAGCCAAATGGGTGACCTGCAGGTCACAGTAAGAGAACTCAACAACAACAAAACGCAATAATGAAAGATCAGGTGGACAGCTTCCGGGAAGGCAGCTGAGACTGACCTTTGGCCTCCACATACACTTGCACACACTCCCACCAACCCCAAACAGCATGCACATTTACGGCCCAGAATGTACTGATCACCAAAATGCTGGACGACTCTGCCGCATTCCAGGCTGTAAAGTATCTAGCCCCTGCTTCATGTGACACTAAGACTCAGGCACGGTGGTCCCTCGCCTGAAGAACTCCCATTCCTGGAGTGCTCATGGCACTCTGGACAGACCGACCAACTGCTCTGAAGCTCCTGGTGGGGTGCAGCCCCCTCCCACTGGTCTACAGGTCGCAATCCTTTAGCTTGAGAGGCCACCATCCTCTCCCCTGCAATGAGACCCACTTCATTGCTTTCCTGCTGTCTTTCATAAGATTCCTCCTGGTTCAAAATCCTTATACCCAAGTTTTAGCTCTGCCCGAACGAAGGCACACCCATTTTCACAACACTGGGAGGTATACTGAGCTTACATTTTCTTTTTCCAGTTGCCTTTTCCAGTAGGTAATAAGTCGTGATTTTGAAACAATCTATAAAACTGTATATAGCAGCGCACCCCTGCTCTGTCTGCTCTGCTCCCACTTCTTGCTGCAGACAATCATGTTTATTACTTAAAGTTTCTTTCTGCACATGTAAATCGATATGAACACAAATTATGGGTTTGTTTCTCTTTTTACAAAAAGAGAGCTGGCATGCTGCGCATATGGTTTGACTTAGTCATCTGTCTTGGAGATTTTCCTCTGGCAGTACACTGAGTGGCCATAAATTCCCCTTT
Organism: Meriones unguiculatus; assembly: GCF_030254825.1. Lineage (NCBI taxonomy): Eukaryota > Metazoa > Chordata > Mammalia > Rodentia > Muridae > Meriones > Meriones unguiculatus. Next base: position 74,669,278 of record NC_083350.1, on the reverse strand, counting down.
CTCTCTCTCTTTTTTTTTTTTTTTTCCCAGAGCTGAGGACCGAACCCAGGGCCTTGCGCTTGCTAGGCAAGAGCTCTACCACTGAGCTAAATCCCCAACCCCCCCTTTCTCTTACTTATGTCTAAGAATCCTGCTGGCAAGAGAGACTGTGGTCCTGTTAACAAACAGCACAGGGACTGTTCCCACCCTTCCGTCTTACAACCGTGCTGCAATAGCGCTGCAGCGCTGCACAGGACCATCTCCCAGAAGTGGATTATAGTAGCTACGGTTTTGTTTTCTGTGGCTTCAGTTACCCACAGTCAACTGCAGTCCAAAAGTTTTAAGCGGAAAATTCCCCAAATAAACAGTTTATACATTTTAACTGGTAAACTGTTCTGAATAGCGTGGTGAACTCGTGTGTCCTTCTGCCTGGAACATGAATCGCTCCTCTGTCCAGTGAATCCGCACCTTGAATGCTACCCACTGCTGGTCGGTAACTGTCTCGGCTAAAAGATCCACTGTTGCAGCATTTCAGCCCTTCCATTGAAGTAACCCTTATTTCAAGGTGCTGAATAATGGCTCCAAAGCAAAAGAGTAGCGATGCTGGCAATTTTATCACAGTGTATTTTTATAAGTATTCTCTTTTATTATTGTTGTTGTTAACATCTTATGGATAATCCATAAAGGCTTAATTCGTTAAATTTTACCCAAAGTATACATGGATAAGAAACAATATATAAGGTACACACACACATTCTTTTTAATACTATCCGTGGCTTCAGGTATCCTCTAGGGGTCTTGAGATGTATTCTCTATGAACAAGGAGGAGGTTACCATGTCAGGTCAAAGGGTACATACATTTGTAGGGATAAAATGTCACCTAAGGGTTTTGCAGAGATAAATTATTATCCCTAAAATACAATGGTTTAACTCTGTGGGTTGCTCCCTATTAACTGTGTGTAAAACCGTGGCGTGCCCAAGAGGTACCAGCTGTCTGCCAGGCTCTCTAGGACTTTGTCGCATACTTAGGGAATCCAGAGTGTGCATCCAGGAGCCAGAACTGAGGTGGCTGGCTCAGGTCTGAGTCTTTCTGTAGCTGACGAAAAGACGATAGCACTAGACACTCCCCAGGACCCACAGTGTCAACCAGCATCCTGGACGGGGTTTTGGAAGTGTGGAGCTGGTAGGAAAGGCAGGACAGCTGTTAAGAGCTAACTGCCGGCGAGAGGCCCCCAAAGGACACAGGCTATGGTCACTGCTCTTAGCTGGGCCCCAGACCTAAAGGGTAGGACTCCACAGTTTGATCGTAGGACACAGAGAAATCAAACGAACTAGCCTTGGAAACTTCCTTCCGGCTGACTAGTGTTCATAATGCTGGAAGGCACTATGGGGGTCACTAGGAGGAAAATGCAGCAACAGTATTACTTGGCAGTGAAGCCTGCATGCTACAATACCCTGCCAGACAAGCCGTGCCAACCAGTGTAATAGTGGCATGAAGTTAAGGGGTAACCAACTGCTTCTGTATTGAATTTGAGGCCTGTTACAAAGAAAGGGATTCAGGTTTCATACTGTAGATCTGGTCAAAAGCCCATAGGCTGCAAGGTCGCAAGCTCTTGGAGGGAAGCTACTGCAGTTGTTTTGCTAAACCGGGTTATCAGACTGTCTTCTAAATATTTGCACTTAGGCTGATAAGTGAGTGATGGCCAGAGTATCAACTCCCCACCGCAAAGCTCAGGGACACTGCAGAGGAGCAGTAGAAAGAATGTGAGCCCCACAAGATGGGAGGGAGCACTGTAAAAGGCCATCTTTGGCAGTGACGAGGCCACTGCACCCACGAACTCACTGCAGCTATGGTTTCGCTGCACAAGCTCAAGCCATCAACATCAGCCAACCGCTCCCACCTGCAGCACCAACTGGACACCCTAGGTTACTAACCAAACAGAAATGGCAAAGACGGGGTAAGGAGGAAATGTTGGGAGTGTCTGGAGGCAGTAGGAGGAAGGGGACGGTCAAGACGTATGATTATATATCTAAACTGTCAAAGAACTAAAAGACATTTTAGGAAGATATTCTTTAAAAAAAATAAGGAGAGCTGGAGAGATGGCTCAGAGGTTTAAAAGCACTGGCTGCTCTTCCAGAGGACCTGGACTTGATTCTCAGCAGAATGACTCACAACCCACTATAACTCCATTTCTAGGGGATCTGATGCCCTCTTATGGCCTCTGTGGGTACCAGGCAGGCACATGGTACACAAACATACATGTTGGCAAAACATCCAGACACATAGAAAAAAAGATAATTGTTGGCCAGCTTACCACACAGACAGGGAATGTGAGAAAGAGGTCTCAGGCGATAAAGTCAGTTTCTTTTCTTTCTTTCTTTCTTTCTTTCTTTCTTTCTTTCTTTCTTTCTTTCTTTCTTTCTTTCTTTCTTTCTCTTTCTTTCTCTCTCTCTCTCTTTCTTTCTTTCATTTTCTCTCTGTCTCTCTCTCCTTCCTTCCTTCCTTCCTTCCTTCCTTCCTTCCTTCTTTCCTTGCTTCTTTTTTTCTTCTTTCTTTCCTTCCTTCCTTCCTTCCTTCCTCTCTCTCTCTTTTCTTTCCTTCTGTTCTTCTACCAAGGGCCTATTCAGTGTTAGATACTGTGCCAAATACCCAGAGACACTGGAAAGCTCGGGGTACTGGCCTACTACCTCAGACCACCACTTCCCTATTCAGGCCTCTGATAAGCAAAGAACCCCTTGGGCTGGCTGAATTTACAGGCTAGCCTTTCCCATCTCAAGACACTGGACATTATGAACAAGTCATTCACTCATCTGGGCTTCTATGTCTTCAATCACCCTAAGACAGGGGGTAGGGAAGGGTGCCCAAAGCGTCACATGAAAACCAGCAAGTAGAGATGGGTATAACACAGAGGTAGAATGCTTACCTGGCATGTGTTTGATTCCCAGTGTTACAAAAATAAAAATAAACAAACACATAAGTAGTGGCAGAGAATAAGCTCATTTCTGTAAAATCAGATATAAAGAAGGAAGCTCGGTGTTTGACACACCCAGTGATTCCAGCTTTCAGAATGCTAAGGCCTCACAAGTTTGAGGCCAGTTTGGGACACATAGAAAGACCCTGTATCTGAAAAATGGAACAAAACTGAAAGAATGGGGCTGTGGACATGGCTCAGTGGTTAAGAACAGTGGTTAAGAACATAGGCTCTGAGTTCAATTCCTGGTGTCCACTCCACACTGGGTAGCTGAGGACTGCCTGTAAGCCCAGCTCCAGCAGGATCCCATGCCTCTAGTCAATGCAGGCTCTGCATTCACATGCACACAGCCACACACAGACCCACACAGAGAAACACAACTGAGAACACTCACTCAAGCTGGGCATGGAGAGAGGCGGGTACAGCTCTGTGAGGTCACCAGGCCAGCCTAGACTATGCAGTGAGTTCCAGCGCAGCCAGGACTGCATAGTTAGACCCTGTATCAAAACAAAGAAAGCAATGCAATAAATCACAAAAAAGACGGGAAAGACAGATGACAGATGCAGGTAGGTAGGAAGAGGCAGGCAGGCAGGTAGATAGGTCAAAAGATGGTCTCCAAAACATCTACTGTGGTAGAATCAATAAGCGTTTTCTTCTCTTCGTGTACTCTCTAAATTTCTCATAAGTCTTTAGGGCTTGTCCTTTTTTAAATTACATTTTGGTTTGGGTCTTGTTTTTTTGTTTGCTTAATCTTTATTTTATGTATATGTGTGTTTTGCCCCCTCAAGAGGCCAGAACATGCCATGGGTCCCCTGAAACTGGAGCTACAGATGGTTGTAAGTCACCATGTAGGTGCTTGTGTGAGACTAACCTGGGCTGGCCTAGAACTTGCTATATAGCAGAGAATGACCTTGAACTCCTGACCCTCCTTGTCTCCACCTTCCAAGTGCTGCCATCTTGCCCAGCTGAAGTTTTCCCTTTTAATGAAGGGAATAACTCATTTCTAAAGCTTTTTTCCTCCATACAACAGAGTTCAAAATTAAGTTATAAGAAAAAAGTTAGTTGGGTGGTGGTGGAGCACACCTTTAGTCCCGGCACTCCTGAGGCTGTGACCAGCCTGGTCTACAAAGGGAGTCCAGGACAGCCAAGGCTACACAGAGAAGCCTTGTCTTGAACCTCCCCCCACCAAAAAAAAAAAAAAAAATCAAGTCTGAGTTCCTTCATTCAAATTTGTACAAATTATGTTCATCTTTTTACTACCTATTTCCAAAAGGAGAGCAGGAAAGAAGTATATGGTTTGAACCACACAACAATAATTAAAATCGAATAAGAAATGTGTGTCAAATATCTGTCCCATCGCCTAGGCGGAAGTGAGCACATGAGCGGTAGCTGTGCCTGTTCCTCGCACCTTCAATCATGTATCCACCGTGCAGGCAGATGTGGCACTGATGAGTAGCTGAGAGTTCTACATCTGGATCCACAGGCAAGAGGCAGAGAGAACGACAGACACCGGACCTGGCTTGAGATTTGACACCCCAAACCTCTTCCTAGTGACACACTTCCTTCAAAAAGGCCACACCTCCCAGTTCCTGTTCAGGGAGCACCACTTGTAACGAGGGGAACGTTCACATTCGGGCCATTCTTATTCAAACCACTTGTTTCAACAAAGCAAAACAAAAGCGGAAGGGGCACTGAGACCAGCTGTGGGTTGTTCAGCTGCCAGGAAGAGGAGTCACTGGCCCAAGAACACAAGGCAAAGGAATAATTACGGGCGACGGAACACAGGTGACCATAACCAACTTCCTGGAAGCGTCAGCACCTGGCTTCACGCACCCGGCAGGGACACTCCAGTAGAGGAAATGGCCCTGGTACTACCAGATGAAGGTGGGCTGGGCACCACAGAGAGACAAGAAAATACGGCTTCCCTTCTGTGGCGCCAGTTCCTGTTCTAACTTCTAGATGTACTGGCTTTCTCAGAAGAGCGAAACATAGAAAGCCAACACAGGACGCCCGTGAGAGATGAGCCTGAATTATTGCCAACACCTTTCTCTCCCAAATCCTAACATTTTAAAGGTGCAGAGAAGAAAGTGTAGGGCTCAGAGCAGCACAGCCAAATGGTAGCAAATGCTTGGCAATCTGGAAGAACAAGGCAGGCATGGGGATTGATTTCTATGGAGGACAAGCCAGTGAGACGCCACAGAGAACCTGAGTTCAATCCCTGAGCCAATATGGGGGAAGCCCTCTGACCTTTACGAGAGCACCGTGGCACATGTCTTTACACGTACACACAAATCATTATAATACACCCTTTTTTTTTTTTTTTTTAAGTTTTTGAGGTGGGAGCTTAAGGCCTGGCAGGAGAGTCACCTGACTCCTGCGCATTTCAGAGGTGAAGGATCCTCCTGTCTGGGGCTAACACAGGTAACAAGGAGTGGGTCTCTGAGAAAACTTCAAGTGCTGAGAAAGAAATCTAACACGTTGTGGGGAAAACGTTTCATAGCTCCTTTTTGGAGAGGAGGGCGAGGAAACCGCATAGAGGACTGGCTTAAGCAATGGCTCCTGACCCCATTTTCACCAGTATTTTGGGAGTGCTTAAGCGGCTTATTTTCAGCACTGCTCCCTGGAACTCTTTGCAGATTAATCACACCACCCTGCCCCCCTACACTCCAAACAGGAAGTTTTGCAAATGTGTCCAAATAACTGGCCTTCATGTTTCAGAGAGCACTTTAGTTATTTCAAGTTATCTAAGATGTGAGGCGCACCCAGAAAAAACTCCTAGTCAGGACATTCATGAAATTAAGTGTCTCCCTTAGTAAATTAGCAGCACATTCCTTCAAAAGCTGAGACCCAGAATTGCCATCACACTTCGCAACATTTTGCAACCCCGTGATGATCGATGGCACCGAAAATAGCTCAGGGAAAAAAGTAAACCGCAAGAACAAGACAAACAATCTTATGCAAAACAGCAACACATCCGTGAAACATCACTCATTATCCAAATTAATCTGACAACAGGAAACAGAATCTGGTTATTTTTCCTCCAATCCAGAACCGTATTCCCTCCCAGGGATCCTCCGGAAAATCTTGTTCATAAACAAATGATTCCTGGGTAACTGGCTTCTTTGCTGAGTGTTTCCACATGCTTCGTGAGTCGCCTCCTCACACGCCCCCCCATGCTCCCGTCGCCTCGCCGCAGACATCACGGAAAGGCACTGACAGGCTGTTATTATCGCTGAGCTAGAGACTGTATAGGAAATTATGCTGCTGCCTCTGGGTTTAAATTTTCCATGAAAAATTGTTCTCATCACCACAGAGGCTTAGCCGATGAACAAGAAAAATGATTTAATTAAGAGACGGCCATAATTAGATTTTTTTTTTTCAGTACACTCAACATAAAAGTTACATTACAGCAGAGCTTTACTTTATTTCATGGCATGTTTTTATCAGACCATTCCAGGACACATGAAGATGATGAGTAAAAACCAAAGGAAAAGAAGAAGAGCCATAAACATGGGTGGAGCAGGGGGAGGTGAGGAAAGGCAGAAATGGCCTGACCACCCGACAGACAGTGAAAAGGTGTGGAGAGGGACAATGGTGGCACTAACAAGAAGAAACAGAACTGGTCAGAGGATGCGCAGTGGGAGGACGGAGCCCTCCCCACTCCGCAGACAGGACATCCTGAGAACAAATCATCGAATCCAGAGGGCCAGGGTTTCCTCTCCAGTCTGCCCTTGTGCGCACAGACACATGCCAAAAACCAAACCTAGGAACTCTGATTCAGAACCAAGAGGACATCTGTGCTCGTCACCTCCTTGGACATTCAAGGTGACAGTCAATGTTGAGCCTTGGGACCTTCCTCTAAACATATCCAGCAGACACACACAGAGCCCTGCTGTAGGGCCTGTGTGTAAGCCTGAGCACCCGAGAGCAGACCTTCAGCACTCACACAAGAGCTGGCTGTAGTGGGGTACACCTGCACACCCAGCGCTTATGTGTGTAGATCTGAGGACTGTCCGCCAGACTGCTGATCAAGACTTGAGCTCTTAGGCTCAGTGAGAGACCCTACCTCAAAAGACATGGAGCGGAAGACACCCGTTCTCCACTTCTGGCCTCCCTGCTCACACGCACAGGTATGCACATACATACCCGTCTGCACATATAAGTAAATACACAAAATTAAAAGCAAAAGTTCATATTATTTGGATGTCAGAAAATTTGTATGATTCCCCTATTTAAACAACTCGGTGCTGTGTGTGTATCTGTTTCTGAACGTGTGCACATATATGTACAGGTGTCCCATGCACATGTGTATGGGTCCAGAGGTCAGTGTTGGTTGTCTTGCCTCTTAATTTTATTTACTATTACTACTGTTATTACCATTAGTACTATTACTATTAGTACTATTTTAGTTCGGGGGTCGTAGAGATGGGTTAGCAGTTAAGAGCACCTGTTCTGGCAGAAGACCCAGGTTTGACTCCCAGCACATACATCCATCTATAACTCCAGCTCTAAGGGATCCTCCTCTGGCTTCCACAGGTACCAGGAATGCATACGGTACACACACACAGGCAAAACACGCATACACATAAAGAAAAAACGACGTATGAAAAAATGAACTCTATCAGGTCCACTGATGAACTGAAGACTCCTTCATAGTGCAGTATCTTGGCAACAGGCCAGGAGACATGTCAGCAAGCCACCTCGAAAGGAGAGAAAGCAGCTGTGCCTTCACCTGCAAGAAAGCCTGAGACAGGAAGTCAGAGCACAGAAAATCTCCGGAGCACGTCAAAGCTTCTCATAGGGATACATCTGCCACGTTCCCAGCAGCGTTTGCCCACCTCCTAACAGAAACTCCTACAAGGAAAGCACAGACCAGGATGGCAGTCATGTTATGGCCACAAGGAGGTGTTGTGATGGAGACAACTCTGAAGGCTCCCAGGCAATGCCAGTGTATAATTAAGGCTAGTGAGTGATCACAGAGCAGCCAGCTGGGTGGTCTCCATGGAAACCAGCAAACATACATTTTCACATGCACAGTGACTATTTTGGATCAATGACTCTTTATATAGGTTTAAACATTGTGAACGGTCCGTCAATAGCTTCTTTTGTTGGACAATCTCACATTAAATAGGCTGTGAAAAGCCTGGTTCTTGTGGATGCTGCATTCAGAGCAGCGATCTGCAAATCAGTGAACACAAGGGTAAATTCAGAGCCAGGAAATCGGTGGGTAACTTCCTGAAAGAACTGAGCTAGTGTTTGACAGAGCCAAGGAGGACCTGCCAAGGGCTGGCTTTCACCGTCCAGCGCTCAGACAGCATTTAACGACCTCCGTGAGGTAGAAATTAGTACTATGCTTGTTTACAGAAAAGAAAACCAATTCATACACCTAAAGTGGCAGACCTGAGACTAGGTGAAAATTAAGTCTTTATTCAAGTCTATTATTCTATACAGCGTTGTTTGCAAAGCACACCCCAGCTATTTCCACAAACATTGGTTCATTTAGTCTGTTCTGAGCCAACCGGCAGTCCCTTCTGACGTTACAGTATTTCCTCTGTATGAACAGCATCCTATCCTAAGAGCAATGTGAGGGACCATCTTCTGGAAGAGCGAGTTCTGACTACCAGCGAAGGCCCGAAATTCCAATAAACCACCTGTAAATCTGACACCAAGATCTTCCCCCAAAGAGGGTGGAACCCATGACAGGGACAGGAGAAAGTCCCACTGTGGAGTGATATGCTCCAGGAAGTTCTTAGAAATCTGGAAAGTGGTTTACTGAGTAGGCAGGATCTTTATCAACACAGGGCTACATCAGACATAAAGGCCATCAGCAAGTCTGTCATGAGTATCAGAGTCTCCGTACTGTCAGCTTTGAGGATCTTTAGACACCTTCTAGTCCAAACTGCTTTAGAGAGGAAAGAACTAATGGTTCCAGGGTCATGCCGCAGACTGAATGTGAAGTGTCCACCTTGAGCTCCTGTGCTTACAGTGGCACTGTTTTGCGCTATAGAGCCTTTAAGAGGCGGAGCATCAATACAGGAAGCTGGTTACTCTTGCAGGCCTTGAGGTTTAGAGCCTGGCCCCACTTCCTCTCCAGTAACTGCTTCATGCTCCATGGAGATATGAGACTCCCTTTAGTAGCGTCAGCATACTGCATACTCCTGTTGCCGTGGAGCTACCTGCTGCCACACCTTCCCCACACAAAGGCCTGTATCCTCCTAAACTGTAAGCCAAAACCATTCCTTCCTTACAATGTTCTGTCAGGCATTTGCTCACAGCAATGAGAAGAGTAACTAATGTGGGTATCTTGACCATCATGGCTGCTATGACTAATGCCCAGAGACTGGGTAATTATAGACAGCGTAAACACATTAATTACTCTTGCTGCAAGCTAGGAAGTCCAAGATCCACATGCTGGTGGATTCAGTGCCTAGAAAGATCTGCTTCCTCAGAGACAGCATCCTCCTCCTGTGTCCTCACAGTGGATGGGGCAAGGCAGCTCAATAGAACCTTTTATTTTGAGACACGATCTCACTCTGTAGCCCTGGATGACCTGGAACTGGCCACATAGACCAGACTGGCCTCAAACTCACAGAGACCTGCCTGCCTCTGTCTCCTGAGTGCAGGGATTCAAGGTATGAGCCACCATTACTGATGGGAGCCTCCTTTATGATGCCACTATTGTCACTCCTGAGGACTCTGCCTTTATAATCTAACCATGTGCCCAGAGCTGCACCTATGACCATTACCTTAGAGATTAGGATTTCAACCTACAGATTGTAGGGCCATAAACATTCATTAGAAAATGTTCAGTAAACAGTGACCGAAGTCAAAAAAGTGAGCAATCTCCTTCCTTCCCCCAGAAACCTCAGTTCCTCTGCCCCACACATCTCACCACAGAGACCGAAGCCTACCTACCGCGATTTCTGTCAGAGCTCAGGAGGGAAAAGGCTTTCTAATTTCCCTAGGACTGTTAACACTAGTCTTCCCAAGCCCCGCTCACTGTCTAGCACCTGCCTTTCTTTATTCTTTCACCAAACTCCTTTTTCCAGAATATATGTATTATCATGAGATCTGGCTATTAGTCCCTGGATGACCACTTACAGTCTCTCCTCTTCAGTGTATTTATTGATCCATCTTCACTCCACATCTGTCCTTTATTACTTCCTCAAGGGCTACCAATGTCCTTGCTCTAATTTTTTTTGCAACCCCTTGGTGGCACTTCTTAGAATCCTTTCTGGCTCTCCTTCCACCACTTGGCCATTACTTCTATCTGCTGCTCATTATGATTTCCAGCATTTGAGTGTCTCCCAAGTTAAGTGTTTGGCCTCTGTTCTTTTATTCCCACATATTTCCTCTCCTAACGAGCTCTTCCATCCCTTCACTCTTCTGATGTATGATCTAAGTTCTCATCCTCTTCTCACTTCAGGTCTCCAACTCAAAGCAGCTCCATTTAGATGTCTGGTTGCCACACCCATCTGTCTAGAATGTATTTCACCACGTCTGCATTCCCTACAGTCTTGCTATCAGCACTTCTGTGTGTCACACCATAGGTGTGTCATGACTCCAGTTACAAGCCTTGAGGACGTCTGTGCTCTTCTGATCCATCATTCCTGGTGTTTTACAACTATTATTACCTGCTTCATCTCTTCTAACATGGTCTACTCTTTATCTAATTATTTTGTCATGCTCCATAGCAATTGTATATATTAAATGATTAAACTTTACTTTCCTTCAAGTTGTCAGGCAGGTGCAACGATCCTTCTGTATTCCTGCCATTGATGCTTTGATCTCCTTTCCACCTGAATGCTTGAAGCTCGTTCTACCTACTTAAGCCCCATTTCCACATTAACCTGTCCAAGCATAATTTATCATTTGTCTTAGTTAGTGCTCTGTTGCTATGAACAGACACCATGACCACAGGAACTCATAGAGGAAAACATTTAATTGAGGCTGGATTTCACTTTGGAGATTTAGTTCATTATCATCAGGATATACATGGTGCTAGAGAAGGAGCCAAGAGTTCTACATCTGGATCTGTAGGTGGCAGGAAAGACATTGACACTGGTCCTGGTTAGGGCTTCTGAAACCTCAAAGCCCACCCTCAGGGACACTCTTCCTCCAACAAGGCCACTCCTCCTAACAGTGCCACTCCCTATGAGCCAACAAGGGCCATTTTCATTCAAACCACCACATCTGCTCATCCAGACGTCCACAACTGTCTCAACGGAACAGCTTCTTTTTACAGTTCAATTTCCTCTGTTTCCACTGTCTCTTCCTCTAATCAAACTTACAGTTCCAACATTCTCGTCTTGCTGTAGGGGTCCTTCTATTCATTCTTCAACCTTCCCCAGGCAACCGTGACCTTCAGAAGCCAGTGTCAGCCACTCCTTTGCTACCCAGATTAGTGCCATTGCCTAACAGTGTCTTCCTTATCGACTCTGAGTTATATCAGGCCTTAGACAGGCACTGAGCACAGTGAATGCATTTCTTCCTCCATGTGTCCATCAAACTCCAAAAATTTCTCTAAGGAAATGCTGAGTAATGGTAGAATCATGTTTAAAAGGGGATCCATTGGGAGAGAAGCTATATGCCTTCATATTATATCATATCCCCTATTACAGCTTAAATCTTATAGGACTGCTAACTGCCTCAGGCTGGTAAGAAATTAGAACAAGAAAGAACTTAGAGAGCCAAATGCACCACCTGGATAGTGAGGTTACCTCACAGAAGGGTGTGTTCCCTCTCAGGTGGCGACGGACATTCCATGGCTCTAGGAAGAAGTCCATGACAGCTAATCTTGGTTGCCTACTACATCTGAAACTAACTGAAACCAGAGCAGCTGGGCATACTTGTGAGGGATTTTTCTTGGTTGGCTTATCTGAGGTGTGAGACCCACTCTAAATGCAGAAACAGCATTCAGTTCCTCTGTGTGGGGCAGAGGAACTGAGGTTTCTGGGGGAGGGAAGGAGATTGCTCACTTTTTTGACTTTGGTCACTGTTTACTGAACATTTTCTAATGAATGTTTATGGCCCTACAATCTGTAGTTTGAAATCCTAATCTCTAAGGTAATGGTCATAGGTGCAGCTCTGGGCACATGGTTAGATTATAAAGGCAGAGTCCTCAGGAGTGACAATAGTGGCATCATAAAGGAGGCTCCCATCAGTAATGGTGGCTCATACCTTGAATCCTTGCACTCAGGAGACAGAGGCAGGCAGGTCTCTGTGAGTTTGAGGCCAGTCTGGTCTATGTGGCCAGTTCCAGGTCATCCAGGGCTACAGAGTGAGATCCTGTCTCAAAATAAAAGGTTCCATTGAGCTGCCTTGCTCCATCCACTGTGAGGACACAGGAGGAGGATGCTGTTTCTGAGTGCTGATGTCAGAAGATCCAACCTAAATCTATGTCTTGCGGTGGCAGGCCAAATGAAGGACAAGATTTTACATTAACGTCTGCTTGTCCTCACTCTCACCTCCAAGTCTATGCGACCTGGCGCATTCCTTCGCTGGTGTTAGACCTACTTCTTTGGGATTCCACCACGGACTGAAAATTGCCAGCTCTCTAGGACCGCCCTTGGACTCTGGCACTTGACTGGTATTGCTGAGAAATCTGTCTTGTAGACTGAACAACTACTACATTTTTGGCCTTCTGTCAGGAGACAGGTATTGTTAAACTACTCAGACCACAGCCTATAAAACACACTAACAAATCCCTTACATACATATATATGTATATATTTGTATATATGTATATATATATATATATGTGAGTGTGTGTGTGTATATATATGTTCATTCTAGCAGTTCTGCTCCTCAGAGAACCTTAACTGTTAGAGTCTGAGTGCTGCATATGTGAAATGTAAACTCCATCAAAACCAACCAGAAGGCCAGTGAGAAATTCCTGGGTAAAGGCGCTGCCATGAGCCTGATAACCTCAGTCAATCCCGGAGACCCACCTGGTGGAAGAGAAGAACTGACTCCCAAAGATGTCCTTTGGCTTCCACATTGACACACCCATGCATATGTGCACACACACAAAAATAGATACATCAATCACAAATATTAAAAGAATCATGTCTGGTATAGGTCCCAGGGTTGAAATTTTTTCAAAGAAGGTTAAGAATATAGTTCAATGGTAGACTCTGGGTTCAATCCCTAATAATACCAAAAAAAAAAAAAAAAAAAAAAAAGGCCAACCAACCAAGCAAAAGCCAACCAACCAATCAATTAAAACCAACCAACTATCAGAAGAAGGAGAAAAGAGGGAACAAGTCAGGAGCCTGACTCAGAGGACCTCTGAAAAGCTCTGCCCTGCAGACTATCAATGTAGATGCTGTGACTTATGGGCAACCTTTGGGCAGAGTGCAGGGAATCTTAGGAAAGAAGTGGGAAACAGTAAGATCTGGAGAGGACAGGAACTCCACAAGGAGAGCAACAGAACCAAAAAATCTGAGCACAGGGGTCTTTCCTGAGACTGCTATTCCAACCAAGGACCATGCATGGAGATAACCTAAGACCCCTGCACAGATGTAGCCCATGGCAGTTCAGTATCCAAGTGGGTTCCATTGTAATAGGAACAGGGAGTGTCTCTGACATGAACTGATTGGCCTGCTCTTTAATTACCTCCCCCTGAGGGGGAAGCAGCATTACCAGGCCACAGAAGAAGACAGTGCAGCCACTCCTGATGAGACCTAATTGACTAGGATCAGAAGGAAGGAAAAGAAGTCCTCCCCTATCAGTGGACTTGGGGAGGGGCATGCATGCAGAGGGTGGAGGAAGGGAGGGATTGGGACAGGAGGAGGGAAGGAACCATGGGGGGTATACAAAGTGAATAAAGTGTAATTAAAAACAAAAAACAAAAAACAACCAACTAACCAACCAAAAGCCAACCAACCAACTAAAAGCCAAACAACCAACCAACCAATCAAACCACCAATCAACCCAAACCAACCCACCAACACAAACTAACCAACCAACCAAAAGCCAACCAACCAACCAACCTACCAATCAACCCAAACCAACCAACCAACCAACCAACCAAAAGCCAACCAACCAACCAACCAATCAACCCAAACCAACCCACCAGCCCAAACCAACCAACCAACCAACCAAAAGCCAAATAACTAATCAATCAACCAAGTAACCAACCAATCAAACAGAGAAAGTATAGAAAAAGTATTTCCTAAGGGCCATTAAAGGACAGACTTGGGCTTATAATCTGCTGCTGTCTTCAGGACAAGAACTCTGGCAGTGGCATGCACTTCAGAGGAAGCCAGCAGCACACCGAGCAGCCTTGAAAGGGCATGGTGTGCGGCTGCACTGTCTGGGGATGCCTACCCTGTCCTGCCTTGTCCAGATTATAAACTTACTCAAACCTCAGCTGCTTCTTTCCGATGACTCCGAGAACCCAAGCAATGTGAAATGAGTAAGCAGGAGATGAGGCAGCATCCAATCCAGAAAGAGTTCTCACACAAGGGTTTAAATCTGCTGAGAAACCCCAGTTGGGGTAGAAACTCGGGCTGGGCCCTCCTTATACACCCACACACTTCACTGCTGCTCTTTTGAATCCATTCACGTTTTCTGACTTCATCCTCTGTACTCCCAGTGAGAAGAGAGCTCAAGATTTGCCAATGTATTAGATTTCACATGTCCAAATTTACCAAAAAGAAGAGATTTCCACCCCCAAACACTGCTAAGCACTATAATGCTTTCTGTCTCTTAAAACATTTCTCAGATTCCACGAGAGAAAAATGATAGAAATGGAACTGAAGCCGAGCATGGTAGCAACACTCTTACTAACAACACTCAGGATCAGAGGCTGGCAGGCCCGGGAGTCTGAGGCCAACTGTGTACATAGCGACCCCAGGCCAGGTAGAGGGATACACAGCGAGACTGTCTCCAAATAAAAAAAATAAAAATAAAAAAGCAGAGAACAGAGAAATGGTGATGTTGATGTTACAACCTCTTGAACAAGGGCTAAGAAAGAAAATTTTTTTTGAAGCCAGGAACAAGGAATCTTGGCCTTTGAATGACCTTTCTGCCTGGGTCTCCAAGTTTTTTTGTTTGTTTTTGTCTTTAAGAATCCAAATTCTCCCCTGGCACCAGAGGTTCAACCTTCTGAGTCATTTTCTGAAAACATTGGTACCTGTTCAGTCATGATGACATCACAAGGCAAGTACAGTTGTGGTACATTACAAATGCCAGTTCATTTGGGTAGGTAGCTGGTTCGAGGATGCTAAGGACCACGGAGCTCATATGTGATAGAAAAGGTGTGTGTCTGTGTGGAGGAAGGAAGACAGATTATCCAGTGAACTGAAGCTGCATCACAGCTGACTGGTTCATCTAATCTAATCCTCCACACTTAATGATTAGTACTGTGCCAAAAGAACCAATTTAAAAAATGCCTCTTTTGAAAGTAACTACTGAGGAAGAAGTTATAACCTTCCCTTCGAGTTAAACAAAAAAAAAAAAAAAAAAAAAAAAAAAAAAAGGAAAGGAGATGTTCATTGGTCAAACAGAGGCAAAATATACACAGACTATCAAACTATAAAGAACAGAATATGAGTGTCACACTTTACAGCTCTCAGGGATGGTTTACAAAACTCAGCTCTCAGAAATGTAAGGTGTGATTCACCTATATCACAGCATATAGTAATCGCTCATTTCTTTTATAATTTAATAGTACTACTACATACAATACCCTGTTTATCCACCCACTGAGAAAGTAACGTTTATACCATTTGCATGTTCTGGCTTTATTATTAATGCTACTACGCACACCCACGTGCAGGGTTTTTGTCGGATGTGTGCTTTCATTCCTCTTGGGCCTTTCTTGGGCACAGAGGTGCTGCAAGGTACTCAGTTTGCCCTCTAGGAAGTACTGAGCTGTTTTCTAAAGTGCCTGCATAACTGTCCACCAGCAGTTTATGAGGAGTCTGGCTCTGCTGCACCCTCAGAGTCAGCCTACCTGCATCTTTGATCCCAGGTGTATCTATTCGGGACAGCATGGCATTGCGTCTTGAATTTTAAAAATGTAATCTGATAGCCTGTCTTGAATGGAGCATTTATTTAAGATTCACCTATTTTTATTTGATGTGTTTGAGTGTTTAGCCTAAAAATATGTATATGCATATTTCGTGTGTGGTGCCCACAAAGGCCAGAAGAGGAGGGCATTGGCTCCCCTGGGACTGCAGCTCTGGGTTATTGTAACCCACTCCATGAGTGCTGGGAATAGAACCTGGATCCTCTGCAAGAACAGCCAGTGCTCCCAACCCGAGCCATCTCTCTACCTCTGTAAAAGGGGATTTAGTCCATTCACATTTAATATAATTATTGAAACTGCCACTAGCAACACATCTCTCAGTCTCTATTTATTTGGGAATGTCTTTATTTCTTGTCACATTTGAAGGACAATTTTGCTATATATTAAGTTTCTAGTTATCATATGTTTTTTGTTTCCTTTATTATATGGAATGTGGCCTCCACTTGCTGCCTCTGGTCTCCAGTCTTTTGCTCGGTTTTGAGGTTTATTTGCTTTTTTTCACTAATTGTATTGATTTTCCTCCGCGTATAGAATCCTTTTTCTTTCTTGATGCTTTTAATATTTTCTCTTTGTCTTTTAATGGTTTGATTATAATTTGCTTAGGTAAGGTTCTGCTTTTGTTTGTTCTTAGGGCTTATTGAATCTTAATGTCTTTCATAAAATCTGGGAATTTCATCCACTATTTATCCAAATATTTTTCTAATCCTGGCTCCTCCTCTTCCAAGACTGTGCTTATATACATGTTGATATGTATGATGTCGCACAGGTCTCTAGGGTGCTGTTCATATGTTTTCAGTTAATTCTTTTCTTTGTATTAAATGATGATTTCTCTCTAACACAGTTCACTTTTTCTGCCATCTAAACTCTGTTGATTCCCTCTACAGAAATCTCATTTCTGTTATACTTTTCTTTCTTTCTTTATTTTTTTATATTAATCACAGGTTATTTACTTTGTATTCCAGCCATAGCCCCCTCCCTCATTCCCTCCCAATCCCACCCTCTCTCCCTCATCTTCTCCCTGCCTCTTTCCAAATCCACTGACCCTAGCTTATCAGGTCTCTTCAGGACTGGCTGCAATGTCCTCTTCTGTGGCCTAGCAAGGCTGCTCCTCCCTCGTGAGGGGTGGGGGGGTGGAAGAGCTTGGCATTGAGCTCATGTCAGAAATAGTCCCTGTTCCCCTTATTAGAGAACCCATTTGGACACTGAGCTACCATGGGCTATATCCGAGCAGGGGTTCTAGATTATATCCATACATGGTCCTTGGTTGGAGAAACAGTCTCATGAAAGACCCCTGTGCCCTGATATATTTGGTGCTTGTGGAGCTCCTGTACCCTTCAAGTCTACTAACTCCCCTTTCTTTCATATGATTCCCTGCACTCTGGGAGATGTAAATCAAAATGACCCTGAGATTTCACCTTACACCCATCAGAATGGCTAAGATCAAAAACTCAAGTGACAACACATGCTGGAGAGGATGCGGAGAAAAGAGAACCCTCCTCCATTGCTGGTGGGAATGCAAACTTGTACAACCACTTTGGAAATCAATCTGGCGCTTTCTCAGACAAATAGAAATAGTGCTTCCTCGAGATCCAGCTATACCACTCCTAGGCATATATCCAAAAGAGGCTTAAGTACACAACAAGGGCATTTGCTCAACCATGTTTGTAGCAGCTTTATTCGAATAGCCAGAACCTGGAAACAACCCAGATGTCCTTCAGTTGAAGAATGGATACAGAAATTGTGGTACTTTTACACAATGGAATACTACTCAGCAATTAAAAACGAGGAAATCATGAAATTTGCAGGCAAATGGTGGGACCTAGAAACGATCATCCTGAGTGAGGTATCCAAAAGCAGAAAGACACACATGGTATATACTCACTTATATAGACCTATAAGATAGCATAAATATACTGAAATCTATACACTTAAAGAAGATAAACAAGAAAGAGGACCCAGGGTAAGATGACCAATCCTCACTTAGAAAGACAAATGGGATGGACACTGGATGTAGGAGAAAACAAGTAACAGGACAGGAGCCTACCACAGACTACCTGACTACAGGAGCCTCTGAAAGACTACCTAGCAGTGTATCAAAGCAGATATTAAGACTCTGTTATACTTTTCAATCTGGACTTTCCATTGACTATTTTCTGATTCTCTATGACTGGCGCTATGAATTCACTGAGCCTTTCTTTTGACTCTTTGCATAGTTGCAGACCATTTCTGAGCATTCTAAAGGAAATGCTTTGCGGTAGGTTCACTCCTACATCCGAAGCCTTTTCTTTTCCTGCACATAGACCACAATTTGCTTTTCTAAACGTCTGTAATTTTTGGTTGAATACTGTGCTTTTTCGGTAATATGTGGTAGCAACTCTGGGTTCTAGCTTTTCCCACCTATCTTATTATTGTCCTTTGTTTTGCTTGTTGAGTGATCCTCCTAGACCAAGTGTAAAATCTGTCTGTCATAAAAGGTACAGATGCTGCTGTCTCCACTGCTACTTGCCATGTCACTTGGTATCCTGGCAAGGGCTAGTCAGAGGTTTTTGTTCAAATACTATGAGCCAGAAAACCTTGTTTCTGCTTCTTTGCGGCTGCAGAGCGCATTTGAACTCAGCCAGTTTTCATGGCTGCCGTGGCCTGTACTTTCCTCCGGATCCCTATGTGTGCAAACAGGCTCCACTGCCAGGGATGAGTGGGTATGTTTCAGTCTGTTCTAACTCTTTTGTGTGTTCCTGAATACAGAAGGCATCTAGTGTGAGATACACAGAGGGCCATGAAGCTCACAATGCTCTGACCTCCTAAACTACTTAGGTCATCAGCAACACCACTGTTCATAGCTTGCTCTGATGAGGTCTATAAACTCAAAATAGTGGACCTACTGGCTTCCCCTGTTCACCTATGACCAAAATAACCACCCGAGTTAACAATGCCCCAAACAGAGGAAGCATCTTCTAGAAGCAGCAAGGCTGATTTTCACAGCTCCCCTCAGCCTGCTCTGGCTTAACCATCACACTGACAGAGATGAAAGAATGGAATGGAGCAGAACACCACAAATTTACTGTCCCCACCAAGAACAAATACTTCTGGTTCTGAAGCATGAAAGTGGAGACTCAAGACAGGGTTTTCCCAGCTCTCTGCTTGTTCTGGAGACTCTCAATTTCCTTTCTCTCTCATGCGTAAGATCTCAGCCAGTTTCCCCATTCTTCTGAAAACAATAGTACTAGCCGTAGACAGTACGGGTGACATCACTGCGTGCGATTTCATTTTCAGAGGAAAAAAAAGCAACTGAAATAATATAGATAGCTGAAGGCAGACACTCCGAAAACTGCTTCACTAGATCGACTCCCACTCCTCAGAAGCAGCTCTGAAGCCCCTGCACCCCGATCCTTCTACGCAGGAAGGAGAAGAAGCACCAGGAGAGGAGAGCTCATCTCAAGCATTTCTGTTACCATGGTACTTTACACTGCTGCGTTTCTGCTCCTGATCCCTTACAGCCCACCCACCTCTCTCTTATGCTTCAGCCATGGTCACTCTAACACACAAAAGCTATTCTGTGGCAGCCCTTGTCTTGAAGGCTCATGGAAGTCCCTCTATCTGGCCATTAGTCAGTTTTCCTCTATCGACTCACTGGACGGGCTGGGTGCTCTTGGGAAACTCAGTTGAGCTCGAGACATCCTCATACTTCCCGGGAAGGACAAACTTCCTGGCACATCTTAGTCTACTTTCCAATGGCTAGGGGTGCCCTGGAGAACTGTTGACCAAAGTCTCTCATTTGGGGTTAGCTCAGCTGCCTACTCTCAGTCACCTTGTAGGAATGTGATGATGTCTTGCTGATAAAATAGGTGGAAGGTCTCAGAAATTATCACCTGTATGAATATGGCCAGGCCTGTGTCACTAAAAATGATTTCCTAAAGATCCCACTTTAAATAACCCAGTCTGAGCAGTCTGGCACACAGGTGTCTGAGGGAGACTTTCCTGCACCTACAGGCACTCTCTCTTACCTTAGCAAAGAAGATCCAGGCCGCACACTGCCCAGGGGCCAGAGCACTTCTTAGCTTTACTGTACTGAGCATGAGGAGGAATCCTAAAACTCCACTGAAATGAGAAACAGCCTTTGGTCAGTGAAGCTGCCTTCCTTCAGCCATGGCAGGCAACGCCTCCTCAAACGCCCCAGCCTCGGGACAAGGTCTCGGCCACATGCTGGCCTGGAACTCTAAACCCTCCCACCAAGGAGCTGGGATTACAGGTATGTGCCATCACACTCACTTTACCAATGTCTAACTTCTAAGCATCACACAACTTCCACCATATTTGTATTTTTTTTAGTGCCCTGGACAAAAACGACAGTTTAGAAACCAGAACCTAACAGACTCTTCTAAAGAGAGGAGAGTTATCTCGCCAGAGGTGAGACAGGCTTGGAACTCTGGCTAAGCCATGGAAGAAAAATACACAGATGGACACTATTATGTTTGAAATATCATGTATTGCTTCAGAAGCTTAGGTGCTAAGGCTCAGTCACAGATGTCAGTCGTGTTAGGGGAGGGGCTTTGGAAGTGGTTCTCTGAGGAGGTCCCTGGCTCTGGATTAGTCCATTTACAGACTCATCATTTGAAGGCATTATTGAGAGATAATGGGACCATCAGGAGGTGGAACCTGGTTACAAGAAATGCATCCTCGGGGCAGACCTCAGAAGCATGACTGCTCCAGCCTCTCCCTTCCTATTTCATGCTTCTGCCTCATGAGCAAATACAGCTTCCACTGCATCCTGCCACTGTTAAAGAATTAATATGCCTTCCCAGGGAAAACGTGCTTACTTAGAGATTAACAGGGGAAAATCTTCACAAAAGAAAAAAGGGGCGGGGGGAGGGGGCTCAAGGAAGAGCCAGCCTCACATGGAAGTTTTTACTCACTCATATGCTCCTTAGGCTTATGCATTTTACAGATGCTATCATCCTTAAATCTCCTGTAGGCCCCAGCCCCAGGTTACACACTGACCAATTTGAACACAGAGAGAAGACTGCATGTCTGGCCACTTGGGCAGATGGGAGATTTATACAGCAAAGATATTGCCAGAATTATTTCTTAAGTACAGCAGCGCTGTTTTTCTCAAATAGTTCCTACCCAGGCTTACCTTGCCTACCTGGCAGAATTCTGCTCTTCCTGGGTATAAGGAACTTACTGGCCGGCCAGGACTTAGTAGTAGCTGTGACCCTGCCATACCCCCTTGAGCTGCCTGTTGGAGGCATGACTTTGGGGGAGTGGGCGGTCAGTCCCGGTGAACAAACATTTTATCCTACACAGCAAATTTTGCTTACCTCTACCAATACTGGGTAGCTACTACTTATCTTTGGAGTTCCTGGGGGTAAATTCTACTTCATGTGATTTACTGTCTCCTCTACTGTTTATTCTATACTTTGAGTTCCTCCTGCGTCACAATATCAGTCTCATTGGCCCAATAAAAGGGAACCAGACAAGCTTGGGCGACTCCAGACCAGGAGACAAGGGAGATACTTTGACATTTAACTTGTTTCTCTTAGACACCTGTCACAGCACTCAAGTCTAAAGCAGTCACCAGTGGGTCAGAGTGGGATGTTCTAGGGTCCATGTCTTTAAGGGTGGAGAACAAGGCAGCCAATACTCTGAATTCTACCTCTTGGTAGCTTCCACCCCTGCAGCCAAGAACCAACGTCACAGGGGTGTCCAGTCTCCCAAAGCCCCATCCTTGTCCTCTGCCCTTACCTTTCCACCTCCAGCCGAGAGGCATGAGTGTGGCCTGTCCCTCAGCACAGGCTCAGCTAGGATGAGCTATCTCTGTTTAGAGACATCCAACATTTCCCTCCCATTGCTTGACTTGCTAGTTTGTAAACAGTTTCTATACTGTGACTACCTCATCTTTCTCCTCCTTTCAGCTCTTCTACCCCTTGATGTGGGGAATATCCTTCTGAAAAACAGAGGGAGGCTCCCTAAAGTGAAGGATCCTGGGAGAAAGAGAGATGTGTTTCAGGGCTCTCTGGGTTACGGCTACCTCCTTCCCCTCAGGTTACCATGATCCCCTCTGAGCTCTCCCAGCACCTCCTGAAGGTGACACTAGCCTGAGATATGGCCACCGAGGAACCACTGAAATGATGTGGGGAAATTGTGCACATTTTATAGAGGTCAGCTTTGTACCAAAGCCAGTGGAGTAAAGTGATACAGAGAGCTAAGCAAATGTCTGCAGCTCTTTATAATAATAATAATTTAAAAACTGATCTAAAATGTTGAATTAGGAGAAAATTGTCAATAATCAATGGCAGGGAACATAGCCAGAGTGTGTTCCCACAAAGGCAACACCAGTGAGCTGTGAGGTGCTGTTCTGTTCCAAAGGAGCGGACTAGCATTGAGCACACCACAGAGCCTGCTTGCCCACACTACCAAGTAATCATACTCAAAGGGGTACCAACTGCAGGTGCCCGGGCAGCAAGAGTTAGAGCGTGGAAGCTTGGCGGGAAGTGACCAGACTGACAGGAGCCAGGGGGAGCTGACAGGAGTGAGGGTGATAAAGAACATCATTCTGATGCTCAAACAGAAAGTCTATAAAATATTGCCCCATTGGCCCAATGCCGGTAGGGAACATGACGTGCCTGCAATTTATGTTTTTATTATTTTACGTGTATGGGTGTTTTCCCTCTGTATATGCATGTGCACCATGAGACTGGAGTTACACATGGTTATGGGATGCCAAGTGGACACTGGGACTCAAACTGGATCCTTGGCAACAAATGTTCTTAACCGCTGAGCCAACTCTCCAGCTCATACATTTCAACTTTTTACCTATCTACAAAGACTGCTCCATGGATACAATTTTCTGTGTGGGAATGGACAGTCTGGGTTTTCTTTGTGGTTGTGAGGTTTGTTTGTTTGTTTGGTTTTTCTGACAAATGACAATAGCACTTACTAGGTATTTACTGTGCACAAGCACTGTTCTAAATATACACCTGTATTAATTAGTGAAAAAGCCCGTAAGACAAATATGGCCATCATCCCTCGACATGTAACAATAAGCTAAAAGCCTGCTTCTTAGGATTCCTTGGCAGAGCCAGTATTCAACATCAACAGTTTTGAGATTTTTGTTACAGTTGACCTGAGCAGGTATAATAACGGCCACCATGTTTGGGGCCAGGCATGATGCTTAGGAATTACAATTTGAGTCATACAGGAGCCCTGTGTTGGTTGGTATTATTGTTGTGTTATAGGCTGGGGAGGCGATGGGGGAGCACATGAGCAGTTGGGACAACCTGGAGAATCTGCCAGGTGGTTACCCAAGTTAGCAACCACCCACCCCGGGCTTGGCCCAGATCTCCTCTCTCCACCAAGGTGAAACATAGGCTTGAGACTATCACCAGTCTTCCCACCCGGCACCACTTGAGACTGTCTGCAAGCAGTGGGCAGGGTGGCAACGAAGCTCTGTGCATCTTCTGATGGGTCCCCAAGCCTTTCCCAAGGCTGGATACTACTGGCCACCTCGGTGCCCAGGCATCTGCTAGTTGCCCATTTTTACCAAGTGCTTCTGAGACTCAGGTCCATCAGGGGGTTTGCAGGTTGCATTCAACAGCAAGAGGGGAGCCAGGATGAAAGCTGAGAGGACACAAGCATCCCTCAAACTGAGTCGGCTTCATCAGTTTTATACCCTGAAGTTCTGTGTGAGGGTTGTGGAAGGAAAAAGGCAGGGGAAGCCCAGCTCCTCAGCAAGCTTGAAAACTACAGTCGTGGCTGAAGCATTGCGACAGACCACGGTCTGCTGGACTCAGGTTGGCACTGAGCATCTATGAGTGTTCAGTAATGACCTGCTGGAGACAGAGAGCCGCAGCCCCCCTCCTTGCTTCCACAACTCGCTCGGTTTACCGGAATTACACTGGGCTTCACAGAGATGAAGGCACAGCTAACAGCACAGAACACACATTACGTGGCTCAAGATTACCTGGCCCAGCAGCTGCCGTGGAATCTGTAGAAGTACAGGAATGGAAAGTCCAGGACACTGAAGAGGTCACCTACGGAGCACAGCAAAGGTGATGCGATGGTCCACACAGCTCCCTCCGGTCCCCCCACCCAGCTACACTGGGGAACACAGGACAGTGCCTTCCGCACAGTGTACCCAGCCCTCTGGCTGCCACGTCCCTGGGACTCTTAGTGACCACCCAGCGAGAGCACGCTCTGTGCGGAGCCCTGTGTGAAATGTGGTGACTCTCTTCCTCCCTGCAGCACCTCTAAGAGGATCTATCACCCCCACTCCAGCTGAAGCTCTGGGAAGAGACGTGGCCAAAATAGTGTAATTATTGAACTGTGAAGCCAGAATGTGCACCAGGTCAACCCAGACCCCGGGTAATCCCTTCAGTAGACAGCGCCCACACAAGGGAGAGTACAAGAGGAAACGTCTTTTTAGAGATTCTTTTCTTCCTTTTTTGGCTTTATGAAAAAAAAATTGTGAATGCATTCCCCTGACATCATTTTTCATGTTAGTGTTTAATTACTGCACAAACAGCACTGGGGCCAGAGCAATTTTGCACACTCCTCCTTTTAGTTTCAGGCCCAAAGGGTACATTTATTTCTTGTGAAGTAAGTTCATTCTTTTAGTTCCACTTTTAGTACAAGAGGAAATAATCACACATATTGGCTGTTTCTCTCTGGAATTTGAACTTGGTCACAAACAAGAAGTCAGGAGATTAAAAAAGCAGAAACCCTTCCAAAAATGTCTCGAGAAAAGGAATTAAGCATTTCAACAGTAGACAGATTAATCCTTCCAAATCTAGGAGTTCTGACAAGCTGCAGGAGCCTAGTTCTCCAGAGGCCTGGGCTCTGGGCTGGGTCTGTTCTGGGCAGC
Organism: Meriones unguiculatus; assembly: GCF_030254825.1. Classification (NCBI taxonomy): domain Eukaryota; kingdom Metazoa; phylum Chordata; class Mammalia; order Rodentia; family Muridae; genus Meriones; species Meriones unguiculatus. The sequence continues at coordinate 74,644,431 of NC_083350.1, read as the reverse complement.
CTGTGGGGACTGGGCTGACATGCCCAAGTAGTCCCTGCTGAAGAGCACTGCAGTGCAACTGAAAGCCGCTATCTCCTTCCCTACTTACAGCTATGCGTCAAGCTGCTGAGAGGTAGGGCGTTTACTTAGCACACACAGAGCCCTGGGTTCCATCAGCAGGAAGGCACGCATGAACACACGCACGCACACATTTCAGAACAAGATTCAGGGGGCTACTGCACTTCTGTGAAGCCGCCTATGAGATCTCAAATGGCTCAGCTACCTGTTAGAAATTTCCCAAGTATGTATCTCTGATGTTTGGATGTTTTAAAAGCTGAGATCAGTCTTCACTTACTCATATGTGTGTTGCAAAGGGTTGCATGGGATTTGGTTTTTATGCAGCCCATCAAAGGTCAGGGGTTCTTGCTGTCTTTAGGTCATCACTCCACTGAATGTCTGTACCTTCCAGAACCTGTTAGTAATGTCCCAGCCCTCTGGCTGCCATGTTCCTAAGAATCTTAGTGACCACACGGCGAGAGCACGCTTTGTGCAGAGCCCTACGTGAAATGTGGTGACTCTCTTACTCCCTGCAGCACCTCTGAGAGCGTCTATCACCTCCACTCCAAACGGAGCTCTGGGAAGTGGCTAAAATAATGTAACTGTTGAACTGTGCACCAGGTCAACCCAGACCCAGATTGTCTCTGCAGCAGGCAGCGCCCACATGAGGGAGAGCACGAGAGGCAAAGAGACTGCCTTCACCCACCAGTTTCAGGACTATGGTGTCTAATGTGCACGGCAGTGAAAAGAACACTGAGGTTCTTTTCTGCAGAGAAATGACAACCAAGATAATGTCAGGACTGTGGATTACGAGAAATGCTGAGGCCACTCTCAGGCATGTGGATGGACATCGTGGACAATTTGTTCTGTCTCTTCTGCGGCTGCAAGCTCTTGGCCTTTTCCCAATCTCCCTCCCAGTGTGAAGGGAACTGCAGTGCAGTCAGGGAGAGAATGGGGAATGGCAGAGAGGATGATCAGTTAAATCCAGGACCTTGAGGTCCCTCTGGCTGTGTCTGCTCTTGATATCCCATTTTCATCCTAAATGTTCTGCTGGGTAAGCTGGTGAGGGTACACAGTTAATAGTCACAGCCTAGCATGGACTTTGGGAAAGAGCCTAAAGAATAAGAGGAATGGTCAGAGCTAGGCTGGAAAGGAGGGAAAGAAAGAACAAGTCACAGTCCTAAGGAACTTGCCAGCTAGATGATAACCACTGCCCAGACCACAAGAGCCACTCTTCTCAGTTACTGGGAGGAAGAGAGGGAAGCGAATAAAAGTAGGATGGGAGAACTGGCTACCTTCCTCCTTAAGCCATTCCTAAAGCTGCTGTGTTTCTCCACAGCATCTATCTGCTTGCCAATCACCCAGAATTACCAAATCCTCTCATAGCAGGGACTCCTTCCCACTCACGCCCATCACCACTCTAAGATAGCACCACAAGGACACCTGGGTAAGCAACATTCAAAGAGGGAATCTGAAAGACCGGACGTTTCTTCATAGGCTTGACTATGTGACCCTCAATTTCCAGCTGACTCAAAATGCTTCCCTTTTGGTGCCCTCAGTACATCTCTTACTAAAGCAAGTTTTTTTATTTAAAGTTTTTATACAATATATTATGGTCATGGTTTTCCCTTCCTCCTCTCCTACAAGATCCCCACCTCCCCATTTATCCAACTCCATACCTTCTTTCTATCTAGAAAACAAAGATGAATAAATATATACATAAATAACAACCAAACAATAACTGAGAACACAAAAACAAACAAACAAACAAACAAAAGCAGAAGGCGTGCATGCACGCACGCACATGCGCACACACACAAGCTGAGTTTAAGGACAGTTAAAGTTATGTAGACCAGGCTGGTCTCAAACTCACAGAGATCCGCCTGCCTCCACCTCCCGAGTGCTGAGATTAAAGGCGTGCCCCACCACAGTGGGCAAAGATGAGGTTTTTAAACAGAGAGGGGCACCTATGTGCCCTTAAGCAGCAAAGGCTGGTGACACTGTTGTGATACTCCAAGGAGGTTACAGGGTGTAGCTTGCTCCAGCCACAGGAGAGCACAACACAGGGGCCCAAGGAATGCGTGAAGACGTTGGAGCTCAAGGCGGATGAGCAGCTCAGCACTTCCTGCTCTTGCAGAGCATGGAGGTTTGGTTCCCAGCACACACCAGGAGGCTCACGACCCCTGTAACTAGCTCAGGGGCTCTAACGCCCTCTTCCTCTGGGGGTGCATGCACGTGGTAAACAAACTCGAGCACGAACACACATAAAATCATAAAAATCTTTCTAAAAAGTGAAGCTGTTCACAAGACAGCACTCTTGTGCTTCTCTGTGCTGAGCTGAGAGTGGCACAGGCACCAAATCAGTGGGACCTGCCTCACGCCTGCGGGCAGCCACGCAAGGCTTCTGCAAGCTAGTATGATGTGGCTAGGCTCCAGGTGGCACTTTACTGAGCAGAGGACAGTTACAGAACACAAAATTGCACAGGGTAGCAGCATGACTTGTGACAGTAACGTGGGGTGAAGCATGAGGAAAAGGCCCCTCTCACCCCACCTCAGCCCTAGAACTGGCAGTGAATGGGGCCAGCACCAACGAGTGGCTGTGGCTGCTGCTTTACCACAAGCAACGGCATCCCATGATGCCGTCATGCACCAAGGTCTCCACTGTTTTACATTCCTGAGAACACCACAGCAGAGCAGCCATAGGAACACCAAGTACGGGGTTGGAGAGATGGCTGCTCTTCCAGAGGACCCAAGTTCAATTCCCAGCACCCACATGGCAGCTCCTATTCCAGGGAAACTAACACTCTCACACATGCAGGCCAAACACCAATGTATGTAAAATAAAAATAAATTATTTAGAAAAAAAGAATACAAAGTGTAAACTTTTAAACATGGGGAGAGTTTCTTTGGTCAAACAGCTTAAAGAGAAAGAAATGGAGGGTCTTCTCAATTACAGATCTAAGGTTCTTTTCTTAATTAATAATTTTTATTTTTTTATATTAATCACAGGTTATTTACTTTCTATCCCAGCCATAGCCCCCTCCCTTATTCCCTCCCAATCCCACCCTACCTCCCTCATCTCTTCCTTGCCCGTTTCTAAGTCCTCCTCCCCTCTCATCTAACCCTAGCTTATCAAGTCTCTTCAGGACTGGCTGCAATGTCCTCCTCTGTGGCCTAGCAAGGCTGCACCTCCCTTGGGGGGGGGGGGGGTCGGGGAGGTCAATGAGCCAGCCACTGAGTTCATGTCAGAAATAGTCCCTGTTCCCCTTACTAGGGTACCCACTTGGATACTGAACTACCACGGGCTACATCTGTGCAGAGGTTCTAGGTTATATCCATACATGGTCCTTGGTTAGAGAAACAGTCTCATAAAAGACCGCTGTGCCCAGATATATTCGGTCCTTGTGGGGCTCCTGTCCTCTCCAGGTCATACTGCAGATCTAAGGTTCTTGAACCCTCTCATTTACCTGTGAGGTAAAATGGCTGGTGGAACGGATTGGTCCTGTCTCGCCAGCCCCAAAGAAACCTACTGCTCAGGGCATGCAAACCATCTGCTTGATTCCATGCACCCACAGAGATGCTTACAGGGACACTTACCCTCCAGCCACTCAGAAATGAGGGACAGGGAAGCTCAGGCAAGAATGTCACCAGGAGACCCTCACCCGCTAGACCAAGCCAGACTGACAGAGCAAAGCCTGGGGAACATGCTGAGCTACTGAGTCCTCGCGCTGAACTGGGTGAAATGGCAAATGGTACAAACACCTTGGTACTTTCTTAATTAAATATGCATCTACTCTAAGACCCAGCAAGTCTGTTTTATCTGCTGAAATTTAAAACCAGCTATAATCAACCATTAGAAAATGTGGTGGTTAAGAATGAAGGCGTACCCAAACGCTCACAGTGAGTGGCACCGTTGGGGGATGTGTCCTTGCTGGAGGAAGTGTCAACTGGAACTTTCTGGTCTCTTTAAAGATTCGGTTTTGTTGTGTGATGTTTTGCTGGAGGCTGGCTTGTGAGAGGCCATGTGGTGTTTTGCTGTGCGCTTTCTCCTGTGAGGGGCCAGCTGGGAACATTGGTGGCTGGACTCTGAGGAGGGGACATATGTAGAGGCTCACACACAGTGAGGCTTTACTTATTTGGATCGACCTGCTGCACTGACTCTGCAGAGAGAAACGTTCCAGGGAACTTCTGGGACAATCCAACTGAGTCTTGCGGCTTTCCCTGACTTGTCCTGCTGATTCATGTTGCCGCTTGGTTGTTGTCCTTTGGACTGCACTGCAGGTATCCTGACTGACTGCGTCTGGTAATCCCCTAAAGAACTATCCACCCTCATCAGCAGGAAGTAGATAAAAAAGAACTACGGCCCTTTTCCCTACACTCTCCTACATAAGGTTGGAAGGGAGGTAAAGGTGTTTAAGAACCCTAAATGAAGTAGGTTTGGTAAAAAATCTAAGCCTAAAGAAGTGTGTCACTGGGGATGAGTTTTGGGTTTCAGAACCCCAAGTGAGGCACAGTAGCACTCTCTCTTTTTGGTGCTTGATTATCCAGATATAGAACTCTCAGCTCTCATTCCAGCACCATGTCTGCCTTTGTGCCACCATGCTCTCCACCATGACAATGATGGACTAAACCCCTGAACTATAAGCCAGCCCCAAATAAATATTTTTCTTTATAAGAGTTGCAAAGGTCATGGTATCTCTTTACAGCAATAAAACCCTAAGACATAAAGCAACACCAGAATCCAGTTAAAATTAATGGAATTGACTCCCAAGGGGTCATGTACATTCTGAATGTGCCGGTTACTGTTAACTGTGAACTTGTTAGAATGTGGAATTATTGGGGCATGTGCCCTCTGGCACGCCTGTAGGAGATTCTTAATCATACTGTGGTGGGAAGGACCAGCCCACTGTGGGTGGCACCATCCCCTGCCTGGGATTCTGGACCGTATAAATAGAGGCAGGGCTGACTGAGCTACAACAGGCATTTGTTGCTCTCTTTTTGCCGACGGCAGGTGGGATGTGGTTAGCTCTGTCACTTTGGCTTTCGCACAGTGACGGACAAGACCCTTGAACTGTGAGCCAGAATACAGCCTCTCTCCCTTAAGCTGCTTCTGTCAGAGGATTTTTGTCACAGCAGCAGGAACAGAACCGATGGCACTGAACTTCTGTCATGTTACACACATCTGTCATCTGCTCTAAGAAATAAAAGAAAGCAGCCGATGATTCCCAAGAGACTTTGACATCGGGTAGCTGTAGAACAGACTGCACCATTCTGAGGATTCATATAATTACAGCTGTCTGTGTAGCTCTGAGAGTTCCCAAAGGGCAAGGCTATCCACCTGGTAAGGTTGTTTTCACTGACATTTCTTAAGGAGCTTTTCTGCTCTCCTTAAGATTTTTACTACTCAGAGAGCCTCCTTTCACACAGGTACTCAACGAAAAACTTCATTGCTACTAAGGTTTGAAGTCTATGGAACTTACCAGATAGGAGAAAGGAGAAGCAGACACATCCATTCTTAAGGATTCTTAATACACAATTTGTAAAAGTTCTAAGGAAGACCAGGCACAGTGGCAAACACCTGTAATCCCAGCACTCACGGAGGTAGAGGCAGTCAGATAGGATGTGAGTTCGAGGCCAGCCTGGTCTACAAAGACAGTCCAGGACAGCCAAGGCTACACAGAGAAAAAAACAACAAAAAAACAAACAAACAAACAAAAAAAAAAAAAAGAAAAAAAGAAAAGAAAAGAAAAAAACATTCTAAGAAAGTGACAAATACAATCTTGGTGACCACACACAGAACACTCTGGTAAAAAGAGTAAAGCTTGCAGCTAAGGAGATGACTCAGTCAGTAAAGTGCTTGCCTCACAGGTACCCATCTAAAAAAACCCAGGCATGGTGGCATGTTTGTAATCCTAAAATTGGAGACTCTCTGAGGCTCCGCCTGCCAGCTGGCCTGCCTGAATCAGCAAGTCCCAGGTAAAAGTGAGAGACCCTGTCTCAAAAGAACAATGTGGATGATGTCTTGAGAAATGACACCCAAAGTTCGCCTGTCCTTCATTCACCTACTCACACACGTCACAACCCCACACAATCAGCATGTACAACTATGTATACATACATGCATATATATACACAAAAGAGAAAGAGAAGACACCTTCACATTACCCAATATGTAAGGAAGGCAGTGGCTTACAATGTCACTGTTCAAGAATCAGATCACGAACCTGCTTCTAGTACACACGGAAGAATCCAGCTTCTTCGGGAATGCTGCCAACAGCTGTTCGTCACCCCACGCCTACCTTTGCAGGAGCCCTGCTACGGCACTCAGATATCCAGGACAGGGATGCTGAAGTTTGGGGGCATTCATCTCCTAGGGAGCCTCAGCTGTTTACAGTAAGGGAAGCTATCTCTGTTATTGACATAAGGGGCACAGCCAATCATTAGCTCTGAAAAAATCCTTCTCATGAACTAATTTCCTGTACCAAGACTCTTCAATGATACCACTTTGGTTAATCTGAAGCCACAAACAGGACTCCTCTTGTATGACACACACACACACACACACACACACACACTCACTCTCATTCTAGGGATTGAACCCAGAACTCAGATATGCTAAGCAAGTTTCTAAGTCTCTACCACTGAGCCACACCCCATACCTCTACAAATATAATTTGAAGGATAATTATCCCTCTTTTAGTGTGACCACACTCCAAATTAGAGAGTTCTCAAATTAGAGAGTTTTCTTTTTTGCCTCCAACATACTTTCTGATTGAGATATAATTCATACCATAAAATTTACCCTTGGAAAAATGTACACTTTGGGGGGGGTTCAATATGCCCACAGCTGTGTAATCATCATCACTACTATCTAATTATAGAGCATTTGCATACCCTGAAAAAAGGAGCTGATGCTCATGTCAGATAATTCCTCTGTGTAAGCCATTCCATAAGCTCAAGCTGCTGACCCACACAGCAGCCACCCATCCACAGTACTACTTATAGTGAGCTGAAAACTCAAGTAACCCAAGGTAAAATGTTGGATCAGTAGCCAGAATAGATAAATTGTTACCGGCAACAAAGTCTGAAAGCTGGAGGATAAAATGCAGAAATAAGAGCAGCTCCAAAAGGCAAGTCACAGTGTCCCAGAAACTTAGTCCCTGGCTCAGGACACTTCATAGTAACATACAGAGCCCTAGGAAAGCAGAAATTAAAAACAACCTGACCACAAGGTCAGATGCCCTCAGCTCCAGATTCCCTCATTGCACACCTGCTCTGCCTCATCCTGGTCACGGCACTGCACTCCTCCGGGCTTCAGCTCCCTCACTTCCACATTGGTAGCATCTGGAATAATTATTATGATTCCTTCCAGCTCTGATGATTGTGGGACCAGTTTAAAAGCAGAATCACTCAGCTGAAGGACAAAAAGGTCTCACTGGATTGAATACATATTCATATATATTCACACACACACACACATATGTATATATATATATATAGAGAGAGAGAGAGAGAGAGATCCACTGGGACAAATTCAGGGAGTAAATATAGGTAAGCCAGGGGAACCTGCAAAAAGAACCATCCATTTAAAAGGCAAGAGGCACCTTAAACATCACTAAGGGCAAAAAGCATGAAGAGCTGTAATGACATGACAAACGGTGCATATGAATAGAAAGCATTTAGTGCTGACAGTTTTGTAGGATATACGGTGTTTTCAATACAAGACAACGGTGAGGACATTCAGCAGCGTCCTAGTTAGGGCTACCGTTGCTGTGATAAAACACCAGGACCAAGAGCAAGTCCCCTCCAAAACTCAAGCCTAATCCACCTTGGGCAGTGAAAGGAGGATTTAAAAAGAGAGAGATGATGGGAAGCGGGATCTTTGGGAATTAGGAAAAAATAAGGTAAAGAGAGGCACTACCCACCCTCAATTTAACACTGGTAGATTTGTTTTCTTTTCTTTTTTCCTCCACCCCCAGGCAGGGTTTCTCTGTGTAGCCCTTGCTCTGTACACCAGGCTGGCCTCAACTCACAGAGATCCTCCTGAGTGCTGGGATTAAAGGCGTGCGCCACCACCGCCACTGGTAGGTACATTAGTAAGAAGACAGAGATCAGACAAAACACATACACAGACTCCCTTTCTCTCCCATGTGATGCTTTGGCTGAACTTTGGGGTTCTGTACGTGTAATCAATCACCCTGTCAGAAATGAGGATATTTTACAGACACACTTATGGCTCTGTTACATGCTATACAAGCATAAGGGCCTAAGTTTGATCTCCCGAAGCAACCTAAAAAAGCTATGCATGGTGGTGTCTACTTGTAATCCCAGCTGTAGAGAGGCTCACGAGGATGCTTGAGCCAGCCTAGGCTAATTGGCAACCCCCAGGCCAGTGACAGTCTATCTCAGGCCTCCACATGTACACAGACATGAGACTATATATATGTATATACATATGCAAGCACAAACTATCCCTAATGGTAGGACTCCAACTTGGGAAGGGGTATGGTGGCCTGCTGAACCTCTTTACCTGTTCCTCTTCCCAACATGGCTACACTGATGAAGACTTCTTTCCAAGCTTTTCACGGTTACTTACCTCCTTACTCAGCCCACTGACTGGTAACCAAGCCTAGCTTGTTGGGCTGCTAGGACCCAGGCTCTGACCCTACAAACCCTCGTAACCTACCAAGAAAGCCTCACTGGAAGTGGCCCTGTGACCCTGGACCAATACTAGAAACCAAAATAAGCCTCTTTTGAAAAACAATTTATCTAATCTAAAGTTTTGTGCTATTAGCAACAGAAAACAGGACTTTAAGACCTTTCAAAGTAAATAAATAAATAAATAAATAAAGCTGCATGAGAGAAAAGAGCATTTGGGGAAATTCCTAAATTGGAAAGACAACTTTAGAGTAACTAAAATAGAATGAATTTGAACTTTTTCACCAAATACTTTAGAACCAGCACAGCAGAGCAGTTTGGATATCCAGGGAAGGATTTTTAAAAGAGTGCAAACAAGTGACAGACCAATCTATACCTATGATGGATCTCTCTCTCTCTCTCTCTCTTTCTCTCTCTCTCTCTCTTTCTCATACACACACACACACACACACACACACACACACATAGTGTGCGTGCACTACAACGCAATGGAGTTTCATTTAGCCATAAAGGAAAATAATATTATGCCAAGTGGACAGAACTACAGCTCACTATATTAAAAAAAAAAAAAAAAAAAAAAAGCCAGATCTAGAAAGTTAACAAAGATAACTATCCCATGATTTTTCTCATATGCAGATTCTAGGCTTAAAATATATAAACTTACACACATGACAAGGAATAAGGGAGACAGACTGTTAGGGGGAAGAGACAGTGGGAGTGAGACAGGGAGAAGGGGTGGTGGAGTGAGGTAATGATAATGTGTAATAATATGTATGTATGAAAATGCCATCATAGAGCCTATTTTGTGCGCTAATTTAAAAATTTCAAAGATCAAAATACTACAAGGTAACAATTTAAAAAACAGAGATAAAAATAAACTCATGAGCACTAAATCCACAGCAGAATATTTTTGCACCTTCCTGTTCTGCAGCGCTGAGATCAACCCGGTGCCTTGTACATACTGGGCAGCATTCTACCACTGAGCCACGTTACCCACCCACCCAGCGGGTTAAATGTAGCTTCAAATCTGTGGACCATTCATACCCTCATATTCTTTTACAGAATGTCTTCAGCGATCTCACCAGGTTGAGAGTCCTGGGTTGAGCAAGGATTAGAAATAAACCTTGGAGTGGCTTACCTGTGGGGTGAGATGCAAATGCCAGGAGCACCATACTGAAAACCCAAAAACAAACATTAAAAACACAGCAAAGCAGTGAAGAGAGCTTTCTTTAGCACACACCCAACCACCCAAAAATGCACTTAAAAATACACATTCCATCCAATTTTACCAGTTAAATTTGTCTGAGAGTTGTCTACACTCATTGGTCTTTCTGCTTTAACCTGGATGCTGAAAGAATGGGAATCTCGGGGAATCAGACATCTTGGCAAGAGGGCTCACGCTTGGACAAAGGTTCCGTGTCCTCCTTTGTTTATTACTTTCCTTGGCCCTGGCTGGCCCTGGCATAACGTACTTTTAACTTAGAATGATTTTTTGAAAGCTAAACAAAAGCCAAGCATGGTGGTGCATGCCTGTAATCCCAGTATTTACGGTGGCAGGAAGATCTACAAAGCGAGTCCAGGACAGTCCAAGGCTACACAGAGAAACCCTCTCAAAAAACCAAAAGGGAAGAAAGAAAAAAAAAAAAAAAGCTAAACAAAGCAAGTTCCAAATTTTAACTAGATTGCAAGCTAAAAGCTAGCTGTTGAGTGTGAGCTAAAGATATTTTTGTCATTCCATGAGCTATGTAAGTAGTTTAAATTTCCAACTGACTCACAAATGTATCCATCTTCCCACTGCATAGCCAAAAACTACCTGATGCCAAGCAGTGAGGGATGTGAAGCAGGCTTCCTTTGATGTGGCCATATTCCATCTTGGCGCTTACATCCCTTTCTCTCTGGAAGCTCCTCCATCTCCCTGCACCCCTACTCTCCCCCCCCCCCTTAGCCCAGCTGCAAAGGGATGAATTCCCACCTTCTGTAGCTTCTGGCAAAACTCCATGTCATGTAGGCAACTGATCTAGTTACAGAGGAGGAATACAATTTGCCGTCTAAGTGTAGGAGTTGGATTTACAGGTGCAGGAGGACCTGCTCTGGTTCTGCACACTGGCTATATGACAGAACAGCCCAGCACCACAGCTCATATCAGTCTGCCTTTCCAGACTCTTCCTCTAGAGCACAGCACCTTCATGAAGCTAGGCAAGCAGCTGCAGATGAGTGTATTCTAAACCCTGTCTTGTGCTTTTGATTTACTTTTTAATGGGATGCTCTCAGAACAGCAGAGGTGGGAAGAGAGAGGGTCTATTAGAAAGGGGAAGGGAAGAGCCCTGTGAACCATCATTCAAGAATCTGTTGGTTTGTAAGACAGGATTTACACATGGACACACACACACACACCCCACTACATGGGATTGCAAAACTAGCAATGCCTAGACCTCTGCATGTGCTCTGTACATCTTTTTATATTTTTAAAGTGTACAGCCTTCATTGTTTTAACCTAAAGATCCTCTTTTGGCTACAACTTCAGGAGCATAAGTTATGGCTCATAATTTATGGCAGGAAAGAGGGACCCCTTTTCTATCCCAAACTATCTCCTAGGATCTATTATGATACCTTCAATACTATCAGAACCACTCTACTAGGCAAAAAAAAAAAAAAAAAAAAAATTCAGTTGACTCTCTAATCCATATTTGCCATTTCACAAACCCAGCCTCACCCCATACTTGCGCTGTGGCCCTCTGAGGATCAGAACCATACTTCACTCAGTTTGGGGTCACAAGCAGTCAGGCATACACAGCTGATGCTCATGGGCTCTAACGTACTCAATCACTTCTAAATCTATTTGTGGTAAGAATATTTTTGAAAAAAATATTCCCCTTAACAGTTCTAAAATTATAAATTTCATATAGATGATGAAGAGGAAAATGTGTTAATGTAAAAATTATGCTTTTATTATTATGAATAGCAGACATTTAAAAAAAATCTACTCCTTGATGAAATATATACCAAATGTCAAATTTGAGTATGTGTGTGTGTGTGTGTGTGTGTGTGTGTGTGTATGTATGTAGTATAAAGATCGAACCTAACACCTCATGCATGCTAGGCAAATGCTCTACTGCTGAGCTATACTTTTAGCCCTACTTTTACTGTTGATTTGCAGACATACAGTCTCACTACACTGCCCAGGCTACCCTTAAACTTGGCATGTAGCCTAGGATAGACCTTGAACCTGGGATCACCCTGCCTCAGTCTCCTCAGTAGCGGAACAGAGGCGTGAGGCATTGGGCCAGGCGAGGAACTGTTCTAGTATCGGATGAAATGGTAAGTGGGACAGACAGATCTCAATCCTCCCAGGAAACACTGCAGGGAAGCCCAGGGGAACTGTGATCTCCAAATGCCAGACGGCATGTTTCTGTCTGAGTCACACCCCAGAGAACGTCTGTCCATTTCTCACTGACATGCTTGTGCATAATCTCACCCGAACAAGGAAGCACAGAATGTACTAGCAGAGCTAAAGTAATAATTTCATATTTTATACACCAGGGAAACTCAGATTAGAAGAATTTACAATACAAGGACACCTTCACTTACTACCTAAATCGCAGATAGAAGGCACACCAGTACTTAGGAACTTCAGTTACTTTTAGCCGTCCAGCCAATCTTTCCCTGAACTGTGGCCTTATTCATCTATCTCAACTGCAAAACAGCATTAGCTCTCTCCTTATTCCTGTGCCTGCTCAGGAGGAAGAACCATATTTTATTTATCTCTGAGCACACAACAGGTGCTCAAATTGGATTCTGATGCAATTAGTCACCTCTAGGTTTATCTGCGGTAGGAATACATGGTGAAAATAGCCAAGAGTCAGGGTCAGAAGCAGATGCCTTCTGGTACAGGAGGGAATCTGCCAAAGACAGAGAACCTCCCACCAACTGAGACAGCAAAACACACCCGCACCCTGGCAGGCAGTGCTCCAGGCTGGCCCAGACGGCCCATACATCATCTGAACAGAATGCAGGTTCCTGGATGCCGATTTCCCGACATCAAGCTGCAGTGGCCAGTTGAAAAGTGCTCCTCATTCTGATTCATGTCTTTACCACTATACTGAATGAAAAAAAAAAAAAAATCTGAACAGTTAGGGCTTTACTGGAGTGTGCCATAGCCTCAGCCAGGAAGTCCCGAATACCAGGGTCATAGGCAATAAACTCCCTCATCCCAGACAGAGGGCGAAAGGACAGAATACAAAGTTGAGGATCTCTGAGGGGAGTTTTCCATGCTGTATGCCTTTGTTGCACAATATATATCTCTGGTGCAGAACTACCTACTATGAAACATCTGGGAAATGGTTTTCTTTTCAGTGCCAGAAATTAAACCCAAAGCCTAGTGCATGGTGAGTACTTTACCACTGAACGGTAGCCCTGGGAAACATTTGTAAACACCAAGAACCATTGGCTTTTTTTTTTTTCCCCTTGGAAAAGTGTCTTAAAACCCAGCCAGTAGCTAGAGAGTGGAGACAGACAGAGTCAGGGGCTCACTGGCCAACCACCCACCTGAGACAGCAAGATGCAGGTTCACTCAACGACCCTGTCTCAACAACTAAGGTGAACGGCAGTGCACACACACCCTCCTACACCATGACACCAACAGTAGGTTTAAGCACAGCAGAACTAATGATTGGGACCTTTTGAAAAATGATTTTTCTAAGTACAGAGACTGCAGACAGCCACGCTTCGGGTGAAGTTTACATTTAAGTCAGTGTTCTAAGGGCTGGAGAGAGGACTCAGCTGTTCAGTGTGTGCTGTTCTTGTGGAGGACCTGAGTTCAGGGCCAGTGCCACATCAGGAGACTCACACACACCTGTCACTCCAGCTCCAGAAGCTCTGACACCCCTCTTCTGGCCTCTGCCCGTACTTGTTCTCGTATGTGCGCACATAGGAACAAACATACAAACCTACTTAAAAGTCAAAATATTGAAGAGTGTTTTAATAACTGCTGGGAGCTTCCTCTGAAAATGGAGCTACAGTGAATGCTGTGACTCTGTCAGAAATCGTCACCACCAAATGCTTAGGGATATAGCTAACCTAGTACTCTCACTGACAGCCTGTGTGTAGGCTGCGTGGATCCTTAGCAGCAAGTCTTACTGCCTCAGTCAAGTCTGAAGCGCACAGCCTGGGGCTGCTGAAGCCCAGGAGCCATCCTGAGCTATCCCATGTAGCAGGACAACCCCACCCTCTGCTGGGCACACAGGAGTCCATACGCCATACTTAAAAAATTTGTACATTAAACCTGAGACACAGCTTAACCTTAACAAATACGTCACGAAAACAGCCTGAAGTGTGATTAGAATTTAGAATCCCGAGAGTGTCTAAGCTTCACATTAAAGGGATCTGGCCTCTGACCCTCTGCTCTGTACCCCGAGTGGTGTGTGGTGTGGTATGTGTGTGTGTGGTGTGTTTGTGTGTTGAGTGTATGATGTGTGTCTGTGTGGGGTGGTGTGCCTGTCTATGTCTCTGTTTGTAGATGTATGTTTGTCTGTGTGTCTGTCTGTCTATGTATGTGAAGACACAGGGGAGCGCTTCTCCCCACACACACTATGCTAGGTGATGATGACAAGAGTCGAGCTCAGGGCCGCTTGGGTAAGGGATTCAGGATTCAGTCTAGAAGCAAAGGTGTGGGCACTAGAATAAATATCCGCCACCCTCCGGGGAGAAGGGTGGAACCCTCTAACGCTCAAGGCCAAACAGGTGCCTCTTGCCTGGGCTCAACCATTTAGAATCTTCAGATTATCAACTCACAGAATTTTAAACTTTCTTCTAGCAGGCAATTTATTTAAAATTCTCTAATCCAAATATTGTTGGAACACACAAATTCATCTCTAAGCAGGAAAAATGTGAATTCTCTCTTACCTGAATATATAGTTTAAGTATTGCTGGTCAATGTCACTGAGAAATGAAAGAGAAAAATATAAACTCATAAAATAATAGAAGCAATTTTTAAGTGTATAAACCGTCATTATCCTCTATTAATAAATTCTACCTCTAAGTTCTGATTTCATAAATTATCAAAGGAGGAGTACTTCATACTTGAGATCAATTCATGTCATTAACCTGAAATAAGTTTTTAAATTCCACATTCATTGAAAATGGAGCCTTCACCCCGATGATCTAGTCTGTTTGGTGCAGGAGGATTCTCTGCAGGCGACTGAGAAATGTGGGCACTAACCCAGCCACAAACACCTCTGACCTACAATCTGTCCCGCCGGCAAAATATGCTAGGACAATGGTGGCACAGGACCTGTGGTAGTAGCCAATGTCTAACTTGACCTAAGGCCCATCCCATGAGAAGGAGCCCATACCCAACACTGGTTGGGTAACCAAGAACCAGAGACTAGACAGCCCAAAGACTTAGCGTAAAACCTAGCACAACTGGTCAAAAACAAATAAAATGATTCCTAATGATATTCCGCTACACTCATAGATCAGCACCTGGTCCGGTCATCACCAGAGAGGCCTCCTCTGCAGCACATGGGAATAGACGCAGAGACCTATAGCCAGACATTATTCAGAAACAGGGTCAAATCTCTCCCCTCATAGCTCAGGAAATCCCATGGAAGGGGAGGGGGAGGGACTGTAAAAGTCCGGGAACAGAGGACACCAGGGGAACCCGGCCCTCTGAATCGAGTAGGGAAGGTGCGCATGTGCTCACAGACACTGAAGCAGCACGCACGCGGCTCTGCGCCAGGTCCTCTGCATATATGTTATAGCTGTTAGCTTAGCATTTTTATAGGACTCCTGACCATGAGAATGAACGGGCCTTTTTTGCCTGCTGTTGGAACTCTTTTTCTCTTTTCTCCTGTTGGGTTGCCATGTCCAACTTTGATATTTTTTATATTTTATTTTGTCATGTTTGGTTGTTCTTTCTAATGGGACACAGAAAGGGAGAGGATCCAGAGGGGTGGGGATGGACAGCAAGAGGGAAGCATGGGAGAGGAGACTATAATCAAGATATAATGTACGAGACAAAAATCTGTTTTCAATATAAAAAAAAAATAGAAAGAAAATTAGATTGCAGACATGGTAAAACTAAAAAACCAAAACCAAAAAAAATCAACACATTTCAGGATCAGCCAAGTATATTCTTATTTCAAGTTAGTTATCCAGGGAAGTAAAGGATAAACCATAGTACACCCCCCTAAAACTAGGAGTTGGGTTTGAATGACAAAGCTCATGCAGCAGTGGACAGAGAGAGATGACTAACGCAGGAATACAAACTCTAAATGCCTTGCATCAACGGGCTCACTCATCCGGAGCAGAGAGCGGCTGGTTCAGGACAAACGTGCACCTCGCCTGGGCCAAGAGCTGGCTACCTTCGGGAGCATCAGCTATCAACCCCATTGACTAGCTTGGACCATGGGACTCACTGGCTGCCAGGCTGGCATTCTTAGCAGACAGAAGCCCAGGGCCCATGAGAAGGCTCACCCGGAGGTGCACTCCTGAGGCCCTCGGCCTGGTCTCCAGGAAGCCACCTTCTTCCTCTAGACAAACCGTGGCACGGGTGCACCTCACTTATGCACATCATACACATAAAGATGTTTATTTTAAAAATCCAGAATACTCAAACAAAGGCAACATTCCACTAAAAACTTCTTAGTGTGTGTTCCCATCCCACAGAGTACATACTTAGAGAATCTCACTCATCCAACCTCAGACGTCACACTTGCCTAAGTATCATCTTTGTTTGGCTTTGGGGTTTTGTTGTTTTTTGAGACAGGGTTTCTCTGTGTAGCCTCGGCTGTCCTGGATTCATTTTGTGGACCAGGCTGACCTCAAACTCACAGAGATTTACCTGCCTCTGCCTCCCCGAGTGCTGGGATTACAGGTGCATGCCACTGCGCCTTGTGACATGTTTTTTTGTAGAACTTAGTCAAGCCTTGAACTATAGATCCTCCTGCTAAAGAGGAAATACAGGTATTCACAACCAAACTTGGCTCTGCTGGCTTCGAGGCTGCAAAAACACTTCATTCAAAGAACAAAAGGCATGCTAAGGAGTAAAAATCACAGGGACAGGGCCTTCCTTTGTGGGCCTCCACACCCAGAGGCCAGCTGGCCAGTCTGAAGCTCCAACTCAGTGGAGGCAAAAAATTCTTTTCTTTTATTTCCTTTTTTATTTTTACTTTTTTAAATTTACAACCACCAGGGCTGTTTCATTGGCTACCTACAACAAAGACTGGGAACTAGGGAGACTTCCAGATATAAACAGAGTCAAGTTTTAGGGCCTGTGGAGACAAGAACCCTGAAGCTGCCCTTCTGAGCTAGATGCGGTCAAGTAGCATGCTGAACAGCTAGGTGCACGAGCATTTCATTCAGTTCTCATCTAAATGGCTGTGCTTGAAGGACAGGAGACTTTCGTGCCTCTGCAAACACTGCTGAAGGCAGGTGGCAATAGGCCAAGATCTAAGTGACCCAGGAGGGATAGCTTTGGAAGCCTTCTACTTTCCTAGCTGCATCTCTAGCTAGGGACAAAACCTGTATGTGGCTCTTGTCTCATCTCCTTAGCCAGCCAATCCCCCAACATTAAGAGCTTACCTTAACACACTGGGCTTCTGGGCCTTCCGCAGTATTCTGTAAGCCCCTAGACAGGAGGGGACAGAGTCACTGATACTTTCTGCTTACAGAACTGCTCACACTTCCAGCAAAGCACAAACAGATCCACAGGGAAAAGAGGAGGCTGGCCCTCAGACCCCCAAGTGGCACTGGTCCTCTTCCTAGTTCATAGAGAGAAGGGCCCAAAGAGCTGCTAGCCCCTCACTCACTGACAGGAGGAAGGAGCCCTGGGGGGTGATAATGTCAGGTACTTCAGTGGCCAGCGGGAATCGCCAGGCCAGGAATGACCACCTGGGGATACTCTTAACAGGACAGTTTTATTTTCTTCCCATGTGGAGAAGGGAAATCCCCAAGACTTCTAATTGTAACCGAGTCAAACAAGAAATAGTGAATTCATGACTTGAATTAAAATAAGATTTGTTTTTAAATTCACATTTTGAATTTTATTTTGCTACTGGAAAATTTTTAGGCAACCATTCTGAATATCTCGGGAAGCCCATATATCCAGAAATGAGCTCAAGCTGGAGTTTAGGTAGAGCCGGCCATTCCTTAGGAATTGGTTTTCCATCCCCAAAAGGAGTCCCTCCCCCAGTTACTCATCCTCTTTATAATTCAAACTTGTCTACTCACCGCCCCCCAGTGCTTTCTCTACCTTTCTGGCATTATCATTCACCTTCTCTGCCACACTCTTGCTCTCTTCAGTATCCTCTCCCGCTTCCCCAGCCCTGGCCATGGACAGCCTGTTTTCCTTTGTCTCTGCTCTGGACTCTTCCAGATGCCTCTGGATATTTTCTCCTTCTAACCCACAATAAAAACCCTGGCCCTAGTGGAGTGGTCATGTCAGCAGTTTCTTTATTGACAAGCTCCCAAACCTTCATACACTGAACCCACCATTTCTAGGGAAGACCAACCAGCACTGCAAATAAAACCCAAACTGAGGACAGTTTGGCACAAAAGAGAAATTATGTTGGAAATGAGAAATACTTAAGACAAAGTGCAAAGTAGAAAAAAATATGAAAAATGTCCATTTAACTTTACTCTTAGTATCTTAATTTTCCTGTTGTCTAGGATCACTAAGAAACTGGATGTACATTAAGAGTTTAATAATAGTCCTCAATTAATTATTTAAGCAAACACTTTTTAAAACTTACCTACACAAAATACATGAATTACAGCCCAAAAATATCCATCTGGATCGAGCTGTAACACAGGATTAAAAAGGCAAGGAAAGGCTGTTAGAAACAAACCTCAATTTGTTCAGCAACCAGGAACCAGGTGCTGACCACAGATGGAGGCTCCAGGGCAACCCTCCCGAGGCCTAGAATCAGCTCCCTTCCCACCCCGTGGCCCCAAGCGCCTTCCTGTGTTCTCCAGTACCCTGCTCCGCCACCACCCTCAGTGTGCTCAAATGCCACTCTGTGACATCCAAAGCCCTATGTGTCTGTTATGGTGAGAAATGGAGTCTCTCTCTAGGTGGTGACACGCCATTGTCTCCTCCCCTGACAGGTAATCCAGCTGGTGAGTCCACGAGCTGGCCAGGAAACAGGAAGGCAGGGCCACTCCAGGAAGGCCTACCTTAAACCATGCTAAGGAGACAAGTAGAATGCTTACCCCTTTAATGAGATAATGTACTTTTCCTTTCCAGTATTCCTACTCCCAGAACTGTCCCTATGGGCTGCAAGGGGGCTCAGCAATGTCAACCTTTCTAGCTCAGAAAGATGCAAATTTTCTATCTTTCTTCTAAATGTTGGCCAGAACCTACATATGCTTTTTCTGATAGTCTGGGTTTCCTAATTCTTTCTCTACAGCTCTGGTCCTCCTCGTCATGGAGACTGCCTGCCACCCTGTGGCTGACCTCCACACCAGCCAGCTTAACGTAAAGAGCATAGCTCTCCGCCCTTCCCTCCAGCATTCTCTCCAGCTGCTGAGGTTTACAGCTTGCTCATCCTGTGGTGGCGGTGTCCTTTTAAACTCTAATAAAATTGTCCTCTAGTTTCTATTTGAGTTCACGCTTAAGTTTTTCTATTAATAAGACTAAGAAACCCCAGAGAAAACCCATATTTCCCCAGTATCATCTGGTGACCAGTAAGGGACTTCCTAAAATTCCAGGACATGATACGCACTTATCAACATCTTCAGTCCCATCTACAGCCAACCCAAAGTACAAGGATGTCCCGCACTTTGCCGAGCGTGACCGCATCCCCTTCAACTCAGCCAGATGGACTTCCTCTTTCCTCTGTACTTTTTATGAATTTACTTTTGCAGTGCTGGAGCTCGCTGTACATGCTAGGCAAGTGGTCTCTTGTGCCCCCTCTTGTGACTTCCCTTTTCTCCTGTTATTCTCCACACGACTTACCATCGCCACTCCACAGTTTCCTTAGCCTCTCCCCTCCCCCCCATCTCTCTCTGCATTCACTTTCACTAAATTATAAACTGCAGAAAGGTAGGGATTGGAACAGAGTAGCTACACCACAGAAGGGGCATAAGGTCAGTCACAGGATAGTCACAGCTCGCCCAGTGTGAAGCCCTGCTTTCTGTCCTAGTCAAGTCCTCCTCACAGAGTTCTGCTCCAGCATCACAAAGATCTGGAGAAAGTTCTGAAATACACACTTATGAGCCGATCTGGACCACACTAATTCTCTAATTATAAAGTAGATATTAAAAACAGCACCACCCTTTCAAAATTGTTGAGACTCTTTTCTTTCGTGTGTGTTCATGTATATGTGTGCACGTGTGTGTGTGTGCAGCCACGCAGCCTAGAGGTGTATGTGAAGATGGACAGCAGGTGTGTTCCTCCATTGGTTCCCCACCTTACTTTTGACACAGGGTCTCTCATTAAGTCTGAAGCTAGAAGCCCCTGAGATTTTCTCTGCACTAGGATTATGAGCTTGAACTATACCCAGCTTTTTTTTTTTAACTTGGCCACCGGAAAACCTAAACTCTGATCCTCAAGCACCTACGCAATGAGCCACCTCCCTGGCCCATGTTGTCAGAATTTAAAATAAGGCAAAATACACAAAGCACTGTCACAGACTCCACTATGAGGCAAGCCCCCTATAACTTTGTTACTGCTCTTTTTGGGGTCTCTGAGCCCTCTCAATGCTTCCCAGCCTTGCTGCCTCCCTGTGCCATAATGATCCATTGCCTGGGTCTGTTTCCTTCCCCTTTGCACTAAATGGTTTCCAATTTCTGCTAGAACAGACTATTGTTTTCTTGGAACTTATCTCAGTGCCTAACATTTGGTAGAGTCTAAAGAATACTACAAAAGAAAGGGGGAAAGTTAAGAAAGAAAAGAGTGGTGAGATGATTTCTAGGGCTGAAAGGGGCCCTCATCAGATAAACTCTATCTGGGCAAAAGACATCAGTGAAACCCTCTGCAGAAGAGGATAGCTTAGAATTAGAAGGAAAATCAGCTCTGGTTCAACTCCCAAGGCTGTGGTGACTTAGGTGTGGGATCCTAGGTTCCCCATGTACTTACACAGGTCAGACTGCAGGCCTCCAGTAGTCACTGTTTGAAGGCCTGGAGAAATGACAGGCTGAGCCACAAGGCAACCAGTCTGATAGCTTTTGACCATTTTGTTAGGCCAGGCTATTCTGGTTCTAAAAGAAAGGCATAGAAACTGCACATCTATGTGAGCTTCGGAAAGTCAAGGGGTCTCTGAAGGTAGTATGAGTTCTCCTGGACTTACCTCAGAGTCCTGGAAGGGAAAGCACCCTGCAGCAGCCAAGAGGAAGAGGGCACTGTGGAGAGGCAGATCAAACAGGCAACCTCAGCGTCCAACATCAGAGCATACCTCAGTGTGTGCGGAGGCAGAACCACACCCTCTAGAATCTGCAAGTGGCCACGCGACTCTACAAGCAGCCAGTGTGCCTGGCTGTCTCTGGGAGCCTGCTACCTAAATCTCACAGTTCTGTGCTCAGCTGACAGTCAGGCGGTCCTCTGTGGCTCAACCAGCTGCTTCCTAAAGCCTGGCACTCACAGGGTACCTGAAAACTAGAGCTGGCTCAACCTGCATGTCTGTTCCCCATCAGTCTCCCCAGACATGAGGGAGGCAGATGGGAGCCTGGATCACTGCCGTGTCAGTCACTGACGAACACGGCATGGAGAGTGCCTTATGCTGCTGCCCTCCACTGTCTATAAATAACTGACCTCAGTATCTCCAATAGCTCTTCGTGTGCTTCTTGACAGCACACACTGTTCAATATCAAGCCTGTGCTGGCCCTGCCTTAGGTGCTTGAACTGTAGCATGTGCAAATAATATGTTAAATCCAAACTTACACACAGCTCACAACAGGCCCCAACCTTCAAAAATGTGGAGACCAGGCTGTCTCAGGGGACAAAGGCACTTGTTGCCAAGCCTGATGACCTGAGTTTACTTCCTGGGCCATACGTGGTGGAAGGAAAGAATCCCAGGAAGCTGTCCTTTGACCACACATTGTACACACACATACACACACACACACCCTTTAATCCCAGCAAATGGGAGGCAGAGCCAGGTTGATCTCTGTGCATTCGAGGCCAGGCTGGTCTACAAAGTGAGTCCAGGACAGCCAAGGCTGCACAGAGAAACCCTGTCTTGAAAAAAACAAACAAACAAATAAATAAACAAAAAAAACTTTTAATGAAAAGGCAAATAAAAATAAATTAATAGAATAACAAACAAAGAGAAAGATTGAACTACTGACTAAAACTAAAGGATATTGAAGACACATGCCATCCTGGAGGGGAAAATGCTATAAAAGACAAAATGTGATACTGATGAATCTTAAACACAGGCTCAGTATCAGATAAGAGCATGTAATTGTGTCTTGGTTATGTCAGGATGGTTGATATTAAGAGACACATACAGTATTTAAAAACAGGGTCATGGATTCTCAAGAGCATCAGAAAAATATGATGGGTAATAATTAATATACATACATATAAATTCTTACATATACTAAGTTACACATTTATATACATGGATCCATATATGTACATATACACATATATATGTAAATGAGAGGGAAGAAAGAGAGGGAGCAAATACAAAAAAGGTAGAAATGGATAAATGTAGAAATCCACAGTAAGATTCTTGCTTAATCTTTTCTTTAAATAGTGTCTTTTAAAGAAAGATTTGTTTTTATTTATGTGCATTGGTGTTTTGCCTCTATGTGTGTCTGTATGAGAGCATCAGATACTTCCAAAATGGAGTTACAGACAGCTGTGAGCTACCATGGGTCCTGGGAATTGTACTCTGGTCCTCTGGAAAAGCAGCCAGTGTTCTTAACTTCTGAGCCATCTCACCAACCCATCTAGCTTAAGCTTTGCTTTCTAGATAAAAAGCTTTTAAAGAAAAACCTCTTTTTTTTTTTTTTCTCAACTTGGAAACCTTAAATTTCTACGTTTGAGGCCAGCCTGGTCTACATACTAAGTTCCAAGACAGCCAGGACTACATAGAAAAACCCTGCCTAGAAAAAAAACAAAACCACCACCATCACCAATAAAACCCAACACAGCCAATCATTGGTATTTTCAGAGCTCTCTTTTCTGAGTCCATCTGGTGTTGTTAGGACCCCTGATTTTTTGTATTTCTCTCCTAGATTTCATACACAGAATGACCTTACTTCAGGCTTTCTCCAACAATTTTCTCCTTTAAAAAAAAAAAAAGCACCAAAACCCACAAACCCCAAGAGCTTGGTCCCTCTCTGCTGGCCATTTTATAAAGACATCAACACGTGCAGCACAGCCCTGGACTGCTGACCATTTGTTACCTCAGCTGGCAAGTGGGAGAGGATCAGAGTCACAAAGGGCAGCACACAGTACAGTCACGTGAAATTTTTTTTTCTTTTTTATTTTTATTTTTTTCTGTAATGGGAGTTGACCCTACGGTGTCATGCATGCTAGGCAAAGGCTCTACCACTGAGTTATCCCAGTCCTGGTTTTACTTTTTATCTTGAGACAGGATCTCAGGACCTTGCCCAGCTGGCTTTGAATTTGCAATTCTCATGCCTCAGCCTTCTGAGAAGTTGGTAGTATAGGGCTTTCTATGTCACCACACTTGGCTTTCAGTATGTTTTTATATACGGTAGGATAAGGCATCTTCCACCAACATATATAACTTATGTACAGAATTTTATATTCTATATATAGGTCACATGAACACATACATGTACAAATACCAATGTAATATACAACAGCCTTCGACTCGCAAACTCAGTATACTGCAAACAGTGATGCTGACCCATTCCAGTGTCCTCCCTGCTGCAACCTGTGGCTGTGTACTGTGCCCAGACGTACATGGCTGGGCACTAGCTTTGGGAAGAACAGCATGGGCTGGGCTGTGGTCCAGAAGCCTCTGCGCTCAGTCTACCCTCCTCTGACAGCCATGGTGACTTCACAGTGTTACAGAGGATAATGAAGGCGGGGGGGGGGGGGAGTAGAGGAACTGCCGGGGGCTTCCTGGACCAGCACAGCAGCAGGCTGGTTTTGGAGGGGAGGAGGAGAATCTGGACAGGCTTGGGGGCTTCCTTGAGAGGAGGGCCAGCTAGAACACACAGTGCTTCCACACACAGGGGATGAGCGGCACAGGGCCACCAGGGGTGAGGTGACTGAGCCCCACAGCACCTGCCCTCAAGCCACACTGACGACAGCAGGTAGTTATGAATAGATCACTTGGCAGCTTTTCCCAACAGCTAATGTCCTTTTAAAAAGGATGGGTCCTAAGATTTTGTTTACATTTTTTTTCTTTCAAGTTGCAACCTGTACTAAAAGTCAGAGAAGATAAAGGGGATTGGATGAGATGAAGCCCAGAAATACGTGCAACAACAACAAAAACCTAAACCTAACCGTCAAGGCAGCTCCGCCAGTGTTCTGCCCTCATGATGGAGCCTCTTAGTCACCACTGAGGGAGAGTGCAGTTCAAGCAACTGAATACTGTTAGAGTAAGGACATGGAGGTACAGGGGCCTACATGAGAGCCTGGCCTGGGACGTACCCTGCTGAGGACCCCTGTGAGGCACAGGGCACTCTAACACCTCTCTATGACCACAGCCTGGAAACACAATTCAGACCCTCAGAGGCACTTTCACCTTCACAGAGAATCATAGAAACCCGATGTGCTTGCTACTTTATATCAATTTTACCCAAGCTAGATTTCTCTGAAAGGAGAAAACCTCAGTTGAGAAAATGCCTCCATAAAATCCTGCTGTAGGGCATTTTCTTAATTAGGGATTGATTTAGGGGGGGGGTCCAGCCTATCATGAGTGTTGCCATCCTGGGCTGGCTGTGCTGGGTTCTATAAAAAAAAAAAAATCGGGGAGGCAGAGGCAGGCAGAACAACCTCAGTTCAAGGCCAGCTTGGTCTACAAAGCCAGTCCAGGACTGCCAAGGCTATACAACGAAACCCTGTCTCGAAAAACAAAACCAACCAAACAAATAAACAAACAAAGCGGGCTGAGCAGGCCACGATAAGCAGGCCAGTGGGCAGCACCCCTCCACGGCCTCTGCGTCAGCTCCTGCTGGGAAGTTCCCGCCCTGCTTGAGCTCCTCTAACTTCCTGGTGATGAACTGTAATGCAGAAGTGTAAGCCACACAAACCCTTTCCTCCTCAACTTGCTTGTTGGTCGTGGTGTTTAATCACAGCGACCCTAAGACGCCCAATTACACAATTACGCAGATACAATTTTAACTATACATGTGGACACACACCATGTACGAAGGTGTGCACATGGGGAGGTACACATGCATGTGTGTGAATATACATGTGGAGACTAGAAGTCATGCCTCAGGAATGATCGTCTTTTTGAGACAGGGTCTTAAAACCATGTCTCCTCCATTACATCTCATCCTGGAATTACAAGCATCTGCTACCACACGTTTTTTGGGGTTTGTTTTTGTTTTTGTTTTTTACGATTCATTTATTATGTATATAAGGTTCTGCCTGCATGTACAAATGTACACCAGAAGAGGGCACCAGATCTCATCATAGATGGTTGTGAGCCACCAGGTGGTTGCTGGGAAATGAACTCAGGTCCTCTGGAAGAGCAAGTGCCCTTAAGCTCTGAGCCATCTTTCCAGCCCCCACACTGGGCTTTTAAAGTGGGAGCTGGCACTGAACAGAGGCATCATGTTCCCGTGGTAAGCACTATTAACTGAACTATCTCCCCACCACCCCCAGGAGGCTTTGTTTTTGTTTGTTTATTTGTTTGTTTTAGATTTTAAGTTGTTTCCATGTTTTTCACTTGGCTCTCCATCACTACTACTGCACAATTAGTGAAGTTTTGTGTACTCAGTGTAGAAATGTGACATGGGTTGGTTTTTCCCCTCAAGGAAATATTGCAGAAAGAAGAGAATAATTTTAAAAATAAGTAACAATTGTTGGGCAAAGTGCATGGAATCTTCTGAAAGAAGTGGGAAATAGTAAGATCTGGAGAGGACAGGAACTCCACAAGGAGAGCAACAGAGTCAGAAAATTTGAACACAGGAGTCTTTCCAGAGACTCACACTCCAACCAAGTACCAGGCATGGAGATAACCTAGAAACCCTGCACAGATGTAGCCCATGGCAGTTCAGTGTCCAAATGGGTTCTATAGTAATGGGAAGAGAGACTGCCTCTGACATAAACTGATTGCCCTGCTCTTTGATCACCTCCCCGAGGGGGGAGCAGCCTTACCAGGCCACATAAGATGACAATGCAGCCACTCTAGATGAGATCTGATAGACTAGGATCAGAAGGAAGGAGAGGGGGACCTCCCCTATCAGTGGACTTGGGGAGGGGCATGTGAAGAAGGGAGAGGAAAGGTAGGATTAGGAGGGGAGGAGGGAAGGGTTTATGGGGGGATACAAAGTGACTAAAGTGTAACTAATAAAAGTTAAATAAAATAAAATAAACAGTAAAAAATTTTAAAAAATAAGTAACAAAGTACAAATATATGACTGTTGATAATAAATTCCTCCAACAGTTTATCAACTAAGTTAAAGTCAAGTTTAATTGCATGCCCTCAAAGTGTTTTCTTTTAACTTACCTACAGATCTTTGTGAACGATGTTTTCTGCATGAAAGTAAAGAGATATAATTAATTAATTTTTCCAAACTCTTTAATTCCCTTGAACAGAAACATTTAGATTAAAAAGCAAATAAATTATAAGTCAACCTTTTAGGGGGCTTAGGAGCTTACTGCCAGGGCCTGGAGAGATTCAGCAAAGAGGATCACTTGAGTTTAGGAGTTCTGGCTATTCTTCCAAAGGTCCTGAGTTCCACCCCCAGTACCCACGTGGTAGCTCATAACCACCTATAACTGTAGTCTGTGGGACCTGAAGCCCTCTTCTGGTGTGCATATGTACATATATGCAGACAAAACATCTACATATGTAGAATACATATATAAATAAACTTTTACTTATTTATTTTAAGGAGAGCTTGCTAGTATGAATGTTTCCTACAGCTTCTGCTGCTCGGATCAAAGAATGACTTGGGCCACAGCTGAGTCCTCCGCCAAAGTGCTCTGAACACTGGGACAGTGCTGCTTATGAACAAGATGATGTCAGTGCCAATTGAGAAATCACACTCACCAACACAAGCACACAGAGAGAAATCAATGCGGTCGCCACAGGAGAGGAAACTAACCTCTCGTTCAACTTCTAGCCTCTATGTATGTGTTCACTTATATACTGATTTATTAAAGTGTATGTGCATCTGTTTGACTTTACATGCACCACTTGTGTGTAGATGTCCACAGAGGCCAGGAGAGGGCACCAGATCTCCTAGAACTGGAGTTACAAGGTGATTGTGAGACACTCAGTGTGAGTGCTGGGAACTGAACCCAGGTCCTCTGCAAAGCTAGTTCGTGGTCTTAACCTCTAAGCCACATCTCCTGCCTCCTATTTAGTAATTTTTGAGAGAGGGGTTGGTCGTGCTATGTGTTCCAGAATATTCTTGAACTCCTAAACTCAAATGATCCTCCTGCCTAAGCCTGTGTAGCTGTAACTAGAGGCAGGCACACCTGAGTCATCCGTCCAGCTCTGACTTTTTGCAATGTTACACATTTTCTGGTATAAATGGGGATGAGGGCCATTTTATCTTACCCTCAGAGAGAAGGGGGAAAAATAGCATGTTGGGGGAATATATGTCTGGAAATGAGGAAGTTCTAGCCTAGCCTCTTCCCTCACTAAGTCTTTTTAATCAGATCAAGTAAATTAACTGTTGGCACAGAAGAATGGAGTTCTGTTTGGCAGATGAAATGGACAGGAAGGATGACAGATTAATTCTGGATATTTCAGGATCCTTTTACTATCCGGGATAAACTACAAGTTTTGACTCCTATTCAAATAGTATGACATATAAGTCTGTTGCTTAGAAGCAAAGGGCTGAAGCCAAGCACAGTGGCACACACCTGTCACCCTGGCACATGAGAGCCCAAGGCAGGAGGATCAATAGTTCAAGCTAGTGTTGCCTACAGTTAGGTTCCAAGGCAATCTGTGACCCCATTTAAAAAAAAAAAAAAAAAAAAAAAAAGCCAGAAACATATGGTCTGCTCTCCAGGATACCTTAAGTTTTCACATATTGGTAAATAACCAAGTTTTTGTTCTTTTGATAAGTAGATGCTATTTGCATACAAAGCTATGGTTGTACCTTTGGCATCTTCTGAATACGGGAAGCAGGGCAAGCATGCTGTGCTGACCACTAGTGGAAGAGCACCTTGGTCTCAAAGACCTGTATCTTTGACCCTGCCACGGTAAAATGTGCAGTCTTTCACGCTATATTAGAAATAAAATGTCATGAAAACCTCACCAGTCTGGTGAAGAGCAAGCACAGAGGGCAGAAGTTGTAGGGCTGGTCTATCCTTGCCATGAATAACATGTCTACCCAGGAACTGCTGCAGAGCTTACGAAACAGAACAATGAAGCCACCTGGTCTAGAAGACTTCGGCCTCGCAGAGGGCAGATTATTTTAAAATTAAATTAATTTTATTTCATTTTAACTATCTGTGTTTTGTTTTGTTTGGTACAGGGTCTCATGTAGCCCAGGCTGGCCTTGAACTCACTCTACCTTCCACTCCTGGGATTCAGGAGTGCAGCACCTTAGCAAGCTACTGTGTTTTAATGAAACATAGTTTGTAGCTCAAGCTGGTCTGAATGCACGATAATCCCTCTGCTTTAGCTTCCTGAGAACTAGGACTGCAGTATGAGCTACCATGCCCAGAGCTTTTAAAAAAAATGTCAAATCAGGTCTTTATCCCTTTTGGAATAAAGAGGCTGACAAAGAGTGAGAACATGACAAAAGCTCATTATATAACTCCATTCCTGAAATCAACTGAGACATTACTATAAAGCATCCCCATTTTCAGAACCTTAATACAAAAATCAGCAATTCCAGGAATATCTCAGGGTCTCAGGCTGCAAAAAGCAACTCCTCGGAAGTTGTATTCTGGCTGAGTATAGTAGCAGGGCCCTGTAATCCCAGCCCTTGGGAGACAGACAGGAGGACTTCAAGTTCGAGACTAGCCAGAACTACACAGTGAGAAAGAATCCTATTTAAAAGGAGAAAAAGTGAGAGTGACAAAAATTATAATAGGGCAAGAATCACTCTGGATTTTCTAATTTGCTGCAAGTATTCCTTAGTTTTGGCTGGGTACCACTTTAAGAGTGTGCCTTATTGTCCACTATAACTGTGGATCAGCAGCCATCGGTTATCTTACCAAGATAAAGGTAGTAAGACAGGAAGGAAATGGGGGAAGAAGTTGTCCATGGTCTCGGGGTTTGGGACCAGCACTCTTGTTCCACAATCTGACCCTTTAGTGCCACCACCTGCTAGCCAGTCCTTCAGGGACAGCCTCCGACCTCAAGTCAAAAGTTTAATTGCTGCTTCCTCTGCCTACCCGAGTTTCCTTTCTCCTCTTGCCCAGCTGGAAAATCCTCACCCATCCCATTCAGCCCAACCCAAACCTAGCCCCCTGGAAAGCCTTGTCCATGGTCCTCCCACATCAGTTCCTGCCCACATCTGATCCTGTGGGCCTCACAGCCCACATGTGAATGTCAGCTCTTCTCCACTCAGCCCCGAGCTCCGTGAGGGTCATGAACGCACCTCCCACATCTCAGCTTTCGGCAGGGATCTTGCTGTTTAGTATAAACAATGTACACTGAAAAACAAGCCAACGGTGGCGGTCCCACAAACCACCACGGCTTTACAGTCAAGCTCTGTGTGTGTGAGGGAGAGGGTAAGGGAGACAGAGAGACACATAGAACGAGCTATGGGTGTTGAAAAATGAACTACAGACTCTATATCAAGTTAATTCTCATAATCTGGAAATGAAATCATGAGAGGGTCAATTTTATTCTCTAAAATTTACTCCAGCATAATTTATACAGAATGGTAAAGCCAAACCTTATCATAGCGTTATTTTACATTTATTATTAGTGTTCAGGACGTGCATGCGCAGATCCAAGGACAACTTATGGCAATTAGGTCTCTTCTTCCACCGTCTGGGTTCCAGGAACCAAGCTTGCTGTACAGCTTGGAGACAAGCCCCTTACCCAATGAGCCACCTCACTGGCCCTCGCTGTTAACGGTGACAGTGAGGAAGGGGGCAACTGGGTTCCTCATGAAAACATATCCTTTCAGGCTCTCAGCTGTAAGTCTGAGATGTAAGTTACATTAAGAACATTCCCTAGCACAGGGGTCCTTTCTGAGATTGATACTTTAACCAAGGACCATACACGGAGATAACCTAGAACCCCTGCACAGATGTAGCCCATGGCAGCTCAGTGTCCAAGTGGGTTCCCTAGTAATGGGAACAGGGGCTGTTTCTGACATGAACTCAGTGGCTGGCTCTTTGATCTCCTCCCCCTGAGGGGGGAACAGCCTTACCAGGCCACAGAGGAAGACACTGCAGCCACTCCTGATGAGACCTGATAGACTAGGATCAGAAGGAAGGAGAGGAGGACCTCCCCTATCAGTGGGCTTGGGGAGGGGCATGGGAGGAGATGAGGGAGGATGGTGGGATTAGGAAGGGACTAGGGAGGGAGCTACAGCTCCGCTACAAAGTTAATAAAATGTAATTAATAAAACAAGAAAGAAAGGAAGGAAGGGAGGGAGGGAGGGAGGGAGGGAGGGAGGGAGGGAGGGAGGGAGGATGGAAGGAAGGAAGGACCAACCTAGTTGGGTGTGGTAGCTCACACCTTTAATCCCAGCACTCTGGGAGGCAGTAGCAGGCAGATCTCTGTGAGTTAGAAGCCAGCCTGGTCTACAAAGCACACAGCCAAGGCCACACAGAGAAACCCTGTCTTGAAAAAACAACAACAACGAAAGCATGCCCAAGAAAAGGAGGTAGCACAGGCATGAAGGCAGAGGCAAGCGGAATTCAGGTTCCAGGCCAGGCTGAGGTACAGAGTGAGACCTTCCTCAAGAGAAAGAAAACTTCAGGTAGGCAGAGGAAGCAGCAATTGAAGGCTGTCACTGATGGACTGGTAGGCAGGTGGTAGCATGATGTGGTACAGACCTGGAGTCTCAGCACTACAGAGGCAGAAGCACAAGGATCAAGGGTTCAAGGCCCAATGCTCACGAGGAAGAGTCAGGAAGGCCTCTACAAGATCAAGCCCAGTGCTGGTCTACGCAATGAGTCCAGACTAGCCAAGGCTACAAAGTAAGACACTGACTCAAAAAAAAAATCAACACAAACGAACAGAAGCTTAGAAAAGACTGTTAGAAAAAATACATACATGTAAGCAACTAGGGACTGGCACACACACCACTCTTCAACCAACACAGCAGCGACAGCAGTGGCAGTGCAGCAGCAGCACTGTGCCAGTACACCCATGTACATGTGCAGACAATGTCTGGGGTTTTCTGAAGCGACTTATACCTTAGCGCATCCACTGTAGAGGGGGCTGTTTCGATTCTGGTAGAGACAAGGTCTCGCCTGTCTCTATATGGGCCAAGTATGACCCTGAACTTCTCTGATCCACTTGCCAAGTGCTAGGATTAAAGGCACAAGCCACCATGCCTAAAGCTTCACGAGGCTAACCAGAAGCCCTGGGGCTTGTGCCTGGGGTTATAAAGAGCCTCAGCCTGTGGCCCTGCTTTGGGAAAGGGGGTTGGGGGGGGGTCAGAGGAAGGCAGCTAAAAAACAGAGAAAATGGTGTCTCTCACTAAACAAAAAAAGACACAAAAAAGAAGAGCCTGGTAATTATATTCTATAATTCTAGCACTGATGAGGCTGAGACAGGGGTGTTCGTGGCCAGCCTATGCCATATAGTGAAACCCTGTCTCAGTAACACAAAAGGATGCCACATAAAATTTTACCTTCTGTATTCAAAAAAAGAGAACACACAAAGTACATGTGACTGTAAGAGCCTCTAATCCTAGGTGGTTAAAATTGGGTGCTGGGGGGAGCAGCGTGTGTTAGAACTGATGGCATACAGAAATCACATGATAAAATGGCAGAGAGGTGTACCCCTCTGATCCCGTGGAGAGGGGCTGAAATGCTAGGGGGTGACCACGCCCACACTCTGCTCTGGGACAGCCCCAGAGAAACCGAAGCAGGCGCTGCCTGGCTGTCCTAGGGACTTGCACAGCAAGCTCCTACGTTAGTCCTTGGCCAGTTACCCTGATATAGAGACAAAGGCCACGGCGGAGGAGCACAGAGGAGGGAAGAGGATTGTGGGTGGAAGAAGACAGGGTCTGCTAGATGCTGACCAAACCTGAACTCCCAAGTGAGAGGCAGGTCTAGGGAAACCAAGGTTTCTACTTCAGATGCTTTCAGGCCACCCAGAGGACAGCAGGCCCGGGGTTCTGAGCTTGGGGAGACTACAATGCTGGAGCGAGCAGAAGGGGGCTGGAGCGAGCAGAAGGGGGCTGGAGCCAGAGGTGTGGCCATGAGGACAGATGGCCCTGAGACATTGCCCCAGCAAGCCATGAGAAAGCAGATGGAGGGTGATAAAGATACGTGGGGAAAGCCTGAAGCTCAAAAGAGAACCAGGCAGGGAGGGTCATCAAGGCCAAGGTGGCAAGAGACTCCAAGTAGGATAGAGTAACAATGAAGAGTCAACTGGACAGTGGCCTCTGACGCAGGGACCCAGCCAGAGAAATGTCCCGGCAAGGGTAGGAGTGGAAGCAGGAGCAGCTGAGGACGAGAGGACCAGCATTCCTGGGGGTTGGGTTTTTGATGGCACATTTCTAGGGTTGGGTCAATGTAGGTTGGTCTCCCAGGGCTTTCTCCATTTCATGGATATGAGATTATAGCCCATTGTCAATAAACACTAAGTATGTTCACAGGACTGGCTGGTATCACTAGGCATGGAGGAAGACTGACTACTCCAGTGAGTAGGTGGGATGACAGGGAGTCTGAGAAAGGCAAGGACACCTCTCTCTTGGTGATCATTTACCTCTTTCCAGACATACTTCTGGTACCCACAGATGAGGACTTCAGCTACATTATGCAAAATGAAAAACACAGGAACAGCCTGAAAGCAAACAGAATAACAAGCATGAAAATACTTTCTCCCATCTCACAGCTACATGTTTCTTGACTTTTATTTAAAAAAAAAAAAAGATGTGTGAGGAGATTCAGCATTTACAGGCTCCCCAGCAAATACTCTTCTAGACTAGCACTTTGCTGAAAGAGTTTTCCTCCACAATCTATTTACTTACTCTATATGAGTACTTTCTCTGCACACAAGTTCGCACTGTTCGCATGCAATGCCCACGGAGGACAGAAGAGGGCGTCAGATTCATTGGAACTGGAGTTAGAGGTGGTGCAAGCCACCACCTGAGTGCTATGAACTGAACCTGTGTCCTCTGCAAGAGCAGCAGTCCTCTTACCCGCTGAGTAGTCTCTCTAGCTCCTAAAGTATTAATTTTTTTGGGAGGGGGTGTATGTGAAGGTTCTCCTGCAGGGTGTTCCTTCTGTCTTAAGCACTTCCTGTGTATCACGTACCATGCCAGGTGCAGAGAGCAAATCCCATGAGCAAGGCAGATGGATGTTTTAGCTACATGTATGTCTGTATACCATGTGTGTGTCTGGTGCCTGAGAAGGACAGAAGATTCCCAGAAATAGAGTTATAGATAGCTACAAGACACCGTGTTGGTGCTGGGAATCAAACCCAGTGCTCTTAACCACTCCAGCCCCGTGGTGTGGTATTAAAAAAACAGACATGGAGCTGGGGGGGGGGAGGGGCTGTGGGTTTGGTTCTAGGAGGAGCTGGAGGAGGAGTGAAGTAAATATGATCAAAATATATTGTACACATTTTTGAAAATCTTAAGGGTTTAATAAAATGATGATTTCTATAAAAAAGAAAGAAGTGGGTAAACAGCACAGTGGTAGAGTGTATGCTGAGCACATACAAAGCCCTAGGAGCTACCCTCAGCATCACAGAAGGGAGGGAGAAGGAAGGACAGGAGGAGGAAGCAGAGAAGGAAGGGTATGAAAGCGTCTCCGCTGGGCAGTTCCAGGAACCCTGCTAGAGCGGTCTGCTTTCTATGTAAACATTTACACTCTTTATCTTTGCACATCCAAGTTCCTCTACGGGGAGACAAACAAGGAAAGGGTGCCACAAGTTCCACTCTGCTCAATTAAGTGCCTGGCTCACGGTGGGCTTAGTTATCATAGCTCTATCTCTAAGTGGCTCCTCCTCTTACGGAAGAAACCTCCAAGCAGATTAGAAAGACAAAGTTCAGGGATCTGGAGGCGGGGGAACCAATAACTCCAAGGATCAGGCAGGAAGTGGAGGTAGTCAAGGACACCCTTCACCCCACAGTGGATTTCAATGCCAGGCCAGGCTACATGGCACCTTGCCACCAAAAAAAAAAGAAGGATGAAAAGAGAGGGAGGGGTAAAGGAAAGAGAAAGAGGGAAAAGAGAAGGAGGAAGAGGAGGAAGAGAGAGAGAAGGGAAGGAGGGAGCAATCCAGTCCTGTTAAGGTATCTAATCTGCATTCGTAGCCCCTTAGCTCAGTGGTTCTCAGTCTTCCTAATACTGCAAACTTTTATACAGTTCTTTATATTGTGGTGACCCCTAACCAAGAAACTGTTTTTGTTGCTGCTTTACCTGTGATTTTGCTACTGTTATGAATCCTAATGTTCCAGATGGTGTAGCATAGCCTTTGCTACCAGTACTCAGGGGGCAGAGGCAGGTGAATCTCTGAGTTTGAGGCCAGCCTGGTCTTCAGAGCAAGTTCCAGGGAAGCCAGGGCCACACAGAGAAACCCTGCCTCCAGAAAACAATAGTTAATCTTTATATAAATATCTGCTGTGCAGGTTATCTGGTTTGCGAGCCCTGTGAAAGGGTTGTCCAACCTCACCCCTAAAGGGGTCGTGACCCACAACTGAGAAACACTGCTCTAGATGTTTACCCTGGCCTATCGACTCCAGAAAACACACATTTCGCTCCGATTAGGCAGCAGCAAAATCACCAGTACTAACCAACACCATCTCACTTATTTACGCAGGAATCTAAGCATCTGGCCTTATCCCTCATTCCTCCAGCTGTGAGGCAATTCTGCCTTGCTGAGGCTTCTGGCCAGGAACTATAAGAAGAGTAAGAACGGTCCATCAGAGCTGTGCTGTCCAAAGACTGCCCTTCAGGATGTGACAGCCATCATCACTGTAACTTCATCCACTGCAGGAAGGCTGAGAGGCAGGCCTGAGTCAGCCTGTGCAGAAAGGAGAGAGCCCCACTCCATATGTCACTAAGACTGGCAACAGAAGACCCTGGCACAGCGCACGCTCACAGTAGCTGTTCCTTTGGGGAACTGGGTGCCTCTCTGGCCCACAGTGTTTAATTTGGGTCATAAGCCCTGTCTTGTGTCTCTGAGCACACAGTGAGGATCAAATGCCAAACAGCCATAAAATAACCCTCTTAGGGATGGGTGTAGTTGGTAGGGTGCTTGCCTAGTGCTTAGGCTAGAATATGAGTCAATGCTCTGCTTCCCTGCTATGACTCAAAGTCAGCTCAGCTCAACAAAGTGCTCAGGGCTGAAGGAGCCTGGGGCCTGGGATCACTCCCAGAACAGCGTAAGCCAGGCATGGCGTTGCAACTCTGTCAGCCCAGCACTCAGGAGGGTTTGGCAGGAGAATCAGAAGTTCAAGGTCATCCTTGGATACACAGAGTTTGAGGACAGCCTAGCACAGATGAAATCATGTCTCAAAAACAAAAACAAAAAAGCCAAACAAACAACAACAAGCCTTAAAATACTCTCTTCTCTCCCTAACCTCTTTGTATCAGTTAACTGAGTCTGAGGTGGAAAAATCCACAAAGAACTCCCCACAGAACCCAGCAAAGCTCACTCAGGTTGCTCCCAGGAGCCGTACATCAGAACAGAACTTCGAGGCTCTGTCAGATCAAGGAGGACTTTCTAAAGCAGCTACTCAAAGTGTTTTGTGCAACCCACCCACAGACTTTAACTGAGCACTTAACCCAATTCCTCATGGATTCATTAACTGACAGTTTGGCACCAGAATACTGAGGCCTGTTTTCCATCCAACACAAATCGTGTGAGTGCCTGGTGTTTATCCACCCTAGGAATGTCTATGCAGCAATGTAAAAACAAAGAACTGAAAAGATGCTGGGTTAAATTCTTTCATGAAAAAAACAAAACAAAACAAAAACCAGTAACAGCGTCTCCTACTCGCTGCCCTCCCACTCCCACTGGCTGCAGGGGTCGGGGCTTGCTCTAACAGATTTGAGATGAGCAGCCTATCGCTGCCTGTTGGACAAGGGTACGCTCTACGTCAGTCCGCTCAGGGACTCGCACGAAAATGGAAGGTTACATTGCAGTGTAAATCACCTTCTTCAAAAAGTCTTGCTTTGAACCACAAGACAGCTCAACTGAACAGTGTATTGAGGGCTGAAGCTAATGTATATCCGGTAACCACAGAGCAAGCTCAAAGGCAGGCTCACCTAGAAATTGTCCTTCGGAAGCACTGTTCTAGGGTCCACAGCTCACTGGCTGCCGAGGACAAACTAAATGGACATTTATGACGGGTTTTGAGAGATTTTAGCCATCCGGGATTCGAGTCCCTTTTTGCAGTAAGGTGCCTGATGCTGAGAATCTGCCACAGTCCCTCAGTCTGAGCACCTGGGCCAGCCAGTCACTGAGTGTCACCAACCACAGTGGCTGATGGCAGAGCTGTGACCCACAGCAGGCTGGGAAACACAGCCCCACCATCTCAGCTGGTCTGCAGAACAGCAAGGGGCAGTGACCCCGTGGATCTGATCTAAGCAAAGCCTGGGACTCAGATAAGAGGCATTAGGAAGATAGTTCCCCTGTGAGCCGTGAGGAGGTGAGCCTGAGGTTAGTGACACCCAGAGGGAAGGGGGTGACACTGGAACAGATACCATGCAGAAGTAAAGGGCAGAGAGAAGAGCTGAACTTTCTGGGTAGGTCACTGCGGTCTCTCTGGATCTAGGCAGGCCCAAAGTAGGTCTCTCTCCTACAACTTACATGAACCAGTGTGAGCTCTCTAACAGAGTGAAATGATTCTAAGTAGCCAAGCAAAGCGGCACACACTTGTACCCACACTTACTGCTCAGGAGACTAAGGCTAAAGGATTATAGGTCTAAAAACCAGAATGGGCTACATAGGACGACATTGCCTTAAAAGAGAAATGAGAAAAAAAAGTCCAGGCTGGAGAGATAATGGACTGGCTGCTCTTCCAGAGGACCGGATTCAATTCCCAGCAACCACATGGCAGATCACAACTACCTGCAACTCCAGTACCAGGGGATCTGAGACCTTCACACAGACACATGCAGGCAAAACACCAATCCATATTTTAAATATATATATATATATCATTAAAATGATTATTTTTAAAAGTCCATATGCATTAGTTCTTACAGAGACAAATTTGAGAAAGACAAAACAGGACAAACAAGAGGAGGAGCCGCTGCAGCTGCGTGGTGGGACTAGAGGCAGGCCGGCAAGAGTCTGCAGCTGCATCTCTTCCTCCATCAGGTGCCGGGCATCTGCCTGAGCCCTCGCTTGTCCAGTGACTGTGACTCAGATACGATATAAAAGAGGCTGGAGAGGTGGCTCAGCAAATAATGTGCCTGATGCACACACACGAGGGCCTGAGTCAGATTACCTGAAACAAGCCAAGATCCAGGTGTGAAGGTGTACGCCTGTCACCCCAGTGCTGGAGGGGTGCAGACAGGCAGACCCCGCCGCCTCATCAATCAGCCAGACAGTGTAGCTGAAACTGAGATACCGTTGGGGGCTGGAGAGATGGCTCAGCGGTTAAGAGCACTGGCTGCTCTTCCAGAGGACCCGGATTCAAATCCCAGCACCCACATGGCAGCTCACTGTCTGTAATTCCAGTTCCAGGGGATCTGACACCCTCACACAGACATACGTGGAGGCAGAACACCAATGTAAATAAAATAAAATTATATTAAAAAAAGAAAAGAAACCGAGATACTGTGTCTCAAATGTGTGTGTGTGTGTGTGTGTATGTGTGCACAGTGGAACATGATAGAACATGATTCCCAATGTTGACCTCTAAAATCCATATATGCACATAAGTGGGCACACCTACAAACATATATGTACACACAAGATAAAAATATAAACAAATAAAAGATACAAAGAAAACCACTCTGAAAACCTGTGGGGGGGGATCACTGGACAAAAAAAAGCATTATCACCATAAGCTCAACACCTGACTTATCAGTCTTTAAACCTCTGGCACCCACACCTACCCAGAACTTGGAGGGAAAATTAAATGTAAGGAACCAGAAACAAGCAGCGGAAAGAGTAGAAACTGCCTGAATCCCCTGTGCTGGACACTGCCGTGCACTGTGGTCAGCTCCCAGGCCACCCAGGGAGTGTCCACCCTTCTGAACAAATCATTCCATTTGCTAAGTGTATAAATCATGAAAGAAAAATGATGACTCAATTTCAAAATTACCTTCTCAACTGCTATTTTATACTTGACATTGTCCTAACCATGACATTGTTATCTAGTTAGACAGATTTTGTTTTTATATCTGAGGTCTCAGGACCTAACATAACAGCAAATGCTATAAAAAGACTAAATTATTTTGCAAATTCTGCATCTTTCCAAAAGTCAGACCATACGGGGCATTTTCTTACAAATAAAATAGATGTCAGGAAAAGATAAGAGGAGGCATTAAAACTATCTTGATCTCTAAGTCCATGGTGGTTTTAATGGATTCTCTTGGTGGCAAAATAACTACATTTGGAGTTCTGGATAATGTATTTGGAAACACCCCTATGGTTCAAAAACCACAGTCCTTGGGGGGAGAGATGAGGAGTGAGAAGATACAATAGGCAAGTCATTTTACTGGTGCCCAGGTACTGGCTCCCTATGTGCCACACTTGTGTTCCCAACTTTATCCAGCATCCCTGGCTCATTTCGCTAGTAAATCCAGTTTCTTCTCAGCAGCAGGTAAAGGTTAGTCCTGACTCTACTTCCTGCCTTACTGCGGTGGACTTTACAGTTGCTGCTGCTTCTCTCTCTCTGCCCACCTCCATCTTGTGAAACAAGCTGGCACTGCCCTATTTTCTAGTTACCTTCAAGTCAGCAAAAGCAGAGAAAAGCTGCATGTCAGCTCAGGCCCAGGACTTCTCTGTCCTGGTTTGGATATGAAGTAGGCCTCCAGCAGGGCACACATATTGCAGGTTTGGTCCTCAGGTTGAGGTACTAATTTGGGAATGCCTGGAAACTCCAGGCAGCAAGACCTCTAGCTAGAAGAAGTAGGTTACTGGGGCTGTGCCTTTGAAAGCTACTCCTGGTCCTCTATCTTCTGCCCTGCTCTGTTTCCCGTCTGTCAAGGGGTAAACAGCTTTTCCACATCCTCTGCCATCAGGATGCTCAGCCTTAGACACACCCTCTGCTGTCACTATGTCCAACCTTACCACAGGCCCAGAACCTGAGAGGCAAAGACTCAGTGTGGAACCTTCTGAAACCAGGAGCCAAAATGTATTCCCTGAAGACGTTCCTTGGGTGTTTCTATCACAGCTACAGTAAGCCAACCGACACCTCTGTTATCCGATCTAGTCAGACCTTCGGGCTGATGCCTACCCCCAATGGATGCCAAGTGCAATAAATTATACACAAAGGGGACAAGGACAGAGGGCTTGTGTGTCCCTGCCCCCCCCACACAAATTCTAATACTCACCAGTCTAGACAATGCTCTGGACCCTGCATAGATTATACCCACAAACAGCAGTGAAGCAGGAAGCCATGTCAAAACATTGGATCTGAAAAGAGGAGAAGAAATTATAATGCTTTTGCTACTTCATGTTTGAAGAGACCTAGCTGGAAAGGATCCCCCAGAGGCACCAGCTCCTTCCACCCAGCTGTCTACATACTGTGGGGGAGGGGACGAGTGAGATGTGCTCCTCACTGAGAACATAAGCAAATGAAGCCGTGTGACATACAGCTCTGTCGTGTTAGCGTTCAGGAACACTCCCGAAAATGAATGTGGATAGGCCTTGCCTCATGCTTAGGGAGAGGACACAGCTGATTTTCTTCAATGGTGTTATACATTAATTTTCAAGTATACTGATAATTTTTTTAAAAGGTTGTTTACCTAAGATGTTTCAAACAGCTTTGTGGAATCACAACTTTGAAAAAAATGGTTTTTAAATAATAAATCTCAGCTTCAACAGGGTGGTCATATTCTGGAGGCATCAAACATTAACCTGAAGTTCTAAAGGACCCTGAAAGCTTTGGAGGGCACGTTTCTTTGGCTCACGTTGATCATATTAGGATTTGATTTTTCATTACAGTCTTGTTCTCCTCAAAAATAAATAAATAAGCTAAGGGTGGTGGCACACTCCTTTAATGCCAGTACTTGGGAGGCAGAGGCAGGCAGATCTTTGTGAATTCGAGACCAGCCTGGTCTACACAGTGAGTTCCAGGACAGCCAGAGCTACACTGTGAAATCCTATCTCAAAACAAACAAACAAACCATGAACAAACAAACAAGAGAGAGAGAACTGGGCACAGGGCATGTTTCATGGAGGCTGCCACTTATTTCCTCTTAGTGGAGTTAAGGGAAGTCTCCCTACTACTTGAGGTTCCCAGAGTCAACCTCACAATGAATAAAAATAAGTAAAGCCATCTGAGCCGTAGACAACATAATAATCCCAAAGCAGTCAATGACTACCCTGGTGCAATGGCAAACTCACAAACAGTCCTCCCTTTGACTGTCCAGGACAGGCAGCCAAGCCAAGATCAGACTGGGGCTTAGCACAGCAATGTTCCCAGGTACCAGGACGGCCTCCAGATCTTACTGACCACATCAGTTACTTCAGCAAACGCTCACAGCAACTCCAAAGATTCTAGGGCTCACTGTGAACGGCAGCATCACAGCATGTAGCAAGCACTGACAGCCAGCTGGGCACCGTGTTCCATGTTCTCCGTGCTACATTTTTTTTTTCACCTTATTCTGTATGGATGGACTTTTGTACATCTGCACACTGTGTGTGTAGTACTCACAGAGGTCAGAAGAGGGCATCAGACCCGCCAAGATTGGAGTTACACACAGTTGTGAGCAGACATGTGGGTGCTGGGAATCCAATCCAGGTCCACTGGACCAGCAACTTGTGTGCCTACTCTCTGAGCCTTCCCAGCCCCATGCTGTAGTTTTCAAAATCTACACTATAGGAGCCAGGGTTTGTCTCAGTTAGCAAAGTACTCAATATGCAAACATGAGGGTCTGAGTAAGATCCCCAGTAAAATCTGGGTGTGGCGGTGAACGCCTGTAATCCCAGAGCTGGGGTGACAGGAGGACCTCTGGGGCTTGATAGTCAGCCAGTCTGGCTGGGAGCTCAGGGTCCAGATTTTCAGAGACCTACCTCAAAAAACAAACAGAAAAACAGGTAGACAGTGATTGAAGACACCCAATGTCAACCTCCGGCCTTGTACACACACACACACACACACACACACACACACACAAACAAAAAAAAGCCACACAACAACCTCATGAAGACATCTGACTTAACAATGGTTAAGACCGTCAACTAAATACTTTACAGTTTTTTGACAGGCAAAAGCCACCCCATTTGGCCATCTTGACACTGGGAGGTGAGCTTACATCAAAGGGCACTGATGTTACGGTACTGACACTGTGCACATCCTGGTCCAGGTCTTTCTGCCTCCAGCCTGGGACACCTTCCCTCCATCCTCTCAAGGTCTAAGAGGGTCCCTCCTCTGGCATGTGAACCCTGATTCTCCTCTTCCTCCCCCTCCTCTTCTTCCATCTATCCCTGGTACTAAGAACTGAACTCTCCTCAGAGCTCTTCTGTCTGTTTGCCAATGGTATAATAATAACGTTATGTGGTGATTTGAATGAAAATGGCCCCCACAGGCTCATGGGGAGTGGCACTGGTAGGAGGTGTGGCCTTGCTGGAGGAAGTGTGTCACTGGGTGTGGGCTTTGAGGTTTCAGATGTTGAAGCCAGTCCCAGTGTCTCTCTCTTCCTGCTGCCTGATGTTTCGGATGCAGAACTCTCGACTACTCCAGCACCATGGCCTGCCTGCACACCACCATGCTTCCTGCCATGACAACTAACCCTCTGAACCTGTGAGTCAGCCTGTTTTCCTTATAAGAGTTGACCTGAGCCAGGCAGGGTGGTACACACCTGTACTCCCAGCATTTGGGGAGGCAGAGTCAGATGGATCTCTGTAGGTTCGAGCCAACCTGGTCTACAAAGTCCAGGACAGCCAAGACTACAAAGAGAAACCCTGTCTCAACAAGAAACAAAACAAACAAAACAAAAAAGGGATGAATAAAATAATAATAAAGAGTTGACATGGTCATCGTGTCTCTTCACAGCAATAAAACCCAAGCTGAGAGACCTTAGTCCCAGTAACCTTGTCTCAGTGTCTCTTTGGATCATCTGTGTTACTCAAATTTTTAACAATATCCAACATGTTAATATAAAATGGGCTTTGTACTATATGATTCTCTAAGTGTTTTGAGCATTCAAGGTGGGCTAGGCAGACCTCCAGTATTCTCTCTAGGTTTAGTTTATGGACATTAAATGCTTTGTTCACTTTTGAGTTTAAGACAAGGTCTCATATAGCCCACAATGGCCTTGAGCTTATTTTTTAGCCAAGACTGGCTTTGAATTCTTGATCCTCCTACCTGTCAAACATCAGAGTTACAGGCATGCACCACCATGCCTTGCTTGAATTTTCTACTTATAAAGCAATGTACAAATATGGGCGTCCTTGAGAACATCTTTCTTCCTTGGGGAGCTAGGATCTAGAAAACTCAATGGCTACTGTAGCGGTTTGAATGACCCAACACCTTCCATAGGCTCATGCACTTGAATGCTTAGGTGGCACTATTTGAAAGGATTAGGAGGTGTGGCCTTGTTGGAGGTGTGTCAGTGGGGGTGGTATTGAGGTCTCAAAAGCCCATGTCAGGCTCAGTGCCTCTCTTCCTGCTGCCTGAGGATCCCGCTGTAGAACTCTGGCTGCAGAACTCTCAGTTGCTTCTCCAGCACAATGCCTGCTTCCTGCCATGACAGTAATAGACAAAACCCCTGAAACTGTAAGCAAGCCCCAGTTAAATGTTTTTGTATTTTGTTTTGTTTTTTAAATAAGAGTTGCCATGGTCGTGGTATTTCTTCAAACCAATACAACATTGACTAAGACAGCCACCAATAACTTCCTGGTTTCTGTCTCTAAAGTCAAAGAATAAAATTTAGGAGGAGGGAGAGCCGAGGACGAACTGTCCCAGCATCTGGGTTGGGTAGTTTAGAAAGACTCTCTTTTGCATGTCTGGCCTCCAAGGGTACCTGTACACATTACATACACTCATACAGACACACACACATAGTTAAAACTTTAAAAAAAAAAAAACAGTGAAATTCATGAACCACAAAGGATGGGTATTAGAGAGAAATCTACTATAGATTCATAGGTAGGCACTTAGGCTGTTAGGGGAAAGGAAGAGGAAAAAAGAGTGCTCCCATAGAACAGGAGGAGTCCCAGATATAAGGTTCCTTTCAAGCTGCTAGTCTGGGGTCTTTTAACGGACTTATGGCAGAAAATGGAGCGAGGTATGGGGAGGGTGAGCTGTTAGTCCACGTGGTCCATCCAGCTGGGTGTGCAGGATCCTCAGGTGCTCATTTAGGAGTGCTGGCTATCTTTGTCACCTAACCTTGACACAGGCTAGGGTCATTGGAGGAGGGATCCCCACTGAGAAAATGCCTCCATAAAGTAGGGCTGTAAGCAAGCCTAGAGGGCATTATCTTAACTAATGATTGATGGGGGAGGGCCTAGGCCATTGCAAAAAGTGCCATCCTGGCCGGTGGTCCTGAGTTCTATAAAAAAGCAGGCTGAGCAAACCATGAGGCGCAAGCTGGCGAGCAGCACCCCTACATCAGCTCCTGCCTCCAGGTTCCTGCCCTGCTTGAGTTCCTTCAGTGATGGAACTTGCTCTTGGTCATAGTGTTTCATCGCAGCAACAGACAAGGAGATAACAAAGAAAAAGGGACCAGAATCCTTCTGACATCCTCAAAACTGTTGCTATGGGATGCCTGCCTTACTAGACCGGTTCCTACCTCCTGTTCTCATCAAAAACTGTCCACTTACACAGATGCACACAGACCT
Source organism: Meriones unguiculatus (assembly GCF_030254825.1). Lineage (NCBI taxonomy): Eukaryota > Metazoa > Chordata > Mammalia > Rodentia > Muridae > Meriones > Meriones unguiculatus. The sequence goes on along the minus strand of NC_083350.1, from coordinate 74,600,569 downwards.
CGGGTCACTTTCCTACTGAACAGCTGGTAGATGTCAGGCCAGAGTCTGAAGTCCAGGCTGCCCAGCTCTAAGCTTTCAATTCACGTCTTTGCACTTTGCCCACACAACCCTCATGCTCTAATGGGAGACAAGGCTACAGACAGGTAAGCTGCAAGCACAATGGCAGTTCTGTATCAGGTCAAAAAGCTAACAGGCGTATATTCTCCACTATCACCAGTCCTGCCTGGAACAACAGATGTCTGGATTCCCAACCACAAGGCGAACAGGCTGACGACCATGCCGTCCCCACCCTCATGGGCCCAGTGATACTGCAGATGGCGGCCAATCCCCTATGAAAAGGCTTTCCCACTTCGGACCTGTCATACCAAGCTTACAAGGTTCAAAGGCAACAGAACACAAACCCACAGCAGGCCGCGCACCAGAAGTCCAGTGCTCAAGGCCAGCCAGCAGCTGGCTTGGCTGCAGCAGGCCTAAGGCTTTGGAATGTAAGGTCAGTGAAGTCCCAGACCTTTGTACTTGAGTCCCTCTTAAAATAAACAAAGGAAACTCCTGCTGAGTAACAGACTCCAAGAGGCAAGAGTCTGCACTGCTGACTGAGAATGTGAGGAAAAGAAAGCAGCCCCGGGCAGCATCTTATGTGCCAATCCCTACTCTGAAACACAAAGGCGTAACTTCAACAGGATACAGAAGAGACTCCTGGGCAATGTGGCAGGGACACCGGGTGAGCATTTGCTGCAAACATCTGGGTCATGACTCAGGCACAGGACGTTGTGACTTATACTGACCTGTCATCTCAATGTGTGCTCGTGAGAGAGTGTTTGCCCAGCAGCCAAAAGGGGGTGCAGGCATTTTCCTTGGAACTTCAAACACACTAGGGAGAAGAGGCTGTGTAAGTGGACTGGCAGGGATGAAAACATTCAAAGGAGACCCCTGTGCCCTTCACTTTAGCTGTCACACTATTCAAATAGACTCCTCCAAAAAACTCAATTACCCCAGGAGTCTCAAATTGGAAAAAGAAAAAACCTAGGCCAGGAGGGGAGAAAAAGAGGTACAACCTGTTAAGTGACCTTACAGAAGACACCATGGGCCAACGGTAGGCAGGGCCACACAGGACTGCTTCGCCCTGCAGTAAACTGTAACCTCACCGTAGGACCCTGAAAAGCCATGGGGTGAGGCGCACCACTGGAACTCTTTGACATGCTTCCCAGTTCCATCATCTTTTTCCACTTTTCACTATTAACTTAGCTGTTTTAATTGGTTTATTGAGGACAGATGGCTGAACCTGGCCTACTGGGGCACAGCTGGCTGTGGGGATACCTGGCCCCTCTGAGCACTGAGAAGCTGCCATTTCCCACCACACTCCAACATTAAGAAAAACACTGGAGGCCTAGTGTGGTGTTCAAGGCCAGCCGGGTCTACACAGTGAGACCCTGTCCCAAAAACTAGAAAACAAAAAGAAAAACACTGCAATTACAATACAAAGCATGCACACTCACACACACACACACACACACACACACACACACACACACGCGCGCGCGCGCACACAAACAAGACCTGTTAGGTGCCCTCCCAGTGCCCAAATGCTACATATATTAACATTTCTCCAACAATGGGATCTTGTTGTACATATTGTCTCATAATCTTCTTAATTTCTCAACTTCTCAAGTCAAAAAGCCACACCCAATTTACTGATAGTTGAATTAATGACCACTGACTTGCATTAATAATAACTGAACCAATAATGCTAATAACAATCGAGTGCATGTCCTCTGGTTGGATATTTAAGTCAGTCCTGCATATTTTACTATCCAATGCTGCATGAGCATCCTTGAATATATTATTTTCTTGTATGAGTGATGTTTCCGTAACACTCAGGATAAATGCCCAGAAGTGCTACTCAAAGATACAGGCTCTGAAGTTTAAGTTTAAACTGGCTACACAGTCAGTTTATGGAGGGTTCACACTCCCCTGGCCTCCCTGAAAGGCCTAACATTGAGTCTTACGAGCCAAGGGTCTGAACGTCAGGAACAGAGGGGGTGCCCTCTTCCCACTTGCAGTTCGTCAGCTGGTGGCATTTGGGACTCTTCTGTGGGTTAGTTCTTCCATTATTCACCCACAAAGGAAACAAAATAGAATTCAGCTCTGTGGTGGCTGTGGAAGGTCTCAGGTCCCGTTAGCATTTGGGCCTCTGGGGAACAGCTGAGACAGTAAGTATGTTCACGTGCACGTTTGCATGCACATGTATGTGTCTGTATGAGGGTGGGAGATGACTGGAGGGTTGCAGGTACTGTCACACTGAAAGACCTCTTGTCTGGTTTGAGAACTGTGCTGATCTGTCGAGCCCCTGGACCTGACTGAGAAGCCCAGATAGTGCCTCTCACCGGAAGCACAGGTCTGCTTTCCTTTTGCGTGCGCGCCCCGCCACTGTGAGGCTCTGTTGGCATACATAATAGCGCTGTTGTTACTGAGACGAAGCCTAATTAAATTAAATCGCTTGCTCTTCAAATAGAGCATGCTTTATTGAGAGAACATCTGCTTCCTGCAAACGCTCGGCAGTGTTTTGTTATGGGTGCCCGAGGGCTCCTCAAATGGAATTCTCAAAAATTCTGTATTCTACTGACATCTCGTGGACACAAAGATAGCTCCAAACATGAAAACAGGGAGCCCAGGCCATCAAGGATCATAGGCTGATCACTGGCATCGCCTAGTGACACCCTACCACTGCAAGGCCAATCCTTGTACAGGTAAAAGGACCACAGTATTTTTTCTATGTGTTTGTATGTGTACACATTTATGTGTCTGCGCATGTGTGCATGTGAAGGCCCAACGTCAACCTCAGATGTCGGGTCTCTCACCAACGCTGAATTTCAGTGGTTCTGCTGGACTGGCTGACCAGTGAGTTCACCCCCACACACACACACCCACATACACACACACCACCCTGCCACCACCACACCACACCACACCACACACCACACCACACCACACCACACCACACCACACCACACCACCACACCACCACCAGTGAAGGGGTTACAGGCAGGCAAGCACTTTACCAACTCAACTGTGTGCCCAGATCCTTGTACATTACAAAAGAACTTCACACGTCATTTCTTTCAGTCCACTATTACAGCGAAAGTGATATTTAATAAGCTGCTCCTCTAGATTACATCAGCGCCTCAAGGACAACATGAACAGGGACATAATAAAATCCAGGAAGCTCATGTGCACCTAGTATGTGCATGTAAGAATAATTAATGCAAAAAGAGGCCAGGAACCTGAAAGAGAGCAAGGAGAGGTATATAGGAGAGCTTAGAGGGGGGAACGCAAACAGAAAAACGGTGTAATTAGATCATAATCTCAAAAAATTAAAAAAAAAAGTAATGACAAATCAGAAGAGCCATGTACTGTCTTCCTGCCTGTAGAGCAACTGTGAGCTCTCAGCTGCTCCTCAGCTACCCCACTGCCAAGCCTCGGCTCAGCATCATGAACCTTAGCCCTCGGAACTGGAAACCCGAAACAGACCCTCCCTTTGATAAATTGCTTTGGTCCTGGTGTTTTATCCCAGCAAAAGAAAAGTAACTAGTATATGAGTATTATTCTTAGCTATTCTGTAAGTAGAAAATAATTCAATACACATTTCCAAGAATACTTAAAGCTGCTCCCGTAAGTTACCTGTGGAGATCCTTATACCTAAAATAAAGGCAAATTAATACGGTGCTGTACTTTGTATGTCTCTAGTAATTTTAATATTAGTGACCCTATTTAAGACTTATCTTATTATAAAATCACTAAATCTCAAGGTTGGAAAAGAACTAAAGGACCAAATAACTTGAGCACACATCATGTCTCCTGGTGCAATAGGACATAATTAAAGCAAGTGTGCGTGGATCATGAGTCAGTTACAAAGAAGTTCTTGTACCTTGGACTGCTGTTGATCTCCACCCAGCCCAGCTTCCATGACACATGAAGCAGAAGTCCACCGATGAATGTCTGCCACCTGGAGAAGATGGTGTCAGGATTAGTTACTCAGGCCTACGGAGTCCAACACTCCGCAGCTGTGACAGGCCTGCTGACGTTACCAGAGCAATCCTTTCAACCCTTCACAGGCCTGCTGACGTCACCAATACAATCCTTCCAACCCTTCTACATCCTTTTTCCAATTTCCCCAGTTACCCTCCAGTTCCTCAGACCTTCTTCTGTCTCTACTTGAATCCAGCTCTCCAGTGAGCTAACACTCTTGCTCAACTCTTCTAGACATTTCCTGAACAACCTATTTATAGCCCATAGATATGGGTGACTTCCAGATCTCCATTCTTACCCAGATGCCACTACACTGAAATCCCGTAAGCTCCCATTTATGTCCCATGTAAAATGCCACCTTAGATACACCCAACCCTGACTGTCATCCTACTGTCCCGAATCTGCCCACCCTCCTTCCTGGCCCTTCCTCAGACTTCACGTCCCTCATCTACTTGTCAAAACCCTCATGGCTGTGTTTAGCCCCACAATAGCGTCTACATCCAAAGCCACCTCCTAGCTGTCTCTGTAATTTAGTCTTTCACTATCTTACACCTGCTTCCTTAGCTTAGTCCTATAACAGGTACCTAGGGCTGTCCCCACCATCCACTCACCACCTTGTAGCTTTCTCCCCCTCAGCTGTTAATTAAATCATGCCACTCACTTGTTTAAAAATTGTTGGCTCTTCCTCAGCCCTCGGCTCCTCCCCAGCGACATACACCCTGGGGTCATGAAGTTCACTAGACACACAATGCTCTTAGCAGTCCAGTCAGGGACAGCAGAAGTCAGCAACCCCTCCCTCTCCCACTGTGCAAAGTGTACCAAAATGCCAAATGAGCCAGGTGTGATGGAACGGACCTGGATTCCCAACACTTGGGAGGCTGAGCCAGGAGGGCTGTGAGGGAGTGGAGCGATGGCTCACTGGGTAAGAATACTTCCTTCTCTCCCAGAGAGCCCACCTTCAGACCCTAGCACCGATGTTTGGTGGCTTACAACTTCCTGTAACTCCAGTTCCAGGAGACCCAATGGCCTCCTCAGGTACTGCACACACTCACACACACACTCATAAAAATAAATTTTAAAGGTGGAGGTATACGAGTTCAAGGCCATCTCTCGGATGCGATGGAGGCGATGATTGCAAGTATTCTGTTCAGTGATGTTCTCCTCAGTCAGCTCCTAGGGCTGCCATAAGTGCAGCGCCCCACCCCCTGTAAATAATGCACCCATGAAGGAGCCTCCCAGGCACCTCGGAGACTCATGGCGCGTCCATGGATCCCTCATGTAGCTAACCTCCCTCGGACAGTTTCTAAAGGCATCCTTTCTGTTCTCCGCTGTCTGTAACATGAAGTTCTACTTTACCCTGATCACGGCCATGTTCACATCCATGTCCAGGGGTCATACCTGACAACAGTCTACCCTCTCAGGGCCCCCTCAGTTTAGTCACCGTTAGATTTTACATGATTCATTCAGATATTTTAAGGGCCTATTTTTAGTCACAAATGATGTGAGACACGTCACCTCAAGTGACTGTAACACACCCATGTGTTGTGATACTACACCAAGAACCCACAGCCTCCAGGACAAAGTCTCCTACGTGTGACTCAAAGCCCTCTCGCCTTAGGCCAGGCCCTCCTCAGGGCAAGCTCTCTCTCCGGCCTTGGGGAATCCCAAGGCACACAGCCTACAACCTTAAAATGAGTCAGCCATTTCCTACTTCTTGGAATTTGTGGGTACTGACTGCCCCATTGCCTATGGCCCAGTCTCTTCATGCATTAGAAGACAACTGATCAGTAGTAAGACCTCATGCTTCACTGGCCCAGTCAAGAACAGACCAACTAGTTCATGCCCCTCCCTTGAATCAGCCTGTTCTAGAGCAGTGGTTTGAACCTGGTCAATCTTCCCCCAAGAGTCATGTAGTAGTGCTTGGAGACTTCATATATATGATTTTATGTGTATGGGTGTTTTTGTCTGCATTTCAGTATTTCTGTGTACCATATGTGGTACAGTGGCTGAGGAGGCGAGGAGTGGATGTCAGGTCCTCTGGAATTAGAGTTATAGACAGTTATGAACCACCATGTGGATGATAGAAACCGAACTATGGGTGCTAGAGTCTTTCCCAAGAGCAGCAAGTGCTCTTAACCACGGAGCCATTTCTCCATCACCCAAACACATTTTTTTTTAAGAAAAGAAGCATGAGGAATGTGTTCTGTACATATTTAAATGGCATAATGCTTTAAAAAAAATTCAACAGCTCAAGCCAGGTGTGGGGGCACACACCTGTAATCCCAGCACTCAGGGAGGCAGAGGCAGGCGGATCTCTGTGAGTTCAAAGCCAGCCTGATCTACAAAGGGAGTCTAGGACAGCCAAGGCTACACAGAGGAACCCTGTATGGAAACTAAAGAAATAAGTAAATAATTCAACAGCTCTTTTTTTCTAAAAAAATAAAAATAAAAAACAAAAACAAGAATACTGAAAAAGAGACCATAGAATACTAACTATATATTGTTTTAAGGATCCAAAGGCAAAAGGAAGGATTATATAAATAAATATTGTAAGTTGGTTAATTATTGGAGGAGGCACCATTTTCTCACAGTGACCATACATTTAAGTAAATGGACAATGGTTAGGAACTGAATAGAGCTTTATCAAACATACGAATGATATATTCAAGAGTAAAATAATCATCAATGGAAATGCAATGAAAGTGGCCATAAAAGAAACTTGTTTACCTGCATAAAGTAATAAAAATAATTATAAAGAAATTAAAAGGTAAAAAAACAAACTACAAAAATTTTCCCAATAAATACGGTGCTCATGTGGTAGTACCATTTTATTTTTATTTTTTACTTTTTATTGGTGTGTATATGGCAGGGTGTGAGGGGTAGGCAGGGGGTCCTAAAGGGGACCAGAAGAGGGCACCCGAGTCCCTGGACTTGAAGTTACAAACAATTTCAAGCTACCTGCTATGGGTGCTGGGAGCCGAATTTTGGTCCTCACTAACACCCTCAACCACTAAGCCATCTTTTCCAGCCCCTGTCAGTTACATCTTTAAAATGTGACAAATGTACTAAAATCAGGCCTGGTGGCTCAGGCCTGTGATCCTAGCCAATGGGAAGGCTGAGGCAAGAAGATCACAAGTTCAAAGCTTTATCTGGGCTACAGAATGAGTTTAAGGCCAACCTAAGTAACTTAGCTTAGTCTTAAAAAAAAAAAATTAAGGGCAGGTGATATATTTAAGCAGTAAAGCAGATCCCTAGCAGGGGTGGATCCCAGACTCCATCCCCAGTACCAAAACCAAAATGTAAACAAGTAAACAAGAAAAATGCTAAAACCTCAGTGAAAATAAGTGGGTAAAAGGCACAAACAGAAAACGTACTGAAAAGAGGTAAGGACAGAAAGTAAGCACACAAGAAAACTATCTGAATTTATGAATGACGTGCTGGGATGGGATGGAAAGGGGTGCTCCCCTTTTCTGAGGGATAGGGAAGGGAGTATGGGGGAGGAGGGAGGAAGGGTAGAATTGGGAGGAAAGGAGGGAGGGGGCTACAATCAATAAATTAAATAAATAAATAATTTTTATAAAACAATAAATAAATTAATTGTAAAACTAAAATAAAATTTGCAGAAAGGGCTGGGATGTGGTGGCACACCCTTCTAATCCTAGCACTCAGGAGGAGGAAGCAGGCAGATATCTGAGTTTGAGGCCTGTCTGGTCTACAAAGTGAGTTCCAGGACAGTCAAAGCTACACAGAGAAACCCTGTCTTTAAAAAAAAACCAAAAATAAATAAATAAAATTTAAAAATTCATAGAAAGGAAAAAATAATCATAGCTGGGACATGGTATTTCAGAAACGTTCAAATGCTTGCACAGTTAAAAGGTAAACCGGGGCTGGAGAGATGGCTCAGTGGTCAGGATTACTGACCAATCTCCCAGGGTTCAGTTCCCAGCACCCTCATGGCAGCTCAAAATGGGCTATAACTCTAGCTCCAGGAGATCTGATACCCTCTTCTGAAATCTGCATGCACCAAGCACACAGTGTGCATACATTCATAGATACATACAGGCAAAGCATTCATATAAAGAAAACATCACCTCTTTCTTAAAAATGGTAAAATAGTTTTTAAAAACGATTTATGGCCAGGCATGGTGGCACACCCCTTTAATCCCAGCACTCTTGAGAGACTGTGGCAGGCAGATCTCTGAGTCTGAGGCCAGCCTGTTCTAGGGCAGCCTGAAGTATGTAGAGAGACCCTGTCTCAATATGAAGAAGTAAAGAAAGAATGCTAAAGAAGTTCTTTTACCCAATTTAAATGGGAATATCCAAGAAGTCATTCCAAGCTTGAGGGTTCAAATACAAAGCTATCTGGGGCTTTAATGCTCCTTAAGTGGGACATGATCCAATACCTACAAACAAAATGAATAAATTATAGTATCTCTAGCTGAAGATGAACCTATGTAGTTACTAAAATTCTTTCAAAGAACATTTTAAGACATTGTACGGACATTTCCTACAAATGCATATGAAAGTGTTAAAGACATTTGCCCAGGGAGTTAGAGAGACGGCCCAGTGGTTAGCACATGCTGCTCTTGCAAAGTACCAGAATTCGGTGCCCAGCATCCATGTCAGATGGCGGCACCTGCCTGAAACTCCAGCTACAATGCCCTCTTCTGGCCTCCATGGGCACTTCATTCATGTGTCATACACATATACACACCAACATCTAAATCTTAAAGAACAAAATCTGAGAAAAAAAAAAAAAGATACTCACCCTTGGAATAATGTAGGGTAGGTAAATTTCAGGACAGATAGGACATACTGAAAAACAAACACCAGATTAATGGACATTTTGAAAGACAAAATAGACAGAGTACATAATAATCTTCCTGTTGAAGAAATTGGAGTATGTTTAAATATCTAAAGGATTTCATTCCCTCAAATCGTGAATGGACAATAGAACAGCCAAGTTATACTGAAGAGAAAAGATTTTCCTTTTTTAGAGCAATTCAGCTGAGGTACACTTCTGTTTTTGTTTTGCTGTTGCTTGTTTGTTCCTGAGACAAGATCCTGTCTGTAGCCCAGGCTAGCCTAGAACTTGCTATGCAACCCAGGCTCCAGATAATCCTTTGGCCTCAGCTTCCTAAGTACCAAAATTACAGGTATGTGCCACCATACCGACTCAATTTGTACTTATATTAATCCTTTCATTTTTAATTCTTTGTTGTGTATAATTTGTTGGGCCACCATACCAACTCAATCTGTATTTATATTAATTCTTTTTTTTTTAATTCTTTGTTCTGTATAATTTGTTGGTGTATGTATGTGTACATGTTCATATGTGTGAGTGTGGGCACGGGCATAGCACATGTGTGGAGGTGAGAGGACAGCCCTGGGTATTAATGTGTGTGCCTCCAGCTTGTCTAAGTTACAGTGTCTCGTCATTCACCGCTGCATACGCCAGGGTAACTGACCCGTGAGCTCCCAGGATCCCCCTCTCTCTGCTTCCTGTCTTGCTCTGGAAGTGTAGACACACATTATTACATCAGGCTTGTAGGTGGGTTCTGGGGATCTGAACTCAGGTCCTCACACCTGACAGGTAAGCACTCCCCAACCTTCCTAAGTCTTTTAATCCAATTGGTAGAGCTTTATAGTGAAGGAAGGGCATTTTGTCTCTGCAGACATCTTTTTCTATTATGAACCCTTTAAGTTTATTCATTCATTCATTCATTTTTGCCTAAAGCCATTAAATACTTTTTAGGAAAGAACTGTTCATTTTACACACATACACACACACACACACACACACACACACACACACACACACACACACAAAGGCAGTCATGCCAGGTGCAGTGGCACATGCCTTCAGTCCTGCTCAGATGGCTGACACAGGTGGATCTTGGTGAATCCAAGGCCAGCCTGCTCTAGAAAGCTAGCTCTAGGCCAGCTGGAGCTACACGCTGAGATCTTTCTCAAAAGAAAGAAAAAAGGTTGTAGGGGGAGGAAAAGCGAGGAAAAAAAGGAGGGAGTCAATAAACAGACTCAAAGGTACCGAGGAAGTTCAAGGAAGTACCTTTCTCCACCTACCCAAAATTCTCCATAAGCTCCTACATGTTACGATTATGGGTGATGTCCTGTGCTGTACTCCATGTAACGATTTTCCCTCAAGTCTTTTCACCCGTGTCACTCAGCCTTTCCCTCACTCTACCTTTCCCTCATGCTTCCATTCTGAACAGGAGACAGGATGAGGTGAGACCTGGGCATGTCCTGGAACACCCATAACAACCTTCATTATGATGGCAAATATTTATTCAATTTATTGTGTGCTTAGCTTTGGTCTACAGACTGAGGGAGATCTAAGATGTTGAAACTCCGGCAGGAACGGGGGTGCAGGTCAGCGGCTGAGCATGAGCGACACCCTGGGTTCAAGCCCCTAGTAACACAGAATAAAACAAAATGCTGACGCTCTCACTCACTTTGGCTGAAGAACTTGGGAAGAGAAATCTATGGGCTGGTAAATGGCCACCTCTCAGAGGTTGAAGCGTACTTGCGTATATTGAAAAAAGACCTCAGTGAGTCTCCCAGCAGTCTCACTGCTTGGCTCACAACCACCTCTAACTCCATCTCTAGGAGATCCAGTGTGTCCAGCCTCCTCAGGCACCTGTATTCACATGCACATACCCACACACAGACCCACACATATGTGTAATTAAGAATAAAATCTTTGACAAACTGAATGTTAGTTCTAGTAACATCACTGAGCTAGGTATAGTGGCGCCTGACTGTAACCCCAGCACTCAGAACGCAGGAGGAAGAGTCCAGGCCAGTCTGGATTTTGTGGCAAAGCCCTATCTTGGGGGAGGAAGGCACAGGGCTGGTGACATGGCCCTAATGATCTGAGGTCAGAACTGATGTCCTCTGACCGTCACATGTGCCCAATAGTAGGTACACCCTCACACATACACACACCAGAGACAGACAGAAAGCTCAGCAGTTAAGAACACTGGCTGCTCTTCCAGAGGACCTGAACACCTGGTGGCTCACAACCATCTCTAACTCCAGATACACTAATGCCTTCCGGTCTCCAAGCAAAACAACCATACACATATCATAATAATAAACAAATCTTTAAAAGGTAACAATAATAATAACCGCCGGGCATGGTGCTTCACACCTACAAATCCTAGCGAACTCGGGAGGAAGAGGCAGGAGGACCCAGTGAACTCAAAGCAACTTCTCACTCCTATCAAAATCGGGCAGTTTCTGCCTCGTCCAGATTTTAAACCATAAAAAAAGCCCTCGGGTATATCGCAAATACTTGAAACGGAGATAAAGACTAACTGAACCAATCAGTGGGGTAAGAGCTAATGAATTCATCTTTTCCACCGCTTCTGGATCTTTGCGTTCTGGGACAGAAGGCTGTCGGAGGTGGGGCAGAATGTGTTTGATTTCTTCAACTTTTCCTTCCCTGGGGAAAAAGCAAGGGGGCTTGCTTTCCGTTTATTTGCCTGTGTTTGTAATTATTTACTTGAGGCAGGGTTTCAAGCATCCCAAGCTGGCCTCAAACTCGCGATGTAGCGGAGGATGACCTTGAACCCCGGGTCCTCCTACCTTCGCCCCCGCCCAAGTGATGAGAGGCAGAGATGGAGCCCGGGAGCCCTTGGCTCCATCCTCAGGCTCCTCTTAAAGACAGCCCTCCCGGTCCAAAACCAAGTTCCCAGGAAGTGCTCCCTCTCGCCGTCGCCTTCCGCGCCCTCCCCATCCAGACCCGCCAGCCGGGGGCAGCTTCGGCGACGTGGACCGCGAGGCCCCCGGCCCCCGCGCAGCCGCCCGCCTGCGCACCTTGTTCGTGAGGTGAGAGGCCAGGTAGCAGGTGCAAAAGGTGAGGCCGAGCAGGCAGCGCCTCGCGTTCATCTGCCTGCTCTCCCGGCGCCCGGGGAGAGGCGGCGCCCGCGCCCCGGAGCCCACGCGGCCGCCCCAGCCTCCGCCCCTGCCACGAGGCTCCGCTCCGCCAATCAGCGAGCGGCTCGCCCGGGCGCCGCCCCCTTAAAGGGACCACGCCGCCGGGGCGCACAGGCTGTGCTCTGTATGCCGCCTGCGGGGAGTCCTAGGGTGGCCAGACCCGGTGGGTGCTCTCTGGCTGTCAGTGGTAGGAAAGGATGGACGAGCAAGTAATCACGTTAGGGAAGATGTCACAGCCTTTCTTTATGATTTGAAGGAAAATAGCCATAGCTATTGCTGAATGACTGGACGGAAAATGCTATAGGCTTTACCGAATGTCTGCCGATTTTTTTTTTTTTTTTTAATTTTCAGATTTTCTGCGTTGCTTTCTTCCTTTATTTTTCGGAGACACAGTTTCTCTGTGTAGCCTTGGCTGTCCTGGACTCGCTTTGTAGACCAGGCTGGCCTCGAACTCACAGAGATCCATCTGACTCTGCCTCCCTGAGTGCTGGGATTACAGTGGTTCGCCACCGTGCCCGGCAGGTGTTGCTTCTTTTTAATTTGGCAAACCCACAAACAAATTAGCCCCAACACAAGTTATTTTGAAAGAGGCTAGAGAGATGGTTCAATGGTTAAGAGTGTATACAGCTCTTGCGGAGGACTCCCAGAGTCCACCTCAGGAGAACCCCCAGCTCCAGAAGATCTCTTCTGAACCTCTTTGGGCACCAGCACTCACACGTGCATAAAACTACACACTGAACTACGATATGCAAGTAATCGAAAATAAAATAAATCTTAAAAATATGCTAAAAGGAAAGCTGAAGAAGGGACGAGAAAAGGCATTCTATCGTGCAGAAATGTCTATGAAAGAAGAACTCTATCTGAACATAGTGCCAGAGGCCAGTGATCCCAGCAGCTGGGATGAAGAGACAAGTGGCTTAGAAGTAAGTTCAAATTTCATCCGGGCTACAAAGGGCATCCGGGGCCAGCTTGGGCTATGTGAGACTTTGGACAACGGACTTAAAAGTCTTTTCCAAAGTAGAATTTTAAACACAGTCCCTGTTTCCCAGGGCAAGACATTAGCCCAGATTCTGGCAAATGGTATGGAACTGAACTGGGGACATATTGGTGAATTGTGTGAGTAACAGAAGGTGCAGGTAGGCCAGAGAAATGGTTCAGCAGGCAAAAGCCGGCACCTGCTGCCAAGACTTGAGTTCCATATCCAGAACTCAAATGACATAAGCAGAGGCCCATGGATTGACCTTTGACCTCCATGTGGGTGCTGTGGCATGTGTGTCCCCACAAACAGCACAGGGTGAGCTTTTAAACACAAAACCATGTCCTGGGTTGGCATACTTCAGTTAACACGAACAGAAGCAGAACTACAGAAGCCAAAAAGCAAGGTTACTACCTCTAGAGACTTTCCCAGAACTACGGGCTTTGATGGATTAGGCCTTTGTTTTAGTTCTGGCAAGTGATGCTGTCTGTGTGCTGAGTTTTACAGCCTGAATGGTTCTTCCGTCATGGAGTCAGTTGTGTTAAGGTCTGGGACCATGTTACATAGGAAAGCAGGAATGTTAAAACCCACAGGGCTGTCTCTAAGAAGGAAGAGCTGTATACCGCGTCTTCTGCCCAGGAGGCTGGGAACGGATGTGGTTAATAGCCTGGTGAACTCTGCATTCTATATGTGGTCAGGCCGCACCTGGCTCCCCCGGGCTTTCACTATCTAGGCTGGAGGTAGTTAATAGCCTTGTGACCTTTGTGCTCTCTGTGTGACTGAGACCACACCAGATCCAACCCTCTGGCCCTCAAGATGACACATATAGTCTATTTATAGAACTCATCTTTACGGAAGAGGTGACATGTACTTGGAAAAGAATCTCAATGTAATTATGCCTTACGCTTTATTATACACAGCAGATTGTGCTACGTCGGGAAGCTTTTTTCCAAAGTGTAATGTACTTAAATGCGCCTAAAATAAACTGCACAGGGTCAGACTCTACAAGTTAGAACCAGCACCAGCTACTGGGTCGTATGGAGCTGGGCTTCCTTCTGGCCTTGCAAGGGTTGTTACGCTGCCAACCCTGGTGCTTGCAGAGACCCAGAGGTTCACACACCCGAGAAATTCCCTAGCACTGGAAACAATAAAAGGAAAGCCTAGAAGCAATCAAGCTTCCAGTACAGTCTGGTCCAGAGCTTCATCAGTGGTGCCTCTGGGGCCTGGATACCCCTGAGGGCGAGAGTGGCCACAGAGTCATGCTTCATTTCAACACCTCCCATTTGGTTTTGCATTTCTGTAGGCTTACCTGTATGGATGATAAGCTATACAGTCTCCAGGTTTAGTTAGCTCATCCATCTCTGTAACAAACCGCTGAGGAAAGCAGCTTAAGAAAGACTGCTGTGGCTCAGTCCTTCCTGGCTGAGAGGGCTTGACAGAGCAGAGTATGTCTGGAAGCAGAAGGGAAACAATGGCCACGGCAGGGAGCCTTCCCTCATTCCCTCCCATACCTTCCAGCCCCAGCCTAGTGAGTAAAGCTGCCTGCTCTCCCTCCTTCACCTAATCTTCTCTGGAAACACACTCACAGATACTCAGGGGTATGCACTGCTTCTCAATCTCATCGGCTGACAGTTAACATTAACTATCACATTGGGCCAGCAAAGGAGGCTCAGCAGGCAAAGGCATTTGCTTCATAATCCTGGAAACCTGAGTGCAATCCCTGAAACTCATGTAAAAGTGGAAGGAGAGGACAAATTCACACACACACACACACACACACACACACACACACACCAGTGATGAGCCATTATACCATCCAAGATCCTGGTTTCTTCTTTCTCTCTGCCCTACAATATAGACTCAGGTCCCCGGTGAGATTGTTGGGGCCAGCAGTGACCAGAGCTGCATATGTCCTTACTTAGCTTTAAAATGCAGCCTGTCTCTTTCTCCATTTAACAAACAACAATACTATGCTTCTTCAAAATCAGACCATGACTCAGAACAAATGTCCACCATAAAATAACCAGGGTATCTGGTGAACTGACCTGTACAAGTCTGTTAACAATTTATGAAATGATTTGGAAAATGCATAGGTAACAGGTCTTCTGACCTACACACACACACACACACACACCCACACACACACCCCCACACACACACACATACATACAGGGAGGAGTACCACCCGAAGTCCCCTGATTTCCACCCTCCCCAACATACACACAAAGATTTAGTGATTTGTAATTCCCAAGTGAAATTGATTGCCAAAGTATATCACCTAAGCAAAGCTTACATATATCATCTCTGTAGTCAAGATAAACAAACATAATGTGATTTTTCCTGGAAGTTATTGTAGGCGCTGTATCTCAGACCTGGATAATTCTTACAGAGACAATTTCCATCTAACAGGACTTGCTTGCAGTTAATGGTTGGCATGTGTTGAGGGTCCCCTGTCCTGGACTCTTTCAGTAAGTCAACAGATTCAGTTGATCCCTCTTTACTTCCTAGTTATTTCTACTGTTGTCTTTTACAGAATTTGTTTAACAAGTAGAAACTACTAGAATAAAGACTCCCACAAATCAGGATAGACATTAGTAGTAAATGTGCTGGTTGATTTTGCCAGAGTTGTTGACCCTTCTAAAGCACTGTTCTGCTCACAGAGCAAACGGACCAAAGACTAAAGAAAAGTGAAGCCTGCTGGTCTGACAGCCAAACAATAAGCTGTTGTGGATGAGACTGACCTTCTGCACCTGAGAAAAAACTAACCACTTCTTAGACCTTTGAGGGGAGTTGATGTTGGTAATTTATTTCTGAAAATTATCAGTAATGCTAAAAAAAAATTGTTAGATGGTAAAGTAGGAGATGCTTGGATAAAACAATGCATCGCAGAATATCCATCCCCAAATGTTTTTAAATGAGACATTTATTTGGGCGTGTGCACATCTGCTTGTGTGTATGTATGAGGTGTGTGTAGAGGTCATAGGACAGTTGGTGAGTCCGTTCTCTTTTATGTTGTAGATCCCAGGAATAAACACAGGCCATTAACTCTGGCAGCAAGTGTTTCCACACATTGAAATATTGCATCAGACTCCCAAATGCTTCCAGTAATTAGTTTTTATGACAGCATAAATGGAGAATCCCTGATAGTAGAAACAGAAGCATACTTTTGAAGCAACCTAAGTACTCCTCAATGAACAGTTAAATATCAATGTTTTATGAATATGGATGAGAAATCTGAAACTAAACATAGCAAAAAGGGGCAAGAATCGTGACTCAGTAAGGCGCTTGTCTAGCACAGATGAGGCCGAGAGTTCAGGCTCTCCTGTGGATAGAAAACCTGGAAGTGGCAAAACAAACCTGTAATCCCAGAACTCAGGAGGTAGAGGCAGGAGGATCAGGAGTTCCAGATCATCCTCAGCAAGTTTGGATATGAGGCCCATGTCTCACATTGTGGCACACACACATTCGTGTTTTTTTCCCCCCACTTTTAGAATTATCTGCATTTTTTAAAAGGGCTGTGTGTAATTTTGAGTCTAGATGGAAGGAGAATATATATATAGATAAAATATTGATATATATACAATGCATATATCTGCAAACAATCAAGGGTCCTTGAGATGGCTCAGCAGGTAGAGGCACCTGCCACCAAGCCTGGCCCACACGTCTGCCCTGACATATGTGTGTGCCCTACAACGTGTGTGTGTGTGTGTGTGTGTGTGTGTGTGTGTGTGTGTGTGTTAAATCAGCAACAAAGGAGCCAGAGTCCATCTGGGCAGTGGTGCACTCAGGAGGCAGAGGAAGGTGGATCTCTGAGTTCGAGGCCAGCCTAGACTACAGAGTGAATTCCAGGTCAGCCAGGGCTACACAGAGAAACCCTGTCTGGGGTGGGGGAGGTGCATCGGCGGGGTTGTTGGGGAGGGGAAGGACAGGTCCAATCCACCTTCACTCTCATTCTTGTTCCCTGGATGCCGGAGTGCTGACAACAGTGGTGCCAAGCTGAAGGCCTGAGGGTAAAAGTATTCAGTGCACCAGAACAGACACAGGAAATGTTCATTAAAGGAAATACTGCAGGGCTGGAGAGATTGGTCAGCAGTTACAGAACCTGCTGTGCAAACATGAGGACTGGAGTTCAGATCTCCAGAAGCCATGGAAATGCCAAGTAGGCATGGTGGCCCACTGTGATTCCAGCTGCGGAAGGTGCCCCGATGACTGACAGGAGACTCAACACAACTGACAAGGCCACAGAAGCCCCAGAGGTGATGTGTGTTTGCCTCTAGCCATCCCAAACAAGGATGCTCAACACAGTAAATGAGCTACACTTGCTTGAAACCAGAACTTCTTGAATCTCTCATCCTCACACCTGCACAGGGTACCTCACAAAACCACCTCATAACTTCAGCTGCAAAATGGAACTCTTTAGGATGAGAGAAATAAGTAAACTTAATTTTTAAACACTACTTAAAAATGTAAACTTCGCCTAATTTTTAAACCCTGTGGGAGATTACAGGCTTTGAACAACATAACTTAAGAAGCCACAGGATTGTGTGTTCATTCATGTATTTGTACATATATACATACATACAAATCGATTGGAAAGGCACCTAACAACAACTGTCTTTCGGAAGCTATTTGCAAACATTTAAATTCATTTCAATATTAAAAACAAAGGAGCCTTACTTATGCTTTCTTTGGAGACCAAAGGATGTTCTGATCCCAAGGACACTGCAAATCTGTCAACAGTTTTGTTTAAGCTGAGCACTGTTGGGTTCATCAGCAGAGAGGGAGTAAATGCTGCAGTGAAACCCTTTAAACTTCATGCTCCCTTCACTACATAGCAAGATGGGCACGACTCCATTCAAAGACTCACTGTTAAATCGTAAAGGTCTAAGCGCTATCACTGTTACACCATCCCTGTGGGGAGCCAAGGAAACCTTGAATGAATGAAGTCCTACGTGAATGTGTATCATTGACATGGGCACATCCAAGTCAAGGGCTGAATGCCTCAGACCCATGGGCGTAGCAACACCTTCCCTGTGTGGGTCAGGCTTGGAACATGTGTACTGGTAAAGTGGAGAGGGATTTTAATCCAGCAACATGGCTACTCTGGCTGGAATACAGATAAACCCTTAGTGCACACCTTTAATCCCAAGCAATGAAGTTAAAGTTAGTTTGTAGAAGGAAGCACCCATGTTTGAAAGTGATGTCTAATTGAGGGTGACAAATCAGAGAAAGATATGACAGAATGAGTCAGGATAGGATATGTTCACCTCTCACCTGAAGAAACAGGAAAAAGAAGGACTTAGGGGAGCAGCACAGAGAGAGGCAGGGAAAGGGGGGGGGGGAAGGTCGTTTTACTGGGAGAGTTTTTCATGTTTTCAGAGACAGGTTGAAGAGAGAACAAGCTAGACACAGGTGAAGACAGACAGGCCAGGGAATGAGAAGGAGCCAGAAGATTAGGACAGATTACTAGAGTTAGTTTGAGGCCAAGCAGAGCAATTCCATTCAGATTGACTCAGTCAGCTAGAAGAGTTTTGAGCCAGAACAGCTGAGTTGAACCAGCCAGCCAGAGTTCAGAAAGAACTAGAATGAGTCACCTTAGTCAGCAGTAAGTCTCAGAGGCTGAAAACATTCTCGGACTAGGTAAGATTGCACAGTGTCTAAAAACTTCAGAACCAAGCCTAGGTGAGCAGACAGAGGCCATCAGCCTCCGACATGACAATTACATCTGGAGAATATAATTTACTTTTACAGTAAACCCTTCCTCGGGTCCAAGTAAGAGTGTTTTCAAACAATTGATGAGTATGTGCAAAAACTAGCAATTGACGCTTCTTCCTCCCAGATGACTGCAATTGGAGACTGTTCCAGCACTAGACTATGCTGTACACAATGAATGTATGGAGATTTTGAGCTCTTGCATGGAGCTAGCCCAACCTACTTAATCCCAGATTTTCTGGACACTATGTACATCTGTCTTTTCTTTATTCTCCGGGCACCTGTCATGTTTTCAGGACCATGTGGTGCAGTAAGCATCACACACCCATTCTATTCAAATTTCTAAACATAAATGACAAAATTTGTAACTATATGTATGTGTGTTTATTTATTTATTTAAGACAGGGTCTCACAATGTAGCCTTCACTGGCCTGAAACTTGATATGTAGATCAGACTGGACTCCAACTCAGAGATACATTTGCCTCTACCTATGGAGTGATGGAACTAAAAGTGTGTGAAGACTCATTTGCCCAGAATGTGTACATATTTTAAGTGTCTGCCTGACATTTTAGGAGTATGTAGTTGGCAACATCAGGCAAACACACAGGCATTACGTTAGCCTACAAACCTGTGCTAAATGGGAACTCCATCTCTGACCAATCAAATCTCCTTGTCCATATCCATGCGTCAAGTAATTCTGAATGTCCTCTAAGATGATTCACTTGCCACTGTCTGGAGCAGAGCCTTACGGCAGTGCTCTGAGGCCATCCTTCTTGCCAGTCCCTGAGATCTCTAAGCTCCCTGATCTTACCACCTACCAACCTCAAGGTTACTACCTGAATGTTTTCTCAAGACTGTGGCAACTGACAACTGCACATCCTTCCCCTCCACTCCAAGCACTGCCATCTTGCTTTCAAGATCCATCTGGATCCCTTATTCAATATCCTGACACTTCAGCACGGTCTTGTCTTACTTCCGTGGCACCGTGGTTTCCTTTTATTTGAGAATATGCAGCACACTACCAACATCTGTACCCCAACCCAAACCCAAAATCTTGGAAATAAAAGATCCGAGTTGGAATACACAAAGTCACCGGACAGAAACCCTGACAGCACCTTAGACTTGAAATGAGACAGATGACTCAACACATTCAACAGATGTGTCAAGGCATGTCTTGGCAACCCTCCCTAACCGGCTGTCAGGTTAGCCTTAGCCACTGCAAGCCATCCGTCCCACAGCTGTCAGAAATATCCATCTAGTAAGCAAACTAGAAGCATTACGCTCTGCTTTTAATGGCGTCTTAGTTCTTGCTGTTTCCTTTTGCCGTAACTAGCTTTGAGCTCTCTCCTTTTTTTAAATCTTACCTCTTGTGATTTGAATCTCAACCTCCCGCCCCCCCCCCCCCAATAAAAGCTCTTGTTAAAACGCTGGGTGGCCTGTTAGAGGGCCATATAATTTCCAAACTGATTTACTTTATTTCTGTGTGCCTGTTTTGTTTTCAGTAAAATTGAAGGAGGTATAGACTCATCTCTTCAAGATCATTTTGGGATTATAACACTGACTAGTGCTTGGATATGGCGCTATATAATGTTTAGGCTTATGAGCCACTTCATGAGTTTCTCGACAAAATAATCACAAATTTTATTGTGACATATTTTTTGCTCAGTGTTATCCACACCTTTAGTAGTTTTTCTCATTCCACATCTGCCCCCAAATGACGACTGCGACAACCGCAATCTCTATCAATTCCTTTTCCCTCTTTAAACGAGACAGTTCTGGCCCCCGAATCCGTTCCAGTTCCGAATTACCCCGGGAAATAAAGAATGGTCAGAGACCGCTTGGCCTGAGCGTGCAGAGGCCACGCTGCGTGGATTAGGTTCGGTGACCGGGAGGAAGCAACCGGGAGGCAGCAACCGGGAGGCGGTGCCCACCAGCTCAGAGGGAGCCACACCAGCCGACCTTTGAACCCAAGGCACCGGGACCGGAGGTACGGCCCTCCCGGGGACGAGTGGCCAATCAGAAGCGAGAGCTCCCGCGTAAAGGGCGGAAGAGAAGCGGCTCAGTTCCGGCCGCGGCCGCCGCCGCCATCTGTCACCTCGTTGCCCGTGCCCCGCCCGTGTCTTCGGCGGAGCCCGCTCCTCGGCCTGTCACCTCTCGGCTCCGTTCTGGTCTTTGCCTTCTTCTCGGAATGGATCTGGTCGGAGTGTCCTCACCCGAGTCCGGGCCCGCGGCTGCCTGGGGACCCAGGAAGGTGAGCAGGGGTCGCGGCTGGCACAGCTGCCGCGCTCACGCGGGACGCCGGTCCCCGGAGCCAGGAGACGGGACTCGGGCGGCTTCGCTCAGGCGGCCCCGGGTGGCCGGGTCTGACTGGGCCTGTGCCCTGCCTTCTCCGTTTGTGGCCTGGACGTGAGCGGAACGCCCCACACGGACGCTGAGACGAGAGGGGAAACAGCAGGCTCTTGTGTTTGTTTGTTTGTTTGTTTTTACCAGCCAAGTGGGTCAGCGCAACCTCGAGAAAGTTTAGACAGAAAATGGCTATAGGGAGCTGTTGGCTTCAAACGAAGGCGGTTATCCCAGTTCGGGAACTTGTTTTTGAAATGGTAAAGATAAACATAGGCGCTCCTTCCCCGCTCCAGCTAATAATACCAAAGTGGGCAGTAATGCTGTAAAATGCTTGTGGCTTTTCATGTTCTGCCCTAGACTTGCCTTCTCTGTACCGCTGGAATGGCAGACTAAGATTCTTTGCTGTTCACGTCTGATTTTGAGCCTGTTCTTTTTCGTGTTGTATTGGTTAGGATGAAAGGACCGCTGACACTTGGTCCTTTGGGGTTTGTATTCCTCAGGTTGAAGGTTCAGAAGGGGATCTGCCCTTTTAAACCTCATAATAGCTTTTGCAAGCTATCACAGAACATTTGCTTCGTTTATAATTAAATTATTAACTCTTACTGGATCATGCTTTTTACAGAAAAGGAGATAATTAGCTGTTAAGTTTGGGGAGTTGGGGAGGTCTTTGGTTTTTCAAGATGGGTTTCTCTATGTAGCCCTAGCTGTCCTGGAACTTGCTCTGTAGACCAGGCTAGCCTTGAACTCGGGATCCCTCTGCCTCTGCCTCTGCCTCTCGAGTTCTGGGACTAAAAACAGGCACCACCACTGCCTGGCTCAACTGTTAAGTTTTTTAAAAGCTGGTTTTATCAATTTAAAACCTGTAGGGAGAGTCAGCTACCCTACTGGTAAATGTGGGTGTATCTCCATGCCATTTTACCCTACTGGTAAATGTGGGTGTATCTCCATGCCATTTTGCCCGTTGTGTGTGAGGCTCCGACGAGGTCAAGATTAACAGACATGAAAGGACAAAATTAGACAGAGACCATAAAAACACAGGCCAGGTTCTTTCACTTTCTGCCTTTTAAACACCCATACCCACAGAGGTTGTGGGAAAAGTTCAGTGAAAACATTGGACCCTCAGGGCAAGTTTCACTACTTAAGTTTGTTGTGTGTTTTTTGACTGAAGTATATGGGGGAGCCCATCCCGAAGATACGTAGCTGGAATAGATGGAATTGAAGGTGGACAGTAGAACAGAACAGAGGGAAACAGAGTGGAGTTAGCCTCCAACTAACTCTAGTAAAGACACACATTTATATCCCAAACTTGCTGCCTTGGAGTCTTTTGAAAAGCATGAGTGTGCCAGCATTCATCCAGTCAGCCTGCAGAATGATGATGTCATCAGATCTGATGAAGACTCCGGAAAACTCTACTATACTTGAGAGAATGAGAATTAAAAAGACAAAGCATATCTTCGTAATGTTGAAAAAATTTTGCCCTTACAGTTCTTCTGATAGAATCCCAGTGACCTGCTCTCCTTGGGTAAAAGTAACAGAATGCCACGCTGCTATTACAGACAAAAATTTGTAGGTCATAGCACAAGAAAGCAGGAGTCTGTCAAACCAGAGGCAGAAGGGGGGAAGTCTCTAGTTCTGACAGGGAGTTGGAGAAATGAATCCACAGAACTGCCACAGTTCTCACCAGAGGCTGAGAAACTCAAAGCCAAGAGGAGCTTAAGGAGACGTGACAAAGCTGATGTGGTATTTTGGGTGTAATTCTACAATAGAAAAAAGGCAGTAAGGGAAAACTAAGGACATATTAATAAGTAAGAATGGACATTATTTGTAACGTATTGCTAGGCATGATAGTGTGTCTGTAGTCAGGATCCATTCAGTAGCTGTGCCTTCTGGTCCATACCTGTAATCCCAGCACTGTGGAAGCTGAGGCAAGATGACTGAGGGCAAGTGGGGGGTGAAGTTTCAGGACCACGGTTGGCTGTATACTCTGTCTGCAGGAGTTACATTAATGGTGATAAATGTGCAATACTAGTACAAGATGTGACTCTTAGGGAAAACCTGGATCACTTTCCCAGAGGTGTTTGACTCAGACATGTGTCCTGGGTTATTTGGTTAGAAACAGGATCTTCCTGTAAGTTGTGATTTTCTTTCTCTCTCTCTCTCTCTCTCTCTCTCTCTCTCTCTCTTTCCAAGACAGGGTTTCTCTGTGTAGCCTTGGCTATCCTAGATCCGCTTTGTAGACCAGGCTATCTTTGAACTCACAGAGATCCACCTGCCTCTGCCTCCCGAGTGCTGGGATTACAGGTGTGTGCCACTGCACTGACTGAATTGTGGTTTTCTTGACTTGCTGTAATAGAGGACTGGATTTTTGTTACTGTGTGCCACTTTTGTGTTTGCCGTTTTCCATTTTACCTGAGTCTATCTTTATAGATAACATCAGTAAAGACCTTTCTATAAAGAGCAGCTAGGGATAGGCACATCATTGGGAACAGAAAGGTGAGAAGGCTGGTTCCCCGTCAGTCTGCTGCTAGAATCTTGAGGAGCTGAGTTCAGTGGTGCAACTTTACCGGATTAGAGGTTGGGACAGTTTCAGTGGTAAAGATTTAGGAAGCTGACTGTGGCTCTGTCAGATCCAGTGTTAGGTTTATGTACACAGTACCTGAGAGAACAATTAAAAGGTGAAAGATTTTGGCACATGGTTTCAGAGAGAAGACGATGGTCACTTGGCTGTGTTTCTGGGCCATAGTGAGACAGCTGTCAGGGAAGTCAGAACTGTTGATCTGGAAGGAAGCAGGGCAACCTTATGGCCTTGTCTCTGGAAAGCCCGCAGAGACACACCCAGAGGAGTGGTTTGAATCTAGGCGTTTCTTGAATGATTGCATTGACAGCCACAATTGACCTCAGATGCACTCAGAAAGGGTTGTGTTGTGTTTCTCAGACGAGCTCCATCTTCTGTATGGAGGAGCAGAACTGTAAGAATCACTGGTGGGCTAGGAGGCCGAGTTTTCCCATTGCTTTAGGTATACTGCTGCTTTAAATTTTTAAAAGTTTATTGTTACTGTGCGGATGTGTGATGTGGGTGTTGGGGCAGAGCACATCGCTCTGGTTTGCATGTGGGGATCAGAAGACAACTTTGTGGAGACGGTTCTCTCCTTCCAGCCCTGCATGGGTTCTGAGGGTTGAACTTTAAGTTGTCATGCTTGCTCTGCTGGTGTCTATCAGTTGAGCCATCTCACTGGCCCACCACCTCTTAACTACTCGGTAAAACGTTTGATTTACTGTAGAGTCAAAAGAGGTTGACAGCAGACTCTATATTCCTGGTTCTAGTTCATGAAGGAAGCCTCCAGTACATTTCCTGAGCTCATTTCGGCAGGATGAGCTATGGAGTGTTCCCTTCCCCAAAGCTGTCCCTCACAGAACCCAGGAGAATTGTAGAAGGCTTTTACTATCTACTTTTAAATGTTTCAATTTGGTTTTAAACTGTGGGAGTCTGAAATTCTGACTGACTTACCTAACCTGAGGAAGTTGCCTCAGTGTGAGGTGGCCCAGTTGAACTGGTTGGCAGAGATAAGGGAAGTATAGCTGTAGCATATGAGGTTCCAAAGGACATGGTCATTGTGAGTGGGCAGTTCCGGTGTGCTGGTCGTATCTGTGCTTTGTGTTTTTGCATTTATCTTTTGGGACTAGAGAAATAGCCACCTCAAAGTAACAAAATTACTGTCTGACATTGTTGGTTCTTCTGAGAAGTTTGTCAGTTAATAGTTTATGTTTAATGTCTCTTGAAATCTGGTGGTGACAGTAAACCATGAGCCTCAGAAATAGGCAGGCAAGATGGAGGAAGGGATTTGAGATCAATTTGAGATGCTGAAAAGCACCACATCCCTGCTGCTTCTAACTACATTTGCTTATCTTTGCATTGTTTCTGTGGCGTGTATCATTCAATAATTACTTGAATGTTTCTGCACCTGAAGCTCTGTGCTAAGTCCTGAGGATGAGAGTGTGCCCCCCTCAAGGTGCTCATGCTGTGTCCTGACTGTAAACCTTAGTGATGGTTCTGCACTAACGGAGCTTTCCTTTGTCTCCTTTTCTGAGCCTTTAAAATGTGGATGATATGCCAGGTGTAGCGTCTTTAATCCCAGTACTTGAGAGGCAGAGCTAAGTTTCAGGATAGCCAGAGCTACAAAATAGAGAGACCTGAATGAAAGCGAGGACATGACTGCTTCAAAGGATGGCTGAGGAGAAAGGTTTTATTATAGATATGAGGGAAAGTACAGCCAGAAGCATCTGGAAGGGTTCTGACTGAACCAGGCTATGGGTGGGGGAAGAAGAGAAATAGGCAGGTGGGCCAAGAGAGGAGCCACAGATCACGAGACCAAGAGAGTGCATGGCCAAAATGGCTTGGTTATTGGAGCCAGAAGCTGGGGGAAGGGAAGTCCAGCCACTAGGCTGAAGACCTTTAGCATAGGGGTGGGGTGAGGGATGCGGGAGGAGCCACAGGTACTGAATGGGACTTTCTGGGTTTCTTTGGGATCTGACAAGACCAACCAACCAATAAATAAATAAATAAAATATAGCTACTCAGTCATGAAATGCTTTAAATAGCCTGGGCACGTTTTGTATACTTAGTTAGCTAAATGACTTAAATATAGGAAAAACTGAAGTGTTATCTGTTGGGTTGGGAATGTAGCTCATGATGGAGTAATTGCCTGGCCTATGACGCCTTAGATTCAGTCTCTACCACTTCAGAAGAAAAGGGGCAGGAAACGGTTATACTGCTTACTTAGTCCTTGTCAGTAGTGGTGAGAATCGTGACTGGGAGAATACAGTCATCTACTTTTGGAGCTTGGACTTTGGAATTGATCACACCAGGAATTTCTTTCAAATAATTTATTTTTACTTCACATGCATTGATGGTTTTGCCTCCATGTATGTCTGTATGAGGGTGTCGAATCCCCTAGAAATGGAATTATAGATAACTGTGATCTTTCATGTGGGTATGGGGTCTTCTGGAAGAGAAGCCAGTGCTCTTAACTGCTGAGCCGTCTCTCTAGCTCCCAGACCAAGCATTTCTAGGTTAAAGAGCAGAAAGGGCCAAACGAAGCCATGTTCTTCACATTACAGAGAGCTTCAGTCACCCTTCAGGAAGTGTCTCTCTGTTCTTTCTAGGTGGGGCCTCTGTGAGGATGGCCAGCCCACAGTGGCTAGTGGAGGTGTGTGCACGGGGCCTTGTGGACCTCCTCTGTCTCAGGCTGAGTCCAGACAGAGCTTGCTCTGGCTCCCTCGGACATGAATAGCTGTCATTGTTGATCAGCCTCAGGCTCCACTCCCACCAGTCTACCCAAGGCAGTCCTGACCTGCTCCACAGTGCTCTGGAACCCGAACAAGGGTGGTTCTCCTACCCAGTAGTCTCAGTCTTGGGTCCCCTCGATGTCTTACCTTAGCTAAATAGTTTTGTGGATAATATAGATGTCACTGTTTGTTACTTCTCTGGTAGACACTTAGACTTTATACCAAGGCAGTGAAAGCAACAGAAAGTTTAATTAAGGGAGTATAACTAATAAAATCTACATT
Source organism: Meriones unguiculatus (assembly GCF_030254825.1). Taxonomy (NCBI): domain Eukaryota; kingdom Metazoa; phylum Chordata; class Mammalia; order Rodentia; family Muridae; genus Meriones; species Meriones unguiculatus. Next base: position 74,573,984 of record NC_083350.1, on the reverse strand, counting down.
TTGGTAAAAACAATTTTGTGGAAAATGGAATCAGAGCAAGGAGTAGATGATGAGTTAGCTGTTTTAGGAAAGTATGAAATAAACCTAGAATCTGTTGCAAGAAAGCTGAGACAGTGGTGTCATTGGGGGAGGCTAGTGCTGAAAAGAATATCAAGGAGCATTACTCTTTTGTAATCATACTTTGTCGAGTCTGATTCTCAGATCCTGACATTTAGAAATACATATTTTGTGGCTTGTTCTTGGTTCTGTTTGAGCATTTACTCAAACACCTTAAAGAGGATTGATACTCTTTGTAATGAGCCATATCCTTATGCTTAGATTGGAATTTGGCATAACTTCTGAGTGGGATTTGAATTGTTTTATCTGGTGAAATTAATTTATTTTTCTCTTCTGAGACAGCCTTGCTTTGTGGCTCAGGCTGACCTCAACCCCACAATGCTGACTTTTCTGCCTCTCCTTCGGCCTCCTAAGCACTGGAATGACAGGCGTGAACCGTATGGCTCTTGATGTAGTCTAGTCCCGTAAGAAAATATACTAAGGAAACTAATTCACAAGCAGAGAGGTGTTTGGTGAGAAATGATTTGGAACAAAGGGAGTTACTTGAACTCCCTGTCTCCTGGGTATGCTATGTAGTAGCATGGCACTTTTTCAACCTTGAGAGCCACCCAACGGAAGGTAAACTGTCTAGCACTGGGGGTGCTAGAGGGAGAGACTCACCACCCATGAGTTGTCCTTTGACCTTATTTGTGTGTGGTGCTTGCACACAAAAGCAAATAATTAAAAATGTAATTTAAAAACCAAGATTTATGCTGAGAGATACTTCCTTTTAAGGTGAATTTTGTGAAGAGCTAATCATTCATTTTGATAGTTTTAACTAGTTTAATTCTCAAAAGATAACCTCGTTTTCATGTTATTTCATTATTGTTATAAAGCTTCTTCTCTTTTGTTTAAATAGTGCCCGTGGGCTACCCCTTCAAACACAGCGTCCTGCTCACTGACCGAGGTGATGAGCGAAGAGTTGGCCAAAGAGCTGCAGTTGGAAGAAGAAGCAGCTGCTTTCCCTGAAGTTGTGTACGTGGCGTTCATGGCACTTGCTGTAACAAAGCTTTAGAGTCTGACTGGGGACTGTCATTACAAATGAGTAAGAGCGTGCTCAGAGAGCTGTGCAGAAGGAAGAGCTGGTACCGCGTTCATTTCTGATTCTCAGTACCGACTGAATAGCCTCTAAAGTTTGGACATTCAAATAGCACTCCGACAATTTCAGATTTTAGAGTATTTCAGATTATAATTTTTCAGATCAGGGATACTTAGCTGACTCTATGTAAATCATATGAAGTCTGAAAACTTCAAAACTGTTAAGTTCTTTTGGTCTTAAGCAATTCAGATGGGAGATTCTGAGTTTGTATTATCTTTGACAAACCACTGTTTCTCTGAGTTTTGTTCCTGTTAATGCAACAGTTGAACTATTGAGGTATAGTTTTCTTATTAGTTTTCTCTATATTTTGGTTAGAACACAGATGAAAGGCATTCTGGGTCTCCGTATGGATTTCCTGACAGACCCCTTAGGTCCCTCTCCCAGCTCTCTCAGTTCTAGCTGCGGCTTTCTCAGAGTTGGCTGTGGGTCTAAAGCTGGCTGAACAGGAGATGGTAAATGCTTTGGTAAACTTTTGCCCCTTCTTCGGTGTGATTTTAGCATTGAAAGACACTTTCTACTCTCAAAGTCAGTAGCTGTTTGCACAGCACCTCAGATCAGCTTATGTCACCTTATTTTGAATAGTGTTGCCGAAGGACCATTTATTTCTGGAGAAAACATTGACACTTCCAGCGACCTAATGCTGGCTCAGATGCTACAGATGGAATTTGACAGAGAATATGATGCTCAGCTTAGGCGTGAAGAAAAAAAGTTCAATGGGGATAGCAAAGGTACTGTGACCTTACTGTGATATTCCCATTGGGAGGTAGGAAATGCTTGTGAACTGTCCTAAATAAAACTGTCAACCATTTTTACCTTTTAAGTTTCCATTTCCTTTGAAAACTATCGAAAAGTACATCCTTTTGAAGACAGTGACAGCTCTGAAGATGAGGTGGACTGGCAGGACACTCGTGACGATCCCTACAGACCAGGTACCTTCTGTTTTGGGGGTACATTGAGAAGGATCGAGGACTAATTTCTCCAGTGGGCTTGCTTAGATTTGTGTTTATGTTTGAATCTCATCTGATAATTTACCCATTTTACATTCAAGAGTCTCTTCAGGTAGTGCTAAAAGCAAGACTTTACTCTTTGCTCTTTTTATATTCTTGGCTTTTCTTAATTGCCTTTAGCAAAGCCAGTTCCTACTCCCAAAAAGGGTTTTATTGGAAAAGGAAAAGACATCACCACTAAGCATGATGAAGTAGTATGTGGAAGAAAGAACACAGCAAGAATGGAAAATGTAAGTTGTAGAAAGTATTCTCTCTCAATCAAGAGTTTAAATATATTTTTAAAACAGCATTCTAGTCCAGGTATTGTGAGCATAACTTTAATCCTAGTACTTGGGAGGCACACACATATATATGATCTACATCATGAATTACAGGCCAGCCAGGAATACACACTCAGACCCTTTCTTAAAACACAGAAACAAACAAGCCAACAACATTCTGGATACAGTACAGTAAATTTCTAGGACTTTCTTTTATTTATTTCCTATGGTCTCATTTCATCGTTAAAGCTGACCTCAAACTCAAGAATCCTCCTTCTGCCACCTCTGTGCTGGGTGCACTCCCCACATCAGGCTGCAGAGGAGCTTTAGATGATAACCTGACGACCACAGCCTCAGCCACTAAGAATATAAAGGACCTAAAATAAAACCCTATGAGGATAGTTTTAAAACCAATGTGATTTATAAGACTCTAAAATTAAAAAATAAAATTGAGCAGCCAGGCAATGGTGGCACACACCTTTAATCCCAGCACTCGGGAGGCAGAGGCAGGCTGGTCTCTGAATTCGAGGCCAGCGTGATCTACAGAATGAATTCGAGGGTAGCCACGTTTATACAGAGAAACCCTGGCTCTAAGAAACAAAACACACAAACAAAAACAAATAAAGCTGAGCCTGCGTAGCACTATAGCACTTGGGAGGTAGAGGAAGCAGGACCAGGAATTAAAGGCCATCCTTGGCCTCATATGATTTCAAGGCTAGCCTGCGTACATCAGACCCTGTCTTAAAAGAAAGAAGTGAATTTTTAGTCCTTAGGTACATTATTTTATTTGTTTCTTTTTTACTAAATAGCATTTCTGCAGGACCCAGCATTGGTGATGGGCCAAGAACTAGAAGGAGGAAGTGATTACACTTGTAGACTTTTTGCTCTTGTAGAGCTGGTGCTCAACTTCAATGCCTTGTGCGTGTGGAGCAAGCCAAGTTTTATGCCTGAACTAGCTCTGTAAAAGTAAAAATAAAATGTCATTTTAAAAAAAATGTATTTCTCGGGGCTGGAGAGATGGCTCAGAGGTTAAGAGCACTGTCTGCTCTTCCAGAGGTCCTGAGTTCAATTCCCAGCAACCACATGTTGGCTTACAACCATCTATAATGAGATTCGGTGCCCTCTTCTGTCATGCAGATGTATATGCAAAATAGAGCACTCATATGTAAAATAAAGAAATAAAAAAAATTTAAAAAAAAATGTATTTCTCAAGGACTGCAGAGATGGCTCAGTGGTTAAGAGCACAGAGCACTTGTTTTTCCAGAGGACCTGAAGTTTGATTTTCAGCGCCTACATCAGGTGGCTCACAACCACTCATAAACTCTAGTTCCTGGAGCTCTGATTTGCATGCATACCCACACACTGTTAAGAATGAATCTTAAAACTAAACAATTTTGGAGAGATAGCTCAACAGTTAAGAGTACTTGCTACTCCTGCAAAGGACTTGAATTTGTTCCCCAGCACCCATATGGTGGCTATAACCACCCGAATTCTAGTCCCAGAGAATCTGATGTTCTTTTTAGTTTTCGTGGGTACCAGGCACACATATGAGGCGCATACACACAAAGAGGCAAAACACTCACACATATATTTGTTTAGTTTTTTTTTTTTCCTTAATTTGTGTGTGTGTGTGCATGTGAGAGAGACAGACAGTCAGATAGATGTTCAGGTGCTTGTGGAGGCCAGAAGAGGTTATTGGCTCCTCTGGCACTGGAGTTAAAGGTTACTGTGCACCTGTTGCCGTGGGCGCTAAGAACTGACTCACGTTCTCTGGAAGAACAAGTGTTCTTAACTGGGAGCCATTTCTTCAGGCCCAAATAAAGAAATCTTTTTTTTTTTAAGTATTCTCTTTCATAAGTATTGTGCTTAGTAAGAATGTAGACCTTGCCAGGCGGTGGTAGTGCACGCCTGTAATCCGGCACTTGGGAGGTAGAGGCAGGTGGATCGCTGTGAATTCGAGGCCAGCCTGGTCTACAGAGTGAGTCCAGGACAGCCAAGGCTACACAGAGAAACCGTGTCTCAGAAAAAGAAAAAAAAAAAAAAAAAAAAAAAATATATATATATATATATATATATAGACATTAGCACACAAATGTGTGTCTAGTAAATACCTCATTGAATGTGGTTGTATTATGTTCTGACCGGAAGTGTTCTGTATGGCTGTGGAGCAGTGCTTCAGCAGTTCTTAGGGATGAGGGAAGATCACCTAAGCCTGTCTTCTGACCTGTAACTGTATTTGCTAGTAAGCACTTCATAATGAATTTAAATTTAAATATCCACAGGGTGGCCAGCAGCTACTTAAAGTGGACTATGCTACCCTACAGCTGCAGTGGAGGTGGTTGGTATAGTTTACTGTAGCAACTTAGTCTACTGCAATAATTATGAAGTTCTGTTTCTTTGGTAAGGTTTGATGTAGGCTGTATAATACAACATTGTGTTTTTTGGCATGAAAATAAGGTACAAAGCCAATGCTGAGAGCCATTCGTTCACCAATATGAATGAATGGTGAGGTGGTTTCTCTGCGTAGAATATGTCTTTCTTTGGTGTTGCTCCTCTGTGTCAGGCAGCTCTGCCCCTGTGGTACCTGTGGGTTCTGCATGAGGTCATCTGTTAGAAGACTAACTTCTCACTGTTGTTCTCAACATTGTCCCCATATGAAAACTTTAACTGCTTTTTTTTTTTTTATTTTTTATTTTTTGTCTCAGTTTGCACCAGGCTTTCAGGTAGGGGATGGAATTGGAATGGATTTAAAACTCTCCAACCACGTTTTCAATGCTTTAAAACAACATGCGTACTCAGAAGAGCGCCGAAGTGCCCGCCTCCACGAGAAGAAGGAGCACTCTACCGCTGTAAGCATCCTCCCCCCGCCCCCCACTCTGGTGGAACATGCACATTAGAAACGTCATGTTTGAGGGGAACCTCATGATTACTCCCCCGCTTCACCTGAAATTAGTTTTCAAAATCAGTGCTGCTCAAGTGACTTTGCTTTTTGGCCTTTCTTTCTTCCTTCCTTCCTTCCTTCCTTCCTTCCTTCCTTCCTTCCTTCCTTTCTTTCTTTCTTTCTTTCTTTCTTTCTTCATAACAGTTAATCAATTGTTCAAAACCCATGTTAGGAGTTTTCAATTTCTAGAAGCAGTGCTGCCAGGCACGTAGGATTTGGCATAGAAGGTGAAGCTACTCTTCCTGTATGGCCCCTCACATGAAAGTGCCCCAGACAGCAGCCATGGCTCAGCCTCCAGCAGTGACCACCATCTCTAGTTGGCTCATCTGCTGTTTACTCCAGGAGCCAGCTGTCCTGGCCCAGGTGGCAAGCATGGAACTGGTGGTGTGGCTGCAGGCTGCACTGTTACCATACACCCGGCTGGGCTGTCACCAGGGGCTTCAGTGGAGCCTTCAAACCCTGATGCCACCTACTGTGGCTCCTGAGGAACCTAAGTGGCTTAGCAAGAACCCTTGGTGGCCCTTGACTTGAGATTCAGCAAGTTTCAGTGTGTCCAGAGCCTGTCTGAGGTCACCCCTGAGGGTGTTTTAGTGAAGGGGAGAAACAGTTCAGGCCTGCCAGGACTGGTCTGCTCAAGGTGTTCAAACTGAGCTGAGGTGGCCCACGCCTATCATCCCAGCACTTTGGAGTTGGAGGCTAATGCAGAACTATTGCCATGAGTTTGAGGCTAGCCTGAGCTTCACAGTGATGTCCTGGCTTGCCCAGACTAGTGAGATCTTATTTAAAAAACAAACAAAAAAAACAAAACAAATTACAGCTACATTAATTGCTCTCTAGGCTAATGTAGTTGAAGAGATATTTGAAAATTGTTTATGAAGGTATAATATCTAAACTGAGTTAAACCCTGGGTCTCCTGGAACTTGATTTGTAGACCAGGCTGGTCTTGAACTCAGGGATTTGCCTGCCTCTGCTAGGCAAATGCTAGGACTAACAGTGGGTGCTACTAAGTTCACCTATTTTTTTTCTTTAGTAATAATCTTATTGCTTCAGAATGCCATGTCTAAATAGAAGTTCACTGAGATGACAGAGAATTTGTGGCTGAGCAAATGGTTATATGACTACCTTAAGCCATCTGAGTGATAGTATTTCTAAATTAATTAGAATAAAGTTTTTTTTCCCCAGAAAAGTTATTTTTTTAGAAACAATAGTTTAGAGTATATACTGTACATTTAGTTGAATATTCCAGATGTTTAAAATTGTACTTTATTTTATATGTATGGGGATTTTGTCTCTTGTGTGTGTCTGTGTACTATATGAGTGCCTGGTGGCCTTGGAGCTCCTGGGACTGGAATTATAGACAATTGCAAACTCACCTGTGGGTGCTGGGAAATGAACTCAGTTCCTCTGGAAGAGCAGCCAGTGCTCTTAACTGGTGGGACATTTCCAGCCCAGATGTTCCAGATTTTTAAAAATAGGTTATTTAAAAAAAAAAAAATGGGAGAAGGGGGAAGAGTGGGTGAGGATGAATGTATGGTGTTGGATTCGAGGTTTGGCTTTCCTTGAAGAGTCTGCTTTTCAGACCCACATCACCTTCCACAAAGCGGGGGGCCAGAGGTAGGCAGACAGCAGTGCTTTGAGAAGGGAGGTGATGCTCTTGGAGAACAGTGTCCTTTGGGAGGCTGGTTCTCCTGGTACAACAGAGCACCTCCCACTGCATACAGAGGTCCATGGGGAACTGGAGAAGGAGCTGACTTCCCCGAGGTCAGCTTGGAGAAGGCACAGCTAATAGTGTTCATCTTCAGACGCATCCAGAGCAGGTTATGACTGGGCATGGCCAGGGAGTGAATTGGGCCTGAGTCACTTGCACATAATCTTTGCCTGTGTCCACACTCAGACACACTCTACCTCACCTGTTCCATGCCCTCCCATCTTGGTGAGTGTCCTTCATTGGCTCTCCTGACCTTTGGACATGCGTTACTATGGTTCTGCTGTTAGCACTTGAAGTCCCTTTGGGTCTAGTCCTTAAGAAGCTCTGACCCTTGATGTTGTCTGCCACAGAAACAGTGACTGTAGCTATGGTCCAGACTTGGGACTGTCACCAAACCCATCTCTTTAGCTTCATGACACTGGAGCTGAAATCCAGGGGCCCCTGAGGAAGAAACTGTATCCTGATCACACTCTTTTAAGAGCCTGCTTATACCCTTTAAAAAAGAGAATCTTTTGTGATGATCATTTTCACTTATAGTACTTTATCTCTTACAGGAAAAAGCAGTTGATCCTAAGACACGCTTACTTATGTATAAAATGGTCAACTCTGGAATGTTGGAGACAATCACTGGCTGTGTTAGTACAGGAAAGGAATCTGTTGTCTTTCATGCATATGGAGGGAGGTAAATGAAAAACAAACAAAAACCAAAACCACGGTGTAAACCAACACCTTTCTCCTCAGGACTGATGGATTTACACAGATAGTCAAACTTAATGCTGCATGGCAAGTAGAGTCATGCAGAAACCATTACTGTAGAAAATTTAGACATTTCTGAGCTGAGGTGGTCTTTATTTTGTACTTAAAAGGTTTCAAATGCTATGGATGAAGTCTTTGCCTTTAGTTTTTTCTTAATTATCTTTACACACACACCCATAACATACACACACATATCATATTGAATTGGATTGGTAAGTTCTGGAAAAGAATAAAAAGCAATGCTGGGCTCAGGGTTAGAGCACATGCTTGGCATAGGCAAGGCCCTGGTTCAATCCTCAGCACCAAAAAGAAGGTGGGGGGGTTTGCATTTTTCAACCTCTGATCTGAAACAAATTATACTCATTTGGAAACTACCCTTCACTTCATGGGATTTTTGTGAGGCTCATAATTCCTGGCATTAATCTTAGTAAACATTTCTTCCTTTATGCTTGTATATAAATTTCAATCCAGGCTTCCCTAAAGTATTATAAAACAAAAGACTGTCCATGGAAATAAACTGAAACTTTACAAGGAAATATTAGAAGTAGTCTTCATCGTCCTTGAACTTGCTTACAGGTCTTTTTTTCAAAAGTAACAATCAAGTCTAATCCTTCATAAATTTGTATGCATTTGTCTACTTATCTTAGGCAGTGATCTTTCCTCCCAGCCAACATACCTAAAGGACTCGCGGGTAGTAGTAGGCCTTTCTATTGTTCTGTGTTTCTAGACTGCACTATTCCTTTTAAAGTTTTATTTTTACATATGTGTATGTGAGTGTGTGCATATATGTACCAGTGACTGATAGAGGCTAGAAGGCGTAGATGCCCTGGAGCTGGAGTTAAAGGCAGTTGTGAGTTGTCTGACATGAGTGCTGGGAACCAGATTCCATCCCTCTGGAACTGGAAGTGCTCTAACCATGTCTGCATCCCTACACCTTGCTATTTTAAGTAACATTATGGAACATAAAGGGAGATTCTTGAATTTAGGTGTACTTTTACAGATACTCACGCTCAAGTCCTAATGAAGTCAGTACAGGCACACTGCATGCCTTCTTTTTCTTTTCTTGTTAGTTAGTGGAAGGCTTCACTGAATGGAATGCTTTTGCTTCCTTTTAAGTCCTGAGCTGGCTAGTGCAGCAAGTAATGTTTTTTGGGGTTTCATGTTTTTTTTCCTTTTTTTTTTTTTAATATGAAAAACAATTAAAAGTTAAGAGTATATTTTCTTGAGGCTGGAGAGTTGGCTCAGAGGCTACAGTGCTTGCGCAAGTATGAGGACTGGAGTCCCTGTGCTCCTGTGGTAGGATGGGAGGTGGAGACAGGGATCCTTGGAAGCTTACAGGTTAGCTCGCCCGGCCTGCACAGGCAGTGAGACTGCCCCAAGTAGAAGGCAAGGACCAACACCCAACCACCAGCCCTCTCTCACACAAACACATACATCAGAGAAAAAGTACATGTTTTTGCATGTCACCATCATAGGCAGTCAACTCTTGCCTAACAGGAGGGGGTCAGTGCAGCAAGAACAGTTAGGACTGTGAAAGATAAGTACATGTCACCACATACAGTCATTTAAGTAGGACCACAGTAGGGTAGGAAGAGTCACAAGGGGCGCAAGATCATGGCTAGACACCTTCAGGGAAGGCAGCATGATCCAGTTAGAGCTCAACTTTCATTTTAAAAGTAAGCAAAGCAAAACAAAAACAGTGTTGACAGCCAGTGCTAGTTGAAGAAGTACAGAACACATCATCTGGAGCTGCTTTTCCCAATCGATATTTCTGTGTGTATTAGCCAGAACTCTTTTTTTTTTTTAATTTATTTATTTATACATATGAACTCTCTTATTTGCATGTATGCCTGAATGACAGAAGAGAGAATCAGATCCCATTATGATGGGATGAGCCACCATGTGGTTGTTGGGAGTTGAATTCAGGATCTCTAGAAGAGCAGACAGTGCTCTTAACCGCTGAGCCATCTCTCTAGCCCCTAGTCAGAGTTCTTTAAAGGAACAGAAATAATAGAATTACACATATGTGCATATATTGGTAAACATTTTAAATGGGGATGATTTAATAGAGTGGCTCATAGTCTGTGCTCTGTTAGTCCAACAATAGATGTCTCCTCATGGAAAGGTCAAGAAGCTGACAGCTGTTCAATCTAGGAGACTGGATGGCCCACGAGTCCCAGTCTGGTGCTGGAGTCCCTGGGAGTTGCTAGGGAGCTGCTGGTCTTCAGTGTGCATGGGAATCATGAAGAAGCAGGTTCTCACACTAGTGAAGGGATGCCTTAGCAGCAGGACAGTGACTGGCCAGTGAGCGTGAGGGCAAGCAGACCTTCTGCTTTTGTGTGGGCTGCCACCGAAAGGTGTGGCCCCGGTTTAGGGTGGGTCTTCCCCCCCCTAAAATGATCTGATAGAGAAGAAACCCTTAGCTAGGTGGTGGCTGCACATGTCTAATCCCAGCACATTTGAGGCAAAGGCAAGTGGATCTCTGAGTTTGAGGCCAGCCTTGTCTACCGAGTGAGATCCAGGACAGCCAGGGCTACAACCTACTGAGACCCTGTCTGGGAAAAAAAAAGAAGAGTCCCGCACAGCATGCCAGCTGTTTGGGTTTCAGTTGATTACAAATACAGTGAAATGGAACAACCAAGATTAGTCATCAATGTGTGTGTCTCTAACTCTAGAAATAAGCACTGTGATAGTAGTTGCCCTGGGAGAGGTGGGGAGGGAAGGAGGGAGTCGGCTTCAGGTTTGTAGTCAAAGCGTCAGCTCTGTCTGTAATTTTATTACAGATTTCAGTTTTGTGCTAATCAGCAACTTTGTACTTTTATCAGACAGTAAGTTTAAAGATACAGGAAATTAAATGGTGTAAACACAGAAGATGGGTTTAAGAAGATCCATAAGCTGGCAAAGGAAGTCAGGCAGGAGGCACATAGGTCACAGCTTCCTGGGAGTTTAGAGTCCTCTTGAGCAACAGCAAGACCCTATACTATAGAGAGAAGGAACTGGGTATGTTGGTGCACACCAGATCAGCAGTCTCAGTGGAGGCAAGGGAGAAAGGAGTTCCAGCACATCCTCAGCTACGCAATAGATGTGGGCAAGCCTAGGCTGAGTCGCTGTCTCAGAAATAAAGACCAGAAAATTAGCAGAAGGAAATGTGATTTGCCTACAGCACATGGATGTGTTTTGCTAGGAGAATGATGAGATGAATTGTTTAAGTTGTACTCTGTGCATCTCTGTTTTTCTTTTTTTCTTTTTTTAAATAGGGTTTCTTTACTATGTGGGTAAACTGTCAAGTGACGGAAGGCTCATCTCATCACAGCCTGTTCTGTGTATAACATATTTAGGGCATTGGGGACATTTCTGCATTCAGTCTGTAATCTCTTTTTGAAAACTGCTTCCTCCCTTCACCAAGAGTTGAGCAGCTTCCATGTGCTGGGTGTGTTGGGTCCTGGAAGTGCCTGCTCTAACACAGTACACTCTCCGTCATCGCTGCCTTCAAATTACAATACATAAACAATGTCAGATGTGTGCTGTACAAAGTTTCAACAGGCCAATGTCATGGGTTTCATGAGTAGAACAGGGGATGTGATAAAGGAATGCTTGAAGGACATAGCCAGTGTGCATGGAAGGTCAGGTTGAACTCATTGCAGACTGGAGAGGAGGCCAGGAAGCAGGACAGGAAGGACTGTGAGCCTGGGAGGGTCTGCTGTCTGAGAACCATGGCAACCAAAGATGGGATCTTTATTTTCAAAAGATGACTTGGGCTACTAGAAGGAAAATGAACTTATAGTTTATTTGCCAGGTGTGGTGGCACATACCTTTAATCCCAGTACCCGGGAGGCAGAGCTCTCTGAGCTCAAGGCCAGCTTGGTCTGTAAGAGTCCAGGACAGCCAAGGCTGTACAGAGAAACCCTGTTTCGGGGAAAAAAAAAAAAAATTTTGGCTGTGGATGTAGGTCAGCACTGATAAAGTGTGGGGAATCCTGGGTTCAGTCCCTCGGGAAAGACTTCATAGCTGTTTAAATGAACCAGTCTTGGTGGCACTGAATTGAAGAATAGGAAGCTTGGAAAGTATGATCAACAGTCTGTGTTGTCAGATTGGATGGGGGATGAGGGTTGCTCTTTGCCAGCATAGCCAATGTTGGCACTGTTTCCTGAGGTAAGAGCCTAGAGTAAAGTTGGCCTAGGAAGTTGCCATTGAATTTGTTGTTGGCATGGGAAGTTGAAGACATCTGCAAGACATCTAAGCAAACCACGTATGGGTTGAATAAAGGGGCCTGACATTCTAGAGAAAATCAGGACTAGGGAGAGAAAGGTGAGTGAGTACTCTCCATAGATAGAGGACGTGTAAGGCCTTGGGTTTGCCATGGCACAGGAAGAAAATGAGCCTAAACTTTTGAGGCTGAATGGAAAAGTTGCCAGGAGAGAGTAAGTACAGAAAGAGGTTGCTGGCTTAATTCAGATTCTGTCCTCTGGAAGTACTTTTGTTTTCCAGCTTAGCATGTTTGTAAGTATTTAGAAGTAAATACTGCCATAGTTTCATCTGTCATCTTTCCTTCCCAGTTAGCATTATGATTCAGACCTCTTTCGTCAGTCCCAGCCTCTGCCTCCCTTGTTCCTCCTACTCTAACATTCTGATCACATGATCTTCATGAAGTGTGTCACTAAGAGTACCATGCTCACAAGCCCTCATGATTCTTGCTGCCTCTGGAGAAATGTCCAAGCTCTTTGCAGTCGGCCTTCCTCTTGTCCTGTCATTCACCTTTAGTTTCCTCTCACTAGCCAAGACTTAACTGGAGTGTTTCAGGTCCTCAGTCAGGTCCTGTGTCTTTTATTAATATTGTTCAAAGTCTCCCCATTGATCTGGTTCCGTTTACAATGCTGCTTACCTTGTACAGCCTCAATTGCTCTTTGTCCACTCATAGGCCTCTTCTGCACTCTCCTACTCTTTGCATACTCAGAGGGCCAAGCCCCTTTGACTCATCAGTATGCATCTGCCAAAAAAGAAGGAACTGTTTTTTAAAGGCTGCTCTAGGTGTTGATTTTGTTGAGTTTTATTCCCAAATCATGCACAGTCATTGTTTTAAGAAGTATGTTTTCTCATTATTTGTCAAGATTGATTCTATAGTCATGAAATACAGAACATATTATAGATTGAAAAGTATTTGACAGTTCCTTTGAAAGTATGTTTTATTAAAAAAAACAACCAACTAGGATCAATAGTGTATGTCTATAGTTATAGATCCTGGGGAAGCTGAGGCAGGAGGATCACTTGGGTCTAGGAGTTCCAGGTCATTCTAGGAAACATAGCAAGAACCCCTAAAACCTAATTTTTTATTAAGATATTAAAACTTGAAGGTATTAAAAAAGACAAACCAGATGATATAATGAAACAAAATAGGTGTGCCTGAGTGGGATAGAGTCTTTATTTTAACATGGTCTTACTGTGAGCTGGCAACGTATATTGACTTAGTTCTTCTTCTTCCCTTTAGCCTGGAGAATGAAAAGGAAGATGGTAAAGCTATACCAACAGAATGTGCCATTAAGGTATTTAAAACAACCCTTAATGAGTTTAAGAACCGTGACAAATACATTAAAGATGATTTCAGGTTTAAAGATCGCTTCAGTAAACTAAATCCACGTAAGATCATCCGCATGTGGGCAGAGAAAGAAATGCACAATCTCACAAGGTAAAGACAACAGGTGTGCTGCAGGTGACCTTGGGGATTGCTCGTTGGACCAGCACTGCTAGCCAGGCCAAGATCCATGCTGTCTTTAAAGCTGATTTACAGAAATAACAAAAGGCCTTGACTTTCTAATTCTTCATGAGGCTTTTTGTCAGAAAATTTCCATGTTTTGAACCAGAATTCATACTTTGTGAATAAAAAGCCATTTCCTTTCTTCCTTAACACTTATGGGAAAGTACAACATCATTTGCCCAGACATCTTATCATATGACAGCTCTGTGTAAACACTCTTTCTGAAGAATCACAGGGTTTGCAGGGCACCGACCCCACACCTATGCCACCCTTACACCATTGTACCTGTCAAGTTTTTCTATCAGGGGCTGAATCTTACTGTTTTTCTCTGATTTTCTATATAGAACATAGTACCAGCTCAACACAGGCTCTAGCTAGGTGTTTGTTGAATGGATGGCATGTTTTCTTCTTCTGATGGGTATATTCTTAATTATTTCTGTGTATACAGGATGCAGAAGGCTGGAATTCCTTGTCCAACAGTGGTACTGCTTAAGAAGCATGTTTTAGTTATGTCTTTCATTGGCCACGATCAAGTCCCAGCTCCTAAATTAAAAGAAGTAAAGCTTAGTGGGGAAGAAATGAGAGACGCCTACTATCAGACTCTGCATGTAAGTTGCACCTTTACAGCGTGTGTGCACTGACTGGTGGACAGTGTGCCTTAGTCCCAGCTGTTCAAGGCCAACCTGGGGAACAGAGCACAGGAGCCTGTCTTAGAAACGATGATAATCTTGTAAAAAGTATAGAATCATAACTTTTGAAGGTGGAGAAAGAGGGTCAACAGGGTTCTGTGAAGGACTGTTGACAGTGAAGTCAGGCCTGGTGATTAGCATCTGTGCTCTTGAGAAGACAGACACAGCAGGGTAGCCATAAGCTCGAGGCCAGCCTCGTCACATATTGTCTCCATCACGTAGATTATACAGTAATAAGACACTGTCTAAAGGGGGGTGCAAAGAGTTGTGTTGGCGATTATGAGCATTTACTGCTCTTGTAGAGGACAGAGGTCAGTTCCCAGCATGTCAGTTGCTTCTCAGCCACCTGTAATTCCAGTCCAGAAGATCCAATGCACATACAGTGCATACAGGAACTCACACACACAAAGTAAAAATAAATATTTTTTGAAAAAATAAAGCTGCCTGTAATCCTACAATTTGAGCAGCTAAGGCTGAAGGATTTCAAGTTCAAGGCCCACTTGAACTTCTCAGTGAGACTCTGTCTCAACAAAAAGAGTGGCTTTTGTGTCGATCTGTTTGTGTGTGAAATGGTTTTAGAGAACTTACGAGATTTGAACAAGTGCAAGCTTCATTCTTAGCATTGATGACATAAAATATGAAATAATTTTTCACTGAACTTAAGTCAAGTTTAACAGATAGAGTTCCTCCGTGTCTGACTCCTTAAAAGTTATGGTTCTTTAGCAATAAAGAAAGGGCCTATAGCTACTGTTGGGAAATCAGAGGGAAGCAGATTGGTGACATTATGGCAAAATGACAAAATTGAAGCTAGTAGGGAGTGACAGTAGTAGAGTACAGATGCTAGAATTGGAGAGCCTGTGTCAAGAATCTTGACAGTTACTTGTGTTTGTTGTGGGTGACAGCCGAATTAAATTTGAGGCCTTCAGCTTAAGTGTCCCTGATCCTGTCTTTATTCCTCTGCAGTGTTTTCAGTGAACACTGGAGAAACTTTGTGTGCACGTTACACAGTGTCTGCATGGAGGCCTTTGTGTCCCACAGCAGCTGGTGTGACTATAAAAATACTATACAATTAGTTTACTAAGCCAGGCCCCTCTGATTGTATCTTCCGTGGAGCAGATATCACAGCCTTGGCTTCATCACAGGGCTTCTGATCCCTGATGCAAACAGGGTTCTTGGGGTCAGGGAGTAGACTAAAGCCAGTATACTTCTGTGCAAACCCAAAGCTGAGTTTGCACTCTAGTGTCCTTGTAAAAAGCCCAGGATTATGATGTGTGCCCATAATCCCAGCCCAGGGGAGAAAATAGGCTGCCAGGGGCTTGCTGGCCAGGCAGTCTAGCTATAGCCACGAGTGCTAGGATTACAACAAGAGACCTTATTTGAAGCAGTAAGACACCAGACATGGACTTCTGTGTTCCACATGCATGCACATGCATACTCTACATGTATACATTCATGAACATGTACATGCAAACAAAAGAGACAATTAAAGAGGTAAACCACCTTCTACTGCCAAGAGAAGAACAGTGAAAAAAAAAAGAAATTTTTTTTTTTGGCCGCTTTGGGCAGTGGGGTGACTGGGGAAGAGATTAACTGATGAACTTTTGTTATTTAGTTCTGTTCGGGGTAGGAAACAAATGGTTTCCAATATGAAGCTAGGGGCAAGCTCTGATGATGAATGTGTGATACAAAGGCTGTTAGCCACATGTGTGCTACACACCAGGAACCTGCCAGTCTAAGGCGGAAAGTTCATGAGTTCAAGACCACCCTATGCTACATACCAAGACACTGGTTCACAAACAAGTATATATCTTCTCCACCATCACTGGCAGGAAATAGTTTCCCTAGGAATTGTTCATGCTCCATCGAGGCCTTAGTGAGACACTTGTCCTTTTTCAGAGGGAAGCAGCTTGCCTTGGTCCGTGGTTAGGTAACAAATGCAACTGGAATCTGACCCTTTGGGCTGATTTTGTTGTCACAACAAGGAAGCAGAATGTCACACACTAATTCTCTGACTGTCTCCTGCCATCCCTCAGCCCCCTGAATAACACTAATAGCAACAAAAAGGAAAGAAGCCTTTGTTTTGAGTCTCTAGCTCAGTTGTAGAATGTGTGCGTGAGTCATTGGGTTCAATTCATCAATGACAAACGTAAATAAGAAAGAAAATGAGTTTTGACCTTGTTTCTGGGAAGTGTTTGTTGATACATTGTAGTTCGTACCTTAGTCCATTTGGTAGAGGTACATTAGAGTTGTGCCTTCATTTCCTGACTGTTCACCTCCCTCCTCGCAGCTGATGCAGCAGTTGTACAACGAGTGTACCCTGGTGCACGCCGACCTCAGCGAGTATAACATGTTGTGGCATGCTGGGAAGGTAAGTGGCCCATTTCGTTCATACTCAGATTACATTCCTGATGTGAATTATTGTGTGTGAACACATCACTCTGCTTATGTTACCTAGGTCTGGTTGATTGATGTCAGTCAGTCCGTAGAACCAACCCATCCTCATGGCCTGGAGTTCTTATTCCGGGACTGTAGGAATGTTTCACAGGTGAGTGTGCAAAGCAATGTCTTTTAAAGCATTTACCAGGTTCAAATACTTTCCTCACTCCTAAGAGAACCATATTTTTAGAAATTGAAGGATAAGGAGATAAAGGAGACATTTTCAGAATTCATCCATTCATGGACTCTTGAGTCCTTGACTCATATGGCCTCTGTTTCTAACAGACTAAATTTTTGGTTTGCTCCTGCTGTGTAAGTAGCAAGTTGACTTAGTGCATGCATAGCGGATGCACCAAAGCTGGACATGGTGAGCCTTCGTGCTTCCTCCCTTTCCTGTTTGTGTGGGGAGGAGGATGGCCTCATCAGTGGAACAGTGGCTGCTACTGTCACTTTGAAACTTCTCTTCAGTGCAGAGTTGGGTTGCACATGGTTCCCATGTCGAAGGGAGAAAGCTTGCTAGCAACAGGTCCAAGAGAGGGAATAACTGTCCTGGAGGTAATCGATGGGCCTGCCCAGGAACTGTAATTCGGGGGTTCAGCGAATGTAGCAGTGCCAAGGTAACTGTCCACAGGGCACCACGCTTCCCACTGAGGAAGAGCTAGCAGGAAGAGGGCAGTTGCTAAGGACGGACAACGTCAGGCAGAACCTGGGTAGCTAAGCCTAGGGGGGAAACCACAATGGCTCTGGGTGGTGGAGGAGTCTGGTGGTACCTAATGCATGCTGGCTGTGAGAACTTCGCTGATGTCTATTTCTGGGCTGTTGCCAGTTTTTCCAGAAAGGAGGAGTAAAGGAAGCCCTTAACGAGCGGGAGCTGTTCAATGCTGTTTCTGGCCTGGACATCTCAGCAGACAATGAAGCTGATTTCTTAGCTGAGGTGAGTGGCACACAGCTCTTTGCCTTGTTGCTGCTGCTGCTGCTACTGGGGAGCTGCCCAGAACTTATAGCCCACCTTATACTCTACACCAAAACCACCCTCCACATCACGTGTCTTCCTCTTCTCCAGATGATACACACACAAACATGCACACACGCACACACCACTCAGTCTGCTTAAAATGAGTTGCTAGCAGGCTGGGTGTGGCATGTCTTTTTTTGGCTTTTTTTATTTTTTATTTTTTTTCCAGACAGGATTTTTCTGTGTAGCCCTGGCTGTCCTGGACTGCCTTAGTAGACCAGGCTGGCCTCAAACTCACAGAGATTTGCCTGCCTCTGCCTCCTGAGTGCTGGGATTAAAGGTGTGGGCCAGCACGCCAGGCTTGTGGCACTAGCACTCAGGAAGCAGAGTCAGGAAGCTCTCTGAGCTCTAGGGCAGCATGGTCTATATAGTGTGGTCCATGGCAGGGTCTGAAAACACAGTCCCAGCTTAGTCTTATTTCTTCTGTTTGAGGAATGAGGAAGTTGACGGGGTAACACTCTGAGTAATGTAAAAACAGTAACTCATAGAACCTACCTATCCTTAGCAAAAGGTAGAGGGCTAGAAGTAGCCACACACAGATATTCCTTCATTGTAGTACTAGAGCCACGGGAACAAAGAGGCAGAAAGCCAGAGTCCTTCAAGATCCCTTGAAACCTTAGGACAAAAGCTAAAAAGTAAAACAACCATTAGCTGTGGTGCATGCTTTACTCCCAGCTTACAGGAGGCAGATCTTTGCAAGGTTGAGGCCAGCCTGGTCTACACAGAGAGATGATGTCTGTCTTTTTTTTTTTCTTCATTGTTTTGTTTTGGGGTGGGGGGAGTTTCAATACAGGGTTTTTCTGTGTAGCCTTGGCTGTCCTGGACTCACTTTGTAGACCAGGTTGGCCTCAAACTCACAGCAATCTGCCTCCCTCTGCCTTAGCTTGGCGAGAGATGATGTCTTTAAAAAAGACATTATTCTTAGCATTTCCCCCACAAAGCAGAGAGTGGCTAGAGTCTGTTGTGGAATTCTCCACTGAAACTTGAGTAAGTCCAAGCCCTGATGGAGTCTAAAGTCAGGCAGGACATGGTGGAAAGCTGGCTCAATCCGATGGTATTCCCACTATTGTTTGGAAGTTTTATAGAGCACACAGCAAGACTGATGCAATTCTAGTTCCTGACCTCATAGAGATACTCAGTACTCAGTACCTCGGTAATCGAATCAAGTGAGAAGCAAACAGGTGTATATGCACACAAGTCACACACAAGCACAGAGGGTGTGGGGAGAATGAGGAGAGAAACAGAGAAAGATTGTAATTCAAGACCAGCATCGTTAGGAATGACCATGTTAGGAAAAGTGCCACCTTGGTCAGGTCTGCTCATACAAAGTCAGAACTTGACAAATGGATTCAATGTATTGGTTCTCTAGATAGAGGCTTTGGAGAAAATGAATGAAGATCATGTTCAGAAGAATGGCAGGAAAGCAGCCTCATTTCTGAAAGATGATGGAGGTCCACCTGTGTTGTATGCGGAATAGCACCAGCACGCTGCTCTCCACCAGCACAGCGGTGACACCAGCTGCCAACGAGTGTGGGTGACGTGAAATACCAAAGCAGGAGTGGACAGTGTTGCTTGTGTACTTCTCACTTGTAACCCACGTGCCAGATATGTGGAATTTTTAACTCGGCATTGAAAGAATAAAATGTCACTACCTCTCATCTTACAAAAAGATAATATAATTCTTTAACAGGTTTAGATGTGTAGCTGAAGGAGTCTGGATTTTACACAACTCATGATCTGAAATGTCTTGCTGAGGATTCTTACACAGGCAGTGTTTCCAAACCCGGGAGGTGGAGGGGCGGAGGTGTCGGCAGGTGAGGCTGCCTCCCCTCCTGCTCTCTGTTGTGTCTTTCCACAGTTGTTACCATCCGAAATTAGTCCTTCTCAGCAACTCTTCCAGACTGTGCCTGCGATCCTAGGGACCCGGGAGGGTGTTAGAAATGGGGATTTGGCTTTATAATGGATGGTGGAAATAGACGTAAGCAATGTACCTTGTGATGTACCAGCGTACATCATAAAAATATATGGAATTCTACATTTCCATCTCATAGCCAGGAAAGATGAGATAGGCTTTTGAAAGAAAGATAAGTACAGAAGGATTTCTTAACTAACTAAAATTTAAAATTTAACTTTCAGGTTTTCTTCACTTAGGTTAAATGGTTGGGATGTAACTCATTTTATAATGAAAATTCAAAGTATCTGGAAGGGCAGAATGTAAGAATCATATTTGATACATTTTAAGAAAGCAGTGAAACAAATTTCAGTGTACATTTCCCTAAAATTGCTCTTAGATATTGATTGCTACTTGTTTGGAGAAAAATAGAGAAAAGGACATGGTGCTGTTAAATAGTGGAAGACGAAGCCTGAATGCAGAACAGCTTGCGTAACAAATTAACCAGCTAACCTGGCCAGCTGGCCTCCTTACCCGTCTCTGCACTGGCTGGACTCTGCTATGTGATGGTGAGCAGTGTCCCAGAAACCACTGGCTGCTTGCTCGCACTTCATACCCCCTTCCTGGAGTCAGATTGGATCCACTAAGCAGCATAACTTCGTGTGTGGTTATGAAGAGTAATATAAATGTAATTTATATTCAAAGATTTTAACATTATTTTAAAATGCCAAATATGTTTTTTTCTAGGACTATTTATTTTTGTTTCTGTTATACTGCTTTTAGTTGCATTTCAGAGGAGTGTGACTTAGGTGACTCATCCCACTTCTGAGATGTTTGCTACTCTGCAACAAAGATTTAAATGAGGACTAATTATTGGCTGTACAGAAATTCCGGAGAACTCACTTGAAACAATCATTTAAAACTTTGTTTTCTTTCTTGACATATTCTTTCTCAAACCATTGCTTGGAGTGTGCTGTGAATTTGCCTTTCAAGAAATTAAAAAATGAAGAGCTCATTTTAGAATTGGTTCATTGTGTGGTTTATTCCTATCCCATAGTTTAGTGTCCTGGCACCAAGACAGCCTTTCTATAGAAAAGTAAACAGTGCTATTTTAAACATACACAGACACACGCACATGACTTCTGTTGGAGTGTTACTTACAAAATACGTTACAGATAATTTTTCTTTCTTCTTGTGAGGTGAGGATATTTTTCACCTTGCTGGAAAAGTGATGTAGGAGATACTGGTTTGATAAATAATCCAGTAGAGTGTATATGTGTATGTAATAGGAATAAAATGTGCCTCATTTTATTGACTTTATACATATTCATCTGATTTTTCAAGACTTGGCTTATAGAGGTATGTATTTTTTATTGGATGTTTGTAGCTCCTACATTAAACTTTAGTGAGTATCCACGATTTGGGGCTGGTGAAATGGCACAGTTGCCACCAAGCCTAACTCACATGGTAGAGGGAGAGAACACATACTGAGAAACAAGCAGTGCTCAGCTGCAGTTCAGGCATCCGAAGGGCTGATTGGGACTGGAGAGGACTTCCAAAGTGGTCCCACTCATGTACGGGAGGGAAAATTTCACCTATACTGTCTCATTGGGGGTGGGTGATGGTCTCATCTCAAAGTGACATGTTAACAGGAGAAAAGCACACCTATTTACCAAGTGCACATTTTGCACAGCACAGAGTACTCATCACAAAAGCAGTTAAGAGTTAAACTCTGGCGCATGCTTGCATACACCTTTAATCCCGGCAGAGGCAGGCAAATTTGTCTCAACAACAACAAAACCCCAAACATTCTGAGCTGTTGGGCAAAGACCAGTGTGGTGGTTTAGATAAGAATGGCCCCAGAGGCTCATGTTTGAATGCTTGGTCCCCAGTTTGGGGAACTGTTTAGGAAGGATTAGGAGGTGTGGCCTTGTTGAGGGCGGTGTGTCACTGCAGGTCAAGCTTTGAGGTTTCAAAAACCCATGCCAGGCCCAGGTGTCTCTGTTGCCCGTGGTCAGAATGCAAACTCAGCTACTGCTCCAGCACCAGGCCTCTTTCCTGCCATGATGATCATGGGCCAACCCTCTGACACTGTAAGCAAGCCCCCAATTCAATGCTTCCTGTTTTGAGTTGCCTTGGTCATAGTCTCTTCACAGTAAGAGAACAGTAACAGACAACCAGTAAGTGCATGAGGAAGAGGAGACAAGGCAAATTTACCTAGTCATTTACCTAGTAGTCATGGTAAATGACTAGGAAAGAGGTTAGGGTAACAGGGCTGATATGTACACGTTTCTTCCAGCTTTGACTTCCCAGCTCTAGCATGAGAATGCTGGGTTTCACCTACTTTTACATGGTTGCAAGTGTTTTGTTTTGTTTTATAAATAAGATTTCTTTATTTTGTGTAGATGAATGTTCTATCTGTGTTTACACCTGCCAGAAGAGGAAATCAGTTCACATTATAGATGGTTGTGAGCCACCATGTGGTCGCCAGGAATTGAACTCATGACCTTTGGAAGAACAGACAGTGCTCCTTAACCACTGGGCCATCTCTCCAAGTATTTCTTGCAGCTGTTGCTGAATCAGTTTTCTCAGAGTATCAGGCCAGAGTAGCATACTTGGGAGTGACATGTTTTTTCCACCCTTTCATTTGACTGCCGGACCAGCTGCACCCCTTGCTGGCTATTGGCAGGAGGCTCAGTCTTTGGAAGGCAGCAGGCAGCAGCTCCAGGGTCCTGCCCTTATAACGTGGCAGCTGGTTTTCCCAGAGTGGTGGATGCAGGATGGTGAGGAAGGAGTCAGAGGCTTAAACTTTCTTTTTTTTTTTTTTGGTCCATAATAAGATTAGTTCCCCCTTCCTTTTCCTCTCTCCAAAGCCTCTTATACCTCTCCTTGCTCTCTTTCAAATTTGTGGCCTCTTCATTATTGTGTCCCCTAGGGATGTCAGAAGCTACACCCACAGTCTTACAAACACTGTGTCTGTTCTGGTGTGCTGAATACTTTTACCCTCAGGCCTTCAGCTTGGCCCCGGCATCCAGGGAACAAGATGAATGAGGGTGAGGGTGGGCTTGGGCCTGTTGTTTTCTATTAAATAGGACAATAGGCTACCATGATGCAGTTTAAACTCCTTCCACCAAGATGCACACAGTGCCTTTTAAAAAGCGCAAATAATGCTAAAGGCAGAAAAAGAAACCCACATCATACAAAAGTCTAAGACAACCTCCTTATCCCTTGTCACTTTTTATATACACATGCAAATATGCAAAGAAACTTGAATTGTGACCCAGAACCCATAAGTAGAGCAGGTCAGAAAGCAGAGACACCTGTTCAAAGCCTGCTAGGAAGAGTGCATGGCATACAGGGAATAGATACAGGTGTGCGTGAGGCAGGGTAGGAAGGTGGGGAATAGTAAGTGGACGAGGAGGGAAAGAAACTCTCATGCTAGGATCTAGTTGGTCCTCCCTGGTTACTGACAGGAACTAAACCACAACTGACAAGGCAACAAAAGCCTTGTGTGTTTTCCTTTAGACCTCCCAAACACTTTTTTTTTTTATTGAGTGCTCTATCTGCAGGTGCAGAAGAGGGTATAGAAATGTGGTTGCTGGGAATTGAACTCGGGACCTCTGGAAGAGCAGACTAAGCTCTAGACCACTGAGCTATCTCTCCAGCCCCTAAACAAATATGTTGAACACACCAAATGTGTTGTGCTTTCTTGGGGCTAGAATTTCTTAACCCCAAGTCAGCACTTCCTCTTTCATCCCTAAGCCTGGACAGGGCTCCTCACAAAACCACCCGATAACTTGAGAAAAATAACTAAACCAGGTTGTATATGTTTGTTACTTAATTTTTAAAGACTACTTAAAAATTTAAACTTGGCCTAATCTTTAAACTTTGTTGTAAATTCCAGGCTTTTGAGACCCACAGGGTCACGCGTTCATTCATGTATTCACACACATTGTGAAGGCATCTGAGGCCCAGTCTGCCAGAGCCCACACCTGTGTTTTCTTAGCTGTGTGCCTGAATCAGGCTCTCTGACACACACACACACACACACACACACACTAACTTCTTCTCTCTGGCTTAGCCTGAAAATCTTCTGCTGCATGTTCAAGGAGCCAGCTTCTGACTAAATGTCTCTCAGTGGAAAGGGAGAGCCTCCAGACTGCCGGCAGCAATGCTGGCCTATATTTCACACACAGCAGGCAGACATCCCTAGGGGACACAATAATGAAGAGGCCACAAATTTGAAAGAGAGCAAGGAGAGGTATAAGAGGCTTTGGAGAGAGGAAAAGGAAGGGGGAACTAATCTTATTATGGACCCCAAAAAAAAAATAAAAAGTTTAAGCCTTTGACTCCTTCCTCACCATCCTGCATCTACCACTCTGGGAAAACCAGCTGCCACGTTTTAAGTGTCAGAGCACCCTCTAGGATCCTTGGACAAGCAGGCACAGCTGCTTATCTCACAGACCAGAGCTTCCGGGCTCTGGAATACACAGGCCCAGAATAAAATATGAAGAGGAAGTAAACATGCAGCCAGGGAACTGCTCACACACCCTCCCCTGGGGGGTGAGGGCAGGCAAGTGACCCTAATCCTGGGGGGCAAAACTCAGTCTCCCAGCTAACTTGAGCTCACCCACTCCCAGGTGGCAATCTCCCTTGGGGTCCCCATAGAAAGCCTGGTGTTTGCCACTTGGTTGGCTCCGAACAGTTTTTTTTTTTTTTGTTTTGTTGCTGTTGTTTTTTTTTTTTTAAAACTCTTGTTTTTGTTTTTAAAAATCTTCCAGCCCTGGGTGTCTTGGTCATTCATCAAGGTCTTATCTTTCCCATTCTGCTCGACACCTCAGCCCCTCTTTCAAAGCAGCACAGCCACGTTCGGGCAAAGTGGTAGCTAGTGTCCAGTCCTCACTGGAGGATCGCGGCTCTCAGGGTCTGGCTGCCTCGGGTGCTCTCCAGTGCCTTCATGAGAGTCCCGTTCGACTTCACAATGAATGCAAGTTAAGATTTTCAGTTCGCTAATTCTTGTTCCATGTTCCAATACTTTAAGCTTTCAGATGAAACAAAAGTTGTTGAGCAGTCATGAAATCCCAGTACTAAGAGGCCCTCTTCTGGCCTCGAAGGTAGACATACCCATCAGTACACACACATTTACACACACACACACACACACACACACATCTTTGAAGCTCCAAATGTGGCACTCCTGGCATATTGGGGGTTAAAACTTCAACACGTAAACTTTGGGGGAGGGGCAACATTTAGTCACTAACATCCTAGCAGAAGGTAGCACCGCAGCATTGCTGAGAGAGAATGCTCAAAAATCAGTTTCCGGGCTGGGCACAGAGCTCCGTGAATACAGTGGTTGCCTGGCGTGAGTGAGGTCCTGAGGCGAACCCAGAAATCAATCCCGGCTCATAGGTCTCGCCTGATGCACGCTTACCGCCAGCCTCCTGCCTCATCTCTGTAAACTGACTAGAGTGACAGCAGCAGGAGCCCCGGGCGTAGGCGACGCAGACGGCGTCACCGTCGCAGGCCAGTTAGAGACCTAGCTCCTCCCAGCAGCCCGCAGACTTCCGGGTCACGTGATCCGCTTCCCCACCCGGGGGCGTGGCTTCGGTGCTAGAGCCCGCCCCGGCCCGCTGAAGCGCCGAGGGCCGCGGGTCACGTGGGAGGCGGGGCGGGGCTAGTGCCGCGGCCGGCAGGGGAAACCGGGATCGTGGACGGCCTCTCGGCCGCCGAGCTCCCGCCGGGCCCAGCCATGGGCGGCGAGGACTACTACCTGGAGCTGTGCGAGCGGCCCGTGCAGTTCGAGAAGGCGAACCCGGTCAACTGCGTGTTCTTCGACGAGGCCAACAAGCAGGTGAGCGGCGCCCGCGGCGAGGGCCGGCGCCCCGACGCCCTAGCGCCGCCGCGCGCGGGCCGGACGGGGCTCGGCGCCAGGGTGCCCGGTGATTCGCACGGGAGCCGAGGCGAGGGTGCAAGTGCAGGGGCAGCGCCAGCGTGCGAGCTGCCTGTTCGAGGGCAGGGTCTGGCCTGCTCCTGCGCGGTGCCGTCTTTGCGCACCGCTTCTTTTTAACATTCGGCTAAACGCCTACCTGGGAATATGCCCGGTTCAGATGAAAAGCAAGGGTGTGGTGCGGTAGACGAGGTCCTTGAAGGGTTGAATCTGGGTCCTTACAGGGCTCCGACCATTAACCTCGCCTCCTCTTCCTCAGGTTTTTGCTGTTCGGTCCGGGGGAGCTACAGGAGTGGTCGTTAAAGGCCCAGATGACAGGAATCCCATCTCTTTTAGGTAATCTGCTCTTTGCAGAATAATATCCACTTGGAAACATGGGCGGTTTTCTGATTCAGAAAGTTGAGCCTTTTTGTCTCGGCCTCAGCTAAGCGGCTTGACGTGTGTGGGGATGGAGTTCTGTCTGTGGGAGAAAGTGGCGGACACTTGGCTGGTGCAGTTTGGGTTCAGAACAACTGTCAGAGTGATAAATGGGTAGCAGTTCATGTGGGAACCCAAATCTCTCAGGGCACCTACTTCCTGGTATTTGGAGTTACGGAGTCCGTGTGTTCAGGCACTCATTTCTGCTATGCGGGGAACTCATTTCCTCATTTTTCCCCGGCCTTCCTCGAGTTTTTGCAGGGTGGAGGAAAATCCAGCATTCCGTGTGTAATGGAGAAAAATCAGGGCTTTCGCTGAGGTTGATGTGCAGACCACTTGTCCCGGTAGCAGCCCCTTTCACTTTCACTGTTTATCGCCCTCAGTTTGGGCGATAAACAGTCCCGTCAGTTCTTATTCTTTTGATTGCGGTGGCAGAGGTCCTATGGGCGTAGGGTGTAGGACGTAGGACCTCTTAGCCCCCTGGGAAGCTGAGACAGCTAGCTTGCAGGTGAGCCCCTGCCTCCCAAGTGCTGGGATCGAAGGTGTGTGCCACCACTATCAGCCTTGTTTTCTTTCATGGGTCCCTGTTTAGCACACACTGGCCACAGCAAGCAAGAGAAGAGTTTGAATTAGCCTGGCCCCCTTTGGGGAGATCAGCTTAACTGGGAGAGAAGAGATTTACAAATACTGTTTGCCATGATAAGCTCTGTGCTAGAGCTCTGCTCAGGATGAGGGAGCTCTTAAGGGAGCAGCTTTCACCTCCACATTCGGTAAAGGGAGCGCTTTCTGGTTGGAGACTACCCTCTAGATAAGCAAAGGCATGGTGTTTTGGGGACTCTTGGTCAGGGTATTTGTGTAGGGGAGGGGACTTAGGGAAGGCATGGTGGCTGGCGGAGCTTTGAACATTTTGTATTTCAGTGCAATTAGGGCTTTTCCTTGATGGTGAAAATCTGTCAGGTCAGCTATGGTGACGGTACCTCCGCATTTGGAAATAACACGACGCCAGGTTGTTGGGAGCCAAGACAGTCAGAACACAGAGAGACAGTGTTAGTTTGGCTATGTGTTGCCCAGAGGGCTCTGAGGTGCAGTCTGCCTCCTTCCTGCGGACAGCCCATACAGAGCTGGGAAGTTAGTGGGGAACCTTGAGGGAACTGCCTGTCCCGGGCTACATTTCAGCGTTCTGAGGAGCTCGACCTATTGATACAGCATTTAGCTTGTGTAAGTGTGCATACGTTTCTTTTTCTTTCCTCCTTGAGTTTTGGGACACCGTCTCGTTGCACATTAGCATGGCAAGGGATCCGTAGGGGCGTGCTTGTGTCTGTCTCCGAGGCACTACAAGCATGTGCTGCACTGTGCACTCCAGCTGAGCCCTAACTTTTTTTTTCTGTTTTTTTTGTTTGTTTGTTTGTTTGTTTTGTTTTGTTTGGCTTTGATACAGTGTTTGTGTAGCGCTGGCTGTCCTGGACCTGCTTATACAGATCACACTGGCCTCCACCTGCCTCTGCTTACTGAGTGCTGGGATTAAAGGCATGCACAATCACACCCAGCTAGCTTTCTTAAAAAACAGCTTTATTGAGTTACGACTGGCTCACCATAAATTGCACATGTACGATATATTATACATCCAGGAAACCATCACACAATTGCAATGAGTACCTTTTTATCCCTCAAGGTGTTCAGTGGTTCTCAGGTGACGTGTGTGTGTGTGTGTGTGTGTGTGTGTGTGTGAGAGAGAGAGAGAGAGAGAGAGAGAGAGAGAGACCGAGAGACCCTAGTTCTACAACCATTTGGCCATGTCCTCTGTCTTCTTCTCTAGCAAGTGGTTGCCAGTAGGTTTTGTTCACAGCTTCTGAAAATCAATTCTAACATTAGGCTAAGGTTTGCTGCTTCCAAAGAGTTACCTGTCTTTTTGTTAATAGCAATAAGAGCTAGAATTCAGGGCAATTTCTCTTTTAACATGCTCTTTCTTCTTTCAGAATGGACGACAGAGGAGAAGTGAAGTGCATTAAATTTTCTTTAGAAAATAAGATACTGGCTGTGCAGAGGACCTCGAAGACCGTGGTAAGGCCCAGCCTAGAACAGCATCGAAAAGAGAACATGAGACATGTGCTTAGGAGAGGCAGAGCTGCCGAATTCTGGTTGTTTCCTCAACCTCAGAGGTTCAATGAAGTGGGGCCGTTGAGAGCCTTTACAGCTGAGAAAGGCAGAAGAGCAGATGAATGAACTCAGCATTAGTCTGACCTGAAAAAAAACAGTATATATTCATGATATGAAATGCTGAATTTCATCATGACATTTTCATACATGTGTATTATGATCCATGCTCATGTTCTGCACCCATTGCCTTCTCTTGTTTCTTCTCCTAGCCCTCCTGCTCTAAGTAGTCCCTTTTCTACTTTAATTATTTTTATATGTGTGGATGTTTTGCCTGTGTATCTGTCTGTGCCATGTGTATGTGGTACCTGAGGAGGCCAGAAGAGGGCATAGGATCCCCTGGAACAGGAGCTACAGGTGTTTTGTTAGCTGCCGTGTGGGTACTGGGAATTGAATCTGGCTCCAGGAGCAGCCAGTGCTCTTAACTGTCTTAACTGTCTTCTCCAGCTTCTTTTTGTTTGTTTGTTTGTTTGTTTTAAGTAATTGAGATCATTGTGCATCTCTATGTTGCATGCTAGTTGGCATCATGGATTATGTGAGGTATATTTTTGACTATTTGGTGGATTAATCATATTCAAGTCACTTCATCTGCCACTGTTTCTCACATCTGCAAGCTGGATTGGGTAGGAACAGGTAGATGAGCGTAGTTGGAGCAGCATACTGACCCCTCATCCCTTGGAAGTCCTCCCCATTGCTGGCCGTGGCATGGGATGCTGTGGCGATGTTAGCCTCGTATACAGGAGGTCCTGGGCTTGCTGCTAGCATCTTGTTCATCGGTTAACCTGTCATCAGTCAAGCGTTTGTTCGATTCACTGTTGTCAGCTGTGAAGTAGAGAAGACGCCATCAGGACGGTAGGCAGGCACCTGTGCCTGCTGCTGCTTTAGTTCTGTTGAATTTCCGGGAATTTCTCTCTCCAACAAAGTCTCCTTTTATGGCCCAGGTTGGCCTGGAATTTACTTCATAGCCCAGGTTGGTGTTGAACTTTGAGCAGTCCTCCCGTCTCAGCTTCTTGAGTGCTGAAATCCTAGGTGTGAGCTGCCGTACTTAGCTTGAGGGATGAGTTTTAAACATCTGAGCTCCAACAGCTCCGACTATTTTTAGTTGGCTGATAAACTTAGTGTCCTTTGACAGTTGACCCCAATTGCCTTTCTGTCTTTTCTGTCTGTTGTGTTTGCCCGGCTATTTTCTAGTCATTTAAAAAAGGATCTGTCAGGCATAGGGGTGCATACCTTTGCTTCCTTCCAGCACTCCGAAGGCAGAGGCAGACAGCTCTATGAGAGTTCCAGGACAGCCAGCGTTACCTAGTGAGACCCTGTCTCAAACCCAAACCGAAACCATTTGTCCATTTTATTTCATATGAAGCTGTTCCATCTGAAAATCTCCTTTTTTTTTTTTTTTCTGTCTTTCAGGACTTTTGTAATTTTATTCCAGATAACTCTCAGCTGGAATACACACAAGAGTGCAAGGTACAAGGGGGTACAAGGGGGGTGGGATGTCATTCCTCATCCGCAACTTCCACTGTTGGTTGTGTGTGGAGATGAGGGGTTGGGTAGTGGAGACACGCACGAACTGGGAATGGCTCTCCGGGGAGGTGTTGACAGTGAGCTGCAGAGGTCGGCTGGGGGACAGTTTCCTGCTTTGAAATTCTGTCTCTTCAGCTGTAAAGTGGAGGATGCAGGGGTGAGGTTACCTTCAGCGCTGTCCGGGGCTTCCTCAAGGTGCTGGCAGGCTTCTGTGTCCCAGGCCTTGGATGCCAGCAGCAATGTCTTGTGAGGTTCTCTGAAGTGTTCTTTCCTTGATGAGTGTCCCTCCCATGACCTTACACTTTCTGTAGGTATAAACCCCAGACTCTCTTAATTCGATTAGCGATTAGCTGGGTATAATAATGAGGCAGGAGGGAGGTCAGCCAAGGTCATTCTGGGGGCAGCTAGCTGGGAGAGTAACCAGAGTTGTCAGCATATGGGAGTAACTTTGGTGTCTTACTGTTCTTGGTAAGTGACACTCAGGACGGGGTCCTTGTCTGTGAGAGGATCCTCAGCCACTTGGCCAAGCTCCTCCCTGCCCTTCAGGTGCTTTAGGTGTCAAACAAACAGCTCCTTGTCTGAGGATGCTGTGCCCTGTCTGCCCTTGAACCACCCAGTTGGTGGTCTCAGGCCACTGGAGCCCATCTTGGTCTGTGTTCACTGAAGAACTTCAGCCCTTGTGTTATGGCCATGGCTGGGAGAGTGTCATAGTTTGAAAGGCAGAAGTTGGGATTTCTGTGCTCTGGGTATTCTCTTTCTGTAAAACTCAGGCTTCCTCTGTTCAGCAGAATAGAAGGAATTAAGATTTGGAACCTTGGGGGGAAGTGTTAGGACAAAAATTGGGGAAAGCTGCATTTAAAAGAGTGTGTGCATGGAAACTTTGCCGGTAATGCCTGCATCTGGGAGGCCGGAGAAGTCTAAGTTTCAGGCTGCCCGGGTTACACAGTTCAAGGCCAGCCTCTGTTATAATAGTCAGATCTTGTTTAGAAAAGGAAAAAAAAAAGAAAAGGAAAAAAAAAGCAGTGTTAATGAGTAACTGTTCTGATAATGAGTAACTGTTCTGAGAACCCGGTGAGTGAGTTATAGTGGCAACTGAACATGTGAGCATTTGAAGACTTCGCATAGCCTTCTTATTAACAAATTAGAACATTTGCATTTTAAACATTACAGTATGTGTTTTATTCCTGGGTAGTATATGCGCACAAGTGTGTCAGTGTGCATGCCTCACATCTCCCTGCTCTGCACTCTCCATCTTCACCCCTGAGGCAGGTCTCCCACTGAACCTGGAATCACGCTGGCAGCCAGCAAGCCCAAGAGACCCTCCCGTCTCTGCTGCTGGTCTCCTACCCCACACTAGGGTTATGGCCACTTGTGGCGACGTATGTGGGTGCTAGGGATTCCAACTCCAGGCCTCGTGTTGAGCAGCAAGTGCTCTTCCCCACAGAGACATCTCCCTAGCCCCTTCCTCTGTGTTCACTTTTATTTAATTATTCTTTGGAGATAGTGTCTCATGGAGTCCTTGAAATGTAGCCGTGGATGACCTTGCATTCTCAAATGTCCTGTCTTAGCCTCCTGGGTGCTGGAATATACCTTTTCTGTAACTCTTCCAGACCAAGAATGCCAACATACTAGGATTCTGCTGGACCAGTTCTACCGAAATCGTCTTCATCACGGATCAAGGCATCGAGTTTTACCAGGTATCCTACCAGTTATTAGCTTGCTAGAGAAAGCAAAGCCAGTGCAGCAGCCTATGTTTATACCAAAGAGGTCCTGGAACCAGCCTGTTAGTGAGGAAGGTGAAGCTGCAGCAGTCCCTGAGAAAGCCTGTCAGCGGCAGTCTGCACACTGGCACGTCTGTTTATCGTCATCATCTTTTACAAAAGATATATAAACTTCTGCACCATGGTTTGTTTCTTGCAAAGCAGGATGCTTTGGCTGGCGTTCCCAGATTTTGTTCTGAGAACAGTCTTCTTCCTGTTACAGGATGCCTAGTTTGATTTCACTCTTTCATCATTACAATGGGAAAGTTCACTGAGATGGCTCACATGTTTCTTCACGTTCATGGGTGAGGCAGAACTTGGAATTGCATAGATATGAACAAACAGCACTACATTTTGCACAGACGTTTACACTTTGAGTAGCAGTTTGGAAATCTCTTGTCTGCACTGTTGCTTGGCCTGGATCTCATTGGTCTGTAGACAGTTGCCTTCTCGGAGGGAGAAGGATCTTACTTTCCTATCAGGATGGCAGTTTGTCATTGACCCCTTCGAGTTGACCGACCCTTTGACAGGGTTCGCCTAAGATCATCAGAAAACACAGATATTACGATTTACAGTAGCAAAATTACAGTTAAGAAGTAGCAATGAAAATAATTTTATGGTCGTGGGTCACCACAACATGAGGAACTGCATTAAAGGGTCACAGCATCAGAAGACTTGAGAGCCATTAGACTGGGAAGAGGGGTCTTCTCATTTGGATCTTCCTGGGACCACCTTGTCTTTTTTTGGCTTTGGAGAAGGTACGGTTGACTATAGAGTTCAGCGTCTTCACTCACCTTGTGAAGTATCCCCAGAGCTGAAGCCCTTCACCCCTCAGACAGCTTCCTTGTCCTTCCCCAGCCCACAGCAGGAGGCCTGACTGTGGCGCTCAGTGTGCGCAGCACCGTGCCTGCCTTCTCGTGACTGCCTACTGGGTGCTGCTTGTCTGCAGGCCGGGCTGCAGTTGCTGGGCTGTGTTCTCTGCTGCTGATGGCCATGTGGCTACTTCTTTCGCGTTTGTGAATTATGTAGCCGGAGTCATGGGTGTGCAGATGTACTGTCACAATTCTGGTTTCTGGTGATTTAGATGCACATATTCAGGCTGTCATCTCATCGACGTCATGAGAGCAGTGTAAATTAGAATTGGTAGTGAGAATGTGCCTAATGTAGGTGACAAGTGAGATGCTCGTGTCATGAGCTTTGCTGCAGGCCTGCTGTCAGGCTGGGTAGGCCAGTGTGAGGAGCGCTGTAACGCTTGCACCTGTGCACAGACAAGGGACCCCTGTGCGTAGCCTGACACAGGTGCGCCCTGCAGCCATCTTGAAAAACAGCTGTGCTCAGTGCCTAAGAGCACTTGGTGCTGCTGGAGAGATGGCTCGGTAGACAAGAGCACTGTCTGCAATTCCAGAGGACCTGGGTTCGATTCTTAGCACCCACATGGCGGCTCACAACTGTTTGTAATGCCAGTTCTAAGAGAGCTGACACCCTCACACCAGTGCACGGAGAATTTTTAAAAAAGCACTTATGACTCTACTTTCTCAGGAACATAGTGGTCACAACATCTATAACTTTAGCGCCTAGGTATTCAAAACCCTCTGTGGCTTTCACGGGCACCAAGCATGCACATGGTCCATGTCTGCATCTAGGCAAAACATTTATACACATAAAACAACTCTGAAAAAAGAATTCTGTTCTCCCCAGAGAGAAAGGTCTTCGGGTCCCGGAGACGCAGGGTAGGTCTGCTGAGGTGGGCAGCACTTGCCACACGGGCGTGAGGATCTGGGCTCCATCCTTGGAATGTGAGAGAGCAGCATGGCGCACCCCTGACTACACCCACAGGAACAGAGAAGAAGTAGGCTGTAAAGAAAGAGCCCCAGCCTGCTCCCGAGGTTCTCTGTGTGCGCGTTTGTGCCACAGTGCACACGTGTGGAGGTTGGAGCGCAGCCCCGTGGAGTCATGGTTTTGTGAATTCTGGGGTCGAATTCAGGTCAGGCGCAGGTGCCTATACCTGCTGAGCCAGCCTTGTGGCCCCACACACTCTGACCTCGGGAGCGTGGGTGATGAGGTCATGCTGTGTGGCTTCAGTTTCCCTCACCATTCTTTGGCACATGGCTGAGTGAGCGTTGAGTCTGAGCAGTGTTCTTAGTGTATCAGAGTATGGAGAGACGTTCAGCTGGGCCTAGATTCTAAAGTGCCGCCTGTGCATGACGCCTTCTGAGCGGTGGGGTCAGGAAAAAGGGAGCCTGACTCTGTCCGGTGCCAGGTGGAGTGCAGGGGGTCCTGGCGGCTAGGGAAGGGTGGCCGACTCAGTGCCTGTGCCCAGGCATGGCTTCCCTGTCGCTGTTCCTCTGCATAATGGAAACTTGTGCTTCCTTGCCCTTTGTTGCTTGGTCCCTGAGCATATGGAGGCTCAGCCAGGGTTAGGATGGCCATCCCACTGCTCGCGGCCTGCGCCAGCCCAAGTTTCTCCTCTGTCATGTTGTGCTGTCTCTGAGTGTAGGAGAGAGTGAATAAGTGAGGCGTGGAAAGCACTAGGCCGTGATAAATACAAATAGCTGTTCCCTGTGTGGCCCGCGGCTGCCTGTTTTTATGAGGTGCTGGCGATTGAGCTGGAGCCTCACGTGTGCTATACAAGCTCTCTACCCTCGGGTCCCTCCTCAGTGGGCTTTCCATGTTCCTTATTTGCTGAATTTGGGGTAGCAGTCTACTAACGTGAGATTCCTTTTCTTGCCCCGGTCCCAGGTGCTGCCCGAGAAACGGAGTCTCAAGCTCCTGAAGAGCCACAACATCAACGTGAACTGGTACGCGCACTGCCCCGAGAGCGCCGTGATCCTGCTGTCCACCACAGTCCTCGAGAACGTTCTGCAGCCTTTTCACTTCAGGGTGAGCGGGCCCGGCCCGCGCCACGGTCCTCTGCCCCTCCCTGCGCGCTCTGAAGCCTAAGTCACAGGGACCCTGCCTCCTTGGCCACTAGTGGGCGCACAGGTCCAAGAATGGAGCTGGCTGGTTCTGTGCGGAAGCAGCAAAGAAGTGTCGTCATTGAGTTGACGTAGAGCAGGCGAAAACACGGAAGGAATGCCCTAAACTCTCCTAAACTTTCCCCCAAACAGGCTGGCACCATGTCGAAGCTTCCCAAGTTCGAGATTGAATTACCAGCCTCACCGAAGTCAACCAAACTTAGCCTTTCAGAACGAGACATTGCGATGGCGACCATGTATGTCTGTCTGCAGAAGGTTTCATTTTGTAATTGCTTTTAGTGACATAAGTGTGTTAGGAGCTCAGAGGAAAGGGACCCTTAGAGGAGTAACAAAGACTTCTTTTTAAACTTGATACTTCTATTTTCATGTGGATGTTTATCTGTGTGTATGTGTATGCAGCGTGTCTGTGCAGTACCCTAAGAGGTCAGAAAGGGCGTCAGGTCCCAGGAAGTGGAGTGCAGCTGGTTGTTAGCTGATGTGGGTGCTGGGGACTGAACCCGGGTCTTCTGGATAAATGCAAGTGCTTGAACCATCTTTCCAGCCCCGGCATTTTATTTTGATTGTACTAGTTTGTGATTTTTTTTTTTTTTTTGGTCTGACACAATGAGGGTATTGAACCAAATAGCTGAAGATTAAGAATTTTTAAAACTAATATACAAATGTTAAAATATAATTTTTTAAAACTAACAAACATGGAATGGAATTACTTACATAGGAAATGATATAATTACTTGGAAATACAGATATCTCAAGTTTTAACTTTCATACTGAAAGTTTCAGAAACCAAATGAAATCGATACAAGGAAACATTTCCTGCCCCTGCGTCTCTGCGTCAGCAGTCTCGGTTTGCTCTAGTGGCTGAGGCTGTGACTTAGTAGTTACCCAGCATGCTCAGAATTTTCAGATTTATCCCCAGCACCAAAAACCAAGCTTCTAAATTGTTTCTAGCTTTTCTCTGAGTTCTTTGTTTTAAGTAGAGTGCACCTCTCTTCTTCCTTATCCGCCCTGTGTTCTCTTGGCAATCCAGCTTAGAGACGAGGGAAGCCAGGGCAGTCCTGGTGGCAGTGAGTGGGATTGGCAGGGCCAAGCTCTGCTGGGACTCACGTTCACACTCCAGAGCTGCTCACAGCGGCGCCCAGTACCCAACATCTAACTCCTTATTATGGGATGTGTCCTCACTATGAATGAACACCCAAAGCTAGAAGTGAACACAGGTGGTCGCGACTGCTGGCCGGAACATCTTCCTGCTTTGGAAGGCTGTGCGTGGCTATGCGGTTTTCTTCCAGAGGACTGTAGTTAAACTTTCATGATCCCTTTATAATACGGCATGTAGCCTCGGCTGGGCCCGAACTTGTCTGTAGTGAAGAGACATTGAATTTCTGATGCAGGATTGGAAGTCTGAGCATAAGCCACACAACTCCGTTTCTGCCGTGCTGAGGCTCAGACCCTGGCTGTGTGCGGCCAGGCAAGCCTTACTCCAGCAGCGTAGCTGTGTCCCCAGCTGGGGTGGGAGGACTTTAATGGCCAGCTGTGACTCGTGTGTCTCTCCCTGACTAGATACGGGCAGCTGTACGTGCTCTTCCTGCGGCATCACTCGAGGACGTCCAATAGCACGGGAGCGGAGGTGGTGCTGTACCATCTTCCACGGTATGTCTCACGTTCTCCTTCCGGTCGACTTGAACTTGAACTGTTCAAGTTGGCATGCTGACCTGTCTCTGACCTCTGTGTTGTCTTGCAGGGAGGGCGCGTGTAAAAAGATGCACATACTGAAGCTAAACAGGACGGGAAAATTTGCCCTAAACGTAGTAGACAATCTCGTGGTTGTCCACCATCAGGACACAGAGGTACAGGTCTCACGTGGGAAGCTGGCTGGCTGTCAGGGCGGGAAGAAGGGTTAAACACTGGAAGCGATCCCCTCCCAGCCTACTCAGAACCTTCAGTGGGCTGCAGCCTGCTGCTGGAGTGCTGGCCTAGCGTGCTCCATCCCCAGTGGGGACTAAACACCAGCTGTGACATGCACACCTGCTGTCCCAGCACTTGGAGGCAGAGGCAGGAGGATCGGAAGCTCAGTCTCTCGTAGCTCTATAGTGGATTTGAGGGAGCTCGGGCTACAAGAGACGCTGTCTCACAAAAGCCAAAGGAGTTTAAAACTTTGAGAAAATAGCCTTTGATTTGGTCTTTGGAATGCTTGTTCTGATGAGCCAGCTAAGCTGGACTCTGCTGCAGATCCATGGTGCCACTTGAGTCTGTGACCTATATTTCGTGTGTGTGTGTGTGTGTGTGTAAGTAACAGTACTGACCATCACATTTTGATGCTGTTGGGCCCCATCAGTCAATGTCAGGCAAGCCACACCTCTCTCTTGCTGTCTTGGAGGTTCACACTGCTATGTCTCTGGCTAGTGAAGATGTTTTAAGTTCAAAACATCTTTTAAGTGAAAAAGATCTGCCTATATCTCTTGGCGACGTTAGAGGAAGTAGGCCATAAGTGCAGGAAGTATAGTGGAAGCGAGAAGAATGGAAAAGAGAGTTGTGGTGAGAACAGCAGTACCCTCTGTGAGTGAGGGCTGGGCTGTGGGGTGGGCACAAGCAGAGGCTTCCAGACACGTGATGCATTTTCCCTACTCCGTAGACCTCGGTGATATTTGACATCAAGCTGCGGGGCGAGTTCGATGGCGCTGTTACTTTCCATCACCCTGTGCTTCCGGCCCGCTCGATTCAGCCTTATCAGATCCCCTTGGCAGGTAAGAGATTCTTTGACGTGACATTGGTGACTTTTCCCAACAGGGCCATATTCTTGCTGCAGTCATCTGGGGTCATGTCCAGAACAGGACAAGTCAAAAAGGGAATCCCAGATCTGCTTCACTCTGCAGAGGGACATTGATTTTATTGTTTTGGGGACGGTTAGGATTGAACTTGGGACCATGACAGCTTCTGTATTCCTGTCTCTGTAACCCTGGAATTAAACTCATTATGGCTGTTATTTTAGTGGGTCACACACCCTTTTACTGTCCTCATTCTGAAGTAGTTATTAATTTTTTTTAGATTTGCTTTTTATTTGTGTGGTGTGTGTATGAGCAGGTACGTGCACGAAAGTATATACAGGCATCGTCAAGGGCCAGAAGAGGGTGTTGATTCCCTGCAGCTGAGGGCGGGACGCTGGGAGCTGAACTCGGGACCTTGGTCAGAGCAGATGGCCAGAGGTCAGTCATAGTGACAGCTCACTTGTGGTTCTTGAGTTTGTTCTGGATCATTCCTCCTACTGAGGTGGGGGAGGAAGTCAAGTGAGTAGAAAGGAGTTCAGAGAAGAAGTAGCCCCCTTCAGAACAGGGATACCGTCATTTTAAAGGAGACAACCGTCCAGTTAGCTGAAGAAGTCCCGGGTCACCCATAGTTTGGCCCTGTGGTAGCTCTGTTGTGCACCAGTCAGCTGGGGTGTACCGGTTGCTCGGCCTATAATTTCCCAGTGCATTTTGCCAGGACAGTTGAGAGCCAAGGTGGTGGCGCAATCAGTGAGCTCAGCAAAGAACACAGTGAGCAAGAGTTGCTGCCCCCACAGGCATCTGGGGCCTCGGCTGCCTTCTCTGTGCTTTCTGGCACTGACTTTCCATGGGTAACAACATCAGCAGTAAGGAACAGAGGATGGCAATGGGCTTGGGTGAAAGCACTGTCAGCACGTAACCCCTCAGCTCTGATGAGTAATAAAGGATCGGTGAAGAGGCTCACTGCTTGACCAAGCTGCTAATTGAAGCGCATCAGGTGAGTCCAGGAAAGACCGATAGCAAGAGGTCAGGGGTCCGAGGGGTCCTAGGAATCTGGACAGACAGAGCCTGCCTTTCCCATCGTGCTTCCTGGCGGCCCGTGAGCCCCTGGAAACTCTGTGACTGCCTTCCCCCTGCACTGACACTGGGTGGGTATGTACTCGGTCCTGATTTTATGAGACACACTGTTGTGTCTTGCTGGACAGGTGGCTTTTTCGTTAGCATCACCTGGACTCTCCTCTGAGGCAAGTGGAGTTTTCTTCTTCAGTCCAGTGTGCAAGTGCTCTGCTGAAGCCTGTCTGACTGAACAGTCCTCCACTGGGCGGGGGTGTGCTCAGAATGACCATCCGTTACCTACACAGCTGCCGAGCACTGCCTCCTGATTGTGTCTGGGTGACAGGCACTGAGCTGGGAACCTGTTCGGCCTGCAGAGCGCTCCCCGTTTCCGCAGGGTGCGTGGCATTCAGGCAGCAGGACTGGTCCGTCATGTGAGGGCGGCTGCTCCTTAGGTCAGCCCTCTTCTGCTCAGTTCAGTGGGTAGTGGAGCCAGCTGTTGAGTGGTTAAACCGCAAGCCGTCTTCGTTTGAACCATCAGCGAATCTGTGGACTCCTTTTGAGCCATCCAGGTCAGTCTCTCAGGGCTGGAGACATGGCTCATTGGTTAAGAGCGCTTGTTGCACTTGCAGAGGACCTGGGTTTGGTCTCAGCA
This sequence comes from Meriones unguiculatus, assembly GCF_030254825.1. Taxonomy (NCBI): domain Eukaryota; kingdom Metazoa; phylum Chordata; class Mammalia; order Rodentia; family Muridae; genus Meriones; species Meriones unguiculatus. The sequence continues at coordinate 74,535,087 of NC_083350.1, read as the reverse complement.
CGCACAGGTGGAGGACAGCTGTCTGTAACGCCAGTTTCAGGAGATCCACCATCCTCTTCTGGCCTCCTCAGGCACCAGACATGCTCGTGCTGTACCCATGAACGTTTGGGCAAACCACTGAACCCAGGAAACCTTTAAAAAGTGAACCTTAAAGCCAACCGCAGTGAGGGAAGCTTCCACACACTTCCTCTTCCTGGGGACATGTTTTCATGGACTGCAGCTGGTGCCCTCCCTCTTCCTCCCCAGGTGTGCCATTAGTGAGACAGGGTAGTCCATGTCCTCCTCCTCACCTACCTAGACTCAAGTCACACCTGTGGAGACATTACAGAGTGATTCTTTATGCGTCTCTGTCCTAGATCTGGCAGCCTTCCCAATGGCCTCGTCACACTGTGCTCTCTATTTGCAGGTCCTGCGGCCGTGACCAGCCAGTCTCCAGTCCCCTGTAAACTCTGTATCCTCACAAAGGTGGTGGCACTGTGTACCAAGGGCCATTCTTCCCAGCCCACTGCCCACGGCCCTGGGAGCCGCTCCAGGGGAGCAGGCCTTCTGTGGCCCAACACTGGGCAAGGGCTACGTGAAATGGGCCTTGCCGTTTATTATCCTATTTTCCCAATTTGGAATTTTCTTTAACATACAGATTCTTCATCGTGGATCGTCTTTCAGCCAGACATCATTATTAGTGCGAGCCAAGGTAGGCCTGAGGGGCCGTTGGCGGGTAGGAGTGTTGCTGACTTTAGGTTCCTCGTGGCCAGAGCTGATCACTGTGACTCTTTGAGCCTCCTTTCAGGCTTGAGAATGGGATTGCATGCCACGCTCCGCTCTCCTCTGTGGCTTGTTTTCTCATGACCATGTATGATTGCTGTGAAGAGACTAAGAATGCCGACTCCCTCTTATTCCTGTGGCCATTTCAGAAAAGCCGTGGCATGCTGAGTGGTCTGCAGCCTCATCCCCAGCCCCTCCCCCATCTACCCCTGCCTAAGACGCCCCGTCCTTCATCTGTCCTTCAGCCTGCGACGCTTCCTAGTTGCCCGTGGCCGTTTGAAAACTTGTAGTAATGTCTGGTCATTCTGAGGTTCCGGTCTCCTCCTCTCAGCTTCTTAGGGAGTAGTACCCAAATGTCGTGCTCACCCACTGCGTATTGCACACCCGCGTCTCTTCCTTACCCTGGCGGTGGCACTGGACCGTGGAAGCTGAAAGAGTGGCCACTTCAGTTACTTTTGAAGTGACGCTTTCCCTCGTGGAACTCTGAGAAGTGTGGCCCCAGCCTGTTAGTACACACGTGTGCTGACCAGCCCTTAGAGTCCACAGACAGTTGTGCAGTTCCCTGTTGCGCCCCGAGCCCGTGCAGGAGAAACTAACAGACATGGTACACGCTGGTGGGGGCTAGGCACGCTGGAGGGGAAGGAGCCCCTGGAATTGAGCTGCTGTCCTTGTCTCCGCGGAGACATGATTGGTGTGAATCTAGTGTGTTCATCACCCATCGTTAGCTTCGCTGAGGGCGTGACTGTCGGCTCTTCCAGTCAGCCACCTTCCCGGGTGTGCTGGCTCCAGGCCGGTCCAGGAGAAAGCGCCACTGACTGAAGAGGCGGGGGCGCCCTTTGCCGCCCGGTCCTGGCTTGCGCCACGCTGCTGACCATGCTGCCCCTTCACACCCAGGGTACCTCTGGAACCTCCAGGTGAAACTCCAGCCCATAGTCAATCTCCTGCCCGACAAAGGAAGACTGATGGACTTTCTCCTCCAGAGGAAGGAGTGCAAGGTGGTCGTTCTGTCCGTCTGTTCTCAGAGTAAGTGGGCTGGCCCTTTCCCACAGGTCAGTGGCTCCCATGGCCAACTTTTTTTTTACATTACACCTATGTGTCCATGTGCGTATTTGTATGGTCACGCGCTGTGGTACACATCTAGAACTCAGAGGACAACTTACGAGTCTGCTCTCTTCTTCCATCCTGTGGGTCCTGAGATCAAACTCAGGCAGCGGTGGCCAGTGCTCGTTCCCTGCTGAGCCACCTCGCCAGCGCCCCACCCCCACCTTCCATCTGGAAACTGACGGTGGTTTTTGCACTCAGGGTTGCATGCTTCAAGGATAGGTTATTTTCCCCATCAGAAGGACTGGGAAATACAGGCACTGTAGACTTCGGGAGAACCCAGCCAGCGTTCTCTAGTGACACCGCCTTGCCTCTTGTCACTGAAAGGGATCCTGGCCGATTTTGAGGTGTGGGTTCTCCGGAACATTTCGATGGTGTTCGCATTGGTCACCCTCTGAGATTGCCTTCCACTGAGATTCTGATTACAGTGGGTCTGACCGTGTGTGCTGTCCTTTCCAGTGCTGAGCGAGTCAGACCGGGCCACGCTGCCGGTGATAGCCACCGTTTTTGATAAACTCAACCATGAGTACAAGAAGTACTTGGATGCTGAGCAGAGCTACACAGTGGTAAGTCAGGCTGGCGGAGGCCACTCTAATAGGTGGTACAGCCTAACGTCAGGTTTGGTGCATGGAAGACAGCACAGTGTCGGTGGTATACCCAGAGGGCCCATGTGCTGCTGGCCTCGGGCTTCACCTCAACACCCTCACTGTTATGCGTTATAAAACCTGAGCTTCCATGTGGGTACATTTTTGTCCTGCCTCTATTCTGTAGAAAGAAAATCAGCCTCGGCTCTCACAGAGCCTGTCCTAATTAGATATGTGGGTTCCATTCTTAAAATGTTTACAGATGTAAGTTATCTGGAGGGAAGTTTGGGTGAAGTGTGTTCAACATGCAACATGTATTTGTTTGAAGACTTAAACAATTTTTAAAAAAGGTTGTCTTTAGTTCAGATAAGACACACACACACATACACACACACACACACTTTTTTGTTGTTTTTTGAGACCGGGTTTGTTTATGCTGGCTGTCCAGGCTGGTCTTGAATTTAGAGATCACTTGTGTCTGCCTCCTCCTCCCTAATGCTGGGATTAAAGGCATTTGCCACCACTTCCAACCTTCTGGTTTCTTTGTTTATTTTATTTATTTATTTTTAAAGACAGGGTTTCACTGTGTACCTCTGGCTGGCCTGGAACTCAGCTATGTAGACGAGGTTGGCCTTAAACTTGGAGCTCCGCCTGCCTCCCGGGTGCCAGGATTAAAGGCGTGCTCCACCACCCCTTGCTAAAATAATGTTATTGAGGAGAATTCCTTTGACTGTTTCATGTGTGTACAAAGCACGTTATGCACTCTGCTCTCACCCCGCCCTGTCTTCTTCAGCCCATCACCTCCTCCTCCCTACCCCTCTCTTTCCTACCTTGACAGCTTTGTTTTGTGACTACTGATTTCAGCAAGGACTGTGTGTGAGCACAGGTTTGAAAGGTCCATTGGCGCCTGGTGGGATCATTGCTGGATCCACAACTGAAGGCCATGACTGTCCCTTCCCAGATTCCCTCCGAAGCTCAGCAGGGAGTTTTAGGTCCCATGCACCCCTCCCAACCGTGATTGATGCCCACAGGTCCAGTGCGTCAGCTGTTGTGAGATCACGGTTGCCATGGCAGTGCCGAGCTCTGCAGATAGTATGCTGCAGCCCTGTCCTGTCTTCTGGCTTTCACATTCTTTCTTCTACCTCCTCCACCACATTGTCTGAGTCTCAGAAAGGGCTGAGGATTCATCCATCAGTTATCCTCAGCATCCAGAGCAGCGCTACATCTCTGTACTCACCAGCATTCACTGGCAGGGCCAGAGAAAGTGCATCCGAAGATTAGAAACAATGGCCAGGATGCTGCCACCGTCAGTGCCCTCTGGCCGCGGTTAAGTGCCAGCACTGCATTTCAGTTTACAGAGGTCACATGTTCAGGGAAAGGGTGAGGAAATTACTCTGGCTTATCATTAGGTACAACAGTTAGTACTTCCGGTTTTCTAAAGCGAGAAAAAAGTTTGGGACAAGTGGGAGAAATTATTTCACTTCAAGGACTTGATTAGCAACAATGGACATTTTTTTAAACAAGCTGAGAACCCCACTTTACTTTGGCTGTTTGAGGACAGCAGGTCTGATGGGCTGAAGGCCAGGCCACCTCATTTGGCTGTTCTGTGTCAGCCACCTGGTTGTTCCTCCTTCCTCCTCTTGGCCCCTCTGGTGGTGTCCTGGACTGTGGGAAATGGGTTTGAGCCCAGAGGCAGGCCCTGAGCGTTACCACGCTGTGATCATTAGCTGTCACAAAGAAGCAGTCGCTCTCAAGTTCAGCCTGCTCACGGCTGCTTGCTTACCTTTGGGGAGTTCTGGCTTACTGTTGAATGATCCCCATTACACTGGGCTGTGTGCCTGCGACTTGGTGGTAGAAATGCAGAGCTGGGTGAGGCCCTATCCATTTCAAAGACTGCAACAACGAGTTAAAAGGTCCCAGCATAGGCCTGGCGCAAGAGCCATTCCTGTATTGTCTGGTGGAGCTTCATAAATGAGGGCGCGGCTGTGCAAGAGTTAGTCCTCAGAGGTTAGAGAAAGCGTGACTGTGACGTGCTTAGTTAATCACAGTCTCCCGTGAACCCTGGAGTGTTCGCCAGGGGCCAGCTCTGCTACCGGAAGAGTTCTGTCTTGCTCCTGTTGGGTTGGCATCTGGGAGTTCAGGTCCCGGGCTAACTGTGGTGGGCACCGCTCTGGAAGGTGGCTAAGGCAACAGGTTGTCCCACTGTAGGCAGTAGAAGCAGGGCAGAGCCGGAGCAACCCCCCTCTCAAGAGGCCAGTGCGCACACAGGCCGTGGTGGACCAGTCCGACGTGTACACGCACGTGCTGTCGCCGTTCGTGGAAAACAAGGTGTGTTATGGTTTCTGGCTTCCTGGGTGGGGGGGGAGTTACTGTGGGCAGCAACAGGACCCACAGTGGTTACACTAGTGGTGAGGCCTTGGGAGAGGGCCTGGGCTGTCAGCTTGGCCTCCAGTAGTCGTAAGGCGTGGCCACCAGGGTGTATGGCGCAGAACATCTGCCTAACGGCAGCAGAGCAGAACACTGGCCGTTCCTGGGATCAGCGGGCGGCCTGCAGCAACTTTTGCAACTTTTGACATCACAAGACCCCCTTCCTCCCTAGGAGATGCCGCATAAGTTTGTGATAGCCGTGCTGATGGAATATATTCGTTCCCTGAACCAGTTTCAGATTCCAGTGCAGGTATCTTCAGGGGGGTGTTGGCCATCCTAAGTTAGGGGACTGGGGCCAGAAGAGACGGCCGCTTCATAGGCCGTTTGAGCCTGCAGACCCAGTGCCTGACTTTGATGTGCCAGTTCTTCTTGGTGCGGACGGGGAGTTTGGCTAAGAATGCGCCAACTACACGGTGGGCATCCTCAGCCGGCCTGGGTTCACTGACTTAGTGCTGCTTGCCCTCCTCCTGTGTTCCCAGCACTACCTACACGAGCTGGTCATCAAGACGCTTGTCCAGCACAACCTCTTTTACATGCTGCACCAGTTCCTGCAGTACCACGTGCTCAGCGACTCCAAGCCTCTGGTGTGTGTCCCTGCATTTCTACTTTGTGCTCACTAAAGCCTTCCGGTGGTAACCTCCCAGCTGACACTAGGTGAAACCTGTCTTTCAGGCTTGCCTGCTGCTGTCCCTAGAGAGCTTCTATCCTCCCGCCCACCAGCTATCTCTGGACATGCTAAAGGTAATACCTCGCCACAGCTCCAGGTATCACCAGAAACCCAGCTTGTGGTTGCGCTGACCTCCATCCTTCTCGATTCCAGAGACTTTCAACTGCAAACGATGAGATAGTAGAAGTTCTTCTGTCCAAACACCAGGTGCTGGCCGCCCTCAGGTTCATCCGGGGCATTGGCGGCCATGACAACATCTCTGCACGAAAATTCTTAGATGCTGCAAAGCAGACCGATGATGTCATGCTCTTCTACACCATCTTCCGCTTCTTCGAACAGCGAAACCAGCGTTTGCGAGGGAACCCCAACTTCACACCCGGTAAGGGAAGGCCCGCCTACCTCAGGGTGGGAACAGCCCATCTTCCCCTCAGTCTGGGGTCTGTTGACCAAGTACATTCGAGTACTGATGATCTGAACTACACTCTGAGTCTCGGTAGAGGAGCGTTCAGGGCTGAAGTACTTAGGATGGAATTCAGACATCTAGGACGCACTTTATACCCAGTCTTGGGATCTCTCCTGTCTCCTTGGGACAGGGGGGCTCATGGTGGACAAATGTTAAATGGCCTGGGGCTTGAGTGCTTCAGTGTGGAGCAAGGAGTGACAAAATAGGACTCGAGGGAGAGCAAGCTGAGTTTTGATGTTTACATGGTGCAGGACGGTGTAAGTGGCAGGTCAGAGTTGGTTACCGGGACATCAGCTGTGGCTGCTAAAGGTATGGGCGCTGCAATAAAGAGTGACCTCAGAATGCAGGAGGATGAGGTATTTTATTAAAGAAAAATAAGTTAACCCGAGAGCTTTGCCTGCACTTCCGCTTTCCCACACCGTGACGAGCTGGTGACTAAAGCTGCGTTTCCCTACAGGAGAACACTGTGAAGAACATGTTGCCTTCTTCAAGCAGGTTTTTGGAGAACAAGCTCTAATGAGGCCTACGACATTCTGAACTCCCTCGATAGTTTTTTTTTTAATATAAAAATGTACAAAGTTAATTTATTGCATTAATAAAGCTCTTTAAACTACAAAACAGTGTAATAAAGTACCTACAACATCCTCAAATGTTGCTAAAAATAAGCTATAGAAGGTGGGGGGCTAACTCCCGAGAACAGGAGACAGCACTGGCTTTTCGAAAGTGATCAGGTCACACTCGTAGCCACCCGCCCTTGCTCTTGCCCAAGATGAGGTTTCTCCGCTGTAGGGGGCTGGTGACCGCTGCCTCCGCGTCCTAACACTGCTTCGCCATCAAGTGTGCGGCCCCGAGTGGAAGCCTGGTGGACCTGCACCTGCAGAGCTCTGGCACAGCCTCACGCCGGGAAAGCCGGCGTGCAGCTCGGCCTTGATGTGAACTTGACCTATTTGTAGTCACAGAGTCACCAAGGCCTGCCACAGGCTAAAAATTGAGGAGCCGCTCTCGCTCTGTCCCTCGGTATCTCTCCTGGGTGGTCTGTCTTTTAGCTGTGTTTACCGATGGTCCTGTGGGAGCAAAGAAAAGATGTCTAAACAACGTAGGTATGGAAAAATGCCCTGGGTTTTGTGGATTTTTTTATTTTGTGTGTGGGTGTTTGGCCTGCATGTGTGCCTGTGCACAACATCTGTGCAGTGCCCCAGGGGCCAGAAGTGGGTGTCAAATTCCCTCAGACTGGAGTTACAGTCGTGAGCCGCTGTGGGGTGCTGGGACTGAGCGTGGGTCCGTAGCCACTGAGCCGCCTCTCTAGCCTCCAGTTTCTGTATGTTAATGCAAGGGCAAATGAGTCCTGTCCTCTTTAAAGCCAGACACCATGTGAGGTGGAGTCACCACAGATCTACAAACAAGAGTGCTGCAGAGCCGCAACAGCATGGGGCTGGCGACCGGTGCTGGCAGGAAGACAAAGGCTGCCCGTGCTGCCGCCCGGCTGGTTCCTTGTTCATCTCCCTGCAGCAGCTGTGATCCCAGGCCTGCCGGCATTCCAGCCCCAACTTGAGGCTTTGTTGGGAATCCAGAACAAGGCAGTGTCTGCCTGAGGACATGGTCTGGCTAGCCACGAAGTGCTGGGGAGGGATACCTTTAACTTCTGTAATTCTGAGTGCAGTGTGAATTATCTGCTGGCCATCAGCGCAAATTCAGATAACACAAAGAAATATTCAAGGTTAAATTTTCTCTTTGTGAGAGCCACGGCCTTTCAGCCTCGGCTGGCCTCACTCACTGTAGAGCCCTAAAACTTCCAAGTGCAGGGTTACAGGCCTGTGACACTACGCCCAGCTAATCAAGTGTTTTGTTAGCACCTCTCTTCCTCCCATGCCTGCGCAAGTGAGTGCCCTTACCTATGTAACTGAGTAACACGGGAAGAAATACGAGTCCGTGAGCAGCTCCGAGTAACACCATGGCTAAATACATCCTGAAGTAAAAGATCTCAAAAATTTGAGATTTGGCGAAGGCCAACACCACAATCCCTCCAAATTTCGTAAGCGTGATCCCACTGAATACCTGGAGGTAGAAGTGACTCGTTAGGCTGTTACAAACAAGCATCCCCTGTCGCACATGCCTACCGCAGCACTGAGGCGCTGAGCTTTCTGCCTGAACTTGTTCGGCTTACTGCTTTATGAGCCTGGATGAAAAGTGGCTGCTCAATTTTGTGTGTGTATATCCAAGGGTGTTTTAGTGCAGATGTGTGGAGGACAGCGGTTGACCTGTCTTCCTCAGTGGCTCGCCACCTTCTCAGATGGTCTCACTGGAGTAGGAGACAGCTGGACCGGCTGTCAGTGATCTCCAGGGATCCACCCATCTCTGCCCATCAGAGCTGGTGCCACAGACGTAGACTGCTGTGCCCACCTCTTTGTGCGTGCTGGGGACTCAAGCTCAGGTCCCCATGCTTACGGGGCAAACACCTCACTGGCTGAGCCATCTCCCAGCCTGGGGGTAAAAAACTTAGAGAAGGGGAGAAGGTATTTGAAGGGTAAGAGCAATGTATTTTCCTAGAAACCTGTCTTCTAAACTGTACAGGTCTTGGCTTCTTGGTAAAAGTCAAGCAGTAGCTGAACCAAGATGGAGTCTCAGGTGGAAACTTTCAAAAATATAAAATGATTATTGTGTGTGTGTGGGCATGCAACATGCATGCGAGGTCAGAGACCCTGTGGAGTCATTTCTCACCTTCTATCTTGGGTGAGTTTGGGGGCTCAAAACCAGGCTTGCAGAGTAAGCGTTACCTTTGACCCGCTGGGCTATCTTGCTGACCTGGAAACCATTTTAGTTTTTTGAAGTTGTTAAATAGCAAATGCTTAAGTTTTCGCTGATATTTTCTAGAGTGGCAAAGTGATTGAGCAGGAATGGCAGGATAAAGGGCTGGACCAAGGCCCTCCAGGCATTAACTACAGACAGCCCGGGGGGCTCTGGAACTCAGGGGACCCCTTGCTGTCACCAGAGTGCTGGCTTCCAGCTCTCTCAAGTCTAACTTTTCTAGATTTCCAGCTTAAGCCATCTGATTGCCTGAAAGAGACCACACGAGGACAATTCTGAGCGATTTCAAGTCTGTTCAAGTTGCACCTATTTGGTGAATTGTGTGAGAATTTGTCGTTGCTGGGAGAAGCCATTTAACTGATGGCTCCAATTGTTTTACCCACTCAACCTGTGTTTCCTCGGAGAAGCGGTCAGTCGGTAAGGAAGCACCCCTCCTGCCAGCCCCGCCCATCGGGGCAGAGGATACTCACAGAGCTGCCCATGTGGGCCAGCGCCTCTTCCGCCCGGCTCACTCGGCTTCCTTTGGTGCTCACTGTGAACGCTCTTGTTATGTGGCTGCAGAACTCCACAGAAATGCCGCAGCTCTGGAACAAAGCGTCCCGTGAGAACAGGTCCTTTTCAGCTGAACACCTCCTAAGCTGCAGCAGACACCTTGAAGTCCTTTGGGCAGTACTGGTGCCACAGCACTGTGGCTTTGATTAGGGGAATGTCTGGAAACTTCTCAAGGTTACCTCCCTTCCCCACTGAGCCAGCACCCTGCCAAGCCTTCCCTCATGATCACTCTGAAGGTGCTCCTATCTACATGTCAAGCTCACAGCTGTCTCTCTTTCCCTCTCTCCCCCTTTCTGTTTCTCCCCCTCTTTGGTTTTTTGGGGATAGGGTTTCTCTGGGTGGCCTTGGCTGTCCTGGAACTCCCACTGGCCTTGAATGCAGAGGTCCGCCTGCCTCTGCCTCCTGAGCTCTGGGATCAAAGGCGTGTGCCACCATGCCAGCTGTATCTTCAGTACTTTCTAAGTACCTGCTATCTATCTGTAAGGGAAGCCTACTGAGGAACCTGGGAAATAAAACTGGGGTGTCTTAATGTCGGTTGGTTACATGTTTTTTTGTTTGTTTCTTTTCAGACAGAATCTCATTTAGTTCTAGCTGACCTCAAATTTGCTACGTAGCTAGGGGACGACTCTGAACTTCTGATCCTCTTACTTGCCTCCCCACCCCCCACTCCAGGCTCATGCAGGCCCAGAGTTTATGGAAGGCTGGGGACTGAACTCAGGGTTCATGCGTCCTCTGCAGGCATGCTACTAAGTGAGCTACCCTAGCCTTTGTTTTTGAGACAGGATCTCAATTTGTAGTCCAGGCTGGTCTGGACCTGTATGGTTGAGGCTGACTTCTGGCTTCTAACCTGCAGGGGTCTGCCTAGCTCAGCCTCTTTTATTTATTATTTATACAGTGTTCTATCTGCATGTTTGCCTGCAGGCCAGAAGAGGGCACCAGATCTCATGGATGGTCATGAGCCACCATGTGGTTCCTGGGAATTGAACGCAGGACCTTTGGAGGAACAGCTAGTGTTTTCAACCCCCGAGCCATCTCTCCGGCCCCCCTAACTCTTGACTGCTGGGATTATAAGCATGTGGCGTCACACCAGGTCACGTGGCTTTGTAGTACTTTCTGAACAATGGACACAGCACCATGAACTACACTGCTCACGACAGCTGCAAATGTGCAAGCCTCCTGCCTTGGCCACCTGAGCGCTGGGATTTCGGGGACCTGCCACATGCCCAGCTTCAGAAACCGTTAGAGTGCTCCCAGCTATTCTCAGTGCTCCCTCTGGGCCTCACCCAACGCTAGCACACATCTTGTTTCTTCCTGTGCACTAAGAGCAAAAGGCAGCTAGCTCAGTGTTTCAGGCCACTTGAGAGGGTATATGAAATCCATGGAGTAATTTATGCACGAGTCACAGGTGCCAGGGACAAATGAGAGAAGATCAGGACTCACCATCACCAGGTTGACCAAGGAGACAGCATTCAGGCTGATCCCCCACAGCCACATAACGCCAAACATGTTAACCAGGATCATGGCTATGGTGACACACATGATGATTGCAGACCACAGCTCACAGCCCAGAACCACCAAGGTCACCAGAAATATGGAGCCCAGAGACACGCTGAGGTTAAAGATGGTGTCATCAATGATGGTCAGGTACTGTTCGTAGAAGACATAGAACACGCTGCGGAGGGAGGACAGTGTCCGTTAGAGCCTGGACCCTGGCGTCTCCCCTCTTCGCCCCACCACCCTGCAGAGTTGGGAGTGCTGAGAGGTGACACACCCCAGAAAACCACCTGAGACTGGCCCAGCAGTGACCCCAGACGTGTGTTTACAAAGAATTTTTACTTGTAAGCCCAATTCCAAAAAAATCCCATATGGTATTAGGAAAAGAGAAGAACCAGCCAGGTCTGCTCTGGGAGCCACCCTGGGTTCTTTCCCACACCGTTAACCCAGCTCTGCCCAAGAATTAGGCCACCTCCTCCGAAAGTCCACACAAAAAGCAGCTGCCATTCTTAACCGAGTTCACACATGGTTTGAGAAAAGCAAGCATTTGCTTGGCCTTCCTTATTTTACAAGGAAAAAGCAGCAGCGGCAACGACGAAGGACTCCAGCCCCAGCGAATGAAAAGTCTGTGTCAGAACTCTGTCCCAAGCAATGAGGAGCAGGGGTCCCTGCCAGGCCGGCTGCAGGGCTGCGTGCCCCGTGTGCAAGGCCTGCCCTCCTGTTAGTCCACCGTGTGCATCTTCAGTCTGGGACAGCACACCAAGTTCTGCATCTAGTCCTCAGAGCAGAGCAGAGGCTCGACATTGTGGCTCCGCGCACCTCCAGTGCCCTTCCCTCCCCGTCCGGGGCCTGCAGCCCCACCCCTACCCCACAGAGGCCCCCGGCTTTACCTGTACGGGAACACTCTGTAGCTGCTCCCCTTGGCACGCATGGTTTCTGTGATGTTACTGGCGATAAGCCGGGCCTTTTTCATGGCGTCAATGAAGTCAGCAGAGGTCTTAAGTACGGTGTGGTAGGTCATGAAGTAAGTGGCCCCGACGTAAGCGTCATCTCCTACGATGTTAACGGCCGACCCGTAAGCAGCGTGGCCCCTGAGGAAGAGGCGGTGGGTGTCAGGAAGGCTGTGGCTGACAGGTGATGGCTGCTCACCTCACCCGGCTCAGAGGTCACGTGGATGAAGGAGGCCTCCTGCGAAGGGCCTACAGAAGGCGTTTGTCTGCTGCACGGCTGCTATTGTTTTCTCTATCTGGTTCCATTCAAAACCAATGCAGAGATGACTGGCTACTACTGTATAACAGGAGGGGAGAAAGGGCAAGGACCTGGACCCAAGCCCAGGCCTCCCCAGGGGCTCCTCACCTTAGCCTAGCAAGGCCTCTGTGACTGGGCATACCGCCACAGACCCACAGCCTGGAGGTGCTGGTGAGTTACGGCCAGGAGGGGTTTCAGTGGATATACCCAGAGCTCCCATGCTTTATGAAGAAAATGCCAGAACAACCTCAACATTCACAAGCAAAGCAGGTTCCAGGATCTGTTCTCAAGTTTTTCGAGGTGGTCTTCAGAACCAGAAATCTCAAAACACAGACACGACACATACGAGTAACAAGAATAGGCGCATGTGGACTTTGCTGTTTTGAGACACGGTTCCTCCGTGTAGACCTGGCTGTCTTGTAACTTGCTCTGTAGACCAGACCAGGCAGGCCTCAAACTCACAGAGATCTGCCTACCTCCGCCTCCAAAGTGCTGGGATCGAAGGTGCGCGCCACCACCGCCTGGCTCAAATGTAGATTCTTACGAAAACCAAGTACACCCAATGCGAGTTACATCACACACATGTGCAATTCACCTTTCCCCTACCAAAGTCTCCAAATCGATTCTCTTATCTTTACCATTTCTGGGCCAGACATCCTGCTCCTGTCCATGTGAGCAGTGGATGGTCTGGATGGCTGGGCTTTTAGACAGCTCATACTTACCCACGGTCGGGGCAGCAGGGATTAGAACCTAAACCTCAAACGTGCTAACATCACCAAAGCAAAGATGCTGCCCCGTAAGCCCACTAGCCCAACGGGACTGCCCTGGCCTCCCACTGTCTAGCGTGTTGAGCTTTTCTTCTGCTCCTTCACGAGCTGCAGAGGAATCTGCCTACATCCACATGGCCAGTGTAGAGGACAGGAACCACAGCATGGAAATGAGTGCCCAGTAAGGCTCAATCTGCTGAAAACTGAGGAGTTTCCTTTAAACGGTGTTTCTGCTTTTCTAGGACTAAGACAGGGGAGAGAAGAGGCCCTTCCCACAAGCCTGATCGATCCCAGACTTTGCTTCTCATTTCAAGTTAAAGCTACAGTGACAGTTTATCTGACAGCTCCGAGACACTTACCCTTTGCCACACTTGGGGTTGGGGTTATCGGAAAGGAACATGGGCAGGAATTTCATGAATTCTTTCCCCTGAGGCCTCTGTTTGCCCTCTGAAGTCAGGGGTCTACAGCGGACACAGGTTGGGTCAATCACTGGCAAAAGCAAAGAGGCAGTCGTTAGAAAGCTAGGCCTCAAGACTCCAACAAGAGCAGCAGAACAAACGCTGTAGGGACAGGATTTGCTTGTATCTTTCCCTCCTCCAGGGCTCCAGCTCTGCGTGATTTCCCTTAGCGTCAGACCCAGGTCATTTCTTCCGAGGCAGGCTGCCCAGCAAAGCCCTTCTCAGAGCCCAGGACTCTGCATTCATGAACATCCTTGGCACTTACAGAACGGTGGGGCAGAGCATGAACGGACACTGGCTGGCACTCTTAAGAAAAGCACACATGTGGTCTGGGCAAGATGGACTGTCTGACCCCGCTGATACACGGCCCTGGGATGGGGATGTGCATGCATGAGTGAGGAAACAATGCCAAGGAAGGGATGCAGCCCCAGCACTGACAGATGCTACAAACGAGGGTAAAATGAAGCGGCTACACGATGCTGCCGTTTCTCTGAAACAGCAACGAAAGGAAAGCTCTAGAAAAGGAGGCAGAAGTACCAGAGGCGTTGCAGAACTGGTGAGTGACATTGTGGAGTCTACAGCAGGAGGACTGCGGCGAGACCCAGTCAAAGTAGTCATCGATCCAGGATGAGGGCGCGAAGCCTATGCGGGTGCTGGGGAGAGGAGAGACGGTGAGCAGCCTGCCGCGGAACGCCTCTCCTCCTGACAGGGCCGCACGGCGACTGAACACAAACCTGCAAGATTTGCGTGGCCAGTGGGCCCACTCTGCTCATGCGACACTTGGCCTAACAGGCTTTTTGAAATGACAACAAGAATAGCAACTGTTCCGAAAGAAAATCTGTTCTTAGTGAGAAAACTCAGGCCAGAGAGCCTCCCTCTGCCTGTTTCTGCTTACGGCTGAAAAAGACTAAAGCCAGACATGGTGAGGGGGACTGCTCTGTCATCCTAAAACCCAAGAGCTGAGACAGGACGAGCACTCCAAGGTCAAGACTGCCTTGGGCTATAGGGGAGACCGTATCTCTACAAAGGACCAGAGAGGCCTGATACTCACTAGGTGTCCAGCTCGGCCGCGTTGAAGATCTGCTGCACCAGGGAGTCGTTGTCACAGCCCGTGCCGCCGCACACCATGCTCTGCCCTTTGCGGGTGGTGTAGTTGTGGCCCTCCTCCAGGACAAAGTAGACGGGTGGCCCCGAGTGCAGGTACTGGCCGAGCGATTTGAAATAATCGATCACATAGGAATCCTGAAAGACAGACCAGAGAAGGGAGAAGCGGGGCTTGATGGGCCGTAAAGGAGACGGTGGCTGCTGAGGACGGAGGGCGGCGAGCCTAGCCGCACGGCTCTCTCCCGCCACGGCCCAGCATGCACCTGTTGCTATGCCCCAGCCAGAAGGGGTCGCACAGGTGAGCCCCACCTCTAAGAGCACTGTGAGTTCACGGGCCGGTGGCCAACCCCAGCAGAGCCCTGTGGCCGTTCACTGCTGCCTCTTGCATGGGTACTCAGAGCAAGCATTAATGCCTACGCACATGCTCTGACACGCTATTCATCGGCAGCTAAAAGGGTTAAAAAACAAAGCACCTTACATTTGGCATTGAAAGGGACTGATCCAATCCGATCTCTACTTTGTTCACCACTGCAACACTGAATGACAGAACGCCCACAAACACGGCGATCTGGAAAGAAAAGCAAACGGCAAGACACCAATTGCTAATGGAACAAACCGAAGAACAGACGGAAAGCTTCCAGAAGGCATGATTTTATCTTTTTAAATGCTGGCACTATTAGAGGTTGAACCCCTGCTTTGTGTAAGGCTAGGCAAGCATCCTCCCACTGAACTGCATTCCCAGTCCAAAGCCAGACTTTGCCAGAATGCAAACACAGACAATCCACGGATAATCCAGATTTTAGCGGTGCACCCAACTCCATAATGACCGTGGGGCTCTCCCACCGCCTCTCGCTGTGAGTAGACTACCGCCGGCTCTTTCAGTGTTGAGGTGAGCGGCCGCTATGGCTGCGCGGGACATAACCTGTGATGACTCCTGCGTTGCCAGGAGCTGGGGGAGGGTGGTGGGCGGCAGCTATGCCTCTTTTCTGTCCAGGGATCTGTGTGCAGTAAAACCGCTGAAGCCCCTGTGGCACCGGCATCAAATCCCTCCTTCTGAGGTGGCAGGCACTTTCAGAGGGCCTGAGTGTTTAACATGGGGAAATCATGTACACACACACACACACACACTGGCTGTGCTATTGAACTCTAATTCTGTGTATATATTTACTATAATTATGTGTGTTTGACACAGTATACCACTAGAAGATACCAGGCGAGAGGAACTGGGGTTTTACTACCTTTGCAACATTCTGCAAAATCACAGTTATTTCAAAACAAAAGCCTAGGGTTTGGGCACAAAAACAAAACCAAACCAAAAATACCCAAACTCCAATCCAATGTTGCCAAACCCTTGCCGACGTTGACTGAGAACTGCACTAGTAGAGGAGCCTGCTGCTGAATGCATTCTGTGAACAGAGAGGCCAAGGAAAAGTCCCTACCACAATCGGTCGCAGCCAGTCCTTCAGCAGAAAGGGCGCAAAGGAGTTTTTGAAGAAGAGGAACAGGCAGCTTTTGGAGGCCTGGCTGCCTCCTCCGTCGTCGATGCCTCTGATGCAGCACAGCACATCCAGCCGGTTTTTCTGAGGGTGCAGAGAGGAAGAGGTGATGGCTACACTCCCTGACTTCACCTAGACTCTAGGCTCAGTGGATCCTGGTCCTTACCTCTTGCCTCTTAATGTCTAACCCCAGGAGGCTCACGAAGCAGGTGATCTGGAGGAGGAAGTCAATGAGCACCGCCATCCCCGCGAACAGAGAGAAGGTGTGCACGGCCGGCATGGAGGACAGCGCCCCTACAGGGAGAGAGGAGGACTGCCACACCCCGAACAGGTCTCCTGGCTACACTGCTGCCAACGCAGGCCACTTCCTCTTGGCCTGCATTAGCCTGGTGCACTTTAGGAACAAGACCATTCTTAGTAAGTTGTCAGTATTTACTAGTGGGATAAGGGTTAAGCAAAATTCTAGATTCGTCAAATCCTCTGAGGGGAGGGGACCGCTGTGTGATGGCGGGCCACGTCATCTTAGACGCACACGTGGACATGGTGCGTGCAGGCCCCAGGATGCCAAGCATCCTGTCCCCGGGTTTGATAGTCATCCTGCCCGAGCCACAGCGTTAGCTGCTGCTATCAACACCCTTGTACTGTTTTCTTAGAAAAGTAAGAAGGTGTATCCTGGCCTGCACTGCCAAAGGCACAACAAAGACCACGGGTGTCAAAAGCATGTCACTTTAGAAACGAAGCATGGCACGGTGCCAGCACAGCTCCACTGAGAGCTCCGTCCTGGAGCGCCTCATGTAAGAGCTGGCGGGCCTGAGTAAGAGCCTGTGGCCTCCTACAATGTGAAGACTCTCTTCTCTGCAGGTTCCCAGCCTCAGTCACCCTCTACAAGGACCAAATCACTATTCTCTTTTTACAGTTTGGAGATGGGCGGGGCAAGCAGCATCACAACTCAGTGATAGCTCCTCAAAAAAGAATCCCTGAGGACTTTTTCTCTGGCTCATTCCGGCTCCTTGTACTGAGGCACTCACTACAAGAAGCTCTGCTCACGAATGAGCCTGTTTCCCCTGGGAGTTTGTGGCGAGGGGTGGAAGCCTGTCTGAAAACAAAGGCAGAGCACCCTGCAAGCCAACTGTCGTGGCACTGCTGAGGCCAGTGCCACAGATTCTGTGGCTGTGTAGGGATGCCATTTTCAAACACTAACACTTGCTACAGGCGTAAGAAGGGGAGGTGGCAGAAGAGCTCGCATCTCCGTCATCCCAAATCCCAGCATCGATACTGTCCTGGCAAGCTCGCTGCGAGACACTGCCAGTCAGCCGAGACGCGCAGCCCACAAATCGACACGCCAACCGTGAAACACAACTCACAAAAGGGAGCAACACAGGGTTACATAAGCAGATTCCCGGCAAGCCACAGGCCTGGCACGGTCTACAGCAAAATTACCGAGGAAAAAAGCTGAGGTCTCGGAAAAGGACGAGAGGAACATAGTAGGGGCCACGTCCCCAAGGATCCTGCCCAGCTGCTGGTCCAGCGTCTCCTCCTGAAGACGCTCGTCTCTCTTAAAGAAAAAAAAAATAAATGAGCACACACATTACAATTTCTCCGTAACAGAGCTGTCTCATTCCTCTCCTGGTTATCTAGGGGTTAAAGGGAGCCAAAATTGGACGAGCAGCTGCAGCAGCGAAGGCTGGGCCTGCTGAGCCGGTTACTTAATGCTGGGGAGTCCAGTCAGATCACTGACGTGGGCACCAGATAGAAACTCAGCAAAACTGAGTCATGTCATCAGCCTGGTATGTGGGCTGCAGGAGGCTGGATCACTAAAGGCCACTCGTGGTCCACCGAGGCTCCACCCAATCAAGGATTCAGGCGCCCGAGACAACACCCTATGATGTGTGTTGACGCCGCCTTCAGCGGCACCTCAGAACACAACAGATCCGTCATGTCACTACGGAGTGTGCCGGCAATCCCTTTAATACCATCCATACTGGAACCTACTTCCCTAAGTATGCTAGCTTTTATTACACACGTGTGAAAACAGTATTTAACAAATTCTCATACTGTTTTTGCTCCACCAATCAAAGACGCCAAGGAGGCACCGAGGAAAAGGATGTGGAGCTGCCTGTGTCCTCAGAGGCCACTCTGAGAAGCCTCTTAGAAAGCTGAGACCTTGGAAGACGCCGAGCTCCCTGAGAAGAGCAGGAGTTACCTGGTAGGTCTGCACCAGAATGAAGATGTTGTCCACCCCAACAGCCAGCACCAGGAACGGGATGACTTCAATGACGATGAGGGTCAGGGGCATCCCCGCGTAGCTGAAGATGCCCAGGGAGCAGGCCACTGAGCTCAGCACGATCAGGATCCCCGAGATGCCCAGGGAGATTTTAGAATCCACCTGATGTTGGGCAAAAGCACAGATCAGCAGAGAAGCTTTCGGGCCCGCCCAGTACAGGGCTCTGTGTAAAAAAGTGTTAAATGTACAATTCACATCTGAGAGAACACAGAAGAAACTTGTAGGTTTCTTCCTAGCGACCAAGTTCATGCGTTTACAGGTATGGAAAAAACGGGAAAAAAATTGGTTTATGTGAAGCAGTCCTTAGACTTAAAGTAGACTAACCCTGAAAGTGGGCTGGACGTGATAGTTGCACGCCTATAATCCCAGCACTCCAGAGGCAGAGGCAGGCAGATCTTTGAGTCTGCCTGGTCTAGAACAGCCAGGCCTACACAGAGAAACCCGCTCTCAACAGCACTCCCTGCCCCCCACCAAAAAACAAAACAAAACAACAACAAAAAAATGGAAGTGAAGAAAGAAGATGCAGAAAACAAAAGTTCTATATAATTAACATGATGTTCACCGAAAGAATAACACACTTGAGGCAGCTTTGGGAAGAACGAATTAATAAGGATCGGAAAAAACCCACACACAGTTGGTGCCCTCATTTCTAGCGCAAACATCCCCGGCCCTCTGGCATACTCACCAGAAGCCTGTTCCAGCTCCGGATGTGCCCCAAGGCCAGGGCAATGTAAAGAAACATCACAGCATAGCTGATGAGGACAGTGAACACGTCGCCGCTGCTCTCCCGGTTGAGCTCATCTTCGATGCTTCTCTCAGCAGTGAAAGAAATGGTCAGGTTGGGGTTCTTGTAGTTTTTCACAAAATTGATAAACCTAGAGAGTGGGCACATTTTTACACTTTCAGTGAGAAGCGATGTGACGGATGAGTGTCTCAACACTCGCGATACGAAGGCCATCTTGCTTAGCCTCTGTCCGGGAGCCCGGGCAAGACGCCCTCCCAGCCAAGGTCAACTGCTCTACCCACGTGGTGCTGGGGTCAAAACAGGACCCTCAGCACTCTAAGGGAAGCCCTCTGCCTCTGAGCCATGGCCCCGGTCCTGACTGTCTACAGTTTAGAACATGTTTAAAACTGATGAATGTTCTGTATTTTTTCAGAGACACGTCACCATGTGCCCATGCTGGTCTAGAATTCTGAGCCACAGTGACCTTTTTGCCTCTGAGTGCTATCACTGTCATGTTAGGCTTAAATGGAGCATATGTTAATGAATATATATACTCATGGAACAAAAAGAGAAATTGATATATATATAAGTTCAACACAATCTGATTTCTTTATGGGAAAGGATAAGCTGCTTCTAAAACTCCCATGCAATTGCAAGGCCCCCAAGAAGCCACAACGGTCCTGACATGAACAAAGTGTGGCTTATATTTTCTAATTCCAGACTTATCACAGTAATCCAGAAGCGTGACACTGGCACAGGAACAGACATACAGACAAAGCACGGAAGTAAGAGCTACAGACACTCTCTGAGCGAACTGCTTTCTGGCATGGACACTATAACCTCTTAACAGTGGAGAGAAAAACCTTCTCAGCAAATGTTTAAGACAATGAGATGGATAAACTGTAATCACAGAATGAAGCGGAGCCCTCACCTCCTACCACACACACAAATTAACAGGCTGGGTGGTCGCATAGGCTGTTGAAGACTGGCAAGACCTGCTCTCAAAAAGCCAAGGGCTGGGGATACAGCTCCACGCAGAGCATTTGCCTAGCATGCTAGGGTCTGAAGGATTTAAATGGATCACAGGCCAAAATAGGAGTTAAAATTATAAAGGTCTCAGAAGGAAACACAGGAATAAATCTCCTGTCATTATCTCAGTCACAGATACACCAAAAGTACATTACAGGCAATAATAAATAAATTGAAATAAAGGAAAATTTTTGTGCTTCAAACGTTCAAAGGGGGAGAACTACTGAAATGGAGAAAAAAAAATCTTGAAATCATCAAGAAAACGCAAATCACAGGGCTGGGATGTCCTCCAATGGTGGAGCACCCGCCAAGCATGCATATAGCCCTAGGTTCTATCCCTAGCACTGCAGGAAACAGGGTGTGGTGGTGTGTGCCTGTGGTCCTAGCACTCGGCAAGAGGATCAGAAGTTCAAGACCATCCTCTGCTACACAGCAAGCTCAAGGCCATTCTGGGCCACATAGGACTGTTTAAAACACACACACACACACACAAACACACACACACACACACAGAGGGGCTGAATACATGGCTCTGTGGTTAAGAGCACTGTCTGCTCTTCCAGAGGTCCTGAGTTCAGTTCCCAGAACCCATATGGTGGCTCACAACCACCTACACTGTGATCTGATATCCTCTTCTGGTGTTCAGGTATACATGTAGACAGAGCACTCAAAACAAATAAAACACACTTAAAACACACACACACCCACACAATCAGAAAATGTAACTCAGCACCATCCTTCGCAACAGCGAGGATGGAAAGGGGAGATAAGGCATGCGAGCACAGAGGCACACCACCATGCCGTGTCTGTCAGGTCTTCAAACAGTTAAAGCACAGTTATTCTAAGACCCAGAGACTCTATTCCACAGATATATGTCTTCAAATGGAGTGAAAATATGTCTGATAAAAATGCAAATACAAATACACCCAGAGCCAAAAGACAGACGCAACCCACATGTGTGCCAATGACAAGGTGCACGAGCGAAATGCAGTGAGTATTTGGTCAAAATGAGAAACAAAGAACCAGCATGGGTCACAGTGTGGACAGCCCTGAAAAGACTGTGGCAAGCAGAGGAAGCCAGATACATACATAACTGTAAGCAGGGAAAGCTGTGAGGACAAAAGCAGATTGGTGGTTGTCTAGTGCTGTGGGGAGAGGTTGAGGAAGGGGAAGTGGGCGGGGCAGCCAAAGGGAACAGTATTTATCCTAACACCATCAGCCGGTCAATTGGCTGCGGCCTTAAGCGGGATACTCAAAATGAGTGGACTGTACAGTTCACAGAGTTCTATGACTACTTCTGTGCTCCTGAGGACCAGGACCTGTTTAAGTCATCTCTTCTACGCAGATCTGCTCAAAGACTTCTTAGCACAGCTACTACCAAGGGCAGCCGATCCCATAACTTAGGTCGACTGCAATACACAGTGAGGGCCGAGCGTGCGCTGCCCGCGTCCAGCCCCGCCAGTGACTCACTCTTTCTCCCAGGCCCAGGCCCTCTGGAGCTTCTCCGTGTCGTTATAGTAGTTATAGACGGGGAAGGTAATCACCAGCGCCGTGGCGTTATTGTAGTTCTGATCTAGAAAGCAAAAATATGGTCTCAAGAAGCCAAGTACTAGCACGCACAGTCAAACAGGGGTCACCGTAGTCCACGCTGACTCTGGTTTCCCACGAGAGCTCTCTCTGAGAGCAGTGGGCACAGAACTTCCCTCCATGGTATAATTTAACCAGGTCCCCATTGATGGATATCTTTGCAAATTTTAGAAACTGCAAACAAAATTACTGCAAAGGATATCTACAAATATTTTAACACATAAAGTTCATATTTGTAGAATCAATTTTTTAAAGATTTATTTATTACGTATACTGTGTTCTGCCTGCACGTACACCTGCATGCCAGAAGAGGGCACCAGATCTCATTATAGATGATTGTGAGCCACCATGTGGTTGCTGGGAATTGAACTCAGGAAGAGCAGCCAGTGCTCTTAACCTCTGAGCCATCTCTCCAGCCTCTGTGGAATCAATTTTTACCTGTCAATTTTGAGTCAAAACTATGGTTGCGCAGGTGTCTGCCTCTGCCTCCCAAGTGCTGGGATTAAAGGTGTGTATCACCACCACCCAGCAAGAGCTTTTTATGACAGGAGGCAGAGAGAGCACTTCTCAAATACGGGTCACAACTTCTCCCCTGCCTGGGAGGGAGGGAACAAAAGATCTCTGGCCTCTTTAGCAGCTGCAGAAACACCTGTTTGGCTGGCAGCACTGGGCAGATGGTGGAGGATCATGAATCATCACCTCGATTTACACAGCAAGCTCTATCCCAAAAGAAGAGCCACAGGCAAACAACTGCCCTTCTTGCTGTGAGTGTTCACTGTCCTGACTGGTTTAAAACAAAAAACAAAACAGCCCACTGGGGCTGGAAAGCTGGCTCAGCAGTTAAGAGCACTGGCTGCTCGTCCAAAAGACCCAGGTTCAATTCCCAGCACCCAGCACCTGGCAGCTCACGACTGTCTGAAACTCCAGTTCCAGGAGATCGGACACCCTCACACATACACATACATGCAGGCAAACATCAGTGCAAATAAAATATGAATAAATAAATAAATCCTCAAAACACCAGTCCATTTCTTTTTGATTTCTTATTTTATCAAGATAGGATCTTACTATGCAGCTAAGGTTGAGTCCCATACTCAAGATCCTCCTACTTCTACCTCCTGAATGCTGAGGTTGTTTTTGTTTTGTTTTGTTTTTTTAAACATATTTACCTCCAAACCTGGCTCACTTTTAAGTCCAGAATAAAATTCGAATCCAAAGCTAAAGGCCATACTTCGGGGATTGAATAGGTGGGGAATTCACGCTGCCCATTTCCAGAGCTTTGTAAACACCCTTGCTGGCTAGCAAGGGAACCAGTACAGCTCTGAGGACCAGGAACTTCTTACCGTCATAGCCACCCAGCACAAGCCACGGGAACACTGGTCCTCCAAATGTGCCCAGGCAAGGACCGTGGAGCAAACTCGTATCATTCAGAGAGGCCGGAGCCCTGCCGAAAGTTCAGAAAAACTCACAATTAGAACTTCCAAAACATCACACCAACCAACGCTTCGATGGCGGTGTCTGCATCCTAAGCGCACTCTAGTTCCCTAGTTGAATAACACGCCTGTCACCCCCCTCTAGGAAATCAAGTCACTGGGCACCAGCCAGGAGCCGCTACCACCCCAGCGAGACCAGCCACACAGGGGTAAAGGGTGCAGGGGCAGCCCGCCACCATGAGAGCTGGCTCTCTAAGGAGGACGTGGGGGAAGGAGGTGGCTGAGTGTGATAGCCTCTTCAACGTGTGGGTTGTGCATCCGCACGAGGTCAAATAACCGTGGGGCTTACCAAAGACCCAACAGTCTTTTATAAAGTTTCTGAATGTTGAACAACCAGAAGTTAGTAAAAAATCAAAGGCATCAACAATCTGAGGTGTTTCTGGCAGTGTTCTCTCGTGTTGCACTGTGTGACGTCAATACAGCCTTGATTCTGGACACACGGTGCTTTGCACGGCGCGTACTATCACATCATAAACACACACCCACCAAGAAATGCAGCCCAATTCCAGACTCCTGCATGTTCCGGATGGTGTTGCTTCACTGTGTGCACAGTTTTGCACTCTTCTATGAAAATATTTCATAGAAACAGTCAAAAGAAATAGTTTGATATTTCCCTCCCGATCACGTCCCAGCAGTCATCAAATCATAATAATGTATGTTCAGACTGCAGTGTATTAGAACATTTGATTTTCAAAACTAATGTTGAAAAGTTTCATAAAATTTGTTAAAAGGACTATGGCTTGGGAGTAAGCCAGAATTTCCAACAATACGCTGCCCCAAACAGACGTCTGCCCTTTTATACTATGTGTTTATGACAAGAAACACAAGAAATGCTCTGAGTATTGATCATTATAAAATCAAAACACTGACCAACTCTGAAAGGCCAATGTCCATCCAAGATTTCATTCTTTAAGCTAAAGTAAATAAGTACACCCATCTCATTAGTACACAAACCTGCTTTCATCTTTAATGATGCTTCTAAGTATACTAAAGAGTGCCTTAAAACAAATCTCATCATGATTTATCAGCAGTAAATGTTTGATCGGCACTCATCTCATGTACCACCATACCCAAGAACCCACAGAAACTTCTTGGGTGAATAGGGCCCGAGTGGAATAAACTATGCTAATGAATGGAGCACACAGGCCCGTGGCAGGGGAGAAAGGCTAGAAGATGGTGGCTCGTGGGTGGAGTGGTGGTGGAAAGCCTTATCCTGGAGCACGAGGTGTGCACAGAGCCAGGTTCCCAGGGGAGGAGGCGGGGCTGCAGAGGATGAGAATCAGGCTGGGAGGCGACAAGGACTCCACGGCGCCCCGCAGGGTGACTTAGATGTTTATCCCGGAGACTCTGGGGAACAAGCAGAGTTCTAGAGATACACTGCATGAGCTCTGTGCAAAAGGAGCAGAAACTGAGCCAGACACAGAAAGCAGGCTGGCCACGCGGGGGGCTTGTTCAATGGCCTGGGCAGACATGTCAGGGCAGTCACCAGCCAGAACTCAGCCAGGCACTGGGGCTGGGGTGAACATAACACTGCCTCAGAGCTGCCAGGATGAGCCCTGGCAGCGGGGGCGGTCCTTTCCTCCCCACCTGACTGCAAGGACAGAGGAGAGGCTGTGCAGAAGCTAAGACGCTTAAGGAAAGTGGGAGCTGGGGACTGGCCCGAGCTCATGAAGTGGACTCATGATGGCTCCCAGGGAGCCTTCACAGGCAGCCTCCGAGCCCAGGCCGCAGCTCCAATGAGACACTGTCTCCCACATTTTTGTTTTTTGGTTTGTAATACAGGAAAATAGTTTTTCCTCCAAATATAGAAATTACATAATATTGAATGTTTTTTCAGCCCACGGCTCTCTCCTACCATCTGCACAGGGAGGAATGCTGGCTAGGGGCATGGGAACACATGTACATTCATGTCTCATGCAAACCACTTGCTTTTAGCAGCAATGTCACTGAAGTAGCGCGAACACAGCCCAGCGGCTGAACCGTCACATACCAACCACAAACATATGAGGTCATGATAGCCCTCAGTCAGGACACTCCACTCTGGAGATGGTTAGAGGGGCAGACGGTATAACCCAACAGAGACCAAGTCATTTCTGTTTCCATGGTGAACAAAGAGGCTACAATTGTTCACAGCTGGACATCTCTCTCCTGCCCAGGTCAGGAGCATTCAGGGATGGCAGGCCTACCAGGAGTTACGTCATGATTCCTGACAAGCCTACGGTCGCTCACAGCCCACTCAAGCAGATGACTAATCCCACTTAGGAGCAGAGAAAGCGCCCACCCCAGGGCCTCTGCTTTTGCTGCTCATGCTGCTTGGAACACTTGCCTCTGATGCTCACAGACTTCCTCCTGTCCTCTCCCTGTGGGCAGCTCTCCCCTCTAAAGGGGCACAGAATCCGGTCTCTCCTGCTCAACCTCAGTGCTCTCCTCACAGCCCCTCAGCTCTACCCGACACGACAGCATACACAGTCATGTGTCACGCGACCGCTTCTCTCGGCGGCAGACCAGAACCAGAAGGTCCCACGGGGTACCACTACTTAATGACGTCACAGTGTAAATACACGTCATGAGGCCTGTGCTAGCTTAACAATGGTGTTTTCAGACTGTGCCCCCACTACAAAAAAACATACAACCATTTCTCTGTTTGTTGTTGGTCCCCTCCTCTAGGACGGGAGCCTCTAGGGCACATCCTGCTCCGCCTGCTGGGTGTCCGGTTCTCCTAACCAGAGTGAGCGACAGTTCCCCCACGCTGACTACGGGGATGGCTGCTGCCACTTACCGCACACAGTACAGAAAGTGCGTGTGGTAGTCAGCATACACGAAGAAGTCATCGCCTATTTGGCTGTCCAGCACCGAATGGCTGTTCTGGAAATAATTTAACACACTGAAAATGGTGCAGTTCTTGTTGTACGGAGAGAGCGGGGCCACACAGATGTCCTGAAGTGTCACGGTCTTGTTGTCGTAGGATGCAGTGATACTTTCAATGGCGATCTGTAAGTCAAGGACCTGAAAGATTTTGGAAGTAGGCAAACTCAGAAACATGGCAGGTTTCCACAACTCATCTCCTAACCAGCACTGCCTTGAGAACTCAGCTGATAAAGGCGTTCCGAGGAAACACTTCCTAGGATTGGGGAAGACCACACATGGTGTGGGGAGAGCCTAACGCCCCTCCTAACAGAAAATTGAGGTGAAGAACTCTGGCTGGCAGTGTCTGAGAAGGAGACATCATTACCACAGCAGACCCCAACGACCAACACAAACTTCACCCTCTTCACTGTCTACCAACACAGCTGCGGGTCTTCCTGAAATTATCCCTTGCCTAAAATATACCACTTTCTGCCTTGTTCTGCTCTGTGTGTGAGCTCCTTTCCTTTTTCCAACACGGGGTTTCTCTATATAGCCTTGGCTGTCCTAGACTCACTCTGTAGACCAGGCTGGTCTTGAACTCACTGAGATCTGCCTGCCTCTGCATCCTAGACTGTTGGGATTACAGGTGTGCACCACCACACCTGGCTGTGTGTTTCTAATATAGGATATTATCTGGCGGACAACTGAGGAATTGCCTAGATTGGATTGGCTATGGGTATATTGGCAGGGGACTGTCTTGAACTGTTAACTGATATAGGACAGCCTCGCCCACTGTGGGCAACACCATTCCTTAGGCAGGACTTTATAATAAGAAACCTAGCTGAGCATAAGCCTGCCTGACAACTAGCATACAGTACCCTCCATGGTGCCCGCAGGACTTTGGCTGTGAAGTAAGTTTCTTGACTGGAAGTAATGCTGTGTGGAATAGCAAGCAGGCTGCCTTCAAGTTCCTACCTTGAGCTCCTGCTTGACTTCCCTTAGTGATGAACTGTGTGATCTCAAACTGTAAGAAGCCCTTTCTTAGAAGGGCTTTCATAGAAGCCCTTTCTTCCTCTATGTGCAACAGAAACGAAACAGGACAAGTACAGTTTCCTCGGGTAATGGCAGGTTACCTGGTGCAGAATCTCTTTGTCCAGCGGAGGCCCGAAGGGCACATCGGACCCTGAGGGGTACGGCTCATAGATGTGGACGCTGGTGTTGGGGGCCTGGATAATAAGCTGCTCCGTTCGAAAGAAAGGCCCAAAGTGCTTGTCAAAGTACTCCTTCTCCAGGCGGGCCTGACTGTGAGGGGCTGACCAGAGCTCCACAGGGTTGGTGGTGACCTGGACGAACACCAGGCCGGAAGAACACACCGCGATGAAGACCAATGAGAAGAAAATGACGCAGGTGGGGTTTCGGACGCAGAAAGCCCCCCACTTTGTGAACATGCGCCTCAGACAGTCATCAAATGCTGCACCAAGTGGGTCACAGCACGAGGCCTCCCCTGGAAGAGAGAGGAGAGGAGATTACCAGCCAAGCCGTTCCCGAAGGTGGGGGCAGGGGAAGTATTCACTGCTATGGTGGGTGATCTGGCCCCACACCCTCTCTATGCTCACAGTCCCCCAGCCTCTGTCTGCTCCTCTCTCAGTGAGGCCACTCTCCTTGGCTACTCGGGATAGACCCTCTTGTGACTGCATTCCAGTCCACGCTGCCCTAGGGCTTCTGTGGCTCTTCCCTCAGCCCATAATTACGTCATTGCTTTTATTACTTGGTTCTGAGGTGCCACACTGACGCCCAGTCACTGCCACCAGGCAAGGGCTACTTCTGCCGTCACCACGGCTGTGTCCTCAGCCATAGTGTACCGCCTCACATAAAGATGAGGCTCGCAGACCCACAGCATCCAGTCGCTTGACCTACACAAGCATGCCTACCTTTGTCACTGGTGTTCACAGAAAAGGCTATATTGCTGTCAATGGGAGTGTACTCAGACACAAAATAGCGCCTTCTGAAACAGAAGCATGGAAGCTGTGTTAGCAGACCTCGTTACAGTGCAAAGCTCACTTCCTCACCCTGTCCTCTGCGCCCTGTTGGCAACTTTCCCTGCCTGAGCTCGCCAGCCTAGGAAGATATTTAAGAAGATATTAAAATGACAAAGCACCAACAGCTAATGATGTCACATAGAATCCACATATGTCACTTTTAGGTCCTTTAAAAATACATTTCCAGGGCTGGAGAGATGGCTCAGAGGTTAAGAGCCCTGGCTGCTCTTTCAGAGGTCCTGAGTTCAATTCCCAGCAACCACGTGGTGGCTCACAACCGTCTATATCTGATGTCTTCTGGTAAACATGCAGATAAAGCACTTATACACATAAAATAAATAATTCTTTTAAAAAAATATTTCCAGTAGCAATAAGCACCTCAGTGCCCAGACCATGGCCCCTCAATACCATCCTGTAACAAAAAGGCCCAGACACTGCTTGAAAAAGAGAAAGATTCCAGGCCTGGGGCAGGGAAATGAGTGAGCCTGGGGTTTGGAGCATGTCATAAGAACACAGCAGCCAACAGGAAGGCACGCCACACGGGTGTTAGATGCTGTCCACAGAAAGAACATCTAGAGGGTACAATGCCGAGTGACTAAGTGAAGGAAAATACCAGCGGACAGCAGGAGTGGCCTCAAAGTATCTCTTCAGTTCCACGTGGAATTACTGCTGCACAGTATAGACCCATCAGCCCGACCACAACTGTGGGGTCTAGGCAAACCTTAGTGGCAAGAAACACATCAGGACCCAGCAAAGCGCACTGAGAAACACAGCACATCTGCGATGCTCCTGTCCACACACAACCGCAACCGCAACACAACGCTAAGCAAGCACCACATGCTGGCCATGGAAAGACATGACCAGTATCCACCAGAGCATCCTGGAATGGAGGCAGCTAATACAACTACACGGTCACCGTGCTGAGGGGCCCTGGAAGCTAACAGTGGGCACATCCTCACCAACACTGTGAGGACTGGAAAAAGTCTGTGGGTTAGCTAAGAATACCATGATCATGCTATTTTTGGATTTTGAACATTGCCTATGAGTTCTGTAAGCCGTAATGTTACAGGAAGCTCAGGACACACACGCACATGAACTTGCTGTTTCTGCAACCTTTTGGTGACTCTAAAATTATTTCATGGTACAAGTATTAAAAATGTATTGTCTTGGCTGAAGATGGGTTAGTCTGCACAGCGCCTACCATGGAATCATGAGGACCTGATTTAGATCCCAAGAACACATGTAAAAATGGCAGGCATCGTGGCACCTGTAATCCTAGTGCTAGCAAGCAAAGGTAAGTGGATACCTGGGGCTTGCTGGCCATCCAACCTCCACAACTGGTAAGCTCTAGGCCATGAGAGACCTTGTGTCAAAAAACAAAACGGGGGGCTGGAGAGATGGCTCAGAGGTTAAGAGCACTGTCTGTACTTCCAGAGGACCTGAGTTCAATTCTCAGCAGCCACATGGTAGCTCAGAACCATCTGTGTGGGGTCTGGTGCCCTCTGGCCTGTAGGTGTACATGCAGATACAGTACCCATCTACATATAAAGAAACAAAACAGAATGGAGGGCAATTGTGCAAACTTGACCTTTGTGCATACGTGTGCACATACATGTACACATATGAAGAGACATAAATAGGCTGCCTTAAACAAGATATGAATATAGACTGTAGTTCTGCATGTAACTACTTGATCAGACGTGCTGCACAGACTGCCTGGGTCACTGCGAGGCCATCTCATATCATGCTGAATAAATCAGTCAAACTAACTTCAAATGTTTAAGTATCTACACAAGACCCAACTTGCTGGCTGCAGAGCTTAAGCCATGCAGGGGATGACAGTCACCTAGGCATTCACTCCCTGTCTGGGCTCCCTGAAGTCACTGCGAGCTAAAGGTGCCACGTGGGCAATTTTGCTCTTCGTGTCTTGAAGGAAACAAACCAACCAACTGGCTTACCTGTGGCACCACACCGCCAAAAGTCCTCCAAAAAACAGAAACAGAAATGCCATGTAGGTGGCCCACATGATGACATACATGGCGTCCATGCCCAGGATCCTCCAGGGCACCGGGGGTGGAGGGGGCTGGGGCTTGGGGCCACAGACGGCAGAGCAGTCCTGGCAGCTACACGGCCCCGTGACCTCATCGACAGACTCGCTGCAGTCTTTGGTGGCATTTCTCATGGGCTCCATCCCAAGGACTGAAAAGTCTACGAGAAGAAGCGATGGCGAGTTAGAAGCTCACGGGAAGACGTCCCGAAGCACACAGGAACACAGCGTGGTACAGCTGCCGACTAAGAATGGAGGCTGCTGGGTCATCATTCATTGTGCTTGGTGGTTTTTTTCTTGCGGGGGGGTAGGATGTGAGTGAGCACTGACAGCATCTCACGAAGGCCGGGTTGGCTGGGAACATGTGTAGCTACGTGCGAGCCTGAGCTTCCGACTCCTCCGCCTGTCTCCTGAGGGCCAGTGTGTGTGCACCTGGTTCAGGCGTACACTGCCACCCAGCTTTATGCAGTGCTGCAGCCTGAAGGCTCCCAGGCTAGCGCTCTCAGTCACGCCCCACCCTTAATGCCTGCTGTGATGTCAGCAGCCCTGCGCGCCAACCACAGAAGGTGGTTGGTTCCTCAGTGTGTCTGGCTTTCACTCTCAACAGCCAGGCTAATACCACAGCAGGCACTCCTCAGCCTGCACACACACACAGACACACACACACATACATGGTTCAGTCTTTCAGTTAAATTATCGGTCCCTAAAAGCAATTCCTTCCTCAGCCAGCCCTCCTAAGTGAAGCAGGCAGGTCGAATGTCCTCCCTCTCTCTCTGAATTTGTTTCTAGAGCTGATCACGATTCCTGGTTAACCTGGGGGCTGCCATCCCTACCTGAGAAAATGGGAGTGATGGTGAAGGGCGCCTGTCCGTTGTCTTTATTGAACATGTACTCAATCCAGTTGGTGGCGTTGCAGGCGCTGGCGTCCCTTCCACACAGGAGTCCCAAGGCCTTCTCATTGCTGGAAGGGGCTTCCACATCACGGCAGGCGTTGTACATTGCTGGAAGGGAATCCCAAGCGAAAAGATGCAGCCGTTACGCTTGCTTTAACGCACCACTCAAGATCTCACTAAAGCGCTCTGAATGGAGCACTGTGACCACGCTGCAGCCAGCAGGGGAGGAGACGCAGGGCGGGAAGGGGATTCCAACTGTTCTCCCGACAGCTTCGAGAAATCCCACCTCAATTAAGCGAGCTCAGAGAGATTCAGGAAGAATCTTAGCTTCACTTTGGCCAACAATGCTCATTCTGGAAACCTCCGCAGTGGGAGACTACACGCTGCAGGACTGAGGACCTCAGGTAAGAGATCACATGTGAATGAACTTAATTTGTGGGTCCCTGCTTGGTAAAAAACTTCCTGGGATCATCTTCCTCTGAACCCAAGGAGATACCTGCACACCCCAGGGAGACAGGTTAGCCGGGCTGACAGGGGTCTTCCACAGAAGTTGGAATATATTACATTCCAGCCTGTATCTGGGCTGGAAAGAAAATGTTCTGTTGTGTGTGCACACTGGTGTTCTGTTTGGGGCTCTCAATCCTCCTGCCTCAGCCTCTAGAGCATGAGGGTTACAGGCACGTGCCACCACACTTGTCTTTGTTTCAGGACCTATGTCTGGGGAGCACAATAGCTTTCGGAAGGTAGGCCTAAGTTGAGGGCAGCAAGGATGCAAATGTGAGCAAAGTAAAGTGCTACACATGTAAGAAAAAGAAACCAGCACAACGTAAGCCATTATTCTGTGTGCTGTTAGAAAACCACACAAGCAAAAAAAGCTGCACGTAGGGTCTAGCTTTAAAAACAAAAGTACAAAACAACTTTGAGCCAGCCCTGTTGGTACATGCCTTTGACTCTAGCATGTGTAAGGTGGAGTCAGGAGGATCAAGAGTTCCAGGCCAACCTTCGTGACATACTAATTTAATACATGACATGCCAATTTTGAGACTGTCTCAAAAACAAACAAAACCACAAAAATTCCCCAATAAACAGAAACAAACTTCACTGAAACGTAATTACATACTCCATAGTATCTCCACCTGAAGCATGCTGCTGGATCACATGATAAGCATGTTCAGTCTCACAAGCAATCGCCAAACTATCGTCACCCATGCTCGCACGTGTGAGAGTGCCACTCAGGATGCACAGCGTTCCTGGCACTGTGTGCTCTCCCCAGGAGCTCCTGCAGTTGTTACTGAGCTTCCCGGGAATGCCCGTCCTCTGCATCTTCTCCTATGTGTTCATGCATCCCTGGTGAAGTGTTTGCTCAGACTTCCTGGCCATCGTTTAATCCACGCTGTCTACCTTCCTGAAGAGTTTTAGCAGTTCTCTGTATGCTCTAAGTCTGCCTTTTGCAAACACTCCCTCCCAGGCCATGGCTTATCCTTCATTCCCTAGATGTTCCCACTCTTTTAAAAAATTTACTTATTTTTCTATGTACGCTGGCGTTTTGCCTGCATGTATGTCAGTGAAGGTGTCAGATTCCCTGGAGCAGTGGTTACAGACAGTTGTGCCACGTGGACACTGAGAATTGAACCTGGGTTGTCTGGAATAGCAGCCAGTGCTCCCAGCCGCTGAGCCATCTCTCCAGCCCCGTTTCCTCTTTTACATCAATGACGTTCTTATTGGGTCTCCCCGTTCACATGCATTTAATTTAGGGTGTCTGTAGGGAGGTCTTGCTGAACACACGCACTCATGGTTTGTGTGAGTCCTCTTCGCTCATACACATACAAGTTCCTGGCTTCTATGGGGGCTCCCTGCTCACATATACTCATGGTTTCTGTGGAGTTGTCTGACGCTCTCTCTCTCCCTCCCTCTCTCTCTCTCTCCCTCACACACACACACACACACACACACACACACGATTCCTAGAAGGTCTCCCCGCTCATGTTTTCTGTAAAAAGGGGTTCTGCAGGCAGAATCTCTAAGATAAAGGCGTGTTTATCTTCAGCTTCACCAGGTATTGCAAAATAGTTTTTCAAATGGTTGCAAGCATTTACAGCAGCAATGAGGGCAGTCAGTCTGTTGGCAGACTGTTGCTTCATGTCCTCACAGCTGGAACTGACAAACTCAACGTGTGCCAATCTGATACGACACGAAGAGGGACGCACTGTTTTAACCTGTATTTCATGGGCTGTTCCGGACACTAACCGCTTTTGGTTTCTGCCTTTATTCTCTTGTCAAGAAATATTTTCTTACCTTAAAGCCAGATAAAATTCCTATGTTTATTTGTACACATTTTCAAGATAAGTCTTTTTAATCTACGCAGCTAATTTTATTGTGCATACTACAACATAGAGGAATATTCCAGTTTTTTGCTCCACCTACCAACGAGCCCTCCTCTCAGTGTCTGCAGTGACACAGCTGTGTGGAGGTCTCCACATACGCTTCTGAGTCAGGCCAGAATATTCTCCCCCTGGGCGGTAACATCACATCTTCTGGAAGACTTTGTCCTACCAACCTTGTCACTTTGTGAATGGAACTTTTTGGCGGTTAAACGATTGAAAATTTCCGTTTGTTTTCTGTGTTTTGAGATACAATGCGTGTGGTGCAGGTTGGCCTCTACTCCATGGCCTCGGCCCTCCAAGCGCTAAGAGGAAAGGTGCCTGACCTCACCTGGCTGTGTGACTTTTTAAAGTGGTCCTTACAATCAACAACTGTGCTGACCCTATTGACCCTAGTACACTTACACATTACTTATTAAACTCAGAGAATTACGTATCATTATGACATTCTCAGACAAAGTTTGCGTTAGCATACTCTCTCCCCTCATCTCTCCCAGTCTCTGCACCTCCACTGTACTCTCCCCTCTGTCTCCTTCTCCCATGTCAATAGTGTCCTTTTGCCAGACCCTTCTTCAGCACCTCTTTTTAGCCTCTTGGTTTCCATTCTAGATTAAGTTTGTACTGACATTCGTGTGTGTGTGTTTGTGTGTGTGTGTGTGTGTGTGTGTGTTCCAAGCTAGGATTTGCACAGCTGACAGAATGTGTAGATTTCATCTTTCTAGGTTTAGGTCACTTTGCTTAATATTCTATTTCTAGATCCAACCATTTTCCTGAAATTTTCATTCTTCTTTACAGCTGAACGAATTCCACTGTGTACATGATCCCATTTTCTTTACCATTTCTGTGTTGATGGGCATCGAGGCTGTTTCCAAGTCCTTGCTGGCATGAACAGCACAGCCATGAGCTCAGATGAACAGCACCTCTGTGGGGGACATGGAGTCTGTTGAGCACATGCCCAGGAGTGGCGGAGGTGGGCCTCGAAGTTTTTAGACTGCTTAGACACTTGTTGTTCAGCCAGGTCGACTTTCCTGTTACTTTTAAGCCCATTTCAATAACTATGCCTTAAGATCTGATTGCTTCTATTTGTCATTTGTTCATTCCTGTTCTGCAGCATTTTATTCTTTTCAGAATTCTTTCATTTCGGTAACTTTCTAGCAGGTGGCTGGTCTCTTTATAGCGACTCCATGTTCTCTGGTGACTGATGTGTGGCGAGCCTCACCTGTATGGGCACGCCTCGTGCTGTAGGTGGTGCTTCACCTGCTGCATGGAGGCGCCCCGTTCTGTACTGGGGCGCTCCTCAGGTCGTAACTGCCTACTTTCCCTTTGATGACTGATTTCTCCAGGATCAAAACATTTCTCCGCTGTCCCCTATTCTTATTTCTACTGTCTCTTGCGCTTAAAACAAGTCATGTCTCCCCGAAACAGTGTTGGACAGTTACTAACATGTGCACAAGTAAACTTGCATATACTGAAAAATCTCCACATGATAACGTAAAATAGGAAAGATTTTTAAAGATATTTGCTACTTTCTTGAGACTTCATTTTTCTTTTCTGTATATGGGTATTTCTGGCTGCATGTATGCACGTGTGTCACGTGTGTGTCTACTGCCAGAGAGGCCGGAAGAAGGCATCAGCCAAAAGAGGACACTGCATCCACTCCGACTGGGGTTACAGGTGGCTGTGAGTCACCATGTGGGTGCTGGGAATTGAAACCGGGTCCTCTGAAAAGCAGCCAGTACCCTTAATAGCTAAGCCATCTCTCCAACCCCTAGACTTATTTTTAATTTTGTTTGAGTGTGTGTGTGGGTATGTGTATGGTTTGCAGGTGTCACAGAGGCCAGAGGTGTCAGAGCCCCTCGCAGAGTTGAGAAGGTTATGACTGGTTCTAACCACCTGACATGGTGCTGGGAGCTGAACTAAGGTCCTCTGATAGAGCAGTATCTGTATTCCTAACTGTTGAATGACCTTTCCAGCCCCCAAACTAGCAGAATTTTAAAACAAATGCTTTAAAGGGATCACGTTATTGGTTGTAGCTCAACTCTCAGAAGACAGCAAAACAATGACCGATGTACAAAAACTGTGACTTTCCACACAGTTGCTAGGGTAACAACAAGTGCATCATCTAGAGCCCCGTATCAGCTTTTCCAGAGGAAGAAGATTGATGTCTACTTACCGTTGGCAAAGCTCTGTCCAAGATAGTACTCTAGTTCCCTCACGTTTGTTTTATTCTCCCGTGTCTCAGGATCAAAATAGTCTTCAGTTGCTGTCACATTCAGAAACTGACTCTGCCAAGGGCTACATGTCAGCTCACAAAACAGGGTCATCAGGTTATAAAAACATGATGGACATCTAAAGAAAACCAGCAAAAAATAAACCAGCAAAGATAAACCAGCAAAAGTAACAGGCAAAATAGAGTATTTAAAGTGTACTGAAAGGAGACAAAGAAGTTACCCGGAAACTCGGAAATTTTTAAACCCTCTTCCTCTTTTCTCCCCAGAGCCACAAATTCTTTTTACTATTTATTTTTACCTTATGTGCATTGGTGTTTTGTCTGCATGTATGTCTGTGTGAGGGTGTCAGATCTTGACTTACAGTTACAGAACTGGAGTTACAGAGAGTTGTGAGCTTGGAATTGAACCTGGGTCCTCTGCACAAGCAGCCAGTGCTCTTAACCACTGAGCCATCTCTCTAGCTCTTAGACTCACACATTTCTTAAAACCTTATAGTAACATAAAGAAATAGCTTTTAAAATTGCCCTAATACTATATTTAATTTATTCATAAATAATTTAAAAAAACCGAGGCTTTTCTGAATTCTGTGCTTTATAATTAGAGTTTTTTTTTTTTTTTGGTTTTTCAAGACAGGGTTGCTCTGTGTAGCCTTAGGTGCCCTGGACTTTCTTTGTAGACCAGGCTGGCCTCGAGCCCACAGTGATCTGCCTGCCTCTGTCTGCCTCCCTGAGTGCTGGGATCGAAGGCATGCGGCACCATGCCTGGCTAAAGATTTCTATTTTTAATCCAAAAATGTCACATTTCTGATTAAGAGACTAAGGGGTAGAGGTGTGTGTGTGTGTGTGTGTGTGTGTGTGTGTGTGTGTGTGTGTGTAAAGGACCACTATAGGATTTATACCTCTGCTTTCTTCTGAGAGCCAAATAACCCTAGCCTCTGACTTCCCTGCACGGTCTGAAGATTAAAAACAGCCATTGGATCAAAGCCTGGCACAGT
This sequence comes from Meriones unguiculatus, assembly GCF_030254825.1. NCBI lineage: Eukaryota > Metazoa > Chordata > Mammalia > Rodentia > Muridae > Meriones > Meriones unguiculatus. Next base: position 74,498,610 of record NC_083350.1, on the reverse strand, counting down.
AAAAGGTAAAAAAAATAAAGAAAAATCAAATCAAAACGGAGAAGTGTGATGGCAGCGCCTGCTGTGTGCACCGCGGCAACATACGGGTTTCCGATAGGACCACAGCTGACTGCTGTCCTCTGGGCTCAAAGTTTAAAACTCCTGGTGTTGACCTGTGTGGGAGGCCAAAGTGTTCTCTCTCCCTTTCGGCCCACAGTTACCTCACTGTTCCATGGAGTTCTAGGAACAGGGGCAACTGAAATTACTGTGTAGTCTGATTCCGCCCCACTGATCAGGCCTGACAGAAGGAGGAAGGGGTGTCCAGTCTTCAGGAGCCTCCCCAGAAGTGGACACAGGCACTGTGGCTCTTTTCAGACCTTGACTGCCACTAGGTCCTCTGTAAGACCAGTATGTGTCTCAACTGCCGAGCTACCTCCCCAGGACAAAATTAGAATTTTAAAACAGGTACTTTAAAAATATTGTTTTAACGGTTGTAGCTCAAGTCCTAGAGTACAGGAAACACTGACAAAATCGGAGAGTCCGACTGCACCGCTCGGACAGGAATCATGCCGGGATGCACTGCTTTCCTCAGGACTTCATTGAACCTCCACGTCGAATCAGAAAACTCCACGTTGGCTTGCTTCTCTTGTTGTTCTAACGTCAGCCTGAACCTCTGCTGACGTGGGTGCTAACTGTGGTAAATGTTTATTTCCACCATGTAGAGTGGGTTGTAACTACATGTGCTTTGATCACGCGCCAAAGCTCTGATCTGGCTGCAACAATGGCAGCGGCCTGGAGAGGCCTGAGCAGGTTCTATTCTTTGACCTATTATTACATTCCGTGATGTCTGGGAGAAGAATTTAGCAATGGCTTTCCTCTCTGCGCCCACTTCTCCGAAGAAGTGGTGCCCCGAGCAGAAGCAGGGTAGGGCCCTGCCTCTGCAGAGGGCATTTTCTGCTCCTTCCTCCACCCTGGTCTACCTTTACCAGTGTGCTAAAGTCTGCACGATTTTCAAATGCCAAAATCTGCTGTTCTTTGCACATTTGAAAGCTGCTGGGTAGGCTTAAGGAGCATGTATTATACAATCTTAGAACAAGTGTAACATCAACGCAAGCCCCGACCTCCTTAGGAGCTAATGCCGGCACAGTGTTGCAGCACAGAGAGACGCAAGAATGACAGGAGAGGACCAGCGGGGTGCTGCCAAGCTCAAGGACCCGAGTTTGATTCTCCGGACCCACGTGGTGGAAGGAGAGAACCAATCCCCACAAGCTGTCCTCTGATATCCATGTACACACAATGTGCACACATGGTGCATACATACATACACTAGGAAAAAACTAGAACAAACACTCAGAGGAGAGTGGCAGAAAGCAGGGCAGCAAGAAGTGACAACACTCAGGGGACCACGCAGAGGAAGGACAGGGCACTGAGCAGGACGCCTCCGCACTGTGCACAGAGGCTTCCCTCTAAGGGGCCCGAGGCTTCCCTCTAAGGGGCCCGAGGCCTCTGTGAAGCTTAGGGCTAGGGCACCTTGAAGGAAAGCAAGTCTACGCTCCGAATGCAACTTGGAAGAGAACTGAGTGGCGCGTGTGACTTCTGTCTTCCTTCATACATGCCGAGAGGGCCTCCTCGGTGCACGGCCGAGCGAACAGACGGTGTGTAAAAGCACACCAGGGTCACTGCATCTAGATGCCCATCAGCCGCTCGCCGCTGGTCAGCCTACCTGGACAGGAACTGCAGGGGCAGCTGCAGGTTGCCCTTCAGCGTCTGAAGCTGTTGTACATCACAGCAGAGGCTGACGTTGTCAAAGAAGAATCCGGGACAGAGCTCCTGTGAGGAGAGACGGAGTTCCGAGAGCAGCTCGGGTGCACAGGCAGGGCACCTTCACTCCTGCCATTCTCAGGTGCGAGGGGGCGGCTCGTCAGTCCCGCACTACTGACAAAACCCTCTTAAGAGTCTCCCGAGCCTGCCATTCAGGAAGTGCGGATTCACAAGACAGCACAGACACTCTATTTTCCTTTCCTTTACTATTTTGCTTCACAAGTTAGCCAAGGCAAGTTCGGCCACAATGCCATGTCCACTCATCACTCCGGGGACAGTCAAAACTTTACTAATGCGGAAGAAAGGAGCAAGGGTGATTAGAAGACCTGGTGCCATGCTGGATTACTGAAGCCCCCAAGGCCAATCTTCTCAGCTGGATTTTTTCCAGTAGTTTTTTTTAAACAGCCCTAAGAATCAAATTAACAAAAAGCCGTGTCCTGGGGGACAGCCAGAACTCACAGGCTCGCAAGCCCTAAGAGGAGTCGCTGAGAGAGGGGAAGAAAATTCTAAGCCTCTTCATGGCAGACTCAGCAAAAGCCTTCAAATCTGGAGCGACAACAAAGCTACTTCTGATTGGGTTTGCAGAACAACTGAAGAGCGGAACCTGAGGTACCGAGGTCATCTCTAAAGAGTGACCTGCTCCCGGGAAACACCGGGAGACACAGAGTCAGCACCTGGGAGATTAAGCCTGAAGCCGTTTTTATCGGCTCTGTGATATGGGGTGCAGGCTGGAGACTAGGTTAAGATTTAAACCCCAGGGGCTGGAGCAAGAAACTCACATTCAGTTCCCAGCACCCACATGGTGGTTCACAACCGCCTGCAACTCTGGTCCCAAGGAACCCAACACCCTCTTCTGACCTCTTGGGCTCTTCTGACCTCTTGGGTGTGTATGTAAAAGCTTACACACACACACACACACACACACACACACACACACACACACCATCTTTACAAAAAGATTCAAAGCCTTTTAGTCTCATGACAGCATTCCTGGTACCAATCCACAAGGTACTGCACAGTGTTCTCAAAACAGCACGCTTACCTGCACTAAGTCATAGCCGTCCTTCGGCAGAGGTTTTGGTGGACCAGAATATTCACAGTTGTACCTCTTATCCCCAGTCGCAATTCCACACTCTCCATACCAAACACAGGACTGTGAAAACACCTACAGAAAGTCAACATGGAAAAACAGATTTTAGCAAGAAGAGTTAACAAACCTTTCCAAGAAGAGTTAGCAAACCTTTCGATGCTACCAAGCGAACAAAGTTAATAAACATTCTTGTTAAGTTAAACGTGTCAAGAAATAAACAAAGAAGGAACAAGCCAGGCATGGAGGGGGGTCTTATGCCAGCAACCCCAGCATCTGTGAGACCGAGACAGAAAAGGCTCGAATTCAAGGCTAGCCTCAGTTACATAGTTAGGATCAGCTCGAACTACCCAGCAAAACCCTGTCTACCTCCCAAACAAACAAAACCCCCAGGACGCAGGAATGGAGCCCTGATGGTTCAACTGCTGCCTTCTCTTCCAGAGGCCCACAGTTCCCAGCATCCACCTGTAACCCAGTCCGATGGTGTCTGACACCCAGGCTCACCCATACTCACAAGCGTACACTCGTACACTGCACACACACACTACTTTTTAAGCTGGGAGCAGTGACACACACCTATAATCCCAGCACTCAGAGAAGCAGAGGCAGGCGGATCTCTGTGAGTTCAAGGCCAGCCTGGTTTACAAAGTGAGTCCAGGACAGTCAAGGATACACAGAGAAACCCTGATTCAAACAGACAACACCCCCCCCCCAAAAAAAAAACAGTACCTTTTAAAAAGCAAGCAGGCCTAATGCCCCAAATGGATCTGTCAAGTCAGTAATGCAGGTATAACAATTATTTGCTTGAGGGCTGCCTGTCGTTCTAGTAAGACCCCCAGTACAGGTCAGAGCACACAGTGAGTGCAAGTGAGTGATTATGAAGGCACTATTTTTACCCAGAAAATTAAACAACCAAAAGGAGGTGTCCCTGTATATTTAGGTTAACTACTACTGGTACTTCAGAAGTCCCCCGAAGAACAAAGCCATAAATACCACCAACCTTACCAAAAGGAGGTGCACGAATGGATGCTGTCCCTGAGGGCTAAGGAGAACACCAAGGAGCTCACGCGCTGAGTTTGAGGACTAGCACCAAGGCGACACTGATTTGCTAATATTTCGTATGAAAAGATGTCTCAAGTGCCACTCATATTCCCCACGTGACCGTCACAAGGAAGGGTTCCGTGAATCACCACCCTGTCCAAGGGCACTGCCATACTTTACACCACAAGTGACTCAGCACAGCTGACCAGGAACCAGGGACCCTGGCTTAGAACTGTCCCCCGGGGAAAACAAAACCGAGGAGCAAGCTGGGTCGTCCCCAGACACCTGCTGGAGAGCCTCAGACACATGACTAGAACCCACACACGGGCAAAGTCAGTGCTAGGTCAGTGCTAAGTCAGCTGCGGTCCAGATACAGATCCGGGACCGTGAAGAATGAAAATCACAGTTTGCTGGGTGTGCTGCTGCATGCTGGAACCGCACCTACCACAGGGCAGGGGCGAAACAAGAAGTAGGAGAGAGAAGCGGCGTCTGAGGCAACTTGGAGCCCCTGCCTGAAGAGACATACAGCTCAGTGGTGGAGGGCCTCCTCAAATGCAGAAAGCCCTGGCTTCTGAGCCGAGAGAACAGAAGTACGGATGCCACGGACCCTACCTGAGGTGTGCGTGACTGGACAGGGCCTGACTATGCAGTCAGAGAGCTTGTCCCCCAAGCCGCTGCGGTGCTGGCTACAGGCCTGTGGCACCAACCCTCCCCTCTGGACTTACTGAAAGTCCTATGTTTAGGCCACACGGAGAGAAATTATCCAAATGGGGAAGTGTCAAGATTTCAACTAGCCCCAGCAGCTCTAGCAGAAAGCTGCAAACTCCGACCTTCTGGCACACAGGTGGGTACTCAAGTTTAAAAAGGCCAAAGCTGATTCTAGAGGGGCAGGGCGGAGCTGACAGTAAGCACAATTTAAACACAAGAAGCCTCCTCTTGTTCCCCAGAACTCTCTACCAGCTGCCAAGCCAGTCTTACAACAGAATTCAAAGGAAAATTCCAGAGGCCAGTGAAAGTTAATTTGGGCAAGGCCAAAGGAAAAGACTGATTAGGGACTTCAGCAGGGTCTGAGCCGAACGTTACAACAATGTGGTCAGATGGCGTTTACCACAGCAAAGGCTGAGACAAAGACAACAAGGCGACTGGCTGTCAACCGGTGCCAGTTAACCAGTCCCAGATCAGCAGAGAAGTTCCTTGACTGTGCTCAAACCTGCACTGGCCCAGAGCAGGCGTCCACCGCAAACCCACGGCCCTCAGCAGATTGTCACATCAGAAACCCAGTCAAAGTCCGGTCAAAATGACTTGTTTCTATGCTCTGTCACAGATTTCAAGGCCAAGTGTTTTTCTGCTCCTTTGAAAGGAGGGGGGTCAGGAGCTCCTTGGATCCCAGGAAGTCAATACTTGAGATCAGTGAGTTGAGCCCACTACACCTGGAGGAAGTTACTTAACCATTTCCAATAGAACACAAGCCAGTTGGGGATTCCTGGCAATTCTCAGGCTGGCGTCTCATCAAACCATCTTCCCCACAGCTGTGGCCCTAGCCAGAGGGGCCCACGTGCACCTAAGAGCACTCACTGGCTCCCAAGCCCTGTGTGTCCTGAGTGTGACGGTGGCCCTAGTGCAGGCCCTGTCTCAGGCCCTCCACAAACTAGAGCAGGCCCTGTCTCAGGCCCTCCACAAACTAGAGCAGGCCCTGTCTCAGGCCCTCCACAAACGCACAAACCGGGAGGCTACATGAATATGTCCGAGATCCCACAAGGATTGGCTAAGCTTTCCGCTCCGGGCGCAGACTCTCCATAAAAGATAATTAACTCCACAATTAAGGCCGATCTCTGGCGTTCCACCGCCCACTCCCACCTCTGCAAGCCCATGCACCTCACCCAACAGCACTGAAGGGTGAGTGAGGCCTTTCTCACCTGAAATCTCCAGTGCCTCTGCACACCTACTTGCGCCCTGAGGCTCTTCAGGGAACCCACCTGGTCTCTTTCTTGACCTGATGTCTGCACCTGCCTCTGAGCGCCATTCTAACCTCATGGACAGCTCCCCACCTTCACCCCCGACCCCACTTCCAGTGGCCCCCATCTCTCCACACTCCTGCCTCTCTGCCTGGCAGCCTCTGGAGCTAATCTCTTCAAGTGCCTCTCTCCAGGGCCTCCTGCAACAGTTTAACTCTGAAACCTGCCTCCACAGCAAACCATTGGTAGGGCTCCTTGGCTCAGCTATCTCTGCAGTCTGTAATTTTCAGGTGCTGCCTGGGAAAAAGGCTCCAGACACCTTGTTCTGCCTCCACTGGTCCCTTTCTTCCTTACTACCCGCCGAGGCTCTTTCCCGATCCCCACCTCCCTTGCGGGGCCTGTTGACGCATCTAAGCACGTCCCTCCAAAGCACCTGTCAATCTAGTCCCCTGCGGATATGGCACATCTCCCACCCTCACTTTCCGGGTACTTGCTAAGTGTGTTCCGACTGTCACAATCCCCACCCCGAACAGATCTGTGACTCATCTGGTCCTGGGATTACAGGTGAGCAGGTAAGTGTCTCATCTGAGGACCGCGTCATGGCAGAGCCAGACTGCATCTACCTGTGGCCAGGGTACATGGGAGGCCGCGACCCTCCTTCCTCTGCACCAAGGGATGACAGGCCTAGAGAGCTAGGCTGGACCATCCCATGGAGGACCGAATTGGTGCCTAAGAGCCAGGATTTGCAACCTCAAAACCACCACACACTGCAGGCAGCCAGGGCTTGGCTGAGAGGATGGATGTGTCATGGAGTCTCCCAGGACCTTCCCAGCAGCACACGCCTATGCCACCATGCTCTGGCCAGCAGAGCTCGCGTGGGTGCCATACACTTCCCTTCCAGACAAAGAACCTGACTTCCAAGCTTAAATCTGCCTTCGCTGTAATACAAGAACCCTGATTTAAGGTGGGTGTGGCGACACACTTCCCCGCACTCGGGAGCCTGAGATCATAGGATTGCTGCTGTTGCAGGCCAACCCAGGCTACACAGCAAGACTCTGTCCTAAAACCAACCCAGCCCGATTGAAACCAAACAAAAAATACACCCTGGTTTTAAATTCAGAAACATTCTCTTAGGGAAGGAAGTACCTTGTGAATATTAAAACGGATATTAAAACATCATCACTGTCTGAGGTCTACCATCACCAAAAAGTAATCAGAGCTCTGTTCTGGAAGGGGACAGTAGCAAGGCCTGTACACAACGTGACATATTGAGGCCACTGAACAGTACAAGTCACCAAGGTAACACAAGACGAAAACCTGGTCTCAGATGTCCTTCACCGCATAAAATGAAGGCCCAGTGTCAGGACAGGAGAGCTTCAGTTCTCTCACCATTCTAGGGTTAAACTGATGAAAGGTCACGACTCTGAGTGTCACACCACACACCCACGTCTCAAACAGCATCTCCTGCTGACTTAGTACCCGGCCTACCCACAGTCTGTGCGCTGCTGCTGTAGCAGACTACCCGAGACTAAGTGACTGACAGTAAGCAGAAATGTATCCGGCTCACAGATTTGGAGGCTGGAAGACCCAGGCAGAGGGCCTACATCTACTGATCATGCTGCTTTACTCCCCGGAGGCTGCAGAGGGTGGCAGATCTGAGGACAGAACCCACTCAGGACAACTTCCTCACTTCCACAAGATTGATCTGTCCAGAAAGTACACTCATTATGTGCTGGGCTGGGAGTGTGTGTTCGGCACAAGAACTTCGTTGGTACATTCACGCAGACAGCCAGGTGCGGTACTTTTCTCACACACCGCTCTTCCAGTGATATTCTTAACCGAAAGGACAGCATTACTTAAGCATTATATGTCCGCCCATTTCTAAAATATTTTTAAAGAGTGCAGATTTTGCTTTAATTGCACATCAACACACACCTACCACAAACATCCAGACTTTGCAGGTATACCGAATTAAAATTGAAAGGCCTCCTTAGAGCCGAACCCCTACCCATCTCCCTGCTAATTTATCACACCCAGGTCTTCCTAGTTTTCTAACTTCCCCACAAACGTAAACATACAATTGTCCCATATGCGTAGCCACAAGCACAGTGGTTCAACTGCCTGCCACAGATGTTTTCTGGCTCTTCTTAACCACCCCCAACTATTTTTATCTAGATCCTTAAGGCCAAACTCTAGACCTTGTCTCCAGCCGGAGAAAAACAAGCTCCATTGTTTCTTCACAGGCTTTATGCCCCCATCCTGTCTGCCTTCTCTAATGACCTGCCCCTCCCAAGGCTCATTTCCTCACTCAGCTGAACTCTGACCTCTTCCACCCTGGTCTAGTGCCCGTGTTCCCAAAGTAGGTGAGCTGCCTTAACTGGTCAGAAGCAGCAGCTGGCTTGCACTGGAGTGCCAGTGCCTGGGGCCACCCAAGCCCTTCCTCCCAGCCATCCAGGCAGCAGGCGATCCTGAGAGCTCCCTTGTGGACTAGGCACTGACAGATTCTGCCTCTGAGGGCCAACCATTAAATAATGGAGGCTTTTGAGACTTCCATCTCTGTGGCAAATACTCAAGCCTGCCTATAGGAGCTCAACTGCAGCCACAACAAATGTGCATACAAATAAAACTTTATTTACAAAGCTTGGCTAGGCAGCAGTTTGCTGGTTGTTGCTCTAGGACCAAGTACAGCGTATGAGACCCGTAGGAGAACTTTCTGGTGTTTACCTTGATGCCCTCATAAGACCATGAACTCCTCAACAGCTGGGCCCACGTATAAGTCTTCCTTTTATAACCCCCTGCGCACTGCATCCGACCTTCATCAGTTCAGAAACCAGCAAGGCTCACAGTGAGGTGAGGGAATCTCACCGGGGTTCACGGCTTCTGAGACGGGAACACACAGACATCTGGCTTCAGCCCAGACTTAGTAGTTACAAGGCTGGAGAGTCCCTACTTTTGAAAGGCAGGTCAGATGGAATTTAATTACTAGGACTATCACCAGTCAAAGAGCTGCTTTCAAAAGTTACAGGGTCAGTACAAGAAGACTGAAGAACATGAGCCCTTCAGCCATCTACTGGAACTGACAATCGCTGAAACCCACCGTACTGTCGGTGAGCACCGGTGCCCACCCTACACAGAAGAACCTCTCAACACCAGCAAGAGAAACGTGTGGCCCTGGGGCCTCTAGTGAACCCCACCAAGACCCAAACTCACAAATCCAGAAGAAAAGCCAACAGCATGTCAGGCACAGGTTGTGTGGCTTCTCACTCACAGCATTTATTTCTCAACCATTCCATCATCGCATCACACAGAGTAGGAGAATTTTACAGGCACGGAAACGAAGGCTCAGAACCCATAGTCCACCATGGCTCATAGTGGCACAATTCTGATTACAAGACAGAAGTGCTCCAGCCCTTCTGAACCTTCCCACTCTCCTAAGCACTTGCACAACTCCAACTCAGCCTGGGCTGGGCACTGACACAACCTCAGAGAGGGCACAGCAGACAGGCCCCCACCGACGGCAACGGTCCACCAACATTCTTTTCTCACAAACCATGATGCAGATGTGGCTATCATTCACACCTCTAGGTGGCTGCCGGGTGATGCCTCACTTCCTCAGTGTGACTGACAGTCCTCAGCTCCATGCCAGAGCCCAGCCATACTACAGCTGGTATCTCCACTTCTGCTACCATCGTGGACAGACAAAGGCAACAGAGGGACCTGGAGACACAGCTAGCTCCAGCTACAAAAGGGGAAGAGGCCAGCTGGATGCTGGCTAACCTCACTGCCCGGGGACCCTCTAGGGAGAATGGACACAGGCATGTCCCGTCAGAACAGGGCAGGATGGGCTGGAGGGAATCCTGCCCAGAGAGCACATCGCCTGCTGTTCCTTTGGAACTTGGGAGATAGATTAAAAAAACATGGAGGTGGAGGCTTGGTTTGATCTGACTTCTAGGGTAGAAACCTCTCGCTCTGTTTCAAAGCACACACACAAAGCGAACCATAACTTATGCACACACCAGATTTGCCTGTATAAAGGTGTCCAAGTGAAATATTTCTGAGGGAGATGGGCTCAACCCCTCCAGCCCTTTATTTCACAGATAACCCTTCACCGTGCACTGGAACTCACTGAAGGCTACACGAGTAGTTACTATTAAACATTTATGAGCTTCGGCATGCACAGGGTCAGAAGAGCCCCAGAGCCATCGCTCGAAGCAAAACCATGACGTGAGTGTTGCTGCGCATCTACAAAGAGTCATGGTCAGAGACTCACCACTCCCCTGACAATCACCAAGCCACAGTGCAGACAGGAATAGGTGCTGAATGAGGAGCCTTACTGGCCAAATGGGACAACGGCCACACACCCATTCAGCTTGGTAATCAGGCAGCAATATCTGAACTTGAAGAGAGGGCAGAAATCAAAGCGCAGCAGCTCAGGCTTCTGGTCTGCAATTTACTAGCCAGGTGACCATGAGACAAACATCACCTTTAATGTTCCTGTTGATAAAATACAGAAAATACGGCTGGAGAGACGGCTCAGTGGCTAAGAGCACTGGCTGCTCTTTGAGGAGTCCAGAGTTCAATTCCCAGAACCACAATGAAGCTCACAACTGTCCAAAACTATAGTCCCATGGGATCCAGTGCTCTCTTCTCGTGTGCAGATAAAACACCCATATCCATAAAATACATAAATAAATTAAATCTAAAAACAGAAAAAAAATATTTTTATTGAAGGGGTTCTGGGAGGACAAAATAAGGTTGGCTGTGCGACCATAATGACACGCTGCAAAAATGAGATAGCTACTTTTTTTGTCTTCAATCTTTGGTAATTGAAAATTGTTCCCACTGTTACTGGGTATGGTTTTACAATACCTATAATCCCAGCTCTTGGTAGGCTGAGCCAAGATCATGTCCAGCTTGAAGCCAGCCCTGTTTACACAGCAAGTGTGACTCAAAAAAAAAAAAAAAGATCCTTGCCATCTTAATAACTTTATGATGATATTTTGCACACCATAATCTACCCCTTCACTGCCTTAAATGCAATAAATGGTTTTTCTTAGCACCTAGATTGCTTTTTACCATTTACACTGTTTTATTATACAGTGTACTCATTTTTTTCAACATAGTCTTTTTATTGATTATTTGAGAATCATTACACTTACTTCCCAGTCCTCCCAAGCCTCCCTCGCCCCTTATGACCTCTCCCTCAGGAGTGGGGGGAGGGGAAGGACATGTCCAGTTTGTGTTGACTGTATACTCACTGGAGTATGGTCCTACTCCCAGCGGCTACCCCCATGGAGAAAACCAAGTCCTTTCCTACCCTTAGCCCTGTCAGAAGCCATCAGCTGTGGAATGCTATCCTTTAGCATCCTTAGCACAATGTTTAAGAGTTCTCCTTGATGGCTTCCTGTCTAGGCTATTGCTTTTGAGGCTGGGGTAGGGGTTGTCACCGGAGCCATCTATGACTCTCTTTGTCAACTGTGAGTCTACAGTCATTGATATGATACCACTGAAAAAAGCATCTTCCTAGCCCTTCACTCAGTAGGACTGTGATCATGGGACTTCCACGTGGTTTCTGGTGTCAGCACGGCCCATGGACTTCCACATGGCCTCTGGCCTCAGCATGTGCCAGGGACCTCAGCATGGTCTCCAGTGGCAATACAGACCGCAGACATCAGCATGGCCTCCAGGGCACTGTCCTCGGACATCAGTATGGTCCCTGGCAACAGTCCAGCCTATGGACATCAACAAGGCTTCAGGCACCAGCACATACCATGGAAAGTACTTATTATTTTTAAAAAGTCCTTTGCCTAAGTGAATCATCCAAAGACCAAGATTAAAAGGCACAGGCTGGAAGGTGCAGGAGGTGGCTCAGCTGGTGCTCACCTCACAAGCACGAGAAACAGAGTTTGGATCTCCAGCACCAATATCAAAGTCTGGCACTGTGGTACATTTGTCTGATCCCAGAGCTAAGGAATCGTCATGGATCCCTAGGGCTTGCTGACTGGCTAGCCTGCTGACTAGGTGAGCCCCTAGTCAGGTTCAGCGAAAGACCCTGTCTCAAAAACAAAGTGAATGGCTGAAGCAGACATTTGACCTCTGCCCTCCACAAGCACACAGGTCATCCTCACATCCCCCCACCACACACACACAGGCACCAGGCAAAGAAAGCCTGGCTGGTCCCAGTCAACCACTGCCATCACCAGGAATCAACCGCAAGGACATTTTGATCACAACTAACCTTTAAGTCCTTCTTCAAGATCCACTTTGAGGCTGGAAGACTTAGTGATTAACAGGAGCCACAAAGCAAGATCCTGGCCCCATCTGGAGATGATAAGATACAGTCCTTGCCCTCACAGAGCCTGCAATCAGGCACTGTCAATCTGCCTGTTGTTGCACTGAAGCTCTAGTGGGAGGAGGTGAGCCCCCCTGAACACACACAGGTCTCTGAGCTCAAAGGCTTTTGTTAACAGAAAATGCCACTGCAGAAGTTTAAGCAAAAATCAAGAAGTAGAGCGGGAAGGCATCCTGGCTGGGAAAAGCTGTGTCCCTAGTAAGGCTCTGCCAACCAGGGCCTGGAGTCTGGCCAACACTGTGTGGTTCTGATAGCAAAAGGTCTGATTTGTCTGGAGAGCAGATCCCCTGCCCTGAGCCGCAGGCAACAGGGTCCCTGAGGTGGCCTAGGCTTCCCAGAAGGTGATGAGCTACTCTTGGAACAGTGCATCTCTTTAACAGCGGAGTGAGGAGGGTCACACAGGGCAATGTGCCTGAGCCTCCCTCAACAGAGGGACTCTTTGTTCCCGGCTGAATAATAAATTCGGAGAAATACAAAGTTCTATTCAACAAGTCCTTTACTCTTTACCCACTTGCAAAAAAAAAAAAAAAAAAAAAAATCTTCCGTTTTCAAGTTGATAATCTGTTATCAAATCTTACTCCATCAATCTGACTGGTGGACCAAGGCTAGAAAGGATTGCACATACTCACTCCACTTTCACAGGGTTATTCATCCTGCCTCCGGGCCAAAAGATTATTCCAGATCACCACTTAAAAAGCCACTTAAGTGTTCAATGAGTACTGACCTCAACATATTCCAGGTGGGGGAAAAAAAAAAAAAAGACAGCCAGGAGAGACAATCATTTTCCCAAACTGCATGCAGTACTTGTATGAACACAGGTGGGTTGTCATTTGCTTTAGTTAGGGTCTAACTATTTACCTGACTGGCTTAGAACTTGTTAGGTAAGTTGACGCCAAATTTAGAGATCTGCTTGACTCTGCCGCCCCAGGACTCAGATAAAGGTTGGGCTCAGTGGCACATCCCTGTAATCCCAGCACTCGGAGAGGCAAAGGCAGGCGGATCTCTGTGAGTTCAAGAGCAGCCTGGTCTACAAATCGAGTCCAGTACCACCAAGGCTACACAGAGAAATCCTGTCTTAAAAAAAAAGGCATGTTCACCATAATGACTAGCAAAACATGGGTATTAAAAAGAAGCTAAGCCAGGTGCAGTGGTTCACATCAGTAATTCCGGCACTTGGGGGGGCTGAAGCAGAATCCCAGTGAATTTAAGGCACACCTGGACAACATAGTGAGAGTCAGGATGAGACTAGAGACTCTGACACACAAACAAAACAAAAAAAGCCAAAACAAAACAGGAAGACAGAACATTCAACTTGGCAATTCCATCCTCTGTAAGTAGAAAGATTTAAGAAAACCAAAAATCTCTCCAAATACATCCTCTAATCCCCCAACAACCTGACGGATGCTCAGACTGAAACCTGATCAGCCACAGACCAGTGAGAGTCAAAGAACCAGTTACTCCACCCTGCTGTTCAGCTGCCCTGGGAGCCTCTGGACAGCAGGAGCGAATTTTTAAGACAACAATGGGAGCATTCCTAGCTAAGAAGGACTTTGGGAAGCCTTTCAGGCATTTTGCAAGAGAATCAACTTCTGGACTACTTCAAACACTCTGGAAGAGTAGCTCACTGCTTATCAACCTTGAGGTGAAAGAAAAGCAGAGATAAGTTTAAGCCACTTTATGATGTGAACTCTGCTGACGAGGTCCTGACCTAAAACACTAGGGAAAAGAGATTGCTGACTTTTTCTCAAGGGTTCTACAGTAGGCATATGATAAACAACTTCCATTTCAATAACGATGAGGTATTTACCATCTCAAAACAAAACAAAACAAAACAAAAAACCAAAAACAACAATCAAGGCTGAGTCAAACACCTAAAACCACAGAGATGGCAAAGGTAGTCGGACCCAAACAACAACCCCGTTCTTCTGCTTTTCTTCACTAGTTCAGCGTGTGTACTCTCTGGCTCCCAGGGCCATTTAGGTCAGCATCCCTCTGTCCTTCCAAGCACTGCACAGAGTTAAAGTTCAAAAGGAAAGCTTCCTCCACCAGGTAACCTCTTCATCTGCTCTCATTTCTGATTCACCACCTTGTCATAACCCACAGGTCCATTAGAGGAGAGTTACGGCCAACAGGGCACAGAATTTTCATTGACTGAGTCATTCTGAACTGGTTTAATTAGTACCCCTCCGTAGGCATCCCTACGCACACACCCACTGTTTCCAACGAGAAAACTGCAGACACCCAAACAGTAGTGACACACCTATACCCAAGTTGCCACAGCAAGGAAAAGCCAGCTGAGGGAGAAGCACACTGCGCCAGGTGTCCTCCTGTCCCTGGTTAATTGTGGGGAGGGGAAGTTAAACTACTGTATTTGTGGGCCTCGGTTTTCTGAAACGCTTAAAGGAACGTGATCCTCAAGAACAGTCTGGAGATCAGGCTGGTTCATTTAAAGTACTCGAGACTGCTTAAATTTGGTGCTTGAGTTTTGTTCGCCTTCTACCTCCATCGTCTGGAGACACGGAGCAACAAAGCAGTCGGAGCTAAGTAAACTTAAGGAGTCTGTAGAATTCGTTTCGTTAAAATGGCTAAAAACAAGAAGAGTCCCTATCCTCTGCACCCATTGTCCCCCCAGGTCCCACATCCTAAATCAGGTGACAACAGCTGGACTGAGCTCAAAGCTAGCCAAACAGAGGCCCCAGCTGTCACCCTGTCCCAGACCACAGGTACAGCGAGAGGATGGACACACGCGGGAGGAGAAGGCGACCACCGCGGCTGTTCCCGCAGACCAACTTCCCCGCGCCCGGGCCCTCAGCTCCCGCGCCCGGGGGTCTCCGGAGCCGCCGCGTCCCGCCCAGCCCGCCCCAGCCCGCCCGGGTCCCTGGAAGCCACTCACCCGCGCAGGGCACAGCAGCAGCAGCAGCAGCAGGCCGAGGCCCGGGTGGCGCCCGCTCATGCTGTCGCCGCGCGGGGCTGCAGACCCCGGTCCCGCACGCAGTGCACAGCGGCCGGAGCGCCACGGCACTGGCTGGGCGGTTTCGGGACCGGCGCCTGACCAAAGAAGGGGCTGCCGCAGGCGGCGGGCTGCGCGCGCAAGTCAGGAAGGACGGAGGCGGTGTCGGGGCTGCCGCCGCTCGACCCTCCCGGGGGCGGGGCTAAGAGCTCGGGGGCGGGGCCTAGCGCCGAGCGCTGGGCGGAGCCCTGGCCCCGCCACGACTGCCAGCGCGCTCAACCCGACCTGCTGCCCGTCTCTTTCTGTAAGGCCGAGCAGGTCTTCGGACCCCTGAGCCAAAGCCACGTGGTCAGATGCCCTCCCCGGGAATCAGTCCAGCCCTTTTGTGTCGCGCCATCCTTGCTCGCCCCTCGCTGCTGGGCATCTTTCACACCCGAGAAGCTGCACTTTTAAAATCCATCCTGGGATGGTATTCCGGACTCATTCCAACACGTCTGGCTTACGTGTTTTAACCTACTGGCCCCCTCCGTGTCCGTTTTTTTTCCGCCTGGGTTGGAGAGGGTGGGCAAGGTTTTAACACGTAGTTAAAATTCGAGGCAATTTTCCTAATTACGAGCCGGCTCCTCGGACCACTGTGATATTTCAACCTCTGTTTCTGTATGCCACAGTAAGTACTCTGATTATCCTTTCCCAAACCTGGTTACCCGAAAGGGATCGGTGCTGGAGCATCTTCTGGCCAAGCTCGGGCCAATGACGAGCGGTGGCATGACCCTGTTGTCATCTGACTGCGCAGCGCGGTGGCGCTTCTGACTCGGGATTTGTTTACTTCTAACTCAGACCAGGTTTGAAAAAGCGCTAAACCGCACCACCTACTGGCCGAGGCGCGTCTAGCCGTGAACCCATGCTTACGGTAGAAATAGAAAATACACTTTTAGACACTAAAAAAGATCGCTGCGGGAGTGGCAAAGTCGAACAGTACGTGAGTGGGGAGTGAGGATTAAAGAAAGCAAGACACAGGGACCAGCTGGAGAGGACTGTCAGCAAACACTGTAGCGGCTCGGAGTTTAGGCCACAGCTCCTTTTCAGAGGCAGAGCAAAACAAGGCCCATCAATACAGGGGAGGGGTTCATGCAGCAGTCAAAATTGTTTTCTTAGACCACCACCCTGTAGAGCAGATATGGTCACACAAACAAGCTACAGGAGCTTGGTAAAACAGCCTGCTTATCTCTGTCTCAAGGTAAAGGTCAGGGTGAAAACATGTTTTTCGCTCAATACTCAATAACAAAGCAGCTTGCCAAACAAGCAGCTCTCCACAGATCACTTAAATTTTAAAAATTTACTTATAATTCCATCATGACAGACAATCTATCTTACACTACGCTGTATTTTCCTTTACAAGTTCATTCTCTTTGTGAAAAATATTTTAACATGGCTGAAAATGTCACCACCACTTTTCCTTCCTTAGCCGTCCTTACATTCCGAACTTGCCCGGATTCCACAAAGCTTCGACTCTTCCTGTACTCTGTTGTCTCTTGGTACTGCACCACAAAAGTCTGAAAACTATTGATCATTTTCCGTATGAAGAAAGAAAGAGGCACAAACAAACAGAAGTTCCCAAAAGAAGCCCAATCTTCGAGATTGATGGACTGACTGAAACTTTTGTGTTTTCTGGAGAGCTGGCCCCAAGGGCAGGAGAGCAGGAGGCCTATTCCTGCCCTTCAACGACTGGGACTGTGCAAGGGGGAGAGCTGGCCCAGCCCCTCACAGGCTGCAGCAATTGGTGCAGATAAGGGAGAGCCAGTGCACTGACAAGTCCAGCTACCACCCAGGCTCAAATCCAGGGCTCTCAGTTGGCCCATCCCAAAGTCTGTATCATCTGTGAATAGTTGGGGCACGTGAAAGGACCCGTCCTGCTGACCCAAAGCTGCAGAATGATGACTCAGGGCAACAACTGTGAGGAGTCCCAGTGGGCTCCAGTATTGATGGTGTCGTGGAAGCCAGAGATCTCGAACCAGACAATGACTCATTGCAATGAACATTTGCAAATGAAGATGTATGGACAGAGGGAGGCACTGTGGGACACAGCGTGACAAACTACAGCTTCCATGAGGAGATGTTTTTCCATGCTTTTTGTTATTGTTTGTTTGTATATAGTATGGGGGGGAGGTTGCAAGGGCAAAGGGCAAATATGAGGGGATGAGTGGGACTGGGGTGCATGATGTGAAATTCACAAAGAATTAATAAAAAATTTTAAAAAAACCTTTCGTGTTTATGGAGAAGAGCTAGAATGTTGCAGGTCCAGAGTCAAATTGTTTCAGGCTCCCTAACCATGTATTACCCACTCTGTGTTTGACCCAATATCCTTGTGACTATTAGGTAAATTCTTTTGAAATGTATAATGGGAGCCCTATCTTCTACCAACCCAAAGGCTAGAAATACCAAGAGATAACAACTGAGGCCTATAACAGAGCTACCCGGCTTTGCTGTAATAATTTTTCTGTCAGATACTTCACCAACATCTTCAAAATGTAACTTTG
Source organism: Meriones unguiculatus (assembly GCF_030254825.1). Lineage (NCBI taxonomy): Eukaryota > Metazoa > Chordata > Mammalia > Rodentia > Muridae > Meriones > Meriones unguiculatus. The sequence goes on along the minus strand of NC_083350.1, from coordinate 74,480,888 downwards.
TTATTATTTTTTTGTCCTGTTACTATAAAAACTTCATGAAATTGGTACCACATTGGCACATGGTATTTGGGGCAATCTGAACCTGTGTCCCGGGCCGTGGTCACTCTCATTTTTATATGCGTAAGTTGATCTAAGACAAAATTCTGTTTAGTTGACAGATGAAAGGAGAATGTTTGAAATGCTCCCGTTAATAGTTTTGATCCACTAGATAACTATTTAAATAGTTTCCCGTTGGAGTTCTAATTGGCACTTAATGTAGGAAAAATGATGCAATGTTTAACTTTTTTTAATCTTCTGAAGAAAATGGGACTTAATCCCTGTATTGGAGATTGAGCCTAGAGCTTTGGACATATTTAGCAAACTCTCTACCACTGAGCTACATTCTGTTTATTTTATTTTGAAGCAGGCTCTCACTAAGTTGTTTGGGACGCCTCAAACTTATAATCCTCCTGCCTTAGCCTTCTAATAGCTGAGATTACAGGCATATAGGAATATGTCTTGCAAAGGAGTTTATATTTTTTCGATCAAAAGAGATGTACGTTTAAAATTTGATTCTTATTAAATTGCCTTCCAAAGAGGTTTCAGGCTAACCCTTTGTCAGCAACACATGGAAATTCATGATTCCCTGCTCCTTTGCCAACACTGATATTCTGATAGGTGAAATAAAGAATATGTAGTTTATTTTTACTTCTTGTTTTTAAAAGTGTCCACATGATTTAAGTTGTGTTTTTTAATTATAGGAATAATTGTCATTATCTATTTGTAAATGACTTTTCTGTAAACTTTTATTAGATATGTTCATTTTTCATATTGTTTTGTAAATGCTTGTGGAGCTTCTGGGTTGTGTGTGTGTGTATGTGTGTGTGCTTGTGCTCATGGGCATATGTGTATATGGAGATGTCTTAGTAAGGGCTTCCACTGCTGTGAAGAGACACCATGACCATGGCAACCCTTCTAAAGGAAGACATTTAACTTGGGTCTGGCTGACAGTTTCAGAGGTTTGGTTTATTACCATCATGGCAGGAAGCACGGTGGTGTGTGAGCAGACGTGGTGCTGAAGGAGGAGCTGAGAGTTCTACATCTTGCTTCTCAGGCAGCAGACGGAGACTGTACCGTACTAGCCATAGCTAGCATAGGAGACCTCAAAGCCCACCCACCCCCCAGTGACACACTTCCTCATGGTGGGCCTCCAGCAAGGCCACACTTCCTAATAGTGCCACTCCCTACAGGCCAAGCATTCAAACACATGAGTCTATGGGGACATGCCTGTTCAAACCACAAGAGACTAGAGATAATCCTCAGGTGCTGTTCATCTTCTGGGGTCTTAAAAAGGCATAAATGTAGTTTTTATTTCCTTAGAAGAGGAGATGAAATGAGAGCCTACCCAAGCTTTATAGAAACATACATGGGCTGAGCCCAGAGTGTTTCTATCTAACTATCCCTAGGCCTACGCCTGGAAACTTCTAGCCTCCATACAATCCTATCTTCTATAAGCCCAAACCATCTGTTGACATAGGCCTAGAATGTTTTCAACCTCTGAGACTTATTGTTGAATAAGCTCACCCTTTCTAGTTCTTTCTGAACTCTGGAAGACTGGTTCAACTCAGGTGGCTCAAACTCCTCTCCAAACTGATTCAAACTGGCATCCCACCAAAACTCATTAAATTGCTCTGCTTGGGAAAACTGCCTCTGAACTTTACAAAGTCAACTGCACTCAACAGAACTGTATTGCACTCCTGAACTCTACTGTACTGTCTCCACAAATGCTCCTGTTCTCTCTTTGCACTGCTCTTAAGTAGCTTCTCTTTCCTGCCTGATCTCCCGAGAGTAGGGCATACTATCTCTGACTCATTCTGTCAAATCTTTCTCTGATTGATCACTTTGTCTGTCCCTCAGTTGGATGCCATTGTTTGGGATTAAAGGTGTGTACTTGATTCCATTCAGAGGGATTAAAGATGTATACTAAAGGTGTGTCTATATTCCAGCTGGATCACACTGACCTAAGCCTTTGGTTGTGATCCCTTGCCAGAGCAGCCACATTGCTGGGTTAAAATTTCTCTGCATAAGATGTATTAAATTTTATTTTCTGTGTATGGGTGCTTTGTCTGTCTGTATGTTTGTGCCCCATGTGAGTGCCTGGTACATATGAAGGCCAGAAGAAGCTGTTGGATCCCCTAGAGCTGGAGTTATAGACATTTGTAAGCTGCCATGTGGGTTCTGGGAATCAAACCTAGGTACTCTGGAAGAGTAGCCGGGGCTCTTAGCCCCCAAGACATCTCTCCAGTGATTCTCTCTCCTTTTAATGGTTATTTTTAAAATGCCCGTTTATAAGGTTATGGTGCACTTGCATACAGGTTCCTATAGATGCCAGAAGGAAGTATCAGATCCCCTGTAGCTGGAGATACAGATGGTTATGAATGGCCCAAAATAGGTGCTAGAAGCTGAACTTCAACCCTCTGTAAGAGCAGCAAGTGTTCTCAACCTTACATTAATCTCTCCAGCCCCCACCTTGTCTCACAGGTTCTCACAGGCCTGGAGCTCACTAATTAGGCTAGGCAGGCTGGCCACCTGTCTTCCCCTTCCTAGTACTGGATTACACTTATGCACCACCATATCTGACTCTCTTACGTTGGTTCTCGGACCTGACTCATGCCTTCATGCTTGCAATGCAAGCACTTTGCATACATACCCTATGACATGTGTTGCTGATAAATACACACACTAACACAGACACACATACACACAAAGATTCAGCTTCTCTCCTTACTCTCAAGCTAAGGAAATCCCATAGTTCCCTGCTCTTCTAAAGGCCATTATTGTTTGTTGTACAGTACTCTTTTGTTCTCTTCTCACTAGACTTCCTAGCAGCATTTAACACAGTTGATCACACTGTCCTTGGTAAACCATATTCCCCATGAAGCTTCCATCTCCTGGGCTACATATTTGTCTAAGATCAGAAGTAGAACTTGAGCAATATATTCACAGTAATAAAATCTTCTATTGTTGTTGTTTTTAAGTCAGGGTCTCACCCTGTAGCTACGGCTGTCCTGGAACTCACTGCATAGACCAGGCTGGCCTCAAACTCACAGGTTAGTCTGTCTCTGACTCCTGAGTGCTGTGATTAAAGGTGTGTGCCAGTATGTTCTACCTAACAATAATAAAATCTTATTACAGTCAAATAACTGTGGTTTTCCCCCCTAAAAAAAGGCTCCCTTCTCCCTCCAGCCTCAGGTACCCAGCTGATTTGGAAAGTCCTAAGTATATATAAAGTCAAGTGAATTAAGAAAATCAAATATTCCTGATTACTCACACAGATGGAAAGCTTGCCAGCTTCCTACCTTGGAACCTGAAGTTCAGCCACTGAAAGTGAGGAGAGTTGGGCCTTTGTGGTAGCAGGCTGTAACCACTTCATCTCACCATACCTAGGGCCATTGCTAATGGACTCAGCACCACTTACCTTTGCTGATTTCCTTTTACTGTTTGCGTGCCGTGACAAAACAGCACAGACTGGGTGAGTTCAACAGCATGAATCTATCTCTTACAATTGTGGAGGCTGGCAAGTTCAATGTCAAAATGCCGCATAGGCTTGGTCCCCAGGATAGACTCTATTGCTTGCCAGTGCGTGCCTCATACGCCCACCATCATCACAGACCTATATCAGTCACCTATTATTGCATGGGGTGAAGGGATGATGGTTCAGCCAGTAAAGCATTTGCCTGACAAGTGTGAGGACCTTCGTTTGAGCCCCAGGACACAAATAAAAATGCTAGGTGTGCTCTTGCCCACTTGTTATCTTAGCCCTGGGCTGATGGAGACAGGAGAGTCCCTGTAGCTTGCTGGCCAGCCAGTGTAGTCTGGAACCTGCCTGCCTCCATTAAGAAGGCAGGAGCCATTTTGTTGTATTGTTAAAATTAAGTTCCTATTTACTGTAAGAGCTGAGTTTCTGTTCTTAAGTTTTTGTCTCCTGGAACATGACCTGTCCCAACTGATGACCATTTTTTTCTCTTTCTTTCTTTTCTATTTTTTAAAGAACACATTGGACCTCCCTAATCAGTGATGATGATGACTGTTGGGTTTCTTTCTTTTTTTTTTTTTTTTTTTCTCCTCTGAGGTTTTTATCTACTTCCTAACTGCTCCTATTGTCTTGCTTCTGTAAACTTACTTTGCATCTATTCATGACTTTACTCCCTAAAAAGGTCCTAAGAAACAGGCCCAGGACTATCCCTCTAACTGAACTTAAAAGGCTTCAAATTTGGCTCAAACACAGTGGCAGTGGTCTTATTCTTGCTGGTGGGATTAACATTTCTCTGGAAGCCCCAGCGAAATCAGACCACCATCCAAACTCCAAAGCCAGATCTTCACCGCAGGACGGGCTGAAAGGCCACCTCAGGAGGTGGCCCACGGCGTTCTGTGGACTATCAGAGTGAACAGCTGTGCTGAGAAGGCCTCCCTTGGTAAGAAAATAGTAATTTTCTGTGACACCTGCTTCTGCTGGGATCCCAATCTGGGACAAGGAGGGTCTGACTAGATTCAATACTCCCCTGTCCCGGGCAAAGAGCAAGATGTTACGCTGCCCGCTGAGGTTCTTGGTCTGGTTTTGTGTCTTATCTGTGTTGTATTTGGTTTCATTTTTATTATCTCCATCTCCTGTACTTTGTACGTTGTGTGTTAACTGGTTTATCGTGGACTTGGAGCGACTGAACGAACGGACAATATGGGCAGTAAGAATAACAGCCTAACAGCCCTCTAGGCTCTTCTAAACGTTTTGACCAGCCAAGGAGGGCTATGATTGTCCTATCGTCAGGAGTCACTGCCAAACTTTCTGTGAAACTGATGGCTCTCCTCGGAGGACACTCTTGATTCTCAGCCAGCTTGGACAGTGGTGACTGTCACCCTCTGTAGGTCTGGATTGGATCCATCTTTCCTGAGGCTGAAGCAACTTCCAGCCCACCCCTCTAGATGAAGAAGGTTTGTCCGGTCTGCAACGGGCTAGGTGGCCCTGACTGTTGACAGGTGGCTCCTCCGAGGGCCTGTAGGGGAGACCCAGGAGCACCCTCTCAAAACTGGACTTACAGGAGGAAGAATCCCCCCTCCCTTCATATAACCATCTTTGTCCTCCTCCCTCCTCCCTGAAACCTCTATCTTCACCACCGCAGTCCCCACGGACACAGCTTTGCCCTGCCCCTCCTCCACTTCAACCCTCCTCTACCACCTAGTTCTTTCCTACCGCCCCCTGGTATCCCCCTCCCCCACACCCACCAGGGGGTCCCATATGGCCCTCCCAACTCTTTCTCCTATCTTTGTTCTGGGACTCCACCTCCTTTTGTCTTGCTCTCCTGCAACAGTTTCCTGATGACCGATAGCTGTGATGCCTCTTTCTCCCCTGCAGAACCGAAGAAGCAGAACCCTCCTGTCAGCACTAACCCTCACTCCTGAGTCTCATTGAGTCTAACTTTTCAATCACCTCACGCTCTGCAGTCCTGAAGCAAGGCAAGGGAACAGTTTCTCACAAAAGCGGCTGAAGCCCTTGGGATTGACCGAGCTCTGACAATATGGAGACCTCAACGGGACTACAACGCAGAGGGAGGTAGGAGGCCACTCACTGAGTACCACCAAGTTCTGTTACAGCTTAAAACGTCTGCAGTTAACATTGGACAAGACTTTCCCTCATGGCCAGGCTGCGCAGCCAGCTGGGTCTCACCCACCTGACCACCCATTCCAGCTGTTCTGCCCAGTTCACGAACCCCAAAAGACCAGGAATAAACAGACTCCGCTGTAAATACATGAGGTTCTTTTTATTGTAAATTACAAGCTGCAACTTGGGCCCACACACCCCACCGCCAAAGCGGTGGGAGCCAAGCACACCGTGCCCAGGTTAGTTGGGTGATTTAAAGATTCTGGTCCCTCCCAGCATGCCCAAGGCAGGGACGCTTCCTGCCTGGCAAGCATCTATTGGTCAAAATACTACATTTTCAATTGATTGGCTATAGGAAGGTTCCCAGGAAGGATCTGGTCTCCTTCCCTAGGGGGATGGGCCAGTTTCCTAGCAACTGTATCTCTAGTGGGTGGGGAAAGAATGCAGTGAGGTAGCCCTTCCCCTCAGGGCATTACTGTACTTCTTTACCTAACTAGTTTAGGCCTTAATTAATAATAGCTGCTAATTTTTAATCTTTTGGTCTCTCACGGCCAGGAGACACCATATTGGTCAGCGGCTTCAAAACCGACAATCTTGAAGCTAGACGGGAAAGGACCTTACAAGAGTCTCTGGACTCCTACTGATGTTAAAATTGCTGGTATTCCCGCCTGGGTACATCACATATATCTCAAGAAGGCACCCGAGGAACCCATGGAAGAGCCCAATCTAGAGGTGGGAATTGACTGAAAGAAACCATTAAAAATTAAACACCCTAAGCTTTGACTGTCTAACCTAACTTTAAACATTGTGTTCTTGATGTTGGAATCTATGCTGATTGTCCTATGGCTAACAGTTTTACAGTCTTACTTTCAACCTGTGCAAACAGAACCTAATTGTAACTTGACAGGGGAAATAAAAGTCATCCCTATTATAGGAAACACCCTGATATTATCTGCCATGCAAAAGATTGCTCCACCAGGAGCCATAGTTTGGATAAAAGAAAGGGAACAAAGTCTTTGCCAGATGGATGGAGGATACTTAATGAACTAATCTAATTGGCCAATCCCGATATAATACAGACTTCAGTACAGTCAAATATTCTTTAAAAGGTTTTGATAACGGATATGACAGGTGTGTTAAAATAAGAAGGGGAAAGAAAGATTCATTCATCGCCTTATTTGAGCTAACATACCCAGAGTAGCACTGTCTGTAACTAATAATGTGGGGTATCATCTCTGGCTCCACGTAGCACTAAGAAGCCAACAAAGAAACCCCTTCTGTGTCAGAGGAGATCCCTCTATTCCTGGGCTTTTCAAAAGAAATCGGTATGGAATAGGGGCTTCACGTGGGAATTATATAAGGTTAACTGAGGACAATCAAACATGCCCCCACTAATGGTTTTTGTTTGGTTTGTTTGTTTCGAGATAGGTGTGTAGCCCTGGCTGTCGTAAATTCACTTTGTAGACCAGGCTGGCCTCAAACTCATAGAATTCCACGTGCCTCTGCCTCCTGAGTGCTGGGATTAAAGGCGTGCACCGCCACGCCCTCCCCCCATGTTTAAAAAGTTATGGCTAATGTTCTTGTTAATAATGTCTTTTTCTGTCACTATCTATGTTTCCATAATGCTCCTCCCACTTCTCATCACACCCTCCCCTTCAGTAAGCAATTGGACTTTTTTTTTTTTTTCTGAGAAAATAACGCTCTGCAATCCCTGCAGGGAGTCAGGATTCGTGTGGGATAAGACATGTTGCACTATTTTAATCAGGAAATCTTTACAGTCGGTTAACAGAGTTATAGGTGCTCTTCCTGAGAATTGCAGCGATTCTTCACATCTGTTAGGCCTCACTGCAGTAGCTCCCGCCCTGGCCTTTCTGTTACCTGCTGCAGGAGTTGGACTATAAAGAGAGGTTTCTAAAATAGCCTGTTTAATTTAAACACTGCTAATATCACAGCAAAAATATTAGCAAAAACTAATCAGGAAATGGGAGAGCTAAGAACAATGGTTCTTCAAAATAGAGTTATGATGGACTAGCTGCTACTTAAGCATAACCTTAGAGGCTACCAGCAGCTTCCTGGGTGTGCTGCTCTAATCTGATTTCTCTCATACACATTGACAACCAAATTGACGATCTACATAAAGAAACAGACAAAATATCTCAAAGTTTGACTGGCCAGTTATGGCTAAGATGGTTCCCCGTCACTGGCCTCTAGTATTATTTTTACTGGTTATCATAATCAGGCCCTGCGTCCTCTAATGTGTTACCAACTTGACTGCCCATCAGATAAACCATGAATGCTACAATCATGTCAAGTGCATTTGTTAAAAGGTGTTCATGTGCACATGCACGTGCACACACACACACACACACACACACACACACACACACACACACACGTGTGTGCACGTGAGCTCATAACATAGACTAAGCACAGTCCCAGGTGTCTAAATTTGTCCTTTTGCTTCCTGTCCAGGTGAAGGAAAATGTGTTATGTGAGTGGTGAAACCCTGTAGAGAAAGCAGCGCCAGTTTGCAAATCTAAATACTAACATTTGAGCTGCTGCCACCCGGGAGTGTCCTGTCTGAGTGGAAGTCACACCACAGCCCAGGGCTGGTGTAACCAGACTCCAGTGTCCTTAACAGGGTTAGTAAGATTTTGATGTCTGAGTAGCAACGCCCCATTTCTGAGTCATACTTTCTGGCACTGAAGTCGTGTGTTGTAGCTGTAAGCTGTTTTAAATGAGATGTCTCTAAAATTCAGCTTGCTTCAGTAGGGAGCTTTAAAAGTGTTCTTGAAGAACCGGTGGCTGGAGAGATTGCTCAGGGCTTAACAGCACTCCTGCTCCTGCGGAGAACCCTAGTTCAGTTCCCAGCACCCGCACGGATAACTCCCGTTCTGGGAGACCCAACAACCCCTTCTGGTCCCTGCATACTCCTGGCATGCATGTGGTGCACATACAGGCTTGTGGGTACAACAATCACGCAATATGTAACAATGTACTTGGGGGGAGGGGTGTCACTTTCTGTGTTCTTCCCAATGTGGCCATGTTGTGTGAGCCTTCTGCCAAGCCTGAGGACCGGAGTTTGATTCCCAGGACCTACAGTGGAAGGAAAGCCTCCCCCTGCACGTTGTTTTCTGACTGCCAAGGGCTCTGCCATGTCCACAAACAATAAATGTAAAGAGAGGCTTTAAAAGCCACAGAAATAACACCCGACTTTTTCTTAAAAAAAAAAAAGAGAGAGAGAAACAAAGGCAAATTGGGAAGTGGATTAACTTTACTTGAAATACAACACAGAATGTGTTGTCAAACAAATGAATGTAGTGGCAACCTTTTGAAGTTGGGTTGAACAGGTTATTTGCAGAGGAACTGCAAACGATCAAGTCTTTGGATGAAGAACAACTGGACTGTTGATGAGACTAACATAAAGTAAGAGTCTTTTCCAGGTGTGCGAACGGAAACATGGTTTCTGAAAAAACAGACCTTTTCTTCAGTCTTTGGTAGGCGCTTAACTAAGTTCCCTGCCATGGACAACACGATAATTGCATCTAGAGCAGATGCTAATTCAGATACCTGTTCCCTACAGTACAAAGGTCTTTATTAAGTATTGCTAAAGATACTGAATTAACTCCATGGCCCTGAAATAGTTTATGTGAGGGACAGGCCAATGCCAACAGATTTTAGTGAAAAAACTGTGAAGTTCCTGATACTGTCTTTTGGCATTTTATTGTTGGTACCTACAAAACTGTTCTGTTTTGGGCTCGTGATGAATAGCTGGTTCTCATATGGGGCTGAGTAAGTGGGAAATGCAAGATTTCAATGTGGGAAATGCAAAATCCACATTATTTTCTTCTTCAAGGCAAATACAGCATTTCAAAATTTTCATGGATGAAATGTGTATTTGTATAACTTTGCTGAATAAAAGGCTGCCAATGGGAAATTGGCACTGATCTTTAGCTACCAAAATATTTGCGTCTGGTGCTCTGGCAACACACAGCTTTCTAATCTTTTATCTTGAAATTAGACTGGGGATTTCTGTGGAGTTGGTCAGGCTATATGCTTCTCAGAGAGCTGGGCGCTGTCTGTCACTGGCTTTGTTTGCAATGTTTATCAAAACCTGCTCATTCTGACTGCATGTATCATAAACAATTTTAAGACGCTAGCTTCGGATTTCACTGACTTAAAGATAATGCTTCTGGTACCAGAGCTTGTTAGGTAAGCAAACCTTAATTTGGGATTGCTTTCGCCTCCATCTTAACGTGACTTCACGTAGAGCCTGCTTGTTGGAACCTGGAGCAGCACACGAGCAAGAACAGTGGGTGTTTGTTCAGACATGAGAAGTACTGCTAGTGTTTCGTCTGGTGCATTGTACAGGAATGCTTGGTTTCTGTATGTGCAGTTAGGCACTGACAGAGGCGGTTATGCACCATTGAGAGTGCACTGAACACCAGCTTTAGACCCCTCGAAGAATTGGTTTGGTGACCTGTTCACCCGGAGCATGCATAAACGAGCACCCGGTAAACACTAACAACTGCCTTTTAAGAGGGAGACCGCTCTGCAGGAATAGTAACAGGAGCAGTACGTGTGAATGTCATGTTTCATCCAGTGAGCTCGAAGTCAGTGTGTCAGAGACCGCCCTGCGGGAGGCTCCACATTCCACAGAGTATGCAATGTGGACTTCACATGTCACGAATAAGATGAGGTTTACCAACAAATACACAGCTTGCCTCTCCTGTGTGTTAACGGCCCACCTTTGAGTAGCACATAGTGGAATGTCAGAAGTGGATCTGAAATAACGAGCGCTTGTGTATCATTGGTTCACGGTAATCATGGCTATGATCTTTGGGTGGTAGAAAAGATTTCACACGGAAGGGACCTGTGTAACTATGATGGATGCAATGGATTTTCGCATAGTTATATTTAACACAAAAGCAAAAAAAAAAAAAAGTGCATCAACTAATTGAAGGGCAACCTTTGACTTTCAAAGGATGTAGCTTTTTGTTTCCCTTTTTAGGACTAAAACCAGGTCCAGCATCGAGTTGACTGGAGGGACTCACGTTAGCATAGTGGCAGAGAAGTTTTTGTGGAATCTGTGGCTGTCCATGTCCCTGAGGGCCAAGTTCCAGGGCAGTGTGTGATGCCCACCGTAAATAAAGGGAAGCGGATCTGAGCCCTTCCTTGATTTAGTGTGCAATGTGCAAACCCGCAGGGCTTCAAAGAATTTCTGACATTGCTAAAAGCCATTTCTTTCTGGACAATGCGACTTAACCTTCTATCTGTCTAGGACGGAACCGAGTTCATTCTTCCCAGGTCCTTCTTTCCTTCTCAGGAGGTGCAGTATGCGCTCATTTTTGGTGAGTTCTGCCGGAAGCTCATTGGCCTGAAAGAAGATGAGACTGGCATTAGTGCGTCCCCTCGCTGGAATGCTTCTAGAGACGCAAAGGGGGCAGGTGACCCCAGGCTCTGTCCTCCACCACTGAAAAAGCTTTGCTGGACTCACTGATTTGCAGTAGACACCTGGGGTCTCCTTTCAATGTAGAAGGGGCACCTGCTATTTTTCTCACCTCAACATGAACTTTATATTTAGCCAGACCTTTACTATACTAAAGGCTCCTGGAAGGCACGGCTGTGTCTTACAAATCATTGCATCATCGTTTTTCAAACAATGTCCAGCACATCTAATTCTTGTTCAATAAATACAAGTGTTTGGTCTTTTATGTTTAGTTTATTCTTGTCCAGTAGGGAGGATTCAAGACAGGGACCTTTTTTTCCACCCCCATCCCACTGAGCCATCTTGCTGGCCCCTCATTTACTATTTTCATTTGTACATATTTGTGGGGTGATTGATACAGCGATATAAAATGTGATGACTGAGTCAGAATGGTCGGCATCTCCACTTCCTTAAGTAGTCATCGTAACTTGGTTAGGGAAACTTGGAACAACTTTCAGTTCTTTATAAAAATGCACAACAAATTGTTGTAAACTAGATCACCTGTTGTGTGACTACAATTTCTTCCTTCCAGGTGACCGTGTTTTGGTATCTGTATTCTGGCCTGACTCCACAATCACCCTCCTCCCTGCTCTGAGCTCCGCCTAGACCATACCATGCTCTTTACTCTCTGCCTTCATGAAATCAACTTTCTAGCTTTTATATGGACGGAGGGGCGTGTTGGGAGAAAGCGGAGCCAGGGAGTGACACACACCCAGAAGGCCCAGTCTCTGCCGCTGGCTGTGCCACCCGCTGGGACACGTCATTAAGTATTCAGGGAGGCAGTTTCCCCCACAGGCATCGTGTGTTACCAGGAAAATAATTCTTGAACCTCCATTATTTCAGGACTCTTAATATTATGGAGAACTCTAATAGCTTTTTAACGTAGAAATGAAATTGGAAAAAAATATATTTCCTAGTTAGTGAAAAAGAATAAATCTGCTGGATATGGTGGCACATGCCTGTAATCCCAGCACTTGGGAGGCAGAGGCCAGCAGATCTCTGTGAGTTCGAGGCCAGCCTCGAACTTTGGTCTACAAAGTGAGTCCAGGACAGCTAAGGCTACACAGAGAAACCATGTCTCAAAAAACAAAAACAAAAGAAAAAAGAGAAAAATAATAAATCCAAACAGCTTGGTATGCAAAATATATTTTTGAAGAAACAACTGCATTTTCAAAAACAAGAATCTTAGGACTGTAGAAATGCTTAATGGACTTCCATATTGTTTTGAGTGTGGAGCTTAAGAGAGGACAGCTGGATTTTTCTGTGCCTCTCCACGCAGGCTACAGTGATGTCTTGGCTGCAGCATGTGATGAAAAGGCAGCTGCACAAGGGCAGATAGTCGGAAAATGGAAGAGGAAGCCTAGTACCCACACAACGTCACTTCGGACAGCCTTCTTTGATAAGGCACCAACGCTTGCCAGGAGGCAGTTCCTTTTCTTCTTCTCCTGTCCTCATTTTTTCACCTTTCTTTGCTCTCTGTCCCCCCACCCCCTTCTCCCTGTTGTGTAGCAGTTCCCAAACTGGAAGAAAGCTCACTAAGACTCAAGAATGTATAAAAGGAAGCTCTGCAAACGTGGGAAGTAAACAATTCAGTCTAGTAAGTCCCTGAAACTTATAAGACCAAGGTGTCTCTCCCCATTAAGGCTATATAAACACAAGGTCTGCTGAAGAGGAGAGCTCTCCAAACTGTAGAGCTGCCTGCAAGTTGTCAAGCAGAGAGCTCCAGGGCTCTGCCTTTCACGAGCCGTCACCCACGCTGGTGTGGGCTTTGTTAACACAGCTGCCTTAGAGTTCTCCTTGCTCCCGTGAGCACTCCCTCACCTATACTCCTGGACACAAACTCAACGGACTCTGTGGCTCGTTAAGTTGGACTTTGGTGGCGCCATTACTTTGATCTGTTTTCAGTTCCTTATCTGGGAGTGAGCAGGTCTCTCCAGGTCAAACAACACCTTTTCCCTCTCCTCCCCTCCCCTCCCCGGATATAAAAGACCCCCCACTCACCCCCTAAAAAAAACAACCGCAACCAACCAAAAAACCCCAAACCCATCCAACCCAAATCTCTTCCAAGAGTTCTGAGATGCGGTTAGAATCCAGCTGCCTTGCTTTTGGGGCCGCAATTAAAGAGGCAGGCTTCTCTTGGGTGTTTGGTCGGCAGATGAGGGACTCCTGGCAGTGACTATGCGCCTCCACACATAAGTTCAAGTCCTCTAGGGAGGCTGAAAGCTTAGCCTTTTGTCCACTGGCAATTACCCAGGACCATTCCATGGAGGCTAGTCCACTATGGGACACAGTTGGATTGCACTTTTTAAAGTTTCAGTTTCTTTGTTACGGTATTGGTATTAGCGGTGTTCCCAGTCTTCCCTCCGTCCTGGGTGGCTCACCACCAATGTTTGATTTCTTTAAGAGTTCCTTGTACAGGTCTAGAGATAAGATTCAAAAGAAGGGCGCTTGTGACTTCAGCTGGCTTATCGCCCAGCCGGGCCAGCTAATGGAAAATAAACCTGGGTATCTGGGGAGAGATAGGCAGAAATGATAACAGAAAGGCTTTCTGCAAGCACTTCATTTCCCCAGGAATGGGGAAATAGTACTTCTGTATGCTAGATAAATGAAAATGGGAGCCTTGGCCTTGCAGATGATCTCTTCGGCCTTTCTCAACGAGTTTCATATGTGTGTGCTGTGTGCTGAGGCAGCATTATTATGTACATGGAGGTTGGAGGAGGGAGTCAGGTGTCCTCCTTTATCACTTTCTGCTTTATCCCCTTAAGGCCTTGTCTCTCCTTCCCTGACACTGAGACCTTTGATTTTCAGCTCGGGTGGTGGCCACCAAACCCTAGCAACCTCCTGCCTCTGTCTTGTCAGTGCTGCAGTCACAGGTGAGCGCAGCATGTGGCAACCTTGTTATGTGGTTTTGAGACCCAAACTCCGTTCTGACTGTTGTGCAGCCAGTGCTCTTAGCAACTCGGTCACCTTTCCAGCTTCTATGGTTAGTTCTAATACCCTCACACCCTTGGACTCGCCTATGAAGAGTGTCAGTGAAAGATCACTAAATCAGGCTGGTCGGTGGGCATGCCTGTTACAGCGTCTCTTTAGCTGAGGGGGGAACTCTTATCCCACTGTGGGCACTTCCATTCCCTAGGCTGGGTCTGTCAAGTTTCAAACCCAGGCAAAGTGGCTGAGGTGCCTATCTACATGTCAAAATGGACCAGGCCTCCAAGTTCTCCCAGCATCCCTCAGTCCTTACGTGGCTGCCTTCTACCCTGAACTTTCAGCCCAGGGCCTGGGCCGCCCTTCCTCCAGAGGCTCTTCCCTACATATTCCTGACATTTTGATTACCTCTCTCACTGCCTCTCTTTTGCTCCTTTTGTACTTTTGGCCTCTTGGCTGCTGGACTTGATTCCCCTCTTCCCTTTCCCCTCCCCCCACATGGTTCAGGGTTATGACCACTCAGGATTGACGAATGTGTCTGCCCCTGGCTATGCTCTCCTTCATGCCTGTAACAAACTTCCCCCTCCACCAGGCCTAGGAGCAATCATGTCCTTTCCTTTCCTTTCACTTACTAATTTATTTTCATTCAGGGTCCTGGGCTGTGTAAGAGTAGAGAGAGGAAGCTGAACGTGACTATGAACGTATTCATTGCTCTGTGTTCTTGACTGCGGCTGTGATGCTCTTGATGTTTTGAAGTCCTGCTGTCTTGACTTCTGAGCTGTGATGGACTGTGGCCTGGAATGGCGAGCTTAAATAAACCTTCCTTCCCTATATTGCCCTTTGTCAGGCTCCCAGCAACAGCAATCAAAGCAACACCAGCACTAACAGATTTCCTTTTAACTTCCAGTCTGCACATCAGGTGATGTCAGTAGACACCACGGAGGAGGAAGTACAATGACAAACATTTCAACTGTGATTGTAAATTCTCTGACTTCCAAATTTCATCCAACTCTGAGGATTTAGGAGAATAAAAATGCAGATTGGTGTTGTAACAGTGACGTGCAATCCTACTGATAACACATTTTCCCGAGCAAGACACCAAGCATACACTAGTACTTCTCAAGATACAAACATCCCACTCATGGGGCGGCGACAGCCTTCCAGGACACTGACATTTTTAGAGCACACACTGATTCCCCATGATGACAACCTCCATCTCCCACCAGGAAGCCACACATTGTAGGCTTCTGATCCCTGAATTCTGGCATTGGAGCCATGCACTCCCCCTTTTATGTCGTATTGTGGGGTCTGCATGTTAGGCATGCCCTCTGCCAACAGAACTACATCCCCACCCCCAGTTTCACATGAGTGAATGGTTACAGAAAGCCAGGAATATAGGATATTTTAGCACAATTCCATGGGTCTAAATGCATTGTCTGGGAATAACGATTAACTGCGATCCTGTGAGCCCTTACTGTGTAGAACTATGAGAATCGAGGCAGGAGCCTCAGGATGCTCGCCTGGCCTTAGGAAGAGGTGGTCTCTCTGCGCAGGGGCCCACTGGAGTTAAAGGATAGGTTGAGTGGGTACCTTGTTTCTCAGGGCTGGATCCGCCCCTGCCTCCAGGAGCAGCGCGACTGTTTTAATATTCCCGCTGAGCACTGCTGCATGGAGAGCCGAAGTCCCGTTCTGAGAGAAAACGAGAGTGTGTGTCAAAAGCTGAGCTTTCACTGTCTGAGTGATGAGATGGGAGCGTCACAGCGTTACTCCTCCCTGTCTTCCCTTGCAGCTATCTCTTAAAGTCCCACCAGTACCTGCTGCAGTGTCCTCAGACACACAGCTAAAGGTCGTCCAGGGCTAGATACATAGCTGTCTACTACAAGGGCAGGGGAGGGACACTGGCTCCAGCAGGCACAGATATATAAACAGCACTACAGTGTAAGCTAGGTTTCCTACTTGATGACTCATAACTCATACCATGATTTGTAGAAGTAAAAAAAAAAAAAAAAAAAAAAAATCACACCTAGAAAAAATTTCTAGCAGAGCAGCACTTTTCATACTCTGATGCCAACTCGCTAAGCTGGTACTAGCTCAAAGGTCTAAATGTTGGCCAGTATGCATCGTGTGTGAAGCAAGAGTAGATACTGCCAAGTCCATTTTAAAGTTTCTTTTGTTCAGCTTCACTTTCATAGATAAAGTCTGTTTCCAAATGATTACATGAGGTGCTGCTTTCTGATTCCCGTGTTCCTGGAGGGCGGGAAGTGGCTCCTTGGGAGAAGGGGTCGGGGCTGATGCACTGAGCCTGGCAATTCTGTATCAGATGTCAGCGAGCTGAAACTGTGAAGGGCGGACACTGTCCCCAGCGTGGACACCTGGACACGGTGCATTTGTGGAGCTGTCCCAGGGCAAAGCGCTTGTTTGTCTCGGTGTACCCTGAGGGCGCAGCCTCAAATCTGCTAAGCCGCACTGTCGACTTAGAGGAGACTGAGTGCCCTTTATTTAACAAAATAAAATGCTTCCAGTCAACACACTGCTGCTTGCGGGCTCTGCCAGCCCTCTGCCTCTTTTCTCACATGCCCTGAAAGCTGAGGACAGTTTGTAACATGCCCAAGTAGAAGATTTCTTCAGTGGTCACCCATACACGAAAACTTGTGTTGCTCTCACTTTCTCACCTCATCTTGAGATGGCGGAACTGAGAAGCTGCAGCAGGAAGTGTACGCTCCCGAAGCCCAAACGGACCTCGTGGTGCACAGGGGCAGGGTGTTGGCTCTGGGCTGTATACATTACCACAGAGAGTTACTTCCATCCAAAATGGTCCCAACTTAACAGAGCACTTCTGGTCTCCAGAAAGACCCATCTTCTGAGGCCCCCAGATGTTTGAGGCTAACTTTGTACTTAAACTAAAAAGCAGGCTAGATCTTTACTGAGGACGATGAAGGGGGGTGGGGGGGTCCCCTTCTGATTTCACAAATCTTCCAGAGTCAGCAATAGCTGACTTTCCTCTTTTTAGTGTCAGTTATACTATTTCCCCCCCCGGAAGATCGGTATTAGGAGGCTGTTCTAATTACCACATCTCCGTTTCCACCTGGACCCAGGGAGCCCCACCTAACGACAACCCAGTTGTATCTCAGTCTCCAGTATTTCTTGTTTAACGACCCTCCACCCCCAGAATAGCATAATTTTTTTTTAGGGCTTACCTTCAAGATACCGAGAGTAGGTGAGAATTTGAGCAACTCCTCTATGACGTCATTATACCCTTTGTTAGCTGCCTTCAGCAACGCTGTCGTGCCGTCCTGAAGGTCAAGGGGAACGTGGGGGTTACTACTAACATACATTTTTGTTGGCTGAGAACTAAATGTCAAGTCAGCAACTTCTTGAGCAGCACATCGGGCAGCATTCTGCGTGAGGCTACCGTCCACAGGAGATGACAGTTGATGCTGTCTTAGGAGCCTGCTGTTTGACACGTTAGATGCTCCTCTGGTCCCCGAGATCACTGCGTCAGGGACAAAGGCATTCCGGGACCACATTTTTAAGGTTATTAACGGACCCAAGAGGCCTTCTCTGCTGTTCATGACTCAGCGAAGACTGCTTAAGTGTAAGGATTTATGCTACTGTTGAACTGCATTTAATGCCTTAGAAATATGTGCTGTCTTGACTTTACCCGCCCTGTGTGTTTATCTGCCTATGTATGGTGGTGTTAATGCAAGAGGAATAGGTCAAAAATGTATTAATCTTTAAAAAATGCAAAGGCAAATTAAAAAAAAAATCCATCTTTCATGATAACTTTTGGCTCAAAAGAGACTTCCTGCTGTAAGTATCAATGGCTGTGCCAGGAGACCTGCTTCTGGGCTGTCTTCTGGAACAGGAAGGAGGAAGGGGTGATGGGGATTTTCCTTTCTTCATCTCAGAGGTGACAGGAAAGCTGCAGGGTGGTGGGAGGGTTGGGTGGTGGTGGTGGGGAGCAGGGTTAGGGCTGGATCAACTCCCTCAGATTTCCCTTTTCTGAGCTGAGGCTGGATAGACAGCCTCAGGCAGCACAGGCGAAGGTGCAGGGCCGTAGACAGTACGAAAACACAAGGCTCCTAACCTAGAGCCGTAGAATCTCCCCAGAGTATCTTCCTTCCTGTGGGCCTTCAGCCTGGCACAGCAGGCGGCATTCAGCGACACCCTCAGGAGCCAAGTGTGAAGGGCAGGTGCTTGAGGGATGAAGAGCAGGGGCTTCAACGGGGTCCATGCAGATGGATCCCGCATGCTGCCCTCATGCCTGAGGTCAGAGGGCCCATAGGGAGAGACGGACTACCCCTGCGAAGTTCCCACTCAGTTGGCGTGCTTGGAGGCCCAGTCGGAGGCAGGGGCTGTCTACTCACGTTGCGTGCCGAGTCCCGGTCAGCTCCCCTCAGCAGCATCACCCGAACCACCTCACTGTGGCCCATCTGGGACGCGATCCACAGCGGCGCCGTTCCATCCTGTGGCAAAAGGGGGTGGCCAGTGTGACTGATCCCAGAACCTCAGAATACCAGGTCCCCAAGCCCCCAAAGCCTGGAAAAGATCCACCATCGAGCTCCTCTTGCACACCCAAGAGGGATGTGGAGAAAGAGGAGGCCACCAAGTCAAAGGCCTGGATGACTTCAGCAGCTGTTCATGTCCAAACTTGTGTCCTATACAAAGTCTTTCCCCTTTTCTCTTTAGAGACAGGATTTCAGGCATTTTAGGTTGGACACAAACTCACTCTAGCCAATGATGAGCAGGATTGCTCACCCCTGCCTCCTCAATGCTGGGACTACACGCGTGCCACCTTACCATTTTATATAGTGCTATATTGAACCGGAGGCTTTGTGCATGGTAAGTAGGCACTCTACCAACTGAGACACAACCACATGGGTCTGGTTCTTTAATGTCGGAGTGTAGAAGAGGCCAGGAGGGGCTCTGCAGGACTCTTATTCAAGGGGTAGCTGAGGTGCACCACCAGAACAGAACACCCCCTAGCAACGAAACAGCTTCTCTCCCGGCCCCCGAGATGACCTGCTTCTCTGCTCTCCCATGGGCTGGGTCAGGGTGATATTGTGCACTCTGCCGGCACACGCGCTTCACAGAAGAGTGGGCACTTTTCTTTGGGGTGGGGTCATTTCTTCTATTCTTGTATTTGCCGCCCCAAATGTCCTGTGGCTGCATCATGCTTTAAGGAAGCCTAAACTCACGTACAAGAGATGCTTCTCCTAGGGACACACCCTAACTAGTGTGGCAGGACATTTGAGGTAATATTTCCCTTTTGCCAACACCCCTTTTCCCACAAGGATGAGAAGATGGAATAATAGAAGGAAAGACAGAAAGGGGAAGAGTTTGATAGCAAGGCTGTCAAATAGAAAACAGAAGCCTTTATAGTTCGGGAAGGAGAAGCAGAGGAGGTAAGGAACTCATGCTTTCTCCCTTCCTGGCTTGAGTCTGGGCATGTGGAGGGCACGGGTGAGGGGCACAGGAGTAGGCAGCTCGGTGGTGCGAACACCCAGAGAAAGTACTGGGAGGGGTTCAGCTGGGAAGGGAATTGTCTCCTTTTCACAGACCTGAGCTCAAGAAAACGGAAAATGCTTTAAAGGAGAGGTGATGACAGGCGTGGTCTGGGCCATAGGGGTGCCTGGGCGATTCCCCCAACAAGTGTCATCAGCATCTGGTCAGTCAAGCGTTCACCACACTGGTGGGAAATCGGAAGTGCTGAGGGAGAGTGGCTTGAGGTAAGCCGGAGGTTGGGAAGACAAAGACACAGGGAAATGATTCCACTGACAGAGTCCAAGGCAGAGCGGCATACAGGGTGGGACCACAGGAAAGCTGCAGGAACCAGTGCAGTTTGAGGACCAGAGAGGCCAGCATAGATTCAGGAAGGAGTCCACCCCTCCTCCACACCTAGTGGTAGCCTGACCTCTGAGAACTAGTCCACTTTGGAAAGCAGAGGAGGAGGGTGCGGGATCCAGAACTGGAAAAACTTAACTGCTGCAGTCCCCGTGGTAATAGATCCCAGAGTCTGGACTGCCTATCTACCCGTGGGCATGAGGGCTAGGAGCCGGATGATACGGTGACAGGCCACGAAGCTACATCTGCTGCAGTGTGGGACTTCGGTCCAAGCACACCAGCCGGCGCACGTGCATCACTGTCCACTGCCGCCCGGCAGAGCCTTAGAGGCGGACCTTTGAGCTGCCTAGTTGAAAGTGACAAATTAAAAGGCCAGGGGGTCATGAGAAGCAGAGCGTGTTGGCGCCTGTGTCTTGGTAGAGGTGGGGAGAGAGGAGCTCAGACAAAGGTTAGAGGAGGCTAGAGACACTAAGCCTGCTTCACACTTCCCTCATGCCTCAGTCTCCTGGAACTACTCCTAAAGGTGGTATCATCATTAACAAATCATAGTTTGTACTAAAAGCACCAACTAAAAAGCTGCCTATTATTTATGATGAGAACCTCCACAGCGTTCATTTCATTCTCCCAGTTGAGGATTTAATTAAGTATCCATCCACTGAACCAATCAACAGAGAATTATGAGACATCTCAGGCAGAGTATTAGAGGAATCTCTGTTTCCAAGAGCAAGTCCAGAGGAGGAGAGAATGCTGACGTTTCTGTACAGCTGCAAAGGATAGTGGGTGAGAAACATGCCCAAGGACCTAGGAGAAGGGGCCTCTGACGCCTGGGGCGTTGAGTTCAAGCTCACAGATGGGGTCAGAGCTGAGTTGGGAAAGAAGACCAGGATTTTGCCAGGCAGCAGGACAAGCATGCATTTACAGTGTCTTCGGAGCCATGTTTAAGGTGATCCGGCCCTGTTCTTGCCTGCTCTGGGTCTATTTCGTCCTTCTCGGATGTGTCCACCAGAGGGCAGCCAGGGAAGGGAGTTGGGCTGTCTTGTGAGCATGCTTGTCAAAGGCTTGCTTGTTTTACTAAAACTGCCCGTGAATGTCTCAGCGCAGCCCTCAGTTTATCGCAGTCACAGCAACGCTCAGAGCGCTCACTTTAATTAGAAAAACCCAAAAACCCAGCCAGCACTTCCTGCCTGCCAGAGCTTGGGCGGCATGCTCAGCCTCAGCATCTTCTGCAAACATGTCACCCTGCACGGTCAGCTCACTCACTACCTTGCTGAGCAGGCACTGGCAAAGGCGGTGGGCGCCGAGACCAATAGGGGCTCAGAAACCGAGTCTTGGATCCGAGGGCTGGTTAGCACGAACAACATAAACCCTTGACTTGCACTTCTGGTTCCTCAAGCTCTTCCTCCCGATTTCTTTTACCAAGTCTCCCGGGGACAGGTACAGCAAGGGGGCAGACAGGAGGCAGCTGGGACCTACTAACTGGTCAAGGACATGCAGGGTCACTGGTGAGTCTCATTACTAGTGATCACGTCTCCAGACCTGACGTTGGAACACAGGGAGTATGTGTCGAATCATACGGTCAAGTCCAGTTCTTACTGTCTAGTTGAGTAGGAGAGTCCTCTCATTGGCTGTCCTGGAGCTTGCTGTGTAGACCAGGCTGCTCTTGGCTCACAGAGATCCACTTGCTTCCTCCTCTTGAGGGCTGGGATTACAGACCTAGTGTCTTCCTTTTCATAATAAAAACGATGGACTACAAACCAAATTGTTTTTCTTTTATGGGATTTTGGGGTGAATTGGAATGGGCCAAAAGGTTATTTAAAAACTTTTGACCACTTAAGGACAAAAAAAAAAAAAAAAAAAAATAGTTTACGATGTATTTAGTAGAACAAATCGTTGTGAAGTGAAACCTCTATCCTTCACAGTACACAGACTCTCATTCTGTGTGTGCAGTGTGTGTGTGTGTGTGTGTGTGTAGGAGCTCGAGTGTGAACAGGTGGGTGTATGCTCCTATGCATGAGGGTGTATGTACATGTGTGTGCACATGTGCACATGAGGTTGAGGTCAGGTGCCTCCCTTGATGACTGTCACCTTAGTTTCCGAGCCAGCACCTCCCGCAGAGCTCATCCCTGTGTCCAGGCTGGCTGGTCAGTGAGCTCAGCAGGCAGCCTCTCCTCCCTCTCGGCATGTGTTTTGACGAGCACGGTGCGCCTTGGTTTGTGTGTGTGCTTGGGGGTTCCAAACTCAGGTCTCCACGCTCATGAGGCAGGCTGCACCATGTCTCCTGCACCCCAAGCCGCTGAAAAAAGAAAAGAGTCACGGGTCGTAGCTGATGTTTGACACTTGTGTTCACGCCAAGGGAAAGAAGATTTGGATGTATTTCGTAGATTGGAAGAGAGAGGACTAATGGATGAAGGGCCCGGAGGGCCAGCGAAGCCTGGGACCGTGAGGGCTGGACAAGGCTGTCAGCCCCAAAAAAGAGCAGCGCGCTGCGTGTGCCTGAAGTCGCTCCACACCGCCTGGTAATTACAGACGGGACTCAAGTGCCAAAGTCCCAAACGGATGGTTAATGGGCTGACTTCTGCATTTCCTACCAAATCTGTGGCTGTTTTCTGGCTACACCTATATATTTTACAGGTAGAGTATACAACAGCACTCGTGTTAGAAATGAATCTGTAATCTTTTCTAGGCTTCTGAAATCTGCTTAGAAAAAGAAACGAACCTGTTCCGTTCCACAGGCCTGAGTATGTGAAATGCTCTGCTTGTGTGGGCCCTCCAGCCTTCAGGCCTGAGCTGCCTCTGCCTGCAGGTTTCAGGCCTCACAGTCTCTGGGACCAACTCCTGGGCTAGCTGGGGGTTCTCAAGGTCAAGTGACCGCACCAGCAACGGTGACGCTAAGTGTCACAGCGACTTTGCCGCCAGTGTCAGTCCGCCCCAGAGCCACTGCAGGGAGAATTTCCCCAGGGATTTTATATAGCAATTCTCATAGCGGTTCGAGAGGGGAGTTACTATTACTGTCTTGAATTTAGAGATGAGAAGCAGCTGAGGTCCAGGGAAGGCAGACTACTCGCTCAAGCCCGTGGAAAACTGGCACATCTCATTTCCTGAACACCCGTATGTTTAGGACCGTGAGCTTCCCTCGGTCTGAAGACCTGAGCTGGCCCCGTGGCTGCTCCGGCCTCCTAGAGCTTCCGTGAGGCCACAGTATGGGTTGCCTTCCAGTTTCCGGGCACAGGCCATTCTGGGCCACAGAGCTGCCTGGCCTTTCTGGTGGAGGCTCTTTCAGTGCCTGCCATGTGGAGGGACTGGGACGGCTGTGCCCCCCACATGTGTTCCTATGGGGTCCTATAGGTCCGCTTCAGGACCCACGTGCTTGGGACCATAGAGCAACCCGAAAGCTCCTGTTTCTCCCATTTCACACCTGCCTACCGGCTCATGACCCAAGATAGTATTCACTTTCTGGGTTCCAGCAACTCTGGAAAGTTCTCAATCTTTTTAAGAGACCCCTTCATACAGTTCCTCACGTTGTGGTGACCCCCAGCCATAAAACTATGTTCATTGCCACTTCATAACTGTAATTTTGCTGCTGTTATGGACGGTAATGTAAATATCCGTGTTTTCCAAAGATCTTAGGGGATCCTCCCCTCCAAGAACTGCTGGGTCAGGAAATGCACTCAATAGATGCTCTTTCTGTGGAGGAGGGGCTGAGGTAGAGACGAGTGAAGACAGGCCAACCCGGGTGAACAAGGCCAGCTTAGCTGCTCTGCAAAATGCTGCTCTAGTAAAGCGAGTGAGTTGAGCTGGGGGAAAGTGTGTGTCAAGGCAGGTGGCTGAGGCAGGTGGATTAAGTAGCCATCTTCGCCTGTGATTAAAAAGCTCTGGCCCCTGTCAGGCTCTCCTTGAGAAGGGCACATGGAAGAAACAAAAGTGAGGTTTCCGAGTGACCGTGGACGTCAGTGACCCCCGAGACCCCTGACCCATGAGTGGTAGGACAATGCGGAAGGAAGATCTCAAGGGGCACTCCACCCCAGCACCCGACTGAGGCTTGCTCTGGGACCACGCTTCCTCAGCACAGAGCACTAACAAGCTCTTTGCTCACCTCTCAGGGGAGAGTTACAAGGAGCAGCCGTTCCTGCTACAGGTCTGATCCCGGAGTGTGTGTGTGTGTGTGCGTGTGTGCGTGTGTGCGTGCGTGTGCGTGCTCATGGAAACCAGAATTTGATTTGGGTGTGGCGAAATGTGCTTCTAACCTAGAGCTGGGAAGAGGGGCAGGGGGTCCTTGAGATTTGCTGACCAGATAGTTTCAGGTTCCAGGGAGAGACCGTCTTAAGGCAGAAGGTGGCTGCTAAGGAAGACACCTGAGATTGACTTCTGGCTCCTGCACACATTATGATAGTGCACACGCACACAGACACACACCCATGCACATAGAGATCAAGTTTACCTGAAAATATCAAGAACTGGAAATTCAGGCGCACATCCCCGTCCTTACTTTTTAAATGCAGTGTTTTCTCATGAAGACGTGATGAGCCAGTGGGGATTTCAGAACAAAGCAGCAGCCCCAGACAGCCTGCCTGTAAGGTTCCACCCTGAGCAAGCCATTGTGATGAGAACTTTAAATCACGCTTTTCTTAAGCTACTGAATGACTTGTAACCAGGTCAGCCACGCCTGCATGACTTTTGCCATGTTTATGATTTGTTTTCTTAAACAGAATGACGCCAGCAGAGGTTCAGAGAAGGCAGGCCATGGAATGACTGACCTAGGCAGGGCAGTCTCTATCTGGAGAAGCCCAGGCTCCTGGCAGAGACCGTTGGAGCTCAGCATGCAGAGAGCGCATGCAACAAAAAGGGACCGTTTCATTGCTCCCACCTCGGGTAATGCTTATCTTTATGAAACACCTTTCCTGAATAACAGTCTTTCCAGAGCTGGGCTCCTACAAAGCGCTTTGTTCGTAGCAGTCTTTGGAAGGGCGTGTCCCTTGCTTTCTGACCACAGAGCGGGTCCTTGTCCTCACAGGCTGGGTGAGCCACTGGCCAGGTGAACCTCACCCGTGTGGAATGCAAACACCTGTGATGTGTTGTGGTTACTGCTGCCATGCTGGCTTACTTTTTAACTTTCTGGCTTCAGTGACAACAGGTGACTCAGTTCAGGCTGAAGTAAGTGCACACGCGCCCGTGCAGTCTCTGAAATCCCCGTTCCTATCAGCTTGGGTATTGTTTTTAAGCAAACACGACTGTAGGAATAGGAATAATAAAATGTATTTTACAAACAGACTGGTTAAAGAGACAGAAATTATTCTGCAAAGATGTAATGATAGAAACCCGGCAATCCTTATACCTCCAAGTTCACAGGGAGCCTGTGACGACAAGGACCTCCCTATCAAACTCACGCCACTCAGGGCCTGCCAACTCCTTTCACTAAGTACAACAGAATCCTTCCGGGTCAGAATAACTTAACAGAATATTAAATTCCATCTTCCACATGTCAGCCTTGGCAGGCCTGATGTGCAGTTGTTTTTCTTTTTCTTTGTATGTGTGTGTGTGTGTGTGTGTGTGTGTTGTGAAGGCCAGACACTGCCCATGGGTGTACTTCTTCAGGAGCGTTGTTTTCTGAGGCAGGGTCTCTCACTGGCCTGTGGATTATATATATATAATATATTAGGCTGGTTGGCAGGGAGCCCTGTGTGTTTCCTGTCTCAGTGTCTCCAGTGCTAGCGTCACAGATGTGTGCCACCACACTTGGCATTTTCATATGGGTTCTGGGGCTTCCATATAGGTCATGCTTGCTTCACTGAAAGTCACCTCTTCACTCCTGATGTGCAACTTTTTCTAAACTGCTTCCTTCCGGGGGTATTTCTGGAGCCATGTCATGCTGAGAGAATCTTTAAAATCGGAAGACATGTAAGTTTACACTTGTGGCTATACCTGGTGCATGGGAACCGCTCCAGCGATGCTGATGGAACAACTATCAGAGCCCTGGGAGCCTGAAGGGGTTGTCGGGGGCATCCTTCCCGCCACGTCAGAACTATACAGTTGGGTTCACAAGATGGCTTGCTGGGCCAAGGCGCTTGTGACGCAAGCCTGATGACATGAATTCAACCCCTAGAATCTAAGGTGGAAGGACAGAGCCCCAAAAGCTGTCCTCTGCTTTCCACTCGTATTCTGTAGCATGCGCATGAACACACATGCACACGCACAGATAAAACATTTAATTTAAGTAAACAATCCCACAGAGCTAAGCAGTCATAGTGGTGCCCGCCTGCCATGCCAGCACTGAAGAGGCTGAATCATGAGCGTGAGGCAAGCCGGGGCTACTTAGTAAGACCCTGTCTCAAAGACAAACCAGGCCCCCCCCCAACCAAAACACAGTTACTGGCAAAGCTGGCCTAGAAGTCTAGATTGCTGACGGCAAACCTACTATGCCCAGACCCTTTTCTCATTCCCCATGCAGTTAGGTGAATGAAGACCCGAGAAGCCTGTGGCCAGGAGCACAGAGCATCCAGAGGGTCCCATAGCTGGCTGTTATTTAAACGTCCCAGCTTCCCGTACCAGATCAGTTATAGTGGGAGCCTGCCTCAGGGTAGTACTGCTCAAGAAATCAGTTTTGAGTACTCTAATGGAAGCAAGCAAATAAAACAACAACAAAAGCTTTCATAGCAATGTTTTCTTAACCTCAGATGCAATGAATTAATGAGAGCACAGACGGTTCCTACAGAAAAGTGGGCTATGCTACCATACTTTTACCATATAGAAAACGCCCCCAGTGTTATCTTGCATTCCTGAGCTCTGGTATCAGCCGGCTGAATCGCAAGATGGTAGCAGATATCAGATTCTGGTAAAGGAAGTCTCAATGGCAGTATGAGCGATGGAGGCACAGCACCCACTCATGATTCCCATGTCAAGAGCTCCTTTTGGGTTGCTGGGAAAAGTGCTAGGCGGGAGCTCTGGCAGCATATCAGGAGAGAGATCAGGCAGGACTTGCCTCTGTTTACCTACGTCCTGGGCTAGCCAACACTCTCTACTTCAGCGCAGTCATAATTTATTTGGACAGGAGGTGGCAGAGTGTGTGCTTGACCTCAGACATTAAACACTCACGTTTCCAAAGTACTGAACCGTGACGTCAGCTTGAGTTCAGAGGCATCCAGCTGAGCTCAAAGCACAGGGCAGCAGCCATCTTTAATCACAGACTAACCTCTCAAGGGAGAAGCGAGATGGAAGTGTGGCTATGATGATGGGCTGTGCCAGCCGTGTCAGGCGCCTGGCGCTCCCCGCCTCACGCTCCACGGACTTCAGAGGTGGACATTACCTGCCTTGGCTGGTTGACCTTTGCTCCCGAAGACAGCAGGAGTCGAATGACATCCAAGTAGCCACCTTGGGCAGCTAGGAAGAGGGCCGTGGCTCCATCCTGAGAGAAAGGTGTTCAGAGTCAGGTTTATTTTGAAAGTAGAGGTACATAGATTAATAAAGCTCCCCATTTGCCTTCTCTTTTCTGAATCTACTCTTTTGCCAATTAAGAGCTGCTAGGTAAACAAATTATGCTTGTGTGTGTGTCCCCTCAACAGTTTCTTTGAGTATTAAAGGGCTTAGTGGCTCAGTGTCGGAATTCTAGCCTAGCATGAAAAAAACAATTTCAGAAAACTGCCTTAGAAAGAAAGACTCCTCCCAGCCAGGTAAGGCTGTACACACCTTTAATCCTAGCACTCTGAAGGCAGAGGTGGACAAATAAGAGTTTGAGGCCAGCCTGGTCTACAAAGAATATTCTGGGACAGAGGAAACCCTGTCTCAGAAAACCAAAAAAAAAAAAAAAAAAAAAAAAAAGAATAAAACACTTTTCTTGCTGCTTTCTGCCAGCCTAGCAGCCACTGCAATACAAAGGGCACAAAGGGCAAATGCACCAAGCCCAAAGTGAGAGCCCCAGTCTCGGTGAGCTTTTCTAGGTTTGGGTGGTGGTAGGGAACGTTTTCTTTTTCTTCCTCAGCAGCGCGTCTTTCTGGTTTCAGCAAATGTACAGGTTGCATTAGTCCAGGCACTCCCTTCAGACTATCTGCTCCACCGTAGGAAACCTGGACATTCCCTCGTGGAGTGAACACCTTGCTAATTAATTACCACAGCGTGTGCTGGGGACACTAATGACAAGCTAGAACCCTAAACGTTTGCTGCGCAAATCTAGCCAGGCCTGTCAGCTGTAGGGGGCTGGATTTCCACTGGGTGTATGCTGAGCTGCTGAGCTGCCCTTGAAGCAGTCACTGAAAGGAACCAGCCAGTACACATTTTTAGGCAGCTGTCTGATGATGCTTACAAATCTTAGCTGCTTCTTAACGCATTGGTACAGAACTTCCATGCTCGTAGCTGAGGCCGACTGCAGACTTTTCGGAGACAGACTACACCTTGTGTTTCTCACTGTGGGTTACAACTCTTAGTCCCGTCCTTTTAATCTAATTTTATTTTTGATGCAGGGTCTCGCTCTTCGGCCCCAGCTAACTTGGAACTCACTAGGTGGGCCAGGCTGTCCTTGAACTCACAGAGACCATCCGCATCCCCCCCACACACACCTGTCTCTGCCTCCCCTAGCACTAGGATCAAAAGTGTGCGCTACTACATCCAGGTCAACTGTTTTTAACAGAAATATTTGGACCATTTTACCAAAAGTAAAAACAAATTATACAGCTCACGAAATTTCTTAATTCACCTTATAACAGAGAGGAGTTTACTATGAATCTGGGCTGTGCTGAAGTCTGTATTTCTAAGAGCCTTCTGGAAGGGTATTGTCTAATGAGGGCAAGCTTTACAACCACCCTCAACCCACACCGCTAACAGGGGGCCCGTGCTATGAAAAGAAAAATTGGGTTTCTATTTCCAAAGTCTCTGGGCCTTTTCTAGTTGACCTTGCTTCCCTACCCTCCTCCCCCTCCCCCCACATACAGTCATATAGACTCTCAACTCTTCTTTACTTACACAGATTAAGAGAGAGATAGCCAAAGCTTTAGACATACATTTATTCTTCCTTCTTTTCTCTGTGTGTGGAATATGTGTGCTCGCGTGTGTGGTACAGGTGTGCATGCATGTTTACCCAAGCACATTGGTTAGAGGTCAGCATTTGGTGTCCTCAGTTGCTCTTCCCCTTAGTTTTGCAGATAGGGTCTCACTGTGTCCACAACTCCTTTGGCAAGGCGAGCTGGCCAGCAAGCCTGAGTCCTCCTGTCTCTCCCACCTCCTCAGGGCTGGGGTTACATGTCACAGCTTTGTATGTGGGTGCTCGGGTTCTCAGGTTCGCACAGCAAACATCTTACCTATGGAGCCACCCCCCAGCCCCACCTGTGTTTCTCAGAACCTCCTCATGCTGCCGCTGAGAAAACGGAGATGGGCTCCTCTGGGCTCAGGGGGTGTCTGGGGCCGGCAGTTTGGAAAGCTCTGCAGGTGTGTCTAATGGGCAGCCAGGTTGAAAGGCGCTTGGTTAGGGCGCTATCAAGGATCTCAGTCATGCTGAGATCAAGGCTCAGAGCCTCATACTCTTTGAAATGCCTGAGGGTAAGGCTAGTTGCTTCAAAGAGGCCTGCAATTTGTCGGAGTTAACGAGGGAAGCTCTGGAAAGGATACTCAAATGGAAACCTGCACACCTACGCAGCCCATTACGAGGCTACGCAAACCTGACGCCTTTGGCATAGGGGCTCACAGCGTACTTGAGGGATGCCCGAAAATATAGTTCCTGGATAATTGGAAGCAGGCCTCTCTCCCTCCCCTCCCTGAGACTGTCAGGTCACCTCAGCCCCCATATTTTATTTTTCCTACAAATCCAGGATAACAACATTTGTCATAAAGCCTATGGAATTGCAGGGACAATCAGAAGGGCCCTTGGGCTACGCACTAATTGCCAATTAGCTGCAAACAGACTCAGATGGCACAGCTGCCCTTCACAGCCCTTCCCTGTGTGCACAGCTCCAAGGTTTTCGCTTCTCGCTTGTTTCTCTTTGGAATAACTTGATTTCTCCTCTTGGTGCTATTCTGCACTAGCGTCTTGACAACAGGGAGGTGTGACCCACACCCTGGACCGTGTGGCTTGTCATGGTGTGAACAAGTGCACACCGGAGGACTTGGGAGCGGCTAAACTGCACGAGTGGGATGTTTCAGATGCGCAGCAGATTTGGAGGGGAGGACAGAGGTGAGTAAACACGTGGTTTCTGTGACAGGAAAACTCACCTGGTCAGCTGATTTTCTCTTGGTGTCTCAGGTGAACATCCCACCGAATAGGGATGGACAGATGGCCCAGTGGTTAAGAGTACATACTCCTCCTCCTGATGGACCCGAGTGCGATTCCCAGCACCCACGTCAGGTGGCTTGTAACTGCCTGTAACCCCAGCTCCAGGGCATCTGACACTCTGCGGGCACTTGCCTTCACGCAAACATACACCCCCATACACATAATTAAAATAGTAAAAGTCTTCAAAGAAAGATGTGCATGTTTTTTAGTGCAACATTGGAATTTAGGTGGAATGTTAGCTGTGATCAAGGGATGAGCCAGGGCCCTCTTGAAACACTCACATAGAGTTGGTCATGGATGTTGGCTCCGTGCTTCAGCAAGGTCTCCACCACTGGCATGTGCCCATACTGACTGGCAGCCAACAGGGCAGTGCCCCCATCCTGTGGAAGAAAAGGACGCGTGCATTAGATATGGCACAACTGTATTTCACCAAGTATAGCCTTCACATAGTCTTGGGAAAGACCATCCCCGGAGATAATAAACTCACTTTCCTTCCATCACCTCTTTTACCTTTTCTTCCTTTTATAAAGACTTGCTTTATTTCTTATACACATGTACATATGTGTCTGAGCATATGCCATGTGTATGTGGGGTACCCCAGAGGTCAGAGCAGAATGTTGGATCTCCCGGAAATGGATAGGAGGCTGTGAGCCACCCAACGTGGGTGCTGGACATTGAGCCCTGGTCCTCTGGAAGAGCAGCAAGTGCTCTCAACCATGGCGTCATCTCTCCAGCTCTCAGCTTTTCTTTACGACTGTGAAAGATTTCATCTTAAGGTCATGAGAACATTGTTGTCTTGGATAACCTTGCAGGGATGTAATGCAGTTAGCTCCCCAAGTTACTATCATTACAAACTTTCCTGCACTCAAGGAGGAACCATCCACTCGCCTCTCAGCGTGGGGAGGGCGGCGCACCTCTGAGTATTGTCAGCTCCGTCTCAGAATCACCGGGGAAGCTTTCCACGGCTTCTGACCAGAGGACCCTTTGCCAAACACTGCCTTCTCCTTGTGGTGCCATCAGGTGGTAAGCCATTGAGTTTTAAGATGCTTACCCACCTGCAGCCATTGTTTCCATGGGACAAGGTATGCCTTTGTTAAAGGAGCAGATGACGGCATCGCACTGTCTTACTGTCTTCCTTTGAACACGGGCCAGTCTGTCTGGGCCTCTCTTAGAGCATGGGCCCTAGCACTGAGCAGGCCCTGTAGAGTAATTGCCCTAACGCGGAGTGGGGTGTCCCTTTGCTCCATCAACTCCACTTTTATCTCTGCAGCTGAAATTAGAACAAGCACTTATGCCAACCACATCACGCTACTGAATCACTCAGTTTGTGGTCAGAGCCATTAATGGCTCTCCCCAGGCGCTACTGGGCCTGTGAACTGTGATGTGGAGATTTAAGCAAATCACTAATAATTCAACAACATGTAACCTAGCTAAAAATACTAATTATAAATATGTTAGAGTCATTCCTAAATTTGGGCATAAGATTTTATTTTCTTTATTTGAGTTCTATCTACCTTCAGAAGGTCTGATTTGGAAGGTCCTGGGTGAGGCCCAGAAAATAAGCCTTTTAACTAGTCATGTGGGGTGTGGCTGTGAAAGGCAGGGGGCAGGTGGCCTCCCCTATGAAATCTCTGCTATAGAGTTCCTGTGAAGTCAGGTGACATTCTGGTACACAAGGGACCAACTGGTGAGGAAGAAGGCTGAGGTGGCCTTAGAGAGCAGAGAGGAGGGGGCAGAAGGCTGAGGCTGGTGGCAAGATTGGGGACAGCAAGACTATCATTTCATAGCAGTGATGACTATTGCTCCTTTGAAGCTCTGTCCTGTCAACTTTCTGCTTTCTCTGCAGAAAGTGAGGTGAGGTAAAAGAACAGTGAAATACACTGGTTATGACAGGAGGACCAATCTCTTTTATTAAAAACATTTCCAGGCTATGGATTTCGTACTCTTAATAACAAAGGATGATTCTTAAAACCAAGTCAGCTTTTGATGACAGGTTCACATAAAACTCATCACCTCTTGACATTCCCTTCTTCCCATGGAAGGGAAGACACCTCTTAAAGCACCCGAAGTTGACCTCAAGGAATCATGGACTTGCTCATCCTGTGCTCTGTGGGGGCACAGATGGGCTCCCACACAAAGGCTTTAATCCAGTAGTAGCTTGTTCAGCAAGAAGATGACTGCAGGAGCCATGTGGACACGTGTGATCGTTCTTAGTTCTAAGGTGTTGAGATTTAAGTTCAGTGAACTCGCTGCTTTAGTTGTGACGTGTGTGTCTGTGTGTGTGCATATGCTTGTGTGCCTGCAGGTACATGGGCTCACCCCTGTGGAGGCCAGAGGTTGATCTCAGGATGTCTTCATTGGTTCACCTTACTTTTTGAGACAGGGTCTGTTTCTGAACCTGGAGCCTATCGTTTTGTGTATACGGGCTGCCGTCGGGATCATGCTATCTCTCCTGCCCCTCCCCCTCAGGGCTGGAGTTACGGATGCATGTCGAGCTGCCCGGCTTCTACAAGGGTGTTGGGGACGTGCACACGGGTCCTCACGCTTATGCAGCAAACATTATAATCACTGAGCAACTTGGGCCCCTGTTAGTTCAGTTTTATAATGACAAAGAGATAATTAGGATAATTATGTGTGTTTTGTATTATATTATATGCTTCAAGGCATGCACACAATTTAGTAATGAGTATTAGAGGAGACACAACTCTATATGACATCCAGACCATTTGATAACATTTCATTAGAGGAGAGATCTAGTGGAAACTTCCTTGGTATCTAATTATTATATACGATCAATTAAGAAAATCTAAGATTTTTCATCATGGGCTAAAGTTTATGGAATGAATAAAGTTCATGGAATAAAATTTTCTGTTCTTTTTTCTTCTTCTTTCTTTCTTTCTTTCTTTCTTTCTTTCTTTCTTTCTTTTTTTTTTTTTTTTGAGACAGGGTTTCTCTGTATAGCCTTAGCTGTCTTAGACTCACTTTGTAGACCAGGCTGGCCTCAAACTCAAAAAGATCTGCTTGCCTCTGCCTCCCTGAGTTCTGGGATTATTTATAGGCATGTGCCACCCCCCACCCCCCGGCTAAATTCAGGAGTTAATATTACAAGTAGACCTAAATAATGAGCTGAAAATAACAAAGATCTTATATCAGCTCAAAATTTCCTGCTGTAAGACATGAAAAATCACACAAACACAAAATTCATCATTTTCTTCCACTTTGCTTCCTTACCTGCATGGAAAAGTGAAAATGAAAATCCCCTTTGAAGGAAGAACCACATCCCCTGCTCAACTCTGTGACCTGCAGTTTGAGACTGTCTATCCGTGAGGATAGCCCATGCGTGCAGACTGCCTGCCAGATAGCCGGCTCAGAGCGTCCCAGGCTCACTATGACCGGGTCGGACTTCCAATAACTGCCATTGC
The DNA here is from genome assembly GCF_030254825.1 of Meriones unguiculatus. Taxonomy (NCBI): domain Eukaryota; kingdom Metazoa; phylum Chordata; class Mammalia; order Rodentia; family Muridae; genus Meriones; species Meriones unguiculatus. The sequence goes on along the minus strand of NC_083350.1, from coordinate 74,447,322 downwards.
TGTATTGGAACTAATACAGAAATAGAATAAAACACAGAAATAAGGCCTGTTAGGGAGACACCTGCCTATAAAGTCCCTGAATAGCAAACGAATGATGCAAGAAAGAGTTTAAGCAATCCCCCATGAAATTCTGCAAGTGCAGAACTTAAAAGGAAAGTCCCAAAGACTGACTAATCCTGAACCACTACAGCAACCTCTGAAACCCAGCAAGAGAAGCACTGTCTGTGGCACTGATCAGGAGAAAATGAATGGCGTGACTGCGCTTTCACAGTCTTCAACAGGGTGTGAAGTCAAGACCTCAATTCTCTTACTTTGGTCCGACATTCAGTGGATGCTCCAAATCCAAAGAGAAATCTCACAACGTCATTGTGGCCTTGCTGGGCAGCGAAGAACAGGGCGGTTGTACCTGACTGGGAGAGACAGGATGGCTTTAAGGAGATGTTTCACAACATCAATTTTCAAATAAAACAGAGCAGTATCTTCACACGGATACTTCCTAGCTCCAAGGGGGCCACGTTTGATTTGTTGTAATTTTTTGTCTTTCTTTTAATTTTAATTTTTTTATGTGTGGTATTTTGTCTGCACATATGTCAGTGTACCCACGTGTGTGCAGTGCCCATGGAAGCCAGGACAGCATATCGGATCCTCTTAAACTGGAGTTACAGACAGTTGTCAGCAGCCGTGTGGGTGCTGGGAATCGAACCTGGGTCCTCTGTAAGAGCAGCCAGTGCCCTTACCAGGTACTTCTCCAGTCCGAATTGCTGTTTCTTGATGAGAGAAGTAACACGAAAGGAAGCCTTTGCTCTCGCTGTACCATCGTGGACGGTCCTCCCACAAAAGGTCAGACTACATGCTGATTCCAGAACAGGCTATTTCTTTAAATGGTGAAGGGTGAGATTAAGGATCTGGAGGGGAGGAGCTCATTCTGGGTTACCTGGACAATGATAAGTCTCGCCCAACACCATGAACTGTGCTGGGTGGCATGGGCCTACAACCCGATCAGTCGGGAGGCCAGGGCAGCGGGAGTGGAAGTTGGAGGCCTGCTTGGGTTCTGATAGTGCACCTGATCTCCCATATTCAAACCACGCCCAAACAGCACAGGACAGAACTCCCAAAAGAGTGACAAAAAAAAAAAAAAAAAAAAAAAAAAAATCTTGTCTGCAAGAGCTAAAACATGGAAGCAGAGGAAATGCCCATCTGCGGGCAAATGGAGGAATGACGTGGTAATGCCCACAATGGCAGATTACTCGGTAAGGAGAAGGAGAGGAGATTACAGGGAAGGAGATTATGGCAGCTACCACAATGGTGTGAAATGTAAATGGATGAAACAAAGTTTGTTACAAGGAGTAAGCCTTCTCCACAAGGACAAACACTGCTAGCGTCTCCCATGGTGTCTGAAGAACTCAAACTCACGGGGACAGAAAGTCGGGAGACGGTTGCTAGCAGCTGGGCAGGGAGGAAGAGGCAGTGACTGACTGTCTAGTGAGCACAGACCCCTGGGGAGGGTCTCAAAGACAGTTGGTAGCAGGGGTTGCACAGCACTGTGAGTGTCTTCGTGGTATCCTACATATTTTTAAATGGTTAAGATGAAAACGGTCAAGACAGTAGATTTTATGTATATTTACTATAGTAAAAAAAAAAATTCATGAGAAAAAGATTGACGAAGAGGGACATTTGACAGGAGAGGCAGACAGACCACAGACACCGTGATTGGCACACTGTAGCAACAAGCCAGGGAACCAGCTTCCGAGGCGGCAGAGAATGGAGGCTACTTGCAGACACGGCCAACCTCGATATCGTAACGCAACACCATCATCTACAAAATTCCTGCCTGGGAACCGTGTAAATGAGTTATCAAAAGTCTCCTAATATTTTCAGTAGGCTTATGACTTTGTGTTGGGCCCCACTCATGGTTATCCTGGGTTGCTCGTGGCCCTGAGGCCAGGGGTCAGACATGAGTGCAGGCCCAGCCCACACTCTGAGGGTAGATTTCTGGCTTCCAGATCTAATTCTCTCGAATTAATGCCTGTTTTAAGCCATCCAGGTCATGCTGATCTGTCGCAGTGGCCGTAGGCCACAGACATACTCTGTATGGCGAACACCAGAATAAGTCAAAACATGGAAGAATTCTCATGGTGGAAGTCTAGGTTCACGTTGTCAGCCAACCCAACCCAACAGAATACTTCTTCAAAGTCACTTTTATAAGCCTACTCAAAGAGCGGTGTCCTAAATCAGAGCATCACACGAACAACATCGTCACAGCACAGCGGGGGGCAAAGCACAGCATTCCTGGGAGGGCGCCCATTGCGTGAGACCAGCGGGGAGGAGGGGGTCAGCAGCAGGAGCGGGAGGGGTGGGAGGCGGTAACAGGCGTGACTGCAATCAGGATACACTGTACGAGGAATTAAAAAAAAAAAAGGATGCTCATCACTCTGACAGTCTGAGCTTCGGGCGAAGCCAGGCACTGTGGGAAACCCCTCTTTCCAGAGCTCACCCAGAGCCTATGGGCGTTAGGTGCTGACTTGGGCATGAGGGGCAAAGGGAGGACAAGTCCCGTGCACTGTACTGGTCACTCTACAGTTCATTCTTAGCGGGGCGGGAGCGCGAGGGCTGGGGAAGCAAGGAGTTAGAACGCCTAACACCTTCGCAGATTTCATCCTTTCCCTTCAGCTGTGCCTGATAGGAGGGGCGACATGACCATTCCTTTCGGCATGCCCTGAGTGGCTTCCTCCATGGTTCCTACAGGCCTGAACCTGCAGCTCACGTCCTCTGCTCTCTGACAGTGAAGGCTGCTAAGTTCTAGAGGTTTTGATAAAGACACTTGGGCAGAACCAAAAGACTTGCTTCTGAAATAAATTTTAGAGAGTACCCAGGATTCTTTATTAAGAGAGAATATTTATTTTTCAGTAATTTTTGATACATTAACTAGAAATGATAATCACAGCAGTTTGGGCTAATTTTTCTCTATAAAACCAGTCCTGTACATAGATACAGTAATCCCTAGCTAATAGGATTTTGACTTCAGTCTGAAAGGTGAATTAAGTCTTCACTGTACACTCTTTCCTCCCAAAGCCGAGGGCTTCAGGCCAACTTCCTGATGGTCTCAATCAGCCACTACTGCTGGGCCTCTACAGTGACTGCCCTTCAGGCCCACTGGCCTCTGGCTGGTCTCTCTAGCAAGTTCCGTGTGTCTAGGAAAACAAGGTGAGGTAAGTCCTAAGGAAACATCCTGATGCTGGAAATGGATAACCAGTGCCACATGGTACAAGCCCGCGGCAAAAATACATTCCGGAGATTCCTGATGCAGTCAGTACTTTGGGGCCTCCCTTTGGTTTGGTGTTTGTGCTTCCTGAGGCTGGCACGGGCTCAGGAAACTTGAGGGGCTGCTGGAAACTCCCACGGCATCACCATTTGGGGCACAGTTTACCTCTGTACTTGGGTGAGGTCCTCAAGGGCTCCTGTTCTCAGGGCTCAAAGGTTTCTATCTGCTAATTGAGTTGAGCCACGGAGACCAAATGAGTGAATAACTATAAAACCACGAAGCCACACAGCAGCCAGAAAGGCACTGTCTCTCTTTCCTCTGCTCTTGTCTGCTGTTCTCCTGAGGTTTTGTACACAGTGTACCTTCCCTTTGGGATCAAACTTTTGAATAAGCAGATCTGGACTGCATTGTTTTATTAGAAAAAATCTGCTTTTTGTTTTAAAGTTATAATAAACAAGGACTCTAAATTAGAGGAAGAAACAGATGAGGGTAACTTTAAAATCTATTCCTAAGTGGGCTTAAACATCTTTATCCCCAAGGGAAATCTTTTTTCAGCCACTGATGTGAAAAGTAGCCGGAAGCAATGGCCGGTTGTTATGGCGCCTCCCTCAAAAGAATCTGTGTGGGACAAGATGGATTGAATTTACAGCAGTGTCTACACTGCTTCTCTCAATAGACCAGCCGCACTAAGACTGTGGGTCACCGCCTGTGGTTGATCCTTCATGGTCTACGGACAAGGCTTCTAATGAATGCTTAAAGGCAGATGAAGAACACTGGAAGGAAGGCAGGTTGTGGGAAGAGGCCAGGTGGAGCAAACCCAACATCCTCTGTGAGGAGGAGCTGTCCCAGGGTGCCGTCTCATGGCTGGGTCTGTGTGGACTGAGCCACCAGGGTGCACCTCTCTGTAAAGCTTTGTTTGACCAGTTCCCGTGTTGGCTTGGAAATACACGAGGCTTCCTCAGACCTGACGCTCAGTTTGTCAGAATGGCCCGGCCATCTTGCTGTTAATCTAGGTTGGACCGCCGCTGGAGCCTCTGGTGAGACCACATCCTCGAGTGTGATCTCATGCTCACATTTCATGTCCGTGTCCTCCCACGTGACTCTCTTTGGAGAACTTACTTAACACATGGCCAGGCAGAAAAGAACTTTGAAATGTGGCTTCATGAGCACCAAGCTTCGGATGAAGAGGTTGCAGACAAAAAAAGAAAAAGCACTGACATCTGGGAAATTCCTGTAAATTCATGGGATCTCATCCCAAGAGAGCAAGAAGTACTCATTCTTGCCTGAGACAAAAATGTAGGCCTGTTTAAGGACTTTGATAAGGGATGTTGCTGGGTGCGGGCCAGGTAAGGCTTGAATGTGTCTTCCAAAGGTTCGGCACTAGGAGCTGAGTGTGCAGTGTGGTGATACTGAGGCAGCGGGCCCTGTGAGGTGTAGGCACAGAGTGAGGCTGTGGATGGGTATAGATACAGAAAGGACTAACGCTGATCTGTCAGAGTGTGTCGGTTCTCACACTCGTGGGTTGTTGAAAGGTAAGAGTACCTGGCGCTTGGTTTCTTCAGGACGTGGCCATTGCCTTTTCCTTTCAGCAACTTCATCATGCTGTGAGGCAGCCAAAGAGACCCTCACCAAGGCCAGACTGATGCAACAACTCAAGCTTAGATTTTCAGTCTCTAAAACTTCATAAATAAACCTCCATGTAAAATCCCCAGCACTGGTGACTGTGTTCCAGTGGCACAAACAGATGAGTGTAGCTGATGGCCGAGCATTCCTAGATCTTATTGTAGGCACAGCAAACTCTGCAGTGGGCTTTTGGGCAGGAGCAAGGCAGCTCTTGTCCTCATAAGCGGTCTGTTACTCTGAAGACCGCAGACTTTAACCCCGTAATTTTCATTCACGCGCACAGCTCTCCTTACCTCTCTCTGGAGGTTGATGTCTGCTCCCTGTAGAACCAGCTCCCTCACACAGTCTATGTGGCCGGCGTAGGAGGCAACCATGAGGAGTGTGGTGCCATGCTGCGCGGAGGAGAAAGAGAGGAACGGTTACAACGCCCTGGAGACACCACAGTGATGTTAGCTCCCCCAGAAGAGGCACACTCAGCCAATGGCTTGCTAGTGACTTCAATGCTCACTGGGTGGCAAGCGAACTGGTAAGTTGCTGAGGTTGGAGTCTGAAGGTTACAAATTCACTTACACCCCTGACCTTCAGAGACCATCAAAGAGCAGCATTAGATACAATGTTCTCATTGTATGACTCACACTAAGTGATTCCTGATCCAAACCACTGCCACTAACTCAAAAGCGAGCTGAATGTTACCAGCTGCTTTTCTGGATTTGGAAGATTTTCGTTGTTTGTTTTTGTTTTCGTCGTACACATTTCCAATGTAAGCTGATCATTTCCACTCCCAACCTTTCCAGCCCTCTCTTCAGAATCCCACTTCCCTTCATCCTTCACATCCTCTCCTGTCTCCCCAGTGAGTGCTACAGCGACTGTTGACAGGCTCTGTTGTCTTGACCTTGTGTGGGTCTGTGCTGGTGACCACACATCAGGGAGTTCCTGAGTGCGGTGACCGCAGCATGCCCAGAAGACATTGTTTTCTGAGGCTGAGGAAGGTGAACCACGAGTTCAAAGCCACCATGGGTTACATAATGAATCTGTGTTTTAAATTTTTTTCTAAGCTTTATTTACTTATTTCTTAAGGAAGAGTTGGAGTTTATCTAGAAAAGGTTTTAACTCAGCTTTAATCACGAGTGTTCAGGGGAAGAGAGAGAGCAGCAAGAAAAGGACAAATCCCTCTCAACTGTGGACACGGGTCTCTCAAAAGTCAACTGATTTTTTTTTAATCTTTCTTAATTTCTTCTGTCTCATCTATTGTTCAGTGATGTGCTATTTAATTCCCCTGAGTTCCTGTAGTTGCTAGAGATTCTTTTGCTGTTGACCTTAACTTCTATCACATTGTGAGGTCAGATAGTATAATGGGGTTATTTCATTTTTTTTTCTCAATTTGTTAGGAGTTGTCTTGTTCTCAGGATGTGGCTTGCTTTAGAGAAGCTTTCCTGACCTGCTGAGGAGCCTGTGTATTCTTGAGTGTTTGGTGGACCCTTCTGTAGATATGGAAGGTCCATCTGATGTGTGATGCCATTTAATTCTGGTTTCTCTGCTTATTCCCTCAGTTAAACCCTTTCCTCTGAGGTCTCAGGACTGAAGTGTCAATCTTACTATCACTAACTCCTTCCTGAGTGTGGACAGTTTTTATTTAGACAGGAAATGGGAGAACTCTTGGCACTGTGGTCTGAACATGTCCCTTCAAAATTCTTGCTGGAATTTAATGCCCACTGTGGCTGTGCCTTTTAGGAAGTTATTAAGGAGGGACTTGCCTTCCAAATGGGATTAATGCTCAGATGAAATCACTTGAGGGGAGCTCTGCCCTGTTCTACAGAGAGGCCCCTGAGCAGACACCAAATCTGTAGGCACCTTGGTCTTGATTCCCAGCCTACATAACTGTGAACAATAAATTTCTGTTGCTTATAAACTACCCAGGCCAAAGTATTTTATTATAGCACCTTGAGTGGACTATCAGTTTAAAGCCAATTTATTTAAACAAGCTATAAATACATCCTTTTACATAAGATGTAAGAGAAAATATATACCTCATAGGTCACACAGCTTTCAAAATAAAAATCAACCATGACCTGTAGAAAGTATCAAGTGCCTAATATGGATATTTAAAAGAGAAAAAGAAGCTGGAGAGATGGCTCTATGCTTAAGAAAGCACACTGCTATTGCAGAAGATCCTTGTTTCTAACACTAACATTGGACAGCTCACAACCACCTGTAGTTCCAGATTCAGGGGACCTGATACCTCACACCCCAGTTTTTGGCTTCCACAGCATTTGTTCTGACTCAGAATATATATATATATATATATATATATAATTTTAACAATATTTTTTTTTAAAAAGGGAAAATAGTCTTGGAAATAGAATTAATCTTTAAAAGAGGAAAAAACCTTCATAAATGGATGAAGTTTTAATTCTATACTATGATCAACTAAAACAAAGATTGGTTCCATAGAGAAAGAACAGAAAAAGTATTGTAGTACAATATGCAATAATATTTCCCTTATATTTAAAACCCATTAGCCTGACTGGTTTTTGATTCCTGAAATAGTAAAAGTATTTCATTTTATTGACGAAGTTAAAAAGTAAATTTCAAAACAAATTGGTTTTGAACAAAGCATATGTAAATGTATAAAAAGGTAGCAAAGCCCAAAACAAAAAGACACTGAAATACATGCATTAATAAATCCAAAAAAGGCTGCAAGAATCTTGTAATTCACATCAGTATGGTTAAGTAGGTTAGAGGGATAAGCAAAGCACCCCCCCAAAAAAAAGGGCAAAGATGGCATTAATTTAGGGTTCCCCCAGGCACTGAAGTAGAAGCCTGTAATTCCGGTGAAGCAAGAGATGGAGGCCAGACAGTACATATAACAGTTTGTGCTACCTACTGGGATTCTGTCTCAGAAAATCTAGGAATCCCAGATGAGCACAATTAGCAAATCAAAGCTTTTAGCGTACATCGAGCGTGTGGTCTAGAGATAGAGTATTTGTTCTTTACAATCTGCTGGAAAAGTTAGAAAATGCCTGCTCAGCCTGAGGACGATTTCCAGAAAGGCCCCCGGGGCATTCCTAGCATCCTGAAGTGCCTTGGGTTTCCCAGGTCACCCTGCACCTTAGTTCCATAAGCCGAGGTAGTGACAGTCCAGAGACCAGCCACCCTAGCAATCCTAGAACCCAGATTCCATGCCCAGGTGCCACACGGAAGGGGCAGATGCCCAGTCACGACATTCTAAGAGGAACAAAGGCTGCATTGTCTCCGCATATCCCCTTGTCCTCCCGAACCACTGACGGCTCTTTCAAAGCAGCAGGATTCGGAAGCAGCCATCATTTAGATATATTCCTTGTGTTAAGAAGTCGTTTTTCCAGAAACTTCCTGATCGAGCAACTACTAATTTTTTTTTTAATTTTTAATTTTATTTGTTATTACTCTGTGTGTTTGCTGTGCATGTGTCCGGGGCATACATAGTAAAGCATACGTGTGGAGGTCAGACGACAACTGTGTGGCGTCGGTTCTCTCCTGTCTTTCTATGAGTTCCCAGAAACACGCTCAGTTCATCAAGCTTGTGTGGCAAGGACTCTTACCTGCTGAGCCATCTTGCCAGAGGAGTAAGGGGGCTAATTTACAATCATACTTTTTTTAGTAGTTAAATATCTATTAATGGGAACAAGAATCTTGTCTAAAACAGCTGCTGGCCAGATAGAGACACAGTGTAAGCCCTGTGGGAAGGGGCGGTAGGTAGCACAGGTGACCGAGGGTACCAGAAAGGATGGGCCTGAGAGGTACAACAGGGTGACCCTCAAACTCAGAGGATGATGGAGGCCACAGGTGGTAACTGGTCCCTCCCCCATCGTGCTGGTCAGTGTGGGGCAGGAAGTGGTTCATTAATACCCAAGCAAGACCAGGAGGGCAGTTCACGGGTGCCTGGAGTCCCTCGTAAGTCTGAGTTCTGACAAAGAGCAGATGCTGTGTTCAAATCAGGATAATCGGCAGGAACTTTAATAAAGAGGCTATTCATAAGGAAGTGGGCCGGCAGTGCAGTTCTGGGCTCTGTGGCTGGCCAGCCTTGATGGCTCCTACAATAGCATGAGCACCAGTGCCAGGCTGAATGGGGAGGCTGCTGGCCTCCCTGACTCTCTCCTCTATCTCCTGTTTCCAGCGGATGCCTTATTAGCCAGATGAAACTGAAGGTCTGAGGGAGGGAGACTTCTGGGTCATTTCTTGTGATTCAGAGAGAAAGGGACAGAATGGATCTGGAGGATCCTGGAGACCCAGCGAGCAAACGGGAGCAAAATCTGCCATTTCCTCCTTGGGCTGCTTGTGGGTTTCTCTAACAAATTTGTGTGTCAAAGATGAAAAAGGCACACCCTGTCTCAAGGGAAATAGTTAAGTGTTTTTTGAAAACATTTTGTTTCAAACCACAAAACCATCTCCTAATTTGAGGACCTCCTTGTCCTCAAATTTTGTTGAGAGGTCTTTCTACATACAGAGAATGGATGGCTTCTGGCTGGGGACAGGATGGGAGCCCCAGGTGGGACCTGACAGTGGCACTGGCACCTGGTTTAATTTCCCTTTCTAATTGGCCACTTGATGTCTTTTCCTTTTCCAAAATGAAAGGACAGGAAGCTAGTGGAGGCTTCCGGGTCTCAGCGTTTGCATTCGTTTGTGAAAATCACAACTCCCACCATCACGGCAGCTCACAGGTGCTCTAAATTATCCTCATCTTTCTTTATGAAAGCTGTGCACTAGACAGCCCTTTATTCTTGAAATTTGCCTAATGGAAATCCCCTATGCCGGAGGGCCTTCCGTCCTCGTGTGTAACCGTTTCTGACTTCCTCCACTAGGTCCGCCACTCTACCTTAGGATTCTTGGAAAAGGATAAGGCAAGCAGACACAAGAACAAGCGCACGAGCATGTGGGGGAAGTAGGTTCCCGAGGGGCTCCCGCCTGCTGAGTCGCGGGCGCCCCGGCATGCAGGTACCGCGTCCTTCCGTCCTCCCGTACACTGTCTCTGCAGTCCACATCCACGCGCCCGCTGTTGAGCAGCAGCCTCAGCAGGGCCAGGTTTCCCCTCCTCGCAGCCCAGAACGCAGCGTTGGCGAGTGGAGTTTCCTTCTGCAAGAGCGGAAACAAAGGGGCTCTTAAAATAGAAGTCAGTGACCGTGACCGTGGCTGCTTCTGCGCACACAGGTAACAGCACCCTTCCCAAGGAAGCATTTCCAGATGAGGGATGAGCCTTTGCAAGATCGGCCCCTTCCACACATAAGACCGCGGTGCTCCGGGCCGTCAGAAGTGGTTTGTTTACTGGTAGACCTCTGAGCCCAAGGTCGTCTGCACAGCCATGTCTCACTTCCCACAAAGCCTCACTTTCCTGCCTCTGTTGTATTTGTTCACAGTTTCCTTTTAATTTGATAGGAATTTTCCCCATCCTAGAAGGACAAGGTTCTTCCCAGATGCCATTTCCTCTCTGAAACACGCTGAGGAAGTCCTTTCTTATAAGTGGAGCCAAATTTCCTTCTGTTTTGACTCTCAGAAGGGGGTTAGTGGTACCTTTTCTGTGTCCTCAACATTTCCTAGCCAATTCCAGCTACTGGGTAGGAAACTCACTTTCCCTCCACCTAATATTTTTTTCCTTCAACTGGAACTTGCCAGAAGTTCCAGGTGAGAGCTAGGGACTTTGGGCAGAGAGTGAGCGCTCTTTTGTGTCTGAGTGGCTGCTATCAAAAGTATTTTGGTTTATGGTGTTAGGCCCAAGGGGGGGACCCTAGGGGACCCTAACTTCTCGAGGGGGATGAAGAGAACTCAGGAGACCAATCATCGATGCAAAATTGCAAGAGGTTTATTTTAACCATTGCACAATGGGGTCACCCCTGCTGGTCAGCAAGGAGTGGCACTGGGAGACAAAGGCCTTGGGTTTTTAAAGGATAAAGCATGGGAATTTTCAGGAGTTGCAGTCTTGGCAATTCAGAATTGGATGAGGTATCTAACTTTTAAAATAATTGGTTGGTTCTGGGCACCCTTAGGTCCAGTCAGCCCTGTTGTAAATATCTGGGGAATATCTGATCTTCAAGTCAGCTTGGAATTTCCTGCCATATGAGATATAGCCGCAGTTAAAGGTGGGAGAGTGATTAACTCATCCCGTGTCTGTTCTGAGGAGTGGAGGCTACAGGCTTTGGGTCAAAGGTCAGGAGCTATTCAGGAGAAGGATTGGGGCCATTGGCCCAGTTTCCAAACAAAGTTTTCTCACAGGCGCTGGCCGGTGATTTTCTCTCCACTTAGTAGAGATCTCTGCTTGTTTTCTTCCTTATCTCTGCCCTCACAGATGGCTAATGTCAGGAACTTTTACATTCCTCTGTTCTCTGGAGAAGCAATAAGAGGCTTTAATTAACATGGGCCTAAAACTTGAAAATATAAGTTTATAAGGCAATTAAAAGAAACATAGGTTACAAAGTTAGTCTGATTCTTTTAATGGGAGTCATTGTCTCCTTTTGCTTTAGCTAGAGATCAAAATACCTGTCTTGAACGTTACAAAAAAGAAAAAGTGAGAGAGAACTGAGGTAGACTGCCCCAAAACCCAGATACTATTGTTTGTTTTCTGAACTGAAACACTCCCTCTTGGAAGGAGATTCAGAAGGCTCAAGGAGTAAAAGCTCAAAAGGCTCAGGAAGCTCCTAAAACTTACAAGATTCACATGGCTTCTTCCCAAGGTTTTAGGCTGTAATGATTGCTGAGGAGAGGAAGCCAGCTGTGCCCCTGCCAGTTGGGCTGAGGGCTCCCTGGAGGCAGCTTTGCAAGGTTGTCACCCATGCTGGCGTGGGCTCTTCAAGGATGAAGCTGCTTTTCAGTCACTCATGCTTTCTAAGTGACCCCCATAACTCACTGGTTCACTAAGCCAGATTTGGGTAGAACTGTTTCTTTGGGCTGTCCTCAGTGTCCAATGTGGGGTGACAATATGCAGGACAGGCATGCAACACCAATACACCGCAAATGCTAATAACGCTCATTTCCTTTATGAAGTTACAATAATAGCAAAACACTAAATTCCAAGTATTAGTACCATATAGGATATTGCTATTCTCAGGACATTTTATGGTATATGCATTACCTAATAAAATGATTTGGGGAATGTGTAAAAACATCTCCCTGTCTGCAAAAGCCTATTTTAAAATGTCTTTTAAGTACAGTCACATGCCAAATAACATGTAGGTCAATGACAAACTGTATATACCATGATGGTCTCCTAGGAGTCTGCTGATTAAGGGCACTAGCTATCCTAGTTTGTATGCGCACATTTGGAACTGCCTAACGCCATTTCTCAGAACATCTATTGTTAGGTGAAGGGTGACAACCATGTGGTGGTCCCTCCTGACCGTGGCTTGATTTTCTGTGGTTATAGTTACCCGCAGTCAGCTGTGGTACGAAAACATTCAGTGGGAAGTTTCAGAAGGGAGCAATTAGTTCGTCAGGGTTAAAGTGAGCCCTGTTCTGAGTAACGTGATGAATTCCTGCACTCCCCACTCCTCTGTACAGTGTGTTCACACTGTCACTGACACCCACCCTCTGGTCACTTAGCCACCTCGGTGACAAGACTGACTGTGCTTGTGTCCAGGCAACTCTTACTTGGCCACAAACCCAGAGCAAAGCAGTGACATGGCAATTTCATTGCAGTGGTCCATTACAATTGCCCTACCTTATTAATTTTTGTTATTAATCATTACTTTGTCTAGTTTAGAGACTATCATAAATGTGTATGTGTAGAAAAACAGAATATAAGCGGCTGGTAAATTCCTGTGGTTACTTCTTGAGGGGGTGGGTCCTGAGCAAAGGCATAAGCTCCAAATTGCATTAAATACAGTGCTTCCCTAAGTTAAAATGGCAGTGACATCACCCCCAGCAGCTCAGCAAAGCCATGCACGGTGAGGGTGCCTGCTGGAGGATGATGACAGCATTTGTTGGTGCAAGGATTTCACTGCAGAAGTCTTCTGGTGCATACGAGCTAGTGCTGCTGTGCAGACCTGAAGGAGGGAGGCCAGGTGGAGAGTGACAGACAGATCACAAACATGCTTTGATACTTCTCTGGCTCACTTGGGGGGTGGAGAAGCACTTCAAGTTCCAGGTTAGCCCTTTTCCTTCCCTGAAGGCATAAATCTGACTCTCTTGAGTTTCCAAGCTAACCTGTGCCAAGCGCTCACACCAGAGCCTCCTTCATCTGCCTAACATGTTAGAGTTACTAATTCCCAGGGGTTTGGTGTGAAAAACAGGTCACGCCAGATGATGGAGGGTGAACTGAGCACATGCTTTATGTCACCATGGGATATCTCTGCAGGTTTTTCCTAAAATAAGAACACACACACACACACACACACACACACACACACACACAGAGAGAGAGAGAGAGAGAGAGAGAGAGAGAGAGGAATAATATTTTACTCATTGACTTGTCTGCTTCAAATACATGAGCCTCAAACACCTGGAAAGACCATCTGCAAACAGCAAATGTGTACTGTCAGAATGGGCTTTGGAGTCAGGGCTTGTCTCCTTAGGATGGTTTTGGAGGTTCCTCTTTGGTTTGGAACACTTTTCCAAGATGCTAGACAGTGAGTTTAGTAAAAAAGCTGCAAATATTTCTTTTCCCTCCAGGACTTGCTTTTCCCAGAGGCAGAGGACAGCTGGATAGAACAGTTGATCTGGGATAAGAAAGAGCCAAGTTCAAGTCTGACATCATTTTCCAGCTCTATCTCTTAAGTGAGTTACTTACATTCTCCTGACTCCAGTAAAATGGGGCTGGAAATTATGATACAATATCTCTGTCCTGTGCTGGAGAAGTAAGTGAGACAACACAGAGAGAAGCTCAAGAGGTTCTAGCTACAAATGCATAGCCAGAGTCGATATATTTGCCCAAGTACTATGTCTACATGGTCACTAGCATGGGCCAGGGGCAGGGGAGTGGTTAGGAATGGAGATACATCGTAACTTTGACCCCTGCTTACAAAGGCTTTATAGCCTCAGCAGGAAAATACTGACAGACAGGCCTGCAGCTTTGTAAGTATCAAAGGAGGAGTGCGGCTGCTGATGGTGAGAAGGGAGACCAGATAATGGTCACTGCTGCCGATGTTTGCCCCAGCATCACTCCCCAAAGGGCAGAGTGAAGGACGTGAGGGAGAACAAAAGGAAGGAGATTATGGGGGTCAGAGGTCAGAGACCTCAGGCAGAGCAGATGTACAAATGGAACATGGACTTTATCCTGGGGGTCGAGGGGGTGTTGGAAGGTGGGCCATATCAGCTTTGCATTCTGGAAAAGTTCCAGCGACTGCGCCGTGGAGGAGAGTGAGATGAAGAGCCAGAGTGATGCTGGTAGATGGAAGGTGGGTGACGGAAGTGCGCCGCCATGGGGATGGGAGCAGGAGAGACTGCACACATCTGAGGAGTGGGGCGGGGTGTTCTTGGTCAGCTATGCAAAGGGTATTGACGCCCAGGCTTCTGGGTCAAGTGTCTGTGGGACGGTTGCTGTCACTTAGGCAACAGAGAAGGGACGGGTTTTAAGAACAAGTAATGAGCTCACCTTTGAACACGCTAAGTTCCAACCGCCTGTGGGGGCATCCCAGAAGAAATGGATGTGTGGCCATGGCCTGCGTGGAGGCCAAACATCTTGAACTAATGCTCACGAAATACACACTCTGTGCCATCTGGTATGCCGTCTGCACAAATGTCATTTAATCCTCAGCACAGATCAGCGAGAGGTGGCACACGAGGTAAGAGAGACGGCGGTCAGGGACCAGCGCCAGGTGGCTGCTGCCCTGCGCTGCCTGCTTTGTGAACCACCACGCTGTTCTGCTGCCCTAGCGCTTCAGTAGACGCCAAGGAGTGAGGCTGCAGTCATCTCCAACGGCCCTTCCACCCTCCCTTGCCAAGACAGAAAGTTCCCCCAACTTTCCTTCCACTGGGGGAGTCTATGGAAATCACAACCTCTGGATAACTTCCAAATCCCCTCTGCGGAAGAGATACTCAGAACCATAAAAGGTGTGGGGAGGGCAGGCAAGTCCTGCAGCCTTTAAAGGAGACAATGTCTCTCTCCTCTCCTTCCCTTCCTCCTCCTGGGCTTCCCAGCCATCCAACTACACATGCATTATAAATCTCTATAAAAAAACAAGGGAAATCAAAGACATGATACTTCAAATGGGTGAGTTACACGACAGGTTCAAGCGTGTTTATTTTTGTTTGTTTATTTCCCCGTGGCCTATCCAAATGATTTGAGGTTAGTGGTGAACCGGAGTTCACTATGAGGTAATTTATGTTTTGGGGACTCGGATGAAGCATGTGGGTTCCTGTCTAGCTCGGGCACAGCTGGCTTCAGCTATGGTCATAAAACTCAGCACTGAGATACTTCATCTTCCTGGCTAATATTTGCTCAAGGATGTTCCAGAGATTTCTGGTTAGCTGGCAGTCATGTTTTCTCTGCTCATAAACTTCCCCTATCCCCAACTGAGTAAGGCTCTTGGCAGCCTCAGCCCTGCAGACCAGGACTTGAGTAGTTGGAATAGAAGTTATAAATCTAAAAGCCAATGTATTGGAATCCATGGACCTTACTACACATACACACCACCACCACCACCATTACCACCACCACCACCGACCAAAAAAACAAAACCCCTCCTCTTACACTGTGTCTTAGTTATCTTTCTACTGCTGGGATAAAACACCATGGCCAAAAGCAACTCGGGGAGGAAACTTTACTTAATCTTATTCTTCCAGTTAACAGCCCACTGCTGAGAGGAGTCAGGGCAGGAGCCGCAGCAGAGGCCGTGGAGGGGAGCTGCTTCCTGGCTTGCCACGCCTCCTCTCCTATACCATCCCAGACCACTTGCCCAGGTATGCCCTGCTCAGAACAGGCTAGCCCCTCCCACATCAGTCATCAATTAAGAAAATGCCCCCTTCCCCCAACTGGATGACAGGCCAGTCTGGTGGGGCTGTTTCCTCAGCTGGGGATCCCACATCCCAGACAACTGTAGCCCGTGTTCGGGTGACATAAAACTAGCCAGTGCACACTGTACCTATGTCTATTTCCTCGGCCAGCACAAATTAGCAGTCGCCAGTGAGGCAGGGTAGATTTCTGGGGGCAAGTTGGTACCTGAGAGAATTGAACCAGCAGGGCTGCGGTGAAGAACCCGAGGACCAGGTGCCAGGCCCTGGGTGAGAAAAGAAATGACAGCGGGACGGTGCCATCACAGAGAGCTTGGAAGGCCCACGTGGTCAGATGCACACTGCCCGCATACAGTGACTCCGCCTCAACACAGAGGGCACGGACTGGGATGGCTAACGCCCGGCCCTTCCTCGTGTAGGCATCCAACGACGCATGGGCTTCGAAGGGCCAGAGACTCAGGCTGGGAGTGAAACCGTTAGCCCCTGGCTCCCAAGTTAAAGTTAGTAAATGTGCAATGAAATCGTTAAAGAACACGACGACGTGTTGTCAACCTTTATTAGCTGCCGAATTTGGCATAATGTTGATTCTTTGTGGAGATAATGTGTAGGTAGGCCTGGTGGCTTTCACCACAGTTACTGTAGGAAAAAAAAGAAAAGGCCTAGCGTACAAATGTCATAAAAATCCCCTAAAAATTTACAATAAATTGTCTACAGCTGTTGTAGTTACTGTGGGCTGCTGAGTGTTTTCACACACTGGGTCTAGTGGGAGGCGAGGAGCTAACGTAAGCCTTGACGGGCCTGAAACCCTGGTGGTTCCCTCAAAGCCCTTCTAGGCTAGTCTTTGGTAAATGCTCTTCTCTTCTTTAGCCAGCACAGAGCTCTCTCCTCCCCTCTCTCCGCTCTTCTCTCACTCCAGCACAAAATGTACCCATCTGTCCTCTGGGCCACTGACCTCCCATTCGGAAGCACAGGTCTCTGTTCTTCGAGATTCAAGCCGTACACTCTTATTTTTTTTTAAATATTGTTATTAAAATTTTAATTTCTTCTCTTTTTTGAGATAACTTCCCCCTTCCCTTTCCTCCCTCCAAAGCCTCTCACACACCCCTCCTTGCTTCTTGCTCTTTTTCTAAGTCATGGCCTCTTTTTTCCATTGATTGTAAAGTACATGATGCGTAGGAACAGCCTGGTTTCTGTAATGGTCTCGGTCAGGCTAGATGCTGGAGAAGGGTGTACAGGAGCCCACCCCAGTTTAAAATCCTCTACCTCGTCTTACCTAAAAGCTGCCACCTCATCTGCCAGGCAGCTGTGTGTGTGTGTGCGTGTGTGTGTGCGTGTGCGTGCGTGTGTATGCGAATGGAGGTCAGAGGACAATCCTAGCTGTCATTCCTTAGGTGCTGTCCATTTTTTCCCTTTGGTCTGGAGCTCTCCAAGTACACTAGGCTGGCTGGCCAGCAAGCCTCAGGGATCTGCCTGTCCCTGCCTCCTCAGTGCTAGGATGACAGGCACGTGCCACACGCCTGGATGGGGAGAGAACTCAGACCCTCGTGTTTGTAGGACAAGCCCTTTATCAGCTGGGCTATCACCTCGGTCCAGGAGCTTCCTTTTCACTTGGTCCAATTCCGGAACTTGTTTTAAAAAGCATCAAGTAATGTTCAGCTTCTTTTCAGCTGAGGTTCAACTTCCCCCTTTCCTTTAACCCCCATGGAAGAGGCTGCTTTACTTTTCTAGGCCATCCCACTAGCTCCGTGGTTCTCAACCTTCTTGTAACCCCTTAATATAGTTCCTCATGCTGTAGTGACCGCAGCCATACAATTATTTTCACTGCTTCTTCATAACTGTAATGTTGTTACTGTTGTGAATCCCACCGTAAGTATTTTTGGAGACAGAAGTTTGTAAAGGGGTCTCGACCCACAGGTTGAAAACTACTTCTGGAAGCCCCACCCCCGCTCCTAAGGCTGCGTCTCCTCTATCTCTTGTGAGGATCGCTGGGTCTCTTCTACTTCCAAGCATTCAAGACACTCCCCCTTGTCGCTTTAAAACACATTCTGATTGGAACACGATTCACATACTACAAAATCCTCTCAGAAATGCAATTTTATAGGTTTTGGTTATACAACCATCACCACTGTCCACACCAGAACACTTCATCACTCTCCACAAAGAAACCTGACACCCATTTACAAATTAATATTCCTCCTGGCTCCTAGCCATTACAGCGCTCCTCACAGCCACTGATCTGCTTTCTGTCTCTGTGGACGTTTCCTTTAAGTGGAAGCATGCATTCTGTCTGGCTTCTTTCACTAACCCCATGTCCAAGTTTTCTACATTGCGGCATGTATTCAGGTTCATTTCTTTTGATTAAACAAATTGTATTATATAGTTACATTGGGTGCCATTGTAACAAAATAATTGACAGGAACTTGCGAGAGGATTTATTTTGGCCGTTGAAGAAAGGGAAGAAGGCCAGTTAGCTAGCTCAGCAGATGAGCCAGCTGCTAAACTGGCAATCCGAGCTGATCAACAGGACCCACAAGGTGGAAGGCGAGGGGTCCAACTGCAAGTTGCTCTCTGACCTCTACGTGAACCCACGGCATGCATGTACCCTACCCTTACACAACAGAAGAGTCAGTGCATTTTAAAGACTAAAAAGAGAAGAGATATCAGCTTTATCTTTCCATCCCGCAAATCAGAGAGTGGTGGCAAGCTGCCAGCCAGGAAATGACCCTCCCTAAACACAGCTCGGCCAGCACTCCAGCACCTGGATCTCTGATGTCCCAGTCTCTGGAACTTAAGAAGAAAAAAGTGCTGTTTAAGCCTCCCAGACTGTTATTGACAACACCAGCTGTAACATCTGCTGATGGGCATTTGGAGTGTTCCATTTATGGCTACCTTATTGCTGTGCGTGGGGCCACCTATTTTTGTGTGGACATATTTTTATTTCCATCAGGTACATATCGGAGTGCAATCACTGGGTATGTGGTAATTCTATGTTGGACGTTTTGGGAGGCTGACCAGACTTTTTTAGAAACCACGTCCACGGTGGGGGAGATGGCTCAGGGGTTGAGGTGCTTGCCCTGCAAAGGTGAGGAATGACTCAGAACTCTAGCTTCAGTAAGGAATCCCCAGCACATGATGGCCAGCAGGACTGGCCACCACAGAGACCTTGGCGTATGCCCGAGGGGCTTGGCCTCACCAGATAAGTCGGAAGCCCAATCAAGTACAATTTTTTGAACAATTTACCTAATTTTATGTGAATTGGTGTGAGGGTGTCAGATCCCTTGGAACTGGAGTTACAGATAGCTGTGAGCTGCCATGTGGTGCTGGGAACTGAACCCAGGTCCTCCGGAAGAGCAGACAGTACTCGTAACCACTGAGCCATCCCTCCAGCCCTCAAGTATGACTTTTGACATTGACCTCAGGCTTCCGCGTATACTAGAACACATATGCACTCACACCCATTCACATGTCTGTCCCCCCACCCACTCCATGACAAACAAGCATATGTGATATGTATACATATGTAAACAATGAAAAAAATCAAATAAAATGACCACATCATATTACATCCTCCCGACAATGCATGGTTCCAATTCTTAAACATCTTCACCAACACATTTGCCATTGTCTTGATAATTAGTCATCCTGGGGGTGGGGTGGGGGTGAGGCAGTATTACAATGTGGTTTTGACTTGCAAGTCCCGGGTGGTAAATGATGCTGAACATCTCCTTAAGCACTTTTTGACCATCTGTGGGTCTTAGCGGTTTGCCTGTTATTGTGTAAAGATGCTCAAGTTTCTACCATCATAAAGCAAATAAACCTTCGTCAACTCCGGCTCCCAGATGCAGCCATGGCTGAAAGAGCTGCCTGTTCTTGGGGGTTCCACCTAGCCTCTTGGCAATCTGGCTCCTGAACCTAATCTTTTGCAAAACTGCCCTCGGCAAGCCCAGTGGCTGCTCTGTTATGAAATCCAGTGGTCCTTTTCATTCTTAGTTCAATTTCCTTGTGGTATTTAACACTGAGGTCCTCTTCATTTTTCCTGAAAGGCTAGAGATCCTTGGCTTGAGTGATAACACATTCTTCTGGGTTTTAAAAAAATCCATCTCTGGTTGTACTTTTTCAGTTTTCTCATTGTGATTCTCTTATTCTGTCCATTCTAAAGAGTATTATTATTATTATTATTATTATTATTCGAGCTTGTATGTATGTGTGGTACATGTGTGCTGACAAGTTGGATGACCTGAGTTTGATCCCCAGGACACACAAGCTGTGTGTTCACACAGGTGTGCTTGTTGTGTGTGTATGTTTCAGAGGTCAAAGGTCAATGCCAGATGTCGTCTTCTATTGCTCTCTCACTTTATCATCTGGGACGGGGTCTCTCAATGAGGGGCTCTCTAGCCAGTGAGCTGCTCCTCTGGCTGCCTTAGCCCGCCTACCCTGAGTACTGACATTACAGGCTCAACAAGCCTTCACTTTGAGCTTACCCTGGAGCCGCATCCCCCATCCCTCATTTTAAATCTTGATCTTCTCCCCAGAGCAACACCCTTGGGTTCAGCTAGTACATCATTCTGCCAAATCTCTCCGCTGGCTAAATTCCCACTCTGGGTTCTGTCTCATCAGCACAATTTGTATGGATTTCCATTTGTGCTCAAACTTTATTCCAAACCAAACATTTCACCTATGTCTCCCTTCCCTTCCCTGCTTGTGAGTACTAACATTAGTTAATACATTCTTGAAACAAATCTTTTAAGTCGTTTGTCTAATTCCTTCCATTCTCCCTGTCTACACTCTGGCCCCAAATCCATTTCTTTGAATTTTAAAAAAATTTAATTATATTTTTATTAATTCTTCAAGGATTTCATACAATGTATTTTGATCATATGACGTACACCCCAACTCCTCCCAGATCCATCTGGTCCTCCAAACCCAGAGATGCTCTCCCTACCCTGCCTCTTCTCCAGGGCTAGCCACTGTCTTTCTGACATGCAGATCTCATCCTGTGATTGCTCTGCTCAAAACGAGTTATCATAAGAGACAGATGGTCGGGGCTTTTGAGTTAGATGCATTCGGATTTCAGTTTTAAAACCATAAATATATATCTGCAAATGATAAGAGGGTGTTGTAACTCCTCTATGTCTTTATTGACTAAAAGAGCGAGGTTGGGGGAAGAGGAGGAGAATCAGAAAACGAAGAAAAAGAAAAAGAAAAAGAAAAAGAAGAAGAGAGGAGGAGGAGGAGGAGATGATTATCATCCTAAAGGCCTTCCTGAAGACTGGTTCACCAGGGCACATTTTAAATATTCAATCCATTTGACTATTGCTTTTATTAAAATCTTTCAGCCGGGGCAAATCAATGAATCCCACTTTCATCCCCGAGTGCGGGGATTAACCGGAACGACTTTAGGGAGTGAACTCTTTTAAAAACCAAGAAGAGTGCTTTAGACGCAGAGCCTGCCGATCTAAAGCACTCCCGCCCCGCAGATAAGTGCCGGGAGGAGAGTCGGCCGCGGGACGACCCGGCGGGGGCCTGCCTGGGGATGCTGCTCGCGGCCCGACCTCCGCGGCCTGTTACCATGGCGACGGCCCGGACCCCCGCTGACAGCGTGGAAGCCGGCGGCTCGCGAGCCCGCCGGGGGTCGCCCGGCCCCCCCGACCTCCGTGCTCACCTTGAAGGACATCCTGCACGTGTGGCCGCCGCTCCCCGCTCGCCGCCCGCCGCCTGCCGCAGAGGGGCGGCCCGCGCGCTCCCGCGGACACACAGGGCGGGGCCCGGCCGCGCGCCCTGGGCCCGGACTCCGCGCGCGCGCGCTTTCCCAGCGCTCCGCACTCACGTCACCCCCGCAGGCGGCTTCCACACGCTGACTTCTGCACACTCTGCAGCCAGGCTGAGCTCCTCACCGACCTCCAACATCAGCATCCTCCCCACCGCGCACACACACACACACACACACACACACACACACACACACACACACACGCACACACACACACGCAACTTCTGCAGTGTTCATAGACACCCAGGACTCCCTCCACACCGTATCCTGCACTGCACGCACAGCTTTCGCACCAACGTCCACACTGAAGTCCTCCACCACACGATGGAGCTTCCACGCACGGTGTCCACACTCGCACACAGGTTCCGGACAGTTCTCCACGTTCATGTCCTCCTTCACGCCCAGAGCGTCCACACCCCAGGTTCTCCACATCGCACCGGTGACAGCCTCCACACTCGGGCCAAACCATTCACCCAATTCTCCGTGCAGGTGTCCCACACACAGGGCTTCTGCACACGAAGTCTCCACGCCCAATCTCATTCCTTCTCATTTTTTTTCTTTTGTTCTTTTTCAAGAATATGCGGGTGCCTCCTCCCCCGCCCACTTTGATAGTGTTGGTGGGGAAGTTCTTGAAAGAAACCTTTTGGTTGCATGAGTAATGACCTTCCTTTCTGGAGTAGAAGGGCCATTTTATTTTAATTAATTAATTTATTTATTCACTTTCCATCCTGATCATAGCCCCCTCCCTCCTCTCCTCCTGGTCCCACTCTCCCCCTACACCCTCCCCCTTTCCCTATGCCTCAGAAAAGGGGAGCCCCCTCCCACCAACTCACCCCAGTTCATCAAGTTGAATCTGGACTGAGCACTGAATGCATCTTCTTCCAGTGAGGCTGGGCAAGGCAGCCCAGCCAGCAGGAAATGATCAAAAACTCCTAGGCATATATCCAAAATATGCTCAAGTACACAACAAGGACATTTGCTCATAATGTTCATAGCAGCTTTATTCATAATAGCCAGAACCTGGAAACAACCCAGATGCCCCTCAGTTGAGGGATGGATACAGAAATTGTGGTACATTTACACAATGGAATACTACTCAGCAATTAAAAACAAGGAATTCATGAAATTTGCAGGCAAATGGTGGGAACTAGAAGAGATCTTCTTGAGTGAGTTATCCAAGGAGCAGAAAGACACACAGGGTATATACTCACTCGTAAGTGGATATTAGACATATAATATATAATAAACATACTAAAATCTGTACACATAAAGAAACTAAGCAAGAAGGAGGACCCTGGGTAAGATGCTCAATCCTCACTCAGAAAGGCAAACAAGGAGCTCCACAAAGAGAGCAACAGAACCAAAAAATCTGGGCCTAGGGGTCTTTTCTCAGACTGATACTCCAAGCAAGGACCATGCATGGAGATAACCTAGAACCCCTGCACAGATGTAGCCCATGGCAGCTCAGTGTCCAAGTGGGTTCCATAGTAATGAGAACAGGGATTGTCTCTGACATGAACTGATTGGCCTGTTCTTTGATCACCTCCCCCTGAGGGGGGAGCAGCCTGACCAGGCCATAGAAGAAGACAATGCAGCTACTCCTGATGAGACCTGATAGACTAGGATCAGAGGGAAGGGGAGGTAGACCTCCCCTATCAGTGAACTTGGAGAGAGGCATGGGAGGGGAAGAGGGTAGGAGGGTGAGATTGGGAGGGGTTGAGGGAGGGGTCTATAGCTGGGATACAAATTGAATAAACTGTAAGTACTATAAAAAATTTAAAAATAGAACAACAATAATAAAAACCTGATAGGCTAGGGTCACATTGGGGGAGGAGGACTTTCCCTATCAGTGGACTTGGGGAGAGGGATAGTAGGGGAAGAGGAAGAGAGGGTGAGACAGGGTGGGCATGAGGGAGGGGGCTACAATTGTGATACAAAGTGAATAAACTGTAAAAATTTTAAAAATCAATAAAAATAAAAATAATTTTAAAAAGAAAAACAAAATAAAACAAAAAAAGCAGGCAACAGAGTCCATGTCAGAAACAGCCCCTGCTCCCCTTACTAGGGAACCCACATGAAGCCCAAGGTACCCATCGGCTACATCTGTGTAGAGAGCCTAGGTCCAGTCCATGCATGGTCATTGGTTGGTGCTTTAGTCTCTGTAAGCTCCCTGGGCCTTTATCTTATTTTATTTTATTTAATAACATACTTTTCCTGCCTATATGTTGCACACCTGTCCATTCATCCCATAGACCATATTCTCTTGGTGTGGGCTTGGTGTGGGAAGGTCACTTTTAAAATTAAAAGATATTATTTTAATGTTTAAAAGTAAAAATAAAATTAGAAGTTCCAGCAAAAAAGTGAAAGGCAGATGTCTTACCCTCCAGCATGGGAGGAACCTATTTCTTCAGTCCCTCGTTGACCTGTCTGTCTCTCCCTCCCTCTCCTCAACTGCATTTGTGATGAATATTTTTTTTGAAGTTGTTAAAGATACAAGTACAAATAAAATTCTAAAAACCGAATCCCGAAAGTGGAAATGTTTACTTGTGTGAACTCCTATTTATCAGTTCTTGCGGTTAGTTCTTAGACTAATGGAATCATGTTCAGGAAGTCCTTGCCCGTGTCTGCTGTGTCTGCTGTTTTTCTTCTAGCAATTTTCAAGGTTTCAGGTCCTTGATCCATTTTGCATTGACAACATTTTAGTTTTTCTTAACCAAGAAAGACTCAAACCTTTCCCCTTTTTCTTGCCTATCTATATAGACAAAACAAACTTTCAAGTTGCTGTGGTGCTCTGTCATATGAAACAGCAGGGCCTGTGCTTGCACGGTGGAGGAAGGAAAGAACAGGCATTTAGTTCCGACACGTAGCAGCTGGTTTCCTTGCAAACCCCTGGGAGATGACGGTTCTAGCCCATTCCACGTAGACGCCTGGGGCCCTGAAATGAAGTGACCTGCTAAGGACGGAGAAGGCAGCGCTTTAGCTAATCCTGTTCCATCTGTACAGGCCTCTTCCCTTCCACCTGCTCAGGCTGCCTGTTGAAGTTCTGGCAGCCTCTGGCCAGGGTGCCGATGGGAGCCCTGTCAGTCTCAGGAAAGACTGCGACTCACACAACAACGTGCACACAAGGCTGAGGGCGTTCTTCCTGGGCCCTGTGGGTGCTTGATACACACACCTGGCTAATTCCATCCTCATCAAAGAGTCCCCAGAGGGAACCAAGCTGTTGGGGTCGCCATCAGGCAAGTCCTTCTAAAATGCACTCTGCCACCGCACCCCCCATTTAGCCGTGATCACACTGAGCCTAGCATGGAAGGGAGTCCATGCCTTTCTTACCCAGGCAGGCCTTCCTCCTTTCTTGTCCCCAGCAACCGTTTACTGTTTTTAGAACCGGGCTGGGGGGGGCGTGATTGTGCATCTTGTTAGTTTTAGTTTTTTTCAGAGGTTTATTTACTTGCTGAGTCTCGTGAACTTCGCTCCTCTTCTTGGAGAGAATGTTTTAAAGCTTCATGAACCTTAAGGAACCCACCTCTGGGATGGGACGTTTTAAAACAGGGCAGGGGAAGAGGTGTGGGGTTGAGTGGAGGGGTGGACAGTCGCCCCTACCGTGACATGATGAAGCACAAGATTTTGGGCAGATGGAAGCACCATGCCCATGGGCTTTCCAGACTCCAGAACTATGTCCAAACGAATGCCAGCTCTTTATAAAGTGCTCAGTCTTCGGTATTTTGTTATAGCTACAGAAGATAGGCAGAGGCAGGGTCAGGCCTCTTGTTGTGTCCGAAGCTTTCTCTGGTTGTATAACAGTACATACAAGGCTTGCTTGTGCACACGTGACAGAGTCTGACTTCCTGGACTCCAGGGAAGCTGTTCTGGGTGCTGGTGGTCCTTGTGGTGGTCCTGGTGGTGGTGCTGATGGCGGTGGTGGTGGTGGTAGTGGTGGTGCTGGTGGTGCTGTGGTGGTTGTGGTGTGATGTGATGGTGTGGTGTGGTGCTGTGGTGCTGTGGCGCTGTGGTGATGGGTGTGTGTGCCCATGTGGATGTGCACTGAGAGGGTCCCTTGCATTGGGGATCTGTTCAGGAAGAGAAGGTCACCGTGGATACGATGCCTCACGTTGCTACAAGCGTTTGTGACTTAGGGAGAAAACTGCAGTGGCAGAACAGACAATGGTATCACTAAGGCCACGCGTCACCCCGTGCCCTGGATTTCTTGTTTAAATCACGTGCAGTTGGTTTCTCCCTTGGTTTCCACTGGAAGACCCCTGCGAGAGGCGAGACCGGAAGGAAGAGGTCTCAAGGACTAGGACAAAAAGGACAAAGGACAAAGGACCAGGAACTAACCCGCGTTAACCAGGCTCTGTGTTGACGTTTTGAATGTGCCTCAGACTTTAATGCTCCTTCTAGGCAAAAGCTGTCACTGCTGAAAAAAAGAAAACGAAACAAAACCAAGCGAGAGCCTTGGCGGGTGAGAAACGCGATTGTCACAGGGGTTTGAGCCCAGGCTGGCAAAGCCCCTGCTCTCCCAGTGTATTAGTTCTCAGTTCGAAGGCAAAGTTTGTTGAAGCAGTGTGAGGAGGAACTCACTTCACAACGCTGGGACTGTGGATGACACCCGACCAGCAAGCCTGTAGCCTGTCGTCTGGGTCGCTGAGTGAGCCTCTGCCACCTCGCTTTAGGAGAGCTGCGGAACCAGCCTCTGGGTGGACACTGAGTCACTCACGGACACAGGAAGAGCAGCCTCACGGAGGACTCGGCTCTCTCTCCGGTGCAGGGCGACCCTCTGGGCTGCAGCAGCAGGACCCTGTCCCCTCCATCCAGCGGACAGATACAGTAGTGGGGTCTGGCCTGGCACCATACAACGCACAAACTTTAGCATAGCCAAAGGGCGCGTGCTGAGCCTGAAATAGACGAAGACGTTCCGTGAGAGGCGATAGGCAGACACCTACTCTCCATGGTCCTGGCCCGATGCCCATTCTCCTCCTTTTTGCTTTGTACCGAATCTCTCTATTTGAAGACATGGCACAAATGAAGATCTGAAGCTTCATTTGGGGGAGCTTACGGAAAACTAGCGAAGTCACTCCGTGGCCCTGGGGAGGTCAGCTTTGCTGTCGTGGTCACTGGGGCCCAGGGTGTACTTGCCAAAGAGACATTGCACCATCTTCAGCAAGTTTGCACGACCACCGAGTTCCTTGACGGATTGCGCTGGCTTGGTTGTGGAGTCATGTGAGCGGGGTCATTTTTTGCCAGTGGCCACTTGGCACGGTTCCATGGTAGCTGGCTCTCTCTCTTTCCCAATGTCGGGTGTACAGCTTTCAGCTGCTCTCCTAGCCACCACGGTCTGGACTCGTGATCTCCGGCAGGGAGGGTTGGCCACCTGGTTGGTGCCGTACCTCCACCGTTTCCCAGCGTGCTTCTCTCCTCAGGAGACGGATGGAGAAAGTATTTGGTGAAGCTCTTCAGAGTCGCACGATCCCAGTCAAAGTAGTAAGACATGGATGGATAGACCCGGATGTTCCAGGTAGTCTGGCGGGAGTTCCGACACTCCTTTAGAGGTGACATGATTGTCACTGGTAGACTCAACACCCACTCGTTTTATTATTATTTTTAAATTTTCTTTCTTTTTTTTTACATTTAAAAATTTTAATTAAAAAAACCTTTTTTTAAAGATTTATTTATTTATTATGTATATATTATTCTGCCAGCATGTACACCTGTACACCAGAAGAGAGCACCAGATCTCATTATAGATGGTTGTGAGCCAGCATGTGGTTGCTGGGAATTGAATTCAGGACCTTTGGAAGAGCAGTCACTGCTCTTAACCTCTGAGCCATCTCTCCATCTCCTCTTTTTTTTTAATTTTTTTATTTTTAGTATCAGTTACAGTTTCTTAACTTTGTATCCCAGCAGTATCCCGCTCCCTCTTTCCCTCCCAATCTCACCCTCTCTCATCTCCTCCCTGCCCCTTTCAAAGTCCACCAATAGGGGAGGTCTTCCTCCTCTTTCCTCTGACCCTGGTTTATCAGGTATCTTCAGGACTGGCTGCAAAGTCCTCCTCTGTGGCCTAGCAAAGCTGCTCCTCCCTTGGAGGGGGTGGCAGGGAGTCAGAGAGCCAACCATTGAGTTCCTGTCAGAAATAGTCCCTGTTCCCCTTATTAGGGAACACACTTGGATACTGAGCTGCCGTGGGCTACATCCAAGCAGGGGTTCTAGGTTATATCCATACATGGTCCTTGGTTGGAGAAACCATCTCATAAAAGACCCCTGTCAATACCCACTCTTAAGTGGCCACATCAGAGGTTGAAAATCTGAGCTGCCTTTCCAAGAGTCTTCAAGAAGAAAAGAATTGCTATCAGGGTGTTCATCAGTCAGACTAGAGGCCATGCAGGGACTTCTACCATTACCTTTGATGGTCTATTCAATGCAAATTTATAAGGTGGATTGTATATGGTGTATAAACCCAGAATTAAACCATAATATTGCAGAAGATAACAATGGCTTGTGATGTGACTTGTTTGAGCTGCCACTTGAAAACAGGCCCCAAGTTTTCTTATGTAGTGTAGCAACATAAGACACAGATTCCACTATTTTACTAAGCATGATAATGGGCATGTTTTCCTCTGGTATTTAACTCTTCAAATATCTTCCTTTTAATGGCTATGTTTAAAATTGGATATAGTAAGTCTCTCCTTTTTATAAAAACTTTAGTTGATTTTCATTTGTTATAAAAATATTAGAACAAGTATCTTATATTGAAATATTACCCATATTCCTCATTTTGCTGCGATAAACATACAGAATTTCAGAGTCAAAAGATATGCAAAATGTGGGTAGCTTTTGCACATGCATACAGATTGTTTTTTTTAGATGTTTATGTCCTAAACAAGAAAAAAACAAAATGAAAAGCCAGGCCTGGGCCACCCTGCCCTCCAGAGGCTGAGGCAGGAGGACTGCCAATGAGTTTGTGACTAGTCTGCACACAGTGAGCACCAGGCCAGTCAAGGCTACATATCAAGGCCTCATGTCAAGATGAAACAACACCAAAGCCCAGAATAAAAACTGAGAAAAACCAAGTGAACGGGCAGCAAGCCAGGCTCCCGCTCTCTTCCAGGCTGGTTAAGTACCTGCTTGAGACGTCTCTGAGTCATTCCAGTGACATTTTGCATTGTGTTCTATTTACGGCTGCTTTTTTTTTTTATCC
This sequence comes from Meriones unguiculatus, assembly GCF_030254825.1. Taxonomy (NCBI): domain Eukaryota; kingdom Metazoa; phylum Chordata; class Mammalia; order Rodentia; family Muridae; genus Meriones; species Meriones unguiculatus. Next base: position 74,418,561 of record NC_083350.1, on the reverse strand, counting down.
TTGCCAGATAGCACAGAAAGCCTTTTTATATAAACAGATAGGAAAAAAACAAACAAAAAACAAAAACGGGACAAAGAGAAATTGAAAATAGAAAAACAAAACAAAACCAAAACCCAAAAACCTCACAATATACACAAGGAATGAAGAAGAACAGATTGGAGGTCGGTGGGGCCAAGCATGACCTTGAGTTCTGCAGCAGCAGAGGGGGGAGGGAAGCACCAGGCTTTCTCCCATGGTGCACTGGCTAAACCCTTCATTCAGTTTCCTATCAAGGAAATAAGGCAGAGAGTTGTGGGGCCACATTACCATTGAACTGGGAGGAGCCGGTCTGGACCAGCAGTCCCTTCCCCAGGCCTGCAAATCCTGTGCCCCTCGACCCCTTGCCCACCAGAGGAAGTCATGTTGTCATAGTTTCAATTTTCCCCTCTCCTTACACGGTCCTTACAGGCCCTACAAGCACCTGGAATTCTTCCTCATGCAAATAAGGCGTTCCCAGAACCTTAGCCCTGCCCAAAGACCTACATTCACCCTGAAAGTCTCTGCCACTCCCCAAAGATCTAAGTAGCCCTTGTCCCCTCCCCCCTCCCATCAAACTGCGGCTCCACAAAGCCTGTATCTGGAGAGTCTGTTCTCAAGCTCACCTGTGCCCGATGTTCCTGCCCTCCCTCCTCCCCTCCCTCCTCCCCTCAGGAACCTCAGGCAGGGAAGGGTGGGGGAAGAGGAGCCTGAATGGCAGAAAGTGACATCAGAATCCCTTTCTGGCTGTCTCATGTGTGTACATGGACACGTCTTCACCTGCACACACACAGCACATACATAACAAACACACACTCATATAAAAATAAAAAGATTGCTGGGCGGTGGTGGCACACACTTTTAATCCCAGCACTGGGCAGGCGGATCTCTGTAAGTTTGAGGCCAGCCTGGTCTACAGAGTAAGTTCCAGGACAGCTGAGGTGACATAGAGAAGTCTTTAAAAATTTAATAAAAAATAAATAAATAAATAAGTAAATAAATAAGAATGACACCAAGGTAGGATAGAAAGACAGAAGAAATCAAGGAGATGTGAGAAGGGACAGAAGCCAGAAGGGTGGGGTCTGCATGATCCTGGTCTGGCTGGGAGTGCAGGAGAAGACCTTCTCTGCAGGTTTTTAATGAGTGTTACTGCTCTTTCAGTTTGATGGGCGTTTATAGCCCTTCTCCAAGAAGGACAAGAAGAAGAGAAGGAGCAGCGCGGGTAGCGCTGCCAACACTGTTAGTGGGACAGGCAGGAGCACCTGGGGGGGGGGCTGGTGGGAGTTCCAGCTCCCAAGCGAGGCTGGGCCCCGTCAGGAACCTAGCTGGGCAGGCGGGTCCTAGGGTCCAGCGGTGAATGTCCTGAGAAGGCCTTCTGCGAAGCAGCTTCCCAAGTGTTACAGCCACTCTCGGAAGATCTTCAGTGAACTAGCTTGTGCTCACTCACGGTGGACAGGGCCTATATAAACCTTGATCAGTGGGAAGGTATTTTAATGTGAGTGCGTGCCATTGGTTGTGGCTGGGGTACGTGACTACCTTGAGAATTTTGGAGTTGGGAGTTGCTAGTCTACTCGTCCCGGGGCATGCAAGCATGGAAGAAAAGAGGGAGCAGCCCTGCTCCTAGGGGGTCTCAGGATGAGATTTTTGGCCCCAGGTTTGAGATTTTCAGAGTTTGGACATGTTCTGACCCCACTCTAGCCCCGTGCCTGCCTTTCCCAGTCACCCAGCCTGCACGCCCCACTTAGAGGGCTTGCCATTGGGTCCCTGTGTGTGACCCAATGTCTTTCTGTTGCTGTAACAAACGCTGAAGCAATTTGAAAGGAGGAAATATTTGCTTTGGTTCATTGTTGCAGAACTGTAAGTCCAGGGCAGGCTGGCTCTATTTTTCCTTGGCCACAGTAAGGAAGAGCATCCTGGCAGGTGAGGAGTGATGGAGCCAAGTTGATCACCTCATGGTTAACAGAAAGAGTAAACAGGAAAAGGCCAGGGCTGAAATACACTCTTCAAAGGTGTGCTCCAGCTCTTCCTTTGCTTGGCTACCCTCCTGCAGCTACGCCGCTTCTCAACGGTCTGTTCAAACTCTGAGTCTACGAAAAGATTAAACTTCTGATCAGGCCAGAGGTGTCTCTGCAAAAGGGTTCAACAGTACATCCCTGCATTTGGCTCTTCTAGGCATCTCTCAGTGCAGTCAAGCTGAGACCCAAGATCACCCGTTACACCGTGTGCCCTCCTTAAAGACTTGCTGCTTATCCACATGAGGGTTAACTCAAACGTCAGCCCCTCCTGGGATTTCCTGGGCTGCAGAGAATCTCAGCCCTGGGCCATGATGTCTCTCAGGGCCCAGTTCTAACGATGACTGACCCAGGAGTGTGAGACCAGCCTTTGCATCTGTTGTAGTCTGCCTTTCTGCTGCTGTGATAGAAACCATGAGCAAAAGCAGCTTAGAGAAGGAAAGGGCATATTTACAGGCCACAGTTCAGCATGGAGAGAAGCCAAGGCCAGGACTCAAGGCAGGAGAAACCGCGGAAGAATGTGCCTCACTGGCTCATCTCAGGCCCACACTCAGCCTCCTTTTTATTCAGCCCAGGCTTACCTGCCTAGGCCTGGTATCACCCACAGTAGGCTGGGTCCTTCTCCCTCACATGGCAGCTGGGAGAATGTCCCACAGACATGCCTACGAGCAGCCTGGTAGAGGTGATTCTGTAGCTGAGGCTCCTTCTTCCCAGGCTGACAGCCGAGATCTGCCACTGCAGTCTCTCTTCAGCCTACCTTGATGGCTCATTCTGCTCACAGATAGCCCTCTGAGGCCACGTGTGGCTGTCACTGGCCTTGCATTGTTTTTCTGCTTTTCTCTGTGCCTAAGCCTATCTTCACATCCTTCTGCAGCATGAGGTGGAAAAGTCATCCCTAATGAATAACTTGCATGTTGAAGTGTGACCCGGAGTCCGCTTCCCGGGGAACCTGGACTACAATAGCTTCTTTCAGAATCTCGACAAGTGTCTCAAGTGTAGGCCCGTGTACCCGGCCCGCACGTTTAAGTTTTATTTCAAACAGAAATTACCATTGGGTTGTAAATGTTCAAACAGAATAACTTTTATGCTCCAGACCATATCTTGAGTCTTAAAGGGATGCTTAAAATAATTTAGAAATTTTAATTTCCTTTAGTAACCAGAACATGTGTCCTTTGAGAGGTGTCACAGAGCAAAGATAGCTGACATTTGTGCATCGTGTGCTCCTAGGATTGGGGAGCAGGGCTGCCATGCCTCTAATTGCCTTCTCATCTAAATGCAGAATACAGCCAGGCAGTCAAAAGGATTAGTAGGCTACAGTGGCGAATTTTATGTGTCAGCTTGGCTCTGTGATGATGTCCAGCTATTTGGTCAAACGAAACTCTAGAAGTTTCTGAGAAAGTCTATCTTAGATAAGATTAACCTTTAAATGAGTGGACTTAGGAGTAATGCTGATGATCCCTCGTTAATGGTGGGTGTCATCTAAACAGAAAGAGGCTGGCCTCCCCAGATGTGGTGTGAGTGGGTGTGGCCCCCACAGACTCATGTGTTTGAATGCTTGGTCGTATATTAGGAGATGAGGCCTTGTTAAAGCATGTATGGCCTTGTTGGAGGGAGTGTGGCACTGTGGGGCAGACTTTGAGGTCTCCTATGCTCAAGCCACACCCAGTGTGATGCACAGCAGCCACCTCTGCTGCCCGCAGATTAAGATGCAGAACTCTCAGATCTTTCTTCAGTATTGTCTGTCTGTGCGCTGCCATGTCTCCTGCCACGATGATAACGGACTAAACCTCTGTAACTGTAAGCCAACCCCAATTAAGTGTTTTTCCTTACAAGAATTGCCCTTGTCAAGGTTTCACAGGCGATGAAACCCTAGCTAAGACACCAGAGGAGCAGAGGATTCTGCCTGTAGGAAGGTTTTGGATTTGGACTGAGACATTGACCCTTCCCAGGGTCTCCATCCATCTTCCATCCCTCCATCTATCCATCCAGCACACAACAACAGCACAATAGAATGAAAGCAGAAGTCCTCTCCCAGTGCCACCCTCCATAATGCCTAAAGCCATTCCTATATATACAATGTATTTTTTTGAGAGAATGTCATGAAAGTTCAGCAGTTTATATTAACCCTAGGAAGAGAAGAGCACTATTACTCCCAGTACACAGCTGTAACATTTGGCCCCATAAACTGATCAAGCAGTATCTATGGCCATGGTGTTTCTGATGGGCTGGAGCTCAGTGTCCAGCAAGGAGAACTGAAAAAACCGCTGCCACATCAGCCTCAGAGGCAGCAAGACAAGCAGTAAACACCACCACCAAACGCCACCACCACCAAATACACTACCACAACCAAATACACCACCACCACCAAATACACCACCACAACCAAATACACCACCACCAAACACCACCACAACCAAATACACTACCACAACCAAATACACCACCACCAAACACAACCACAACCAAATACACCACCACCAAACACCACCACCACCAAATACACCACCACAACCAAATACACCACCACAACCAAATACACCACCACCAAACACCACCACAACCAAATATACTACCACAACCAAATACACCACCACCAAACACCACCACAACCAAATACACCACCACCAAACACCACCACAACCAAATACACCAACACAACCAAATACACCACCACCAAACACAACCACAACCAAATACACCACCACCACCACCAAACACCACCAAATACACCACCACCAAATATACCACCACAACCAAATACACCACCATCAAATATACCACCACCAAACACCACCACAACCAAATATACCACCACAACCAAATACACCACCACAACCAAATACACCACCACAACCAAATACACCACCACAACCAAATACATCACCACCAAACACCACCACAACCAAATACATCACCACCAAATACACCACCACAACCAAATACACCACCACAACCAAACACACCACCACAACCAAATATGTCACCACCAAACACCACCACAACCAAATACACCACCACCAAACACCACCACAACCAAATACACCACCACCAAACACCACCACAACCAAATACACCACACAACCAAATACACCACCACTACCAAATACACCACCACCACCAAACACCACCAAATACACCACCACAACCAAATACATCACCACAACCAAACACACCACCACTAAACACCACCACCACCAAATACACCACCACAACCAAACACACCACCACCAAACACCACCACCAAACATCACCATCAATCACTACCATCAAACACCACCACCAAACACCACCACCCCTACAACTACCACCATCACCAAACACCCCCACCGTCACCACCATCACTACTACCAAATCCTACCACAACCACTACTATCAAACACCACCACCAAACATCACTACCATCAAACATCATCACCACCATTACCAAACAGCACTACCACCACCAAACAGCACCCCCTCCAAACACCAAACACCACTACTGCCAAACACCATCACCCCAAACATCACCACCACCACCAAACACCAGAGTCAAGCTGAACAGTGTTGGCTCACTTTGGGGGTGCCACTGTTCTTCACTGACAGCATCGACCGCCGAACCGGATAGCTCACTTCACACAGAGGCGGGGACAAGAGGAAAAGCAGGCCACATTGTGAGACGTTCCCAGGCATGTCCGAAAGCACGACACTTACCTGGTAACAGTCGTCAGGATAAAACGCAAGGCATGTACTTCTGGAACTCAGCCTGGCCCCTGCCGCGGGCTCGGTGAGTTGCTGAGTTTGGATCCTCTTTAATACTTATGGATTTCTCCATATTTAGCAACACTTTGGATGAGGTGATATGAAACTGCCATATTTCCAAGTCAAAATTATATTAGATCAAAAGTGGGCAAATAATCAGCAACTCCATGATTTGAGCCAATCTTCACTCTCTGGGAAAGTTTGGTCTCCTTTTCTGTAAAGTGAAGAGAGTGAAACTGCCTTTTCGTTTGCTTTGATGATGAATAAAAGGTTTGAGCGTGCGGATGGGTGCAGACCTGCACGCAGAGGTGTGCGCACACGTGTGGAGGCCAGAGGTTGGCGACTGGCATCTTCCTCGGCTGCTCTCCACCTTATTTTTGAGACGGGGTCTCTCTCTGAACTTGGAGCTCATTGGTTGGTGGGTTGGTAATGGACTCCAGAGACCCGCCTGATTCCCACGAGCCGGTGCTGAGGTTACGGGGTCACATCCGGCGTTCACGTAGGTCCTGGGAACTTGGACGCAGGTCCTCATGCTTGCGTGGCTGGCATTTACCGCGCCATCTCTCCAACCCTCCACTATATGATTGGAAGCGAATGTGCTTCTGCTGAAAATTTTCTATCGGGCTGGGATAGATAATAACAGTTTATAAACCGTTTGTTGAAGGAGTTTCTCTTCTTTTTAGTGGGGCATCAGAATATGACTACCAGGCAAGGTTCTCAGGTTTATGAGGTGATCGTTCTGGCTTGACTGTCTATGAAAATCCCACCAGACTGGCATTTTTTTTTCCCGTCAGGAAAAGAAAACCAAAAAACCCCCACATTTCCACATGAGGATTCATAAATGGCTCAGCCATTCCCCAATGACCCAAGCTGCTTTCCCTCTCTGCATCTTGGTATAGTCTAGTGATTTTTATTAGTCTATTAGTTTTGATTTAACACAGTGCTCAATCCTGTTCCCTTTAGCGATGAGATGAACGTCACTCCCTGCTGTCATATGCCTTGGCATTTAAAACATGAGGTGGTGAGTCATGGGCTGCACACGGCAGGATTCTAGGATTCTCAGACCCAGGGGACTGAGCAGTGGTGTAGAGACGACAGCCACAGGAGCCTTGGGTCCCCGTCACGGGCTACACACAGCAGGATTCTAGGAACACGCCTGTGAGCAGTGGCGTAGACGCCAGGCGGAGGAGCCATGGGTCCCGGTTAGACGTCTAGATTGTGCCTGGAGTGTTTGATTTTCATCTGGATGCTGGCGTTACCATGCTGCCCTCAGCTCGCTTGCTTTCTGTGGTTTAATCAGAATCCGGGTTAAGAGTTGGAAAGCACCCCATCACTAACCCAGTAATCTGGCCACTGAGAACGAAAGCATCTATTATGGATGTGCCCAGAGGTGCCTCTAGGTGAAGCCGCCTTCTGCTGAGGTCTCAAAGTATCCACAGAAGGGCATCATCTTTTAATGTGCTGGGAACCCTGGCTGTTCTCCAACAGAAAATCTCAGTCCCTAGATTGTACCTAGATTGTACCACATTGCTAAAGTCATAAGGGGAAACTCTCGCAGGTATGTACAGCTCAAGTTCTCAGTTACTTGAGAAATTAGTATTTGTTTTGTTTAATCTTGAGTGGAACAAACATGACTTAAGAGAAGCTGGAAAGGCTGAGGTCTGTCCCGTGGGACAAAGGACTGGGAGACTCCGTGCTATGGAATTTCTCTCACAGCTTTACATGGGAATAGAATTTAAATTTCATTTTTTTGTGTGTGTGTGTGTGAAAATAGATTTCATCTTATGGTAGGAATGCAGAATGTAATAATCTTATTGACATTGGCTTTGGGGGCCTTTGCTCGATAATTATACATTAATGCACTGAACTATGTCTTGAAAATAATGTAAATCTCAACCAAGTGAAGAGGAGATTTACTCTGTCAGTGATGGTCTTGGTGGACTTTCTACAGCCAGACATATCTGAGGCTTGCTTTGAATGTGAACAAAATTGCTTGAAACATTTTGTTTTTTATTTTTATGAACTAAACATTTTTTATTGCTTTTGTTTATTTGCCGAATGTCTGGGGTATCACTCATGTACCTACCTTGGCATGCATGTGGAGATCAGACATCAGCTTTCAGGAGTCAGTTCCCTCAGGACCCACCTCATCGGTCCCAGGGATCATCAGGCATGATGACAAGGACCCTTACCCGCCGAGCCATCTCAAGCAGGAACATTACAGAGGTTGAACGCACCTGGTGGACACAATATGGCAGCTTGAGGTTATAGGGACCTCAGCGACTCCGAGCTTTAGACCTCGATGGACCCAGTTATTTTCTTCTCTGCTCCAGTGTTAAATCCAGCCGTTGGGACATAATAGATGCTTGATGAGTAAGGATTAGCTTATGTTCACAGGTTATCCATGAATCCGGGAACTTCTCAATGACAGAACCGAAGCTCTTGCCACTCTTTTCTCTAATGAGATTTACAGCCTCTGGTTTTCTGGTTCGTCTCTCCTTTAGAAATCTGAATTAGGTGACTATTGACTTGAGGTCACTGGGTGGACAATGAAGACTATCATTCTATTTCCATGTGACAGACAACTCCTGTCGAGGAGACAGCTGTCATGGCTTCACAAGAGGCAGAGCCCTTTTCTTTCAGCTCTCAAGAGTAGTCACTGCTGACTGTGGAACAGGAAGAGGGGGCTGGAATTGCTAAGGTGCCATGGCTCCATCTTCATGTGTGTGTGTGTGTGTGTGTATGTGTGTGTGTGTGTGTCTATGTCTGTGTCTGTGTGTGTGTGCGTGTTTATGGGGGCAGGGTAAGGGTGGGCTCTGGAATTCTTAAGCCGAACAAGAGAGTTTAGCCTCATTTAAGATGCCCCCTCCCCCAGAGCCCACCCCTTCTTCTCAGAGAAGTGTAGGCTGAGTTAAACTCAGGCACAGCCATTTAGGGGGCACCGATGACTTTAACGTCTTTTGTGAGAGTGTGGGATGCTCTGGCTGAGGAGGCAACCACAAAAACAAACAGTGGGAGGGTGTAGGTGAGAAATCCAAGAGAGTTCACTGGGATGAGCAACATTAGCAAAGCTCACAGAAAAGCCGTGATCGAGACGCAGCTCTAGACAAAACAGTTCTCATCACAGCTGTCTTCAGTTGTGTAACATGACTGTGACGGGCCAATTCCAGGGTGGGGCTAAGGCCTTACTGTTCCACAGGCAAGGCCTGTCAGTGCTGGGGCCCAGCAGGTGACCCAGAAGCCAGGACCTTCGCAGGTGGGCGGACCTGGATCCTTCTGGTAGTCAGGATCCTCCTGAGGTAGCAAGGATGCCGGGAGCTCTGAGAGGAAAGTGAATAAGCCTAGAGGCTATTGCAGTGTCCCAGGGTGGGGGCCTGGGACAGTCAGTACGGAGTGGTCATAGCAGACCACCTGACCAGAAAAGGTGAAGGTAAGGAGCTTTCCTTATGGGTTCTCTGGTGCTCTGAGGCTCTGGCAAGGTAAAAACTGATGGGTATCTGGAAGCGCTATCCAATAAAGAAGCTGGGAGCAGAAAAGCCATCACCAAAGACTGGTAAGAGCAAAGCTTTGAGGCTCTGAGGAACTGGGATCTGAGGCAGGCCTCTGGGTGGAGATTCAGACACAAGCGGCCTGAGGTAGCTCTGCAGTGGCACACAGTAGGCTAGCTTTCACTGGAGGAGTCCGAGGAGCTCACCTCACCTCAGGCTGTGTAAGTTTTACTCATTTCCTTTAGTTTCAAGCTGTCTCACTCTATAGCCATGGTTAGCCTGGAGCACACAGCATACAATCAGGGGGCTTCTTGCAACAATACTCTAGCTTCTGCCTCTCAAGTTCTGGTTCTATGGGTATGTAACCCTATGCCTGGCTAGGTTTGTGAGTGTGTGTGTCTGTTTGTCTGTCTGTCTCACCACCGTCACAAGAAGCATGCCATCTCAGAGTCTGTCTCCCATAATTTTGTTTGCTTGTCTCTTGAGACAGGATCTTGCTAGGTAGCTCAGGCTGGCCTGGAGCTCATGATGCTCCTGCCTTAACCTGAAGATTAGGGTCTCAGACACTGGGCATGATGTACATACGGGCTGTGTCATGGTCACCACAAAGAAATTAATTAACATATCCATCTCTATCCACATGGCACCTTTGAACTCAAGAACTTGAACCAAGTTATAACCCAGGGTTCACATGCTTTGACCAACATCTCCCCATACTTCTGCCTCCCCGCCCCTTGACAACCACCAACCGTCTTCCGGTTCTGTGTATTTGACAGTGTAATAATTTCAAGTGAAGTTACAGGCGAAGGCTGTGCCTTATTTATTTCACATAAATAATGTTTTCCAGGCCCATCCATGTTGCTTCAGTTATTTTTTAGTTGCTGAATAATATTCCATCGTGCAAATATGCATTTGCACCTACATTTTCTACATCTTGTTTGTACACCCACCAGCAGGAGCTTAGTTTGAAGAAACCGAGAGCTAAGGAGGGCATGGGACATCTCTAAGTTGCAGGGACTGGTCTAGGAGCCAGGGAAGCTGGCACAGTAACTCACACTTATAACTCTACAGCCTGTGGGCTTCATGTTTTCACTGCAGGGTGGAAGCTTGGTCAAAGGGGCAGCTTGGAGCAGGACCATGACAGTGACCATAAGCATTAAGTCATCTGACCTGTCCTCAGAATTTATTTCAGGAAAGACGCCTGAAGCACACAGGGCCTGAATGGCCTGAAACCACATAGGACTGAGGTGACCGAGATGACTTATGGGACATGCAACAGAGAAAGCTCAGGAGCAAGACTGTCCCAAGACCCACGTGCCGAGGCAGTGGTTCTCAACCTGTGGATTTTGAGCCCTTTGGGGGCGAATGATTCTCTCACAGGGCTCTAAATCAGCTATCTCCCATATCAAATATTTACATTATGCTTCATTACAATAGCAAAATTACAGCTATGAAGTAGCAATGAAATACGGTTTATGGTTCAGGTCATTGCTACGTGAGGGACCGTATTAAAGGGTCACAGCATCAGGGAGGCTGAGAGCCACTGTGCGAAAAGGGGAGACGCCTACAGTCGTGGTTCACACTACTCACCAAGGTATGCAGGGGTGGTTCAATACATGGAAATCCATCAATGTGATCTACCATATCAACAAACTGAAAGAAAAAAACCACATGATAATCTCCTTAAATGCTGAAAAAGCATTTGACAAAATACAACATCCATTCATGTTTAAAGTCTTGGAGAGATCAGGGATACAAGGCACATATCTAAACATAGTAAAGGCAATATACAGCAAGCCTACAGCCAACATCAAACTAAACGGAGAGAAACTTAAAGCAATCCCACTGAAATCAGGGACAAGACAAGGCTGCCCACTCTCTCCATATCTCTTCAACATAGTGCTGGAAGTCCTTGCTAGAGCAATAAGACAGTTGAAGGAGATCAAAGGGATACAGATTGGAAAGGAAGATCTCAAAGTATCACTATTTGCAGATGATATGATAGTATACATGAGTGACCCCAAAAATTCTACCAGGGAACTCCTACAGCTGATAAACACCTTCAGCAAAGTGGCCTGATACAAAATTAACTCAAAAAAATCAGTAGCCCTCCTGTATACAAAAGACAAAAGGGCTGAGAAAGAAATTAGGGAAACAACACCCTTCACAATAGCCACAAAAGAGGGTAATTTTGAAGTCACACAGGTTCAAGAAGTGTGGCTGGTAGCACTAAATATGTCAAGTGGGTGTCACCTGAAGTGACCCAGTGACGCATTCGCTCTTTGTGGTGGGTGAGTCATGGTTTAGGTCTATCACACTCATCTTATAAAAACCTCCTTAGATCACGTCTCTGCGTAGAGACAGCCAGATTGGTAGGTGCTACGGTGAAGCAGGCAAAGCAGAGTTGATTTAAGCGAACCTGTCATTTCTTTGGAGTTGTCTGAACTAGGGTGCAATAGCTCATCCTGAGCCAAGGGAATTGGGCAGGCTGTTTCATGCTTTTAAAAAGGGTCCCAAGCCAGGTGGTGGCGGCTCACCGCTTTAATCCCAGTACTCAGGAGGCAGAGGCAGGTGGATTTCTTTGAGTTTGAGGCCAGCCTGGTCTACAGACTGAGTTCCAGGATAGCCAAGGTGGTCCTTTTGTTTTGAAAAAAAAACAAAAACAAAAAAAGGATCACAAAATTGTCATATATATAGGCGTGTGAATAGGAAAGATTTAAATTAGATATTATTTACCAAGTAGTACCCAACCATGGGCAAAAATGGTTTTGAGTGTGCTTGTGCTGTTCCCACGCTGCCTTTGTCCTGAAGCTGGAAGGTCATTTACTGAGGCCACTTAGATTAGCATGTCTTTAACTCCCTGGGGAGAAAGACCAATAAAGTAAGTTCTAAGTTGATGGCAGCCAATATTTTGTAGCATACAGTTTACAACCTGTCATGAGAAAGTGACCTCAGAGTCGCATGGCATACATAGCAACGTCAAATTGCTAAAAGTGTTTACAGTGAGTCCCTCACTGTAACAGCTGCATTGCTACAGACAACCAGGGCACAGGGTGATGGGCCATGGCTGGAAGGCCTACTCTGCACCTCCTGTCAGAAGGAGACAGCCGGCCCCTCTGATGGCTTGCCGTCCAATGTCTTGCTCGCTGTGTTAGTGGAGTTTTCGTACCTGATAATGATTTAGACAAACTTCTTGATTCAAGGTCACCTCCCTTGGCCAACGTGAACGCAAGGGGAAAGCGCTTCCCTCGCAGACCAACAAGAAATCCAAAGAGAAGATGTGAGATCAAGCCATAGGGATAGATCAAGGCAAGAAGCGAAGTGCTGTAGGCTAGGCTTCAAAGGAAGAGCCCTTCAGAGACAAAGCGTGCCGCAGAGATTGGTGTGAGTGCTGGATCCGCCTTGGAGACGTTGCAGAGACGCAGCTAAAGGAGGCTGTGTTTGAAGATTGTCATTTCTGGCACTGATCTTGGTGGCTTGGCAGAAAGCACTGCCCAATAAGTTTTTTTCTTTCTTTTAAACTTGGAATGGAATTACTGGAACAATTAGAAAAGAGCAAAGCACAGGGCATGTACTTAACAGACCAAATTTTTCTTTTCCCTAGATACTTACCCAGGAACAAAGGACAGAGAAGTAAAGAAAAATGAGAGAAAAACTTAATTTTATCTTCTTACATGCACAATAGGCAAAAAGTTACAAATACAAACATCAGATTCTAAGATTCTCAGCTTCACAGGAGAGTCCAGCAGTAGGGGGCTGGAGAGATGGCTCAGTGGTTAAGAGCACTGTTTGCTCTTAAGGTTTTGAGTTCAATTCCCAGCACCCACATGACAGCTCACAACTGTCTGTAACTCCAGGCCTGACACCCTCACACCAATGCACACAAAATAAAGAAAATTTAAAAAAAAAAAAAAAAGAACATGCGCTTAAAGAAAAAAAAGAAAAAAAAGATTTCGGCAGTAAAATCTTCCAGAAAAGTGTTTTGTCACTTCTGATACTTTATAACCTATAAGAACAAAACCTGCAATGACAGTGTGGTTAATTCATGTTGGTGGTGAGGAAGGGGTAGGATGCCATGTGTCTGGGTTGCTATGATACATGTGAATCCCCGTCCAAACCTGTGGCTCTCAGACATGGGGAGATGGCTCCATGTACTCCATGTGTGAGGACCCCAGAGCCCTCCTCAATGCTCACAGCTCAGCAGTCTGGAAGGTCTACTGCCCTGGCTGAGGTCTCACACGGGGACGGACCTCGGAGGGCTTGAGAGGATCTGTGGCATCCAGGAAGGCTACACTCCATCATATCTGGACTTACACCTTGAGATCTGAGCTCCAGAAGAGAGAGCTTCTACAAGACAAGAGACTCTTAAACTGTTGGCTCCGAGCTTGCGGAAAGAAGCCCCTCAGCCCAGTTCTGGAAGAAGGAACAACACTACTCGGATGTAAATCCTCAGAGGTGTGGCTCCTTGGCAGCCACAGTGCAATCCTTTCAGCCCTGCTGACCTCGCTCCCTACACTGGCCCTGTCTTGGGAAGGCTCTCTTACTTAGCTAACTAGTTAAATGTTTGACCAGGGATCAAACCTTTGACACGGGGAACTCCAGAGGCTCTTCAGAAGTAACTACAGCATTGTCTCTTTATTTGGGCCTGATTTAAAGATTCTTACCAAAATTCCTGCCCCTAAAGTGATGTATCTTGGACCCAGAAACAAGCACAGTGTGGCCGAGTAGGAGATGGTGAGTATTTCCTTTCTGCTGGCTATAGAAACTGTTTAGGGGGCATCGAATCCTGAAGCCTGCGGTGAACAAAAAGGAAAACACGACAAAGTCGTAACAAGATTATTTTAGAAGCTAATTACTAATTTTCACTTAAAATCTTTGCCAGATTAATTATGTCTGGTCAAGAGGAGGCAGGCTCCATTCCTTAATACCCCCTCCCCTAAGTAAGCATGAGCAAGATGTTCTGTTTTCACTCATCAACAAAATGAGAACAGTGGCTTCCACCCACTTGCTTAGCAGGGTAGCTCTAGGCTGGTAGGAAGAAATGCCATTGTAAAGAAAAGGTGCTATTACATAGGTGTAGCTTTCTTTTATCTCAGACCGGCTGCTTGCAGTAACACCCGCCAAGCGTGGAAAAAGAGGAGCCCCTTCTAAGAGCAGACGTATAAAAATACCTCTTCTGCCCAAGCACATAGTTTGAATAAAGACCAAACTAGAGTGTGTGAAGCAGGGGCTGGAAAGAAACTCATGTGATTGGAATGTGAATTCTTCACAGGGTTGCTGGCAGAGCTGACTATCAGGGAGTGCCCTCACGAGAGGCAGCATTGTCAAGGTTCCAACCACAGCTCGGATCTGCCTGCAGTGAGTGAAAACACTGGACCAACCAGGCCAAGAATTCCACTCGATGTGGCTGAGGATTCTGAGCTCTGAAGGCTCTGGTCCTTCACAGGTCACAGGTCAAACGAGGATCTTTGCTTCATAAGGAACCCAGGGCCCTGCAGCAGAGAAGCTTATACTTGAAAGGAAGTGGAGGAGGCAGCCCATGGCTGGATTCTGGATGGTTTTATGGTAATGAGGATTTGAGGGAGTCTCTTAACTTTGACTTCCATATCTATAGACAAAAAGAGTGATCCGGGACCTCTCTTCTCTGGTGTCCAGTACCTATGGGAAGTCCCCAGTTTTCAAAATGGCTATTAACAACGCTGCTTTTATTTAGGGTATGGCCACAGCCAAGGGAAGTTCACCTTCTTCATTTGATCTGGAATGATTTCGGCTCAGCATGGTCATGACAATCATCTCATGCTTCCTTGCTGGTCCCCTTATTCCATGAAGTAGTTCCACCTAGGTTTTCATACACATACAGTCCTTTACGCTCTCTTGTCCCCGACTCTCTTCCTCATTCAGATCTCTTCCTCTGCTTTTATAGTCTCCTTTCACACCCCTATGGATGCTAACATATATAAGCTTAAAGGCAGATTCTGTGTCTGCGTGAAGCATGGCACTTGTCTTTCCGATTCTTCGTTGTTTTTAACAGGATGCCCAGTCCACCTCGGTTTCCCGAGAATGCCATAACTTCGTTTGCTTTCACAACTGAGTAAGACCCCACTGTGTAAACGCGCACACTTCTTTACCTATCATCTATTAGTGGACATCTGGGCTGGTTCCGTATCCTGGTTAATATGAATGGTGTGGCAATGAATATGGATGTGCCGGGATCTTTGTGACATGCAACTCTTTTGGATAAATATCCCAGGAATGCCGTATGTAGTTGGATCACAGAGCAGTTGATTTCCATCGTGACTGCATCAGCTTACATTTCCAAGAGCAATGAATGCATCCCTTTTCCTTTTTCTCCACCTCCTCACCAGCATTCATTGTTTTTGATCCTGTGTGTGTGTGTGTTGGGGGGGTGAGTGTTCAGGTCAGAGGTCAACTGCAACTGCGATTCCTCAGGAACCATCCACTTTGGTTTTTGTTTGTTTGTTTGTTTTTGAGACAGGGACTTTCATTAACTTGGAAAACAGTGATTCAGCAAGGCTTGCTAGCCAAAATCCCCAGAGACCAGCCTGTTTCCACCTCCCCAGGGCTAGGCTTGTTTTACACGGGTTCTAAGCCAGGTCCTCACACTTGCAAAGGCACTTTACTGGCTGAGCCTTGTTTTCCTCAGCCTTGTTTCCGTGATTGTAGCCATTCTGGCTGGGCTGAGGTGGAATCTCAACGTCATCATAAGTTACATTTCAGCTTATCTCTGACAGCTAGAGATGTTGAAAATCTTGTCAAGTATTGATTAGCCATTTCCATTTTTCCTTTGAGAGCTGTCTCTTCAGCTCATTTGTTTATTAGTTATCATCATTCTTTTAGGTGTTTGGTTCTTAAAGTTCTTTGGAGATTCTGTGTGTCAGTCCCCTCTTGAATGCACAGCTGACACAGATTCCTCATATTGTTTCTGTGCAGAAGCATTTTGCTGATCTTGAAGTATCTTTCTCTTTTTGGGGGCGTGGATTGCGTTGCTAGGGATTGAGCATCCAAGGCAAACACTGTACCACTGAGCTGCAAACATTGTTCAGCTGCTGTGATTTCATGCAAGCCACTTTGTGAGTTCTTGGGCCTCATGTGCTGTCTGCTTTCCTTTAGCACTTTCAGATTTTCCGCTCCTTCATTAAGATCTGATCCATTTTGGACTGGATTTAGTGCAGGGCGGGAATGCTGGATCTGGCACACCATTTTCTGAAGAGGCTGTCTCTTCTACAATGTATGCTTTTGACCCTTCGGTCAAAGGTTAGCTTGCTAAAGCTGTGAGGGCTTATTTCTGGGTCTCCCATCCTGGTCTGTAGCCTTCTTTTTCTTGAGACATAGTCTCAATATGTATCCAGCCTGACCTTGAACTCAATGGTCCTCATAAGTGCTGGGATTGCTGGCCTATACCATCACAGGCAGCTGTAATATTTTCTCTTTTTTAAGGAGTCCTGAAAGATGCTTTCCATCTTCAGGTTTGCAATGCAGCTAGCCACTGGGATAGCAGAATTGGCTCATTGTGTTTTTCATCGTTTAGTTTTCCTTCTGGAGGCCACAGGTGTGTGATTCTAACAGGTGCTGAAGCCTTTAGTTTTCCATTGTTGTTTGTATTCTTTTCATTGCTCCTTTGCTACTGATCTGCGGCAGTGCCATTGTTTTTGATGAGGGAAGTAGGGCAAGTCTTACAACTTGTTTCTTCAGCGAAACCAAACCAGTAGCAAGTTGTGGTTTAACAGTATAACCCAAAGAAGACTAGTCATGATAAACAGAACTCAGTTCATATTCCTAGGAGGACGCTGACTTCCCTGCTCTACCAGAGAAGCTGTAGAAGAAGGCAGACTGAGAAAACCCAGATTTGATTGAAAAGAGCATCTGCTATGGGTACATTGCATCAGTATGATGCCCAATTACTAACAGCCAAGGGACATAACCGAGTTTGACTTCAGCCTTCAAGACATGGGAGTCAATATCCTTGCATGCCTGGATTCCTGACCTCAGGGAAATGTTTAAAAACAACAGCACACAAGTTTTATTTCCCTCTTCAGTTCTGAAGGACTCAGAAGGGCCTGAGTCATCTCTGAAACAGTAGGATACCAGCCCAGCCCATGCTCTTTCACCCGGCCTGGAATTCGCTGTGTACTGAAGATGACCTTGAACTTCTGATCTTCCTGGCCCCACCACCCACCTGTCGGCATTACAGGGCTGTGCAGCCACACCTAGAGTCCTGCAGTGCCGGGGAGGAACCCAGGCCAACATCCTACCAACTGAACTACACCTCTCCGGCCTGACAAGGCGATTTATTTGTGTGTATTTGTGTGACGTGTGCATGCGTGTTCGCCTGTGTGTGCGGTGCGCTTTTTTGTGTGTGCATGTGGAAAGCATAGGCTGACTCTGGGAGTCATCCTTTATCACCCTTCACTTCATTTATTGAGACAGTGTCTGTCCCTGAACTTGGAGCTTGACCTGTCAACTAGACTAGCTGGCAGGGAGCCCCAGATCTTTCCGCTTCCCCCACACTCCCTCCCGACCCCAGGGCAGGGCTCACGGGTAATACCCGTAACACGGCTTTTACCTGGGTGCTGGGATCTGAACTCAGGGCTTCACACCTCGGAAATGTTTTCGGAAATGCTTGAGCGGTAAGAGTTTTTTATTCTGGATATAGGTGTCCTGCGAGACGGATGATTTGGAAATCTTTTTACCATTCTTTCGGCAGAGGTGCCTTGTGAAATGCAGACATTTTAAAATTTTAATAAGGTTCATTTGTTTTGTTCTTTTGATGTGTCTAAGACACTGCTTTTCATAGTTGTAGCTTCTGCATCATTTGAGTTAGTTTTTGTGGGTGGGGTGAGGCGGGGCTTATCGCGGCTCTTTGTACGCGTGGATATCCAACTGGGCAAGCACCTTTTCTTCGCAGGGTTCTGGTCTCCTTGGCCAGGGCCTCGGCGTCCTGTTGCAAGCCAGATGCTCATGACTTCAAGCTTGTTTATGTACTTTCAGTTATAGGCAACTGGTCTATGTGCTAATCCTCCAGACAGCATGTGGTCTGACTACCATTGTTTTAAAGTCTGAAGTACAAGAGTGAATGCTGGACCTTGTTGTTCATGACCATTCTGAGCGTTCTGAGCACCATAGTTTTCATACGACTTTTAGGATCATCATGTCAGTCCCTCCCCCCCCCCAAAAAAAAAAGGCAAGGGGAGAAAAAGAAAAGAAAAACTCGGATTTTGATAGGGATTGTGTTCAAGACTGCTGTGTGGATGATTGCCATTCTATATGCCCATTAATACAGTATTTTACACTTACAGATATTCCCCCAAATGAATGATGTCTTCGTGTGATGCTAACTTTGGTTGTTACCTGGGCACACCTTGGAAGAGAGAGCCTCAACAGAAGAACTGCCTCAACCATCTTGGTCTGAGGGGGCATTTTTTTGCTAATTCATGTAGGTGTGCTCCACACTCTGGGCATTTCTGTCCCTCAGGAGGAGGGCCTGAACTGTACCAAAAAGTCAGCCAAATGTCAGCTGGCTAGCGAGCCAGCAAGAAATGTCCCCCAAGGTCCGTTCTTCGGGTCCTGGCTTTCTCCAGCTGATGGGCCTGCAATCAACCCTCTTCCTCTCCAAGTTGCTTTTGGTTATGGTGTTTATCTCAGCAGCAGAAAACAGACTAGAACGTGTGGCTCCCTCCCCCCTTCCTGGTTCACAAATTTATTACTGTATGAAAACAATAGATACAAATTCGGCACAGACTTCATGTTTTGAATTAAAAACTCCTTTCCTGTGCTAACGATCTAGCTGTTTTGACGCTGGGCCTCGGCAGCAGTAGTAACCCCTGCTTCTGGCTACCCACGTGCCCGGGAGCGTGAAAACACAGCTCTCCATAGCTACCAAGCCTTGCTGCTCCGCGGGTTAGGTGTCCCAACTGTATTTTTTGATTTAGAATATTGTCACCTTGTGACGAGTTTAGAGGATTTCGCTTCCTTGTAAGTCAAGGCACACCTGTGTTAAGATACTTTTGAAACATTGTTAAAATATGTTCAGTTTTTACAGGACAAATATTAGACTTTTTAGTTTACTTTATTCCTAGGATGCTAGGATTCTTTTTGATGATATTATAAATGGATTTTTCATAATTTTATTTTGTTTTTGTTTTCATAATTTCATTGGTTTTGTGTATTTTTATATCATTCTTTTTTGTTAAATATTATAAACACATGTCAAAATATACTTCTGTAGGTTGTTCTCATGGCCTTGTAATAACATTTAGGCTCTTGTAAACTTAAAAGAAAAGCTAAATAGCTTCAGGAACCATTGGATCAAATCCGTGTAAACCTCCCTGGGCATTTCAGGGCTAAAGCTATCTACAGGAGAAGCTGCGGGGCAAGTTACATACTGGAGTCATTTGCTAAGCACTGTAGAAATTTCTCCCCTCAAATTTAAGATTCTCCACTTTTACCAAGAGTGTGTTGATTTCATGACTTCTCTTCAATCCTCAATTTTAGATTTAATCATTTTTATCAGTTTGATAAGTGGAAGAGGAGTCTTACTGGCTGGTGTCTTGTTTGCATCGTGAGTCCCAGGAAGGTCAAAATTCTAAACCAGCTATGTTTATTAGCATTTTTTTTTAATGTAAATTGCCTGTTAGCTGGATGTTAAGATTTTTCTGTGAGTGTTTTGTAAGACCTGTATTAACGGCACTAGTCAAACGCCACCAGG
The DNA here is from genome assembly GCF_030254825.1 of Meriones unguiculatus. NCBI lineage: Eukaryota > Metazoa > Chordata > Mammalia > Rodentia > Muridae > Meriones > Meriones unguiculatus. Next base: position 74,398,582 of record NC_083350.1, on the reverse strand, counting down.
GAACACACTGTCTCCCACGTTTGCTTTCACTCTCTGTTGGTTACAGTACTGTCCAATGTATAAGTTTCCAGTCAGTTTTTACAGCTTCACCTTCATATTAGGTCCATACATTCCTTTCCCTCCCTCCACAGTTTTGAAAAACAAACAGAAGAACAGATAGGTTGCACAGCCAGCATTTTACAAATCTTAGCAGCGAGCTCTCTCTTTTTCAGCTCAGCTCATTTGACCTTTTTTTTCCCCCTTCAAGACAGGGTTTCTCTGTGTAGCCCTGGCTACCCTGGAACTTGCTCTGTAGACCAGGCTGGCCTCGAACTCACAGATCTGCCTCCCTACGTGCTGGGATTAAAGACATGTGTCACCACTGCTGGGTTCGCTTAGCTTTTAGCCTGCAAACGCAGAGATGCTGTAGACAGAGACATCAAGAAGGAGGTGTGTGCAGACTTCCAGGGGTGGGGGCTGTTCCCAGGTTTGGCCGCACAGAGGCCCTACGCAGTGGAGTGCTGGCCAGCAGCACACTCTCGTCTCCTACTTTTCATTATTTCGGTTTTGTGAGACGGGGTTTTGTTATGCAGCCCGGGCTGACCTCCAACACCGGATCCAGCTGCCCCAGCGGCTCGTTCATAAAGGCTCTGATCAAATTCACCAGCCCCACCCCCACGATGGAGTTCCCTGATTGTTTCTTGGATATGAATCTGTGCAAGTGGAATGACTGAGGCAAATCCTATGCATACTGTCGGTATTTACCAAAAGAGGCAAAAATTCCTTCTCAGACTAAAACCGTCACGGCTGACCGCGGGATTTCAGACTCTGAATTCTGGGGGAGGCACAGCGATGTCCACACCGTAGCACCTCTCCAGCGGGTCATTTTGTTCTTTGTGTCCGGGCAGAGCACTGTCCTCATGTAATGCCTTTTCCTCCTTCTCCAGCCTTCGGCTTTAGTCCTGGGACACTAAGGCCCCTGAGCATGCTGGTTTCCCTCAATGGCAGCTCCCCTTACAGCTTAGAGGGCCTGTTGCGGACTCGGCGTTGGAGGGAGTAGTCCCTGGACGGCTAAAGGTCCCCCCCCCCCCCACTCCGGGAACCTCTCAGCCCTGCAAATCACAGCGCGCATCACTCACTGGTCTGTGGTTTGGAGGTGCGCTTTCCGCCCCTGCCAATTCGGGGAGACCCTTCCATCCCAGACTCAGCCCGTAGCTGTAGCGTGCAGAACGGAATGGACCGACAGCGCAGTGCTCGCCGGGGACCTGGGAACTTCGCCTTTGACGAAGGTTCTCACAGGCCGAGGCGGTGGAAGCCAGAGCACCCGGGGAGCAGCCGGGTTTGAGCGCGCACCTGGCTGTTGGGACGGTCGGAGGACACCGCTGGCACTCGCGGCTCTGGGGGAGCGAGAAAAGTTTGACGGCCCGCAGTGCCGGCCCCGGTGCCAGCGGCGGAGGCGGCGGAGGGTTCCGCCAGTGCCGGGCCGCGCCCACGCGGCGGGCCGAGCGCGTGGACCGAGGGGCGCGGCCCGGGGCGCCGCCCACACCCGGGGCTGCCGGCGCGGAGGCTGGCGGCGTTCCGCTCCGCAGGGCACGCCGAGCGCAGGCGGGAGCCCGGGCACCGCGGGATGGCGCGCGCTCCGGGCCGGGCGCCGTCGTCCTCACGGCCCCTGCTCACCCTGTCGCTGCTGCTGCTGCTGCTGCCGAGGAGGTCGCCCGGCTGGGGCGCGGTGGCGCAGGACCCTCGGGCAAACGGGCTCAGCCTGCACCCGCCCTACTTCAACCTGGCCCAGGCAGCGAGAATCTGGGCCAGCGCTACCTGCGGGGAGCGGGGCCCGGGGGGCGCCAGGCCCCGTCCTGAGCTCTACTGCAAGCTGGTGGGCGGCCCCACCGCACCGGGCAGCGGCCACACCATCCAGGTACGGTTCTCCAGGGGCGGCGGGGACTGGGTGGAAAGTGGTGAACGGGCTTTCTACTGTGGCCAAAGGATGGGTCTTCTCTTCCCCAGTCGAGCTAAGTGATGGGGGACCCGGCTGTCCCAAGGCCAGGCTGGCTTAGGACCCTGGGCACGGGGCTCCTGGTCCGAGCCCACGAGAGCATCGCCCTGGCCGCACGCCACCCTAGGTGGGTGGGGTGAGCAAAGGCAGGGCTAGTGAAAGCTGTGGTCAGGTTCCAGCTCGTAGAAGAGGCCTCGTTGCAAATGTCCATCAACCCAGTGGCACCTGGCCAGCCCAGGACCGACCCTGAGCGTTGGTGGCAGCTGTGTGGCAGGCTTTTCTTTTCTTTGCAAGCTCCTGCCTAGGAGACTTCTGTAGTCTGGTTATGTCCGTAGGACCTCTTCACTGTCAGCAAAAAAAGATCCACAGGATGAACCCACAGGCGGTTCCGGGGCCAGTGAGAGCTTCAGTGGGCGGAAACTCTGGCAGGGAACACCTGGTGGAGAGGAGGGTGCTGCTTGATCAGCACCTGGTGTTGTGCCAGGCCCTCACACCCGAGCCTCAGGTTGGGCTGAGAGGTGCGCAAGGGAGGAGGCCAAGCAGCAACATTTTGCCTTAGGATAGGTGTGAGCGCTGGAGCCCAAATCCTCCACGCTAAGCTCTCCTCTCTCCTGGAAGCGCTGCTGAGGACAGGAAGTGTTGCCTAAGAGGGAGTGATTTTGGAGCTTAAGAGTGTCTGGGTAGCTGTGTTAGACAGCCTTGAATGGCAGGTACAAACGACAGGTCATGTGGTAGATGCTCATTTATTTATAAAGTGTATGCACGCATGAGCATGCCAGTATACTGTGCGTATGTCACTACATGGAAAGAAGAAGTGAAGCGATAAACTGATGATAAAACAATTTTTTAACCATATGCTGTAAATATGCAAAATGTTTTCATTTTCTCCAACTGGCTCCAAATATTCTCTGGGTTATTGTGGGTTATTAGACAAGGTGTACAAATGTAATCATCATGGAATTTGTTCTGAAACATTTAGTTCGGCTCAACGGCTCCCACAATTCTAAGTTAGAGGTTGCATGTCTGGAGGCTCTCCAGAAAGATGGAGACTTATACTGAGGATATAGCCCAGTGACAGAGTGCTTCCCCAGCATGCAGACGCCCTGAGGTTCGCTCCCAGCACTAAAACTAAACAGGAAACCAGGTCAGCACTCTAGGCGGCGAGGCACCGGGTACACACCTGTGGTTTCAGCATTGGAGAGCCAGGGGCAGGAGGACTGAGAATTTGAGGTTAGCCCAGGCTCCATGACAAGTTCAAGGCCAGCCTGAGCTACATAGTGGGAACCTGTGTGAATTTTTTTTTTTTTGTGATGCCTGAGCTAGCTTCAGGATGCACAATTAGCTCCCTGACACTCTCCTAGTCTGCTTAGAACACAAACTAGGAAGTCAGAGTGGCAAAATGACACGAGGTTCGAATATATTTTTGCTCAAGAATGCACAGGAGGGGAGAGTGGAGGTTAAGGTGAGGGCCATGTCATTTTGTTGGTTCACTGTCCTCTCTTTGTCTCTTTTTCTTCCCTTTTCTTCTTTTCTTAGTAGTTTAAGTTATGTGAGTAATGTTCTGTGCCAATTACTATAATGTTTGGAAGCATGGAACTATAGTGCTGTATTAAAGGCTAAAATATATAAGATGTAAAATGTATAAAAGCACATTTTTTCACTAAAAAAAAAAAATCAAATGGTGACAGGCAGAGGAGCCCTGCCAAGTGGATGCTGTGTGGCAGGATTTTGCTGTCTGCACTCACTAAATCATGGTACTCAGAATTCACTTAGAAGGTCCCTCCCACCCTGAACAGCACTCACAGTTTTCTTTAGGAAAAGAATTAAAATACATTAGAAAAAACTGCTTCCGCACTTAAGTGAATGAAAATCTGAAACTTTTAAAGCTAATTTCTGGCATTGGCGCGATGTTCCCAACGTCCACCTTTCAAAATGCCTTTTCCTCCATGAGGCATATATTTCCTTAGAAAAGTGTTTACTTTCCCACGTGCCCTTGACACAGGACCCCTACTTTGATGAAACAGAGGGTCTGCCTTTATTAGTCTGTAAATATCAGGTCGCTGTCTACCACACACTGGCTGGCAGCCAGTCGTCATCCAAAAAAATCAGCAAGCTTGGAATGTTTGGGGAAAATCCATGTCATCCTTCTCTCAAAAAAGCATTTTATTAGTGTATATTAACTTTCAAGATTAATGGGCTTTAATTTGCAAATCACACCCATATACCAACCACCTTCCTGCTCCTTCCCTTCTCTCCCCTCCTCCAACCCCCTTTCCTAATAGTTCACCTTCTTCTTTCCTGGCTCTTCTTAAAATCTAGATTCATACAGGAGGGAGAATGAAGAGATTTTCTTTCTCAGTCTGGCTCATTTTGTTTTGGTGATCTCTAATTTTATCCATTATCCTTTGGATGGTATGAGCTTTGTATTACTATTATCACTATATTATTACTGTTATTATTGTTTGAAAATCTCACATCATGCACCCCAAACTGCTCACCTCTCAGTCTTCCCACGTTTGCCCCTCCCTGGAGACCCCCCTGAAGGAAAAAGCCAGTCCATTTTGTGTTGTCCATGTACTCACTAGGCCCCCAAGGGAGGATGAGTCTTTCTCCACCTGCATCCACAGCAGAAGCCATCAACTGAGGAGAGCCATGTGGTGGATGGTGAGGGACGGGCTAGCTCTCCTGTCTCCACGCCATTATTGTCAAATAACACTCTACTGCAGAGGTTCTCAACCTTCCTTATGCTTCAACCCCTTAATACAGCTTCTCACGTTGTGTGACCTCTAATCATAAAATTGTTTTTGTTGCTACTTCCTAACGATAATTTTGTTACTGTTAAGAATATAGTGCAAAAATGTGTGTTTTCCGATGGTCTTAGGTAACTTCTGTAAAGGGGTGGCTCATCCCCAAAGGGGTCAAGACCCACACGTTGAGAACCAATTCTCTGCTGTATGTATTCACACATTTTCTTCATCCACACATTTGTTGATGGACACCTAGAGTATTCCATACTTGGCTACTGTAACCAGTGGCTATGTGCTCTCCAGCGTATATTTTTGGCATCTGTGTCGACAAGTCAGATGGCTGTAATTGTGTGGATTTGTTTGGGGGGTCCTCTATTTTATTCCATTAGTCTGTTTCTGTTTTTGTGACAGTTCAACGAAGTTTTAATTACCATGGCTCTGTAGTACAATTTGAAATAAGACATTGTGATATTTCCATCATTGCTCTTTTTGATTAGGATTGCTATGGCTATTCATGTTTGTTTTTTTAAATGCTTTCATATGTAATTATTCGTAGTTCTTCTTTGATAGGGATCACACTGAATCAATGGATGGCTTTTGATAGCAGACATTTAATGGTATTTATTTTGCTCCTCCATTTAGCACAGGAGGTCTTTCCACCTTCTGGTGTCTTCTTGAGGTTCTTTCCTGAGGGTTGCACAGTTTTCACTGTAAAAGTCTCTCGCCTCTTTGAATATGTTTATCTCTAGGACTTTTTAAGGCTTTTGTGGATGAAATTATTTTCCTGATTTCTTTCTCAGTAGATTAATTATTGGTATATATAAAGCTATTGAGTTTTGTATGTTGAATTACTGTTGCTTTGTTAAGTTTGTCAGGTCTAGAAGATTTTTGGTGGGATCTTCTAAGTACAGGATCATATGGCAAATAGAAATACTTTGACATCTTCCTCTTCCATAGGCAGACCATTTTAAAAATTAATTAGTCTTACTGTTGTAGCTAAATTTTAAGTACTTTCTTGAATTAAGGCAGTAACAGTGGACATTTTTGTCTCCGTCCTGATTTTGGAGAAGATGATTTGCATTTTCCCCCTTCAGTATGCTGTTGGCTACGTGAGGATGATATGTAGCATTTATAATGCAGGCACAATGCTTCTATCCACTTTCTTTAGACCTTTTATCATGAAGAGATATTGATTTTTGTCAAATGATTTCATGTTATTGATTTTATTTGGGGCTGTATTCTATTTACCAGTTTGCATTTGTTGAACCATCCTTGCTTCCCTGGAATGCAACCAACATTATCACGATGCATAATCTTTTAGTGATTGTTGAAATTAGTCTGCAAATATTTTGTTGAAGTTTTTTTTTTTTTTGCATTAATGCTCAGGAAGAACATTCATTGGTCTATGGTTTTCTTTTGCCAATTGTTAATCCACATTTGACTTAGGTATCGAAGTAATAGTGGCTTTTTAGTTAACATTAGAGGAACTCTTTCCCTTTCGATTTTATGGACTAGAAGACAGATCATTGATATTAATTATCATTAAAGATATTGTGCAATCCAGCAGTGAATATTCCTGATCCTCATCTTTTCTTTGTTGAGAGACTGATTACCGAGCTGGTCTCATTACCTGTATTTGATATGTTTAAGTTTTTTTAAAAAAATTCTTCTTTGGGGCTGGAGAGATGGCTCAGCTGTTAATCACGTGTTGCTTTTCCAGAGGACCTGAGTTCGAGTCCCAGCACCCACATGGTGGCTCACAGCCATTATTCCTATGGCTCCATCTAATAAAGCTTGTTTTATGAAGAGTGCACACCAGCCTTTGGTGCCAGTGTGCTCGTAACGGGCATGTCTCCCTGAAGTGTTGCTCTCATTCCCGACATGCAGGGACTTTCTCTCCCACTCTTGCTTGGTGTCCTCTTTGTTGGATACGACTGTAAAGCAGCAGTTGCTTGCTTCTGTACACCACGCCTCGGATCTCATTTCCCGCCCTTTTATTCTGTCTGTGAATGTCTTTGCTGCTGTAGCTTTTGCAGGCAGCAGAGACAGCCTTGGATTAGCACAAAGGCTCAGTGATAAAAGCACTCGCTGCCAAGACTGGAACCCTGAGTTTGTCACCACAGGGTATAAGAGCAGAACTAACTCTCTCACTAGTTGACCTCTGACCTTCATATGTGCACTGTAGCCTGTGTACCTCTTCCTACGTGTACAAATGAATTTAATAATTTTTAAGGAAATATTTGGATCTTGTTTGTTAGTCCACTTACCAGTCTACACCTTTAATTTCATAATTAAGAACATTCATAATCAGAGTTAGAATGAAAACGTATGTGCTGAATTCTCTCATTTTGCTGCTTTTATGCTACCTGATTTTTCTTCCTACTTCTTATTAGAATTCGTATTATTACAGTTCATGTTGTGGAGAAGTCGAGGCAGGAATTTGAAGCAGCTGGTCATATCCACAGTCAGGAGCAGAGAAAGAGTGAGCGTGTGCATGCTCATGGCCTAGCTCACCCTCGTCACTCTTGCACAGTCCAGGATGTGCCCAGGTGCTGCTCATCGTGGGCCAGGCTGTCCCACCTCTATTACCATAATTAAGAACACCCCCCCCCACGACGTGCCCACAGGCCAACTTGGTCTGGACATTCTGAGACTGTCTTCCCAGATGGTTCCACATTACGTCATGGCAACACTTGTATCTAACCATTACAAGAGCTAACGTTTCCCTAACAGCTTCAAGATGGCTCCCGCTGTTACACTGAGAAAAGCACAGGATTCTCCAGGACAATGTTACACAGTTTCTAAATCAGCTGTAGTCAGACTTTCTTTTCTGTTTGTTTCTGCTCTGCTTTTCCAAGCTGCACTTTTTCTCCCCGTGTCACTGTATCCCTCTGCAATCAGGCCCCCAGGCTCCGCCCTGTGGTGTTCTTTCTCACCCTCTGTCCTATCCAGTTTGACCCTATCCAAACTGGGTCTCTCCAAGTTTCCCTCCGTTTAAACTTCAGTGTGTCCTTTCAGTGACCAGTTTTGCTAAGAAGCCGTTTTCTGGCTGGTTTGGTTCAGAACTGTTGAGAAATTGGAAGGTGCTGACTGCTTCAAGTCCATCATCTTGGCTCATCCCCTTTAAGTCATTGGAAATGCTTCAGCATGAGATCACTGGGGAGCCCTGCACAGTCAAAAGGCTTTCATGTTCACGTCCCATTTCAATCGGGTTGCATCTTTTCTGCTGTTTAAGTGGAGAGAGTCTATTTTTCACTTGACCAGGTATGTGTCATAGCCACCCTGTAGGCTGGTGGCCTACTCTCTCTCTCAGACACTCAAAAATCTTTAAAAGCGAGTGGTCATCTGACTTGAGGGCTAGGTGAAGGCCTCTGTGACAATCTATATATTGAATATTAGCAAAACTGAGTTTTCTATTTAAGTTATGCTAACAAATCAACTATAGCTTGAATATTTAATTCTGGTGTGCACTGGATTGCTTGCCACAGTATTGTTGGAGAGAATTGTCCCAGTTATGGGCATCTCAGGTGTGGAATGAAGAAAGGCATCACAGAGATTGATCCTTACCTGTGTTTCTCCCCAGATTTGCCCACAGGCAGCCACAGCATACCCCCAAGGGGCAATTTTAGTGATTGGTCGGTTGATCCTGTTGTTCGGGCTGCCCAGAAAATTCCCTTTCCAGGTTTTACTGGGCTTGTAAGACAGGCCAAAGCCCATGCGCTGTCACTCCCAGACGAGTAGGAAGTGACTTCTCAGACTCACTCAACAGATTGTGGCTCTAGGTCAGGGCGGAACTGCATAGACCCCTCTGTAGGGTGATGTTTTCCTCCTCAGAGAATGAACCAAAGTTGCTTTCTGCTCCAACAGCTTCGGGACTCAGGGAAGCTGAGTGCTTGCCGGCAGGGAAGAGAAAGCTGGGCTCCAGAGGTTGGACTACTGGACACTTTCACCAAGTGTGGGCGGTAGTCCATATGTATTTGCTTTTTCAGAGCAGGGAAGGGTGGCTGGGTGCAAGTGGAGAAGGACAGAGCGATTACGATTAATCCAGTCGTATCTGAGTGGAGACAGATTTGACCCTGGAGACTGGAAGTCAAGGGGTTAACTGAAGCAGCTCTGTTTCCTCGAACTTTCTAAAAATAAATTTGTGAGACCAGGCAGGATTTAGAATTTCACGCCAAAAGGATCTGCAAAACTTAAAGTTACAAAATGGAACAAAGGCCATTTCTTGAAATAGAATCTGGTTCCACGGTAGTGGTCTATTTTTGGTAGTGCATCTATTAACAGCAATGCCAGCTTTTTAGTGGTGGCCTTTGTCAACAGCCTGAGTTCTGTTTGTGTGAGAACATTATTCCCAGTGGCGTTCCTGGCCCGAAATGTCCCTTTAAGAAGGTTTCGGGTTCTTGCTGTTATTCAAAGTTTTGAGTTTTCATTTTGAGTGATTTCTTTGATCCCAGGGTCCTGTCAGTGCCCTCAGCTCTATCACGAAGCGTGCGGCACACAGGAGCTTAGAAAACACTGATTATTGCATGGGGAGGGAGGTAAAGATGCAGAACAGTTAGCCTGATAGGTGCATTGGCTTTTCATGTTTCCTGCCTGTGGAACCTGGAGATGCCACACATTAAGACACAGGACAACAGCAATGATAAAACAAAAATGGAAGACCATGTCGAAAACATAGCTTGAGTTCACGGGCTAAGAGACAGTTCAGCAGCTAAGCACTCTTGGTGTTTCCCCAGAGGACCCAGGTTCAGTTCTCAGCGCCCCCTCGGGCAGATTACAAATGTTTGTAACTCCAGCTCCGGAGTTGTCCACTTCGGGCACCTGCACTCGTATGCATATACCCACATGCAGGCATGTGTGTGCCTACACACAATTAAAAAACGATAAAAAGAAACTCTTTAGAAGAAGAAAAAGGAGATAGAACCTACGAAGTTTGGGCTAGCTTGGCACAAACACTACAGTTGTCAGGGATGAAATCTCCCCAAACAGAGTTGGTGAGTTTGTGCACGCCCTGTCTCCATCCCTGAACTCCACGGCGGCTTCTGTAGAGAGCTTGTGTCCAACTTGGAAGGCGTCGTTGTACACATGCACATACAGGCCTGGACCAGTGTGGCCGTGTTCACTATTTTCTATAAGCCACAACAGAGCTGAAACTCTGTGGCCACAAATAGGAGTCACACCAAGGCTCTGTTTATAGAACTATTGTGAAAGAGAATCATTTGTTAACAGGGCCTTTCCTCTCATTCATATAAAATCCTTGAGTGAGGCCTGGGAAATTTAAGACATTTACTATGACCATTGACATTCTTGTAACAATTATTAATGATAAAAGTTATTTTGAGAATTCAGACAAATGTCCTGTGCATGTAAAGGTGACTAATACCTTCACTTACTTAATTTGTTTTATATTTATGAGTGTTTTGCCTGCATGTATATGTATAGGTACCATGTATATCTCTGGTGCCCACAGAGGTCAGAAGTAAGCATCAGATTCCCTGGACTTGGAGTTACAGATGAGCGTTAGCCACCACCACCATAGGGTGCTAGGAATTCAAACACAAGTTTCAAAACTTGGGAAAAGACATGAAGACACCATATTTTGAGTGATGCACATTTTTTAGGCTTCATTGTTTTCTGGTGTCACAACCTTCAGGGAAGGCGATTTTTATTTTTCTCTGCACAGCCCTGGCATTAATTAATTCTTCAAGGTTTTATCAAGCATGACACTTGGAAAACAAGGTCTAGTGTTTCGTGCAGGGGACAAAATGGCAGGTTTGGAAATAAATGTGTTAGCTGGCTGTCCTCTATATGTATACATAACCGTACTAGAGGTGCGTTGATTTTTGACTATTGATTTTACATCCCATGACATTACTGCAGTTTCTTTTTTTTAAAAATAAACTCACTGGGATTTTTCTCATACAGTTGCATGTTTTTCTTCCTTTCCAATACTGATACCTTTAATCAATCAATTAATTGGTTAACAAATTTACCCATCCATGCACAAACAATTATTAAATGCTTATTATTCTGCATTCTGAGGATGCAAAGAGGATCCAGACGCAGGCCCTGAGAGCCCGTGTTCTGTCTAGCAAACACCCGTTCATGAATTCCACGTGTGTTTTCTGACCATGGTGAACTCACTGAGAGATTATAATGCTTACAAGGCCGAAAAACTTGTATGCCCAGTTTTCTTAAAACTGCAGGGAAACTTCTGTGATGGGTTGGGATGTCATGTCCTTGTGTCTACTAAGAACTCATTCTCATGGGTAAAGCATGTGACTGCAGTTTAGACATGAGCTTTGTTCCAAATCCACCAGCTCCCTGACTTTGGAAGAACTGTGTCACTTCGTTTTCCCTACATATGAAACAATAATAGTAGCTCACATTTAGTATGTGTGTGTGGTATATGCACACTTGTACTACCGGTGTCTGAGGAGATGAGATGTGACCTCCGTCGTCCTTCTCTATCACTGTCCTCCTCATTCCTTAGAGACAGGGTTTCTCGCTGAGCCTGGCGCTAAGCTGGCAGCCAGCAGGCAGCAGAAAGCCTCCTGTCTCCTCTCCTGTCAGCGCTGGTGTTCCAGGCATGTGGGACCACCTTTTTATGTGGGTGCTGGGGACTTGAACTCAGGTCTTCATGCTTAAGCAGCAAGCGCTCTGAGCTGAGGAGCCATCTTCCCAGCTCTAGCTTGACTTTTTTTTTTTTTTAAATAATGTTCACAGATGTTGAGACTTTTCATGAGCTGAGTTGGTTCCCAGATAAGACTTCTAAAATGGTAAGCTTACAAAAAGTATTTGTCATAGTAGTCACATAGTAGTAAAAATGTTATGTGAAATTATTTTACTCTTTTAATTAAATTTTGTATTACTTTCTCTCTCTCTCTCTCTCTCTCTCTCTCTCTCTCTCTCTCTCTCTCTCTGTGTGTATGTGTTTTGGGATTGCGTGGGCTTGCATGTATATTCATATGTGCAGGTTCATGCCGGAGTTCATAGGACCAATTGTGGGAGTCAGTTCTCTTCTTCAACCACTGTGCAGGTCCTGGGAATCAAACTCAAGATGGTCAAGTTTGGTGAAAAGTGCCTTCACTCATGGAGCCATCTTGTGGCCCATAAAATTCTCATGCTGTTGAAGTGTACACTGCTTTATGTATGGCTAGATTTGGTTTGCTGACTCATTCCCAACAAACGCTTCCGGAGCCTTCTACAGAATAGCAGCATAAAGTTGCTCTGGAGTGTGTTAATGACTAGTTTAGATACCACTCATATTTTTGCACAAGATAAAATGACATTTAGGGGGATTAGGTTTTAAAGCTAATTTATGTGGCAATAATTTTTTTTTCCAGATCACAAATTGCTTCTGGTTGTCATTTAGGTATTTCTGGGTCCATTTGCCCACTGAGGAAAGGAGTTATTAAGTTGTCCCTGAGTAGTTTAAGTCAAGGTCTAAATGAAAGGGCCTGCCTGTGGTTGTGGTGTGTGTGCAAACTCCTGGCTAAAGACTAAGGAGAGGCCAGAGTGCATTTGGACAGGGCTGCGTCTGTAGGGGGAGAGACGAGGATTAGAATTAGAATTTTCATGCCAACTGGGTGGAAACTGCCTAGGCGAAGCCAGCTCACTGAGTTCCACGTGTCCTTGCAACTTCCAACCTTGTAAGCATTATAATCTCTCAGTGAGTTCACCATGCTCAGAAAACACACGTGGAATTAATGAATGGGTGTTTGCTAGACAGAACATGGGCTCTCGGGGCCTGTGTCTGTCTTCATCCCAAGAAGTGGAGGAGGAAACTGGTTCCCAGTACTCGGATGCTAGCACGTCTCTGTGCAAACTTTATAGGAAGGCGCCAAGGAAAGGGTAGAGGTAAGCCTGATAACTAACCAGGCTTGGCCTGCAAACACCTTTATCTTTTGTCTCTGTTCTGCCTTCATCGTCACAGCAATTTAAAAATTCACAGAGGAGCTTTGCTGGACATGCTCATCTTACCAAAGAGGATTCTGAAGAACAGAGACCCTTAGTGACATTCTAAGACTCCACAGCAAGTGTGTGGCAAAGCCACGACTCAAACTAAGGGTGACTGGTCTGTGCCTTACCTGCCGTGCCCTGCTTCCGTGATAACTGCTGTGCCGGTCACCACGCTCTCCTCGGAACTCCAGCTGAACTTCCCACCATCCAGATGATGCCACAGCCCTGTGGGGCTGTTTCTACTCTTCCATGTCAGCTCATGAGCTCCCCGAGGGTGGGGCCGCTTCTTTCTGCCTGTGACTGGGCTCTCCTGTGGCAGCTTGTCTTAGGCACAACGTTCAAAGGCGACGGCAGCCTAGAATTTTCCTGCCAGAACGACTAACCCTGGTGGGAGCATTGGACAAGAAAGCACCAAGCGCCGAGTTCCAACAAGCTGTGCTTTGGAAGGCAGGTGTTTTGTGAACCTTCCCTGAAGGACAAACATCTGCTCGCTCCAGATAGGGCACTATGACAGACCAAATTATTCTACTCAAGTCTAGTTTGATGAGCCAGCGAGTTTCCTAGGTCTCCTTATGGTGCAGGCGGTGGCCCCTAGGCAAACGCCGCACTGAACAGTCTCACCCGGCAGAGATGACGACCCCCCCTTGGCTGCATGGATGGCCCGCTCCCATCATAAGACCCTGGGGACATGCACAGAGTGACAGGAGTCCCAGGCAAGAGTCAAACGACCCTCCCGCACCCTCTTCCATGAGGGAGCATCACCAGCCGTGACCTTCTGAATGGCCACAGCTGCTCATTGAAGATCGTGATGTGTCGGTGTGGCCTGGATGTCAGAGCCTGGGTTCCTGACACTTCAGTTAAGATGCGTGTCTACACTGGGCTTCAGGAGGCTGGAGGAGACGAGGCAGGAGTCTTCCCCTCAGGTGTCAGAGGAAGCAAGCTCTGTGGACATCCTGAGTTTGGGCTTGGATTCTCCATTACCTACAGGATTTTTTGACAGGGATATGAGGGTCCCGTCTTTAAGGGAGAGCGGAAGATGGGGCCCTGTAGGAAGCCTTGGGGGTGGAACAAAGGCCACTTTTTTTTTTGGAGATGTTTATAAACAGACTACCACAAAAGTAGTCCTTAAACAGAACGAGGAGAGGTGGTGGCTGAACAAATGGTTGGGAACATTCAGTTAGGAGTCTTCTTTGTGTTTGAGGCACCGAGGAAGGGTTCAGGCCCATTTGGACCAGCTCACATAAACACCTGGGTACTGGTCTGGGCGATCTGTTTAGAGACTTTCCTTCTGCGGGCACCTCACACACACCTCTGTCAAGACTTGCTTTGTGTGGGGTTAAATTAGTTTACTAAGGCTGCCGAAAGGGGTCCACGGATTGGAAACCTGAAACAATGGGATTTAGTGTTCCACCACTCTGGAGACCCAGGATCAAAGTGTCGTCAGGCCACGTCCTCTGCTCTCACTCCTTGGCTGCAGGTGATCTCTTCCTGGGCCTTTACACGCTTTGCCTGTGGCGAGTCCTTATCTCACCTCAAAGCACACTGGCCTTATTGGATTAGGGCCTACCCTCATGACCTCATTTTATCTTAATTGTCGCTTTGAAGTCTCTTTCTCCAAATACAGGAACATTCGGAGGTACTAAAGATTAGGTATTAAATATAAATTTTGGGACCCAGTGTAGCTCACAGTGTCTGCCCCAACCTAAGTAAATGATTATACGATTATGTCCACTGTTCTAATTTGCTGAGGTGCGTCTATCCCATGCTGGGCAGAATCTTTCTGAGGACATCTATGGTAGCTCCCATCCCATTCCCTTTCTTCAGCTGCTTCCAGGATCTATTCTGTTTGCCCTTCTGATTGCTTATTTTCCAGAAGGCTTTCCTTCAATACTTAGAGCCAACTGTGAATCTCTTGTTTTCTCTCTCACTCAAATCTTTCTATCCAGGAGCCTGGCACAGTGGGGAGGTAATGTTCCCGCCCCTGGCGCTGTGAAACGTGCAGAGCCGCAGTACCAGCTACTCCGTGTGCCGGGGAATCACCACTCACTCCACACTGTGCAAACTTTCAGGAATGACCAAGTGCTCGCTTTGACAATTGTAGCCACACCTGTGTGCTTTCGTGCCTCTCGAAGGCAACAGGGTCTTTGCAAAGGGGCGGCCTCAGGTTTGAAGTTGGCTCCCTGCAGAGCGCTCTCCCTTTAGGGCTGGCTTAGGTTTGAGCACTGGCACTGCCATAGCTGTTAGAGTCGTAGAGAATGATGGATAGGAGTGGAGCCCCTGACAGTGTGCGTGCACGGCACATGAGGTTGATGGATGAGTGTGCCTGGATGTTCCTCTTGCCAGGATTTCTGTGCCCGATGTGAGGGTGAGCCTGGAAACTGCTGCCTGGCAGGACTCCTCTCTGAGCTGGGCCTCTGCGCACATCTGTTGGGGCAGGTACTTGGAAACCAGCATAATTGCTATTCCAATGTGGCCTCACATTCCGTCCGACTCGGAGCAGGGCTCTCTGATGGAGCTTGCAGAGTGGCTCAGCCGGGGAAGAGTGTTGGGCTGCTTGCAGCATTTTCAGACCTCTGTGCAGCTCCTGGCCCCTGCGTGCCCTGGCTGTGTGGTTTCCGGCCAGGCATGCTAACTCTTTTTGACTCCGTCTTGCCACATCCCCGTGTCCCGTGCTTTGTCATGAACCTGCGTGCGGTAGATGCCAAGCCGAGAACGCCATGGTGCACCCGGCCCCCCAGGTGTCCGTGCCGCCTCGGTTATAGCACTTTCTAGGAACGTGTGCTGGTCAAATGATTGCTCTGGTCTCTTAGCAACTTTCTTCAAGGGCAGAGCCAACCATTAGTGTTATTTCTCTGCTTTTACCCCAGTTTCCAATGCTCTAGATTTGTGGCGTTAGTTTGAATAAACTGAGCAAAAGAACCAATGTTCAAACAGAAAACCAAAAGTTCCATCAGGGGGTACTGTTGGAATCCGTGCCTGCTTAATTAGGACCACACAGGATTTGTATTGTGAATTCGGTGCAGAGTGTGGCTTGCCAGAGGCTGCTTAGCCTAAGACAATGATCAAGAGTGTTGGGAGCTAGCAGAGACTAGATTCCCATCCTTATGAAGAAGATGCCATTGCTGGACCCCTGGGTGAATGCTGGCTTAGCTCCGTGGACTGCCTATGCTGGGGCATTACACTTCATGGATATTTATTTGAACATATCCTTTTTTTCTTTTTTAAGATCTACTGTATTGTAGTAGCATGGCCCCTGGTGCTTTGTATTAACTTAATTCTCTTCCCTCCCCCTGCCCCACCACAAGATTCTTACTGTTCTGTGAACACTCCCTCACCCAAAAATGATGTTTGTGTTACCTTGCCTCCTGATTGGCTAAATAAATACTTCCTACACATGGGCAGGGCAAAGGTGAGGTGGGCGGAGCTAAGGTTCTTGGGTTTGGAGGAGAGGGGATCACAGGAAAGAGAGGAAGGTGAAGGCGAAAGGAGAAAGCAGGGTTGCCATGGGATAGAAAAAGAAGCAGGAGGAAAGGCTCGGAGAATGGTGTGGAGAGGAAGGGCCCAGATGAAGAATATAAGCAAGTATTTTGGGATTATGGATGGAAAGTAGTCCAGATAGGAATGATTAAAGCAAATGGCATGGGATGGGGGCTGGGAGATAATGAGAGAGCATAGATGGAATTATCTGCCCAGCCCAAGGTGAAATACGGCAAATCTAAAATCTAACAGGTGTCTGTGTCTTTATTAATTATGATAGCAGGCTAGATAATACCACTGCAATGATTACAGGGCCAATAATAAACATGTACTTTTAAAATTACATTGTATTCTATTTATGTGTGTAGATCTCTCTCTCGTGTGCAAGATCATTTAATAGTGCAGTAAATATGCATGAACTTGCTACCAAAATCAAAAGCAGAACCTACATGATAACCCGTGTGGTAGCTTATGTCCCCTTGTTTCCACTGTCCCCAGTCACTTGAGGAAAGCACCATCCTGAATCCTTTATTAATTATTATGTTGTTTTCCTCCATTTCCTTCTTTTTTTTTTTTCTTTTTGATACAGGGTCTCACTGCACAGCCCAAGGTGCCTTCAATCTCATGATGCTTGTACCCAGGCTCCCAAGCACTGGGACTACAGTCTTATACCCCCGTGCCCAGCTTCCTATTTGAAATAAAGTTTTTATTATACCCATATATATTTTCTAAAGAATACATGCTTTTCATTACAGGTTGCTTTTAGTTTTATGCTATTTTCACCAATTTATTTCCAAGATTCCACCGTCTTGCTGGATATACTCATTCATTATTGTTTAAACAGCCACTTATGGTGTGACCATGCCATTCTCAAATCACCTGCTATCCTGTAGCCAGGCAGTTAGCTAAGTCTCAGGATCTTGCTCTTCTGAACAGGCTGCAATAAATATTCTTGCATGCGATGGCATCAAATATGTTATATTGCATGCTATGTTCTAAGTGGGAATTTATTGTAGGAGTGATGTAAAAGCAGCTTCCAAAGTTTTTATACCCTTTTTGCCCTTAGTGTTTATGCTCTTAATACACCCTTTTAATACTTACTGTCAGCACATTTTAAACTTGGGTAGGCTGAGTATGAAGTGCTATCACATATGATCTGCTAGAGCTGCTAATGGTGATGTGGGGAGATATTTTCTCAAGTGTTTTACACCGCCTCTCCTGCAAGAGGCCTGTTCCTGTTTTGCCCATTTTTTCTGTTGAACTGTTTGTACTTTTTTTGATGCTGTGAAAAGATTTGGTGTATGTTTTGGAAATTTAGGGATATTCTGTTCTCTGTTGAGTTACTGATTCTTTTGCATATAATAAGTAAAGGAACATCCAAAACTTGGAGGCTTAAATCAATAGCAAAACCTTTTCCCATGAGGAAGGGCCTTGCTGCTCAAGCCTGGCAACCTGAGTTTCATTCCTGGAATCCACATAAAGGTAGAGGGAACCAATTGCCTAGCATTTTCCTTTGGCCAACACACACACACACACACACACACACACACACTCAAACACACACACACACACTCTCCCACATGCACACACACACATGAAGACACACATGTTGTATACTTTTTAAAACTCTTGTATTTACATTTCTTTTATCTTTTTCTCCCTACTCCACCCTAGTTCTTTCCAACACCCCAACACCAGATAGGAGAGAGAAAGGATTAGTGGGAGAGGGGCGCAGTTCTTTTAGCTGCTTCCTGCTGGTTAGGGTCATCGGGTTCCTTAGAGACTGTCCAACCCTCTTTTCAGGAGATCTCCAACTTCTTGTCTCACAACAGCAACCAGAAGCAGCGAGGGGGAAGCAGGAGCAGCCTTATTCTTTCTCAGACCTCCACACTCTCTGGGCTCTGGCATGCATTCTCTCTCCAGAGTCTTCGGGTTTAAACTATCTGCAGCTGGCAAAGAGCTCCTCTCAGAACCCACATGAGTCTGCTGCTGTGGACCATCTGATTCAGTCCCACATCCCCCACCTGGGACCGAAACAAATCCACAACACACTTTTACATGCAGTCTCCCACGCGTATTCACACGTATACTCACGCACACAACACGACAGTAACAGTAATTTTTAGAACACCTTTAAACTTCTTAAGAAATTGCGAAGGGAGTCTTTGTTCTGCTGACCTTCTAGGCGGTGTGACGGGTTGGCTGAAGTGGCAGGGTGCAGAGGAAGCCATGCACAAACTTTGCTCCCATGCCTCCAAGGCGCTGCCTCTGAGTTCTAGAAATTCTTTATATAATACCAAACGATTAGACATCTACACAAGCAGCTCAGCACGTGGGAAAGAGCAGTTGTACACCACAAAAGCACATTTTGCGTACAATCACATTTGACTGCATGGCAGAAACAAGCTTACCTCAGAACATTTGAGAGCGTTTGAAAATGGCAGAAGAGCTACGCGTTTGCTACACCATGTTCCTGAGGAGGTGGTGAGCGTAGTTCTGCTCCTTCACCTCCCACCTCCTTCATGCTCCTTATACTACAGGGTAACTTATTTGGGAGCGTAGCAGTCCAGTCTGTGAGGCCATCCCCTGTGGGGAAGCATGGTGCTTTGACCAGGCTGATGTATTAGCCAGACACGAGGAGGACCAAGGCTCAGCTTTTTAGCTGGTAAAAAGCAGTGAAATTCTGCACTGGAAGGAACAAAGGAGAACGACAGCAGGATCCAATCTGCCAGTCAGAAGAGTGAGGAAGTCAGTTAGGGGCTGGCTATTCCCAGCCAGAAAAACAGACTCCAGTTTACCCGTGCAGTTAACTGCTTCTTACTCTGGCACTCCCAGCCAGCTTCATGTCCCCGTTGACCTCTCTTTCAATACCTAGTTCAGTGTGGGCCAGCTGGCCCCTGTCTTTGCTCATGTTGGTTGTTCACCTTGGAACACTTTCTTGTTCCGGGCTAAAAACTGTTTGCCCCAGGCCTCACCTTCACTCTCACCAGCAGCCCAGGAGTCATCTCTTCCACCGTGAGCTGTACCCAGCCCTGGACTGCAGCAGCATTCTGTACTTTGCTGTAGGCTATGGCTTCCCTGGTGCTCCTTTGTACAGTTTGTGCCTGTGCTGGGATCATGGCTGGGATCCTCTTCCTGCTCCAGGACCTCACATAGAACTGCTAAATTGAGGACTTTAAGAGTCCAGGGGGCTTGTTAAGGAGAAAATATCTTTGCACCCCCAACACAGAAGGCAAACAGGTGACATGGTTTCAGACTAAGTGGAAGAGGAAGCCTGACGGCCCTCAAACACTGCCTTCGGCCACGGCAGGCATCTCAAGAGGCACAGGGCAGTCTTTGGGGGGCTTTTTTTTTTCCCTGTTAAACTGATGCAAAAACATTTGTTGAAAATATGTAAAAGGGCCTTCTCTCCTCCTCAGGGCCAGTTCTGTGACTACTGTAATTCGGAGGATTTCAGGAAGGCTCATCCGGCCACCCACGCGATCGATGGGTCAGAACGGTGGTGGCAAAGCCCGCCTCTCTCCTCAGGCACACAGTACAACAGAGTCAACCTCACCTTGGATCTGGGTCAGGTGAGTTGTGCTTTCGATTGGAATGATTGGTTCGAATCACTGTCTCTGTGGTGCTTTCTGACAGTCAAAACTAAACTTTAGGTTAAATCCATTCGTTGTTCTCATTCCATGACGTTGATAACTGCTTCCCCGACCAGCAGGAACTGCAAGCCGGAGCCTCAGCCTTGTCTTGGCTCAGCTGGTAAAGGGTTTGCTGCACAAATGCGAGGACTTTGGTGTAGTCCCTTAGAACCTCCGGGAGAGGCCAGGCCTGGTGGCAGGCCGTCACCCCAGGGCTAGGAAGGTGGAGACGGGACCCCTGGATATGATGGCCAGCCTGCCTTGTCAGCGAGCCCCAGGTTCAGTGAGAGACACAGCTCAAAGATAAGATGGAGAGTGGTTAAGAGAGAGCCAGTGTTGACCTCTGGCCCCCACACACCAGAGTACATAAGTGTGTACACAGTCCACACATACACCTACATGCATATACATACATGAACACACATAAATACGTAGCTGTGAATAGCTGCTTTATAAAAGTATTCCTTATTCTTATTTTTAATTGTGGAGTAACACAAATATAAAATTTTTCATTTTCACCATCTTAAGCGCGTTGTTCAATGGCAGTTAGGACACTGACATTGTTGTGCAGACAGCATTGGCTACCTTCCAAAGTCTTCATTGCTTCACCTGGTAGGCTGCAACTCTATACCTAGTCATCTCCATTCCTTCCCTCCTTCACTCCAGGCAACCACTGTGCTGTCTTCTGGGGACCGATGTCTCCAGAAATGAAGTGAAATCATGTTGTTGGGATATATTTAAAAATACACCATGCATCTGACAGATTTGATATGAAAGAGTTATTGGATGGAAATGGAGAGAGGGGGAAGGAGAGAGAGAGGGTGAGAGAAACAGACAGACAGACATGGTGGGGGGGAGAGAGACAGACAGACAGACAGACAGACATGGTGCCTCAACAGAGAGAGGGAAGAGAGCAGAGAGAGAGCAAGAGTGAGATGGGAGGGGCAGTGGCAAACCAGTAGTGCCTAAGTACCTGGCCCGGAAGATGTCAGGTGCAGGACGCAGGCCCTGACATAGGATGCTGTCAGGACCCTAAAGGTTCCTGAGGACCTGCACAACATAACACATATAATATTTGATAATGTGGCTAGCTTATTTCCATTAGCCTAAGCTCTCAAGGGTCATAACTTTGTACAATGTGTCAGTATTTCCCCCCTCTTCCATGCTGAATGGACAGAATTCCATGTCTTCTGATTCACCTTTTGTTTGTCTCCATTGATTAACACTTGGTTTACTTCCAAGTTTGGGCTATTGTGAATAGTGCCCTCAAACATATGGGTGTGGCAATTATATTTTCTTATTGCATTCTTTTCCTGGAAATCCTGATTCAATGAACAATGAAATACCATAATTTGGGATTTTATTTGGCCAACCAGTTCACAGGGAGGCAAGTTTGAGGTCTACTCTTGTGTGTGAGCTACGAAGGTCCCAAGATGCCTGCCTCTAGTGTGTCTAACATATGGTCAACCCCCTTGCACTTGGGCACAGGTGGCATTGTGACTGTCATAGATGCGACTCCCATAATTAGGTGGATTGTATGGTAAACATGAGGGATTTTTGTGAATGCATTTATGGTCCCATAAGCCAGTTAATTCAAATGGGGAGGCTTTCTCTGACGAGAGCACTTTCCAGTGGGATTGACCCTTCTGGGGGAGACATTTGACCCACGAGAGACTCTGCCCCTGGCCTGAAAGGCAAAGGCTGTCCGGTTGTGGCCTTGCCCAGAGAGAGCCTTGGGGCAAGGATCTGAAGGTTGGCTCCAGAAGCTGAGAGTGGCCTCCAGCCAACAGTCGACAGGGCTGGATCCAGCAACAGCTTGATTGCACTTTTGATCTTGAGCAGACAACTCGGCCAAGCCGTGCTGACTTGTAACTAGTACTCTGAGATAATAAATGTGTTATTTCAAGCATTAAACTTAAGGTACTTTGTTATGGCCAAGTAGAAAATGAAGACAGATTATTCTACCTTCTAAAGTAGGAAGCTCACACTATTCCTTTAACATGTACTCACTACAGTCCAGTAGCCACTTGAGATATATCACAGCTACTAAATACATGCATAATAACTCATGTGGTGTCTGTGGAGCTGAAAAGAGTAATGGAGGACTGAAAAAGTGGAGTAGATTAAGGGCATCCTGAGCTTCAGGGACGATCACACTGTAGCTGGCAGCTTTTCTTTGGCTGTTCAGAACAGAGTTTTTGAGAATATAAGGCTGAAGCAATCTTGAAGCACGTGAAGGAGTTTGTCATGTAAGCAGATGCCTGTCACCCAGACAAAGGGAGCAGCTCTACAAAAGCCCCTGAGATGGAGCTTGTATGAAAAGTAGGAGGAGCGGCATGGAGGAGAGAATGAATGAGGAGGTGGCAGTGGGGGAAGCAGTCAGAGGAAGAGCAAACAGAGACCTCCCAAGCCTTAGGAATGACTTTGGCTTGAAAGGGAGACAAGGGTCAGTTCTCTGATATATACCTTAAGGTCATTTTTGGGGTGCTCTGTACAGGAGTGTAAGGATCTGGGTAGGAGATGGTTACCATGACCCTTGAGAAAGATGCTGGTAGTAGCCATGGCAGCGAGCGATTGGATACCAGCTCTGCTTGGATGATAAAGCTGCATGACTTCAGAGCAGGTTGCAAGTTGAGTTAAAGAGAGGATTCAGGAGCGATGCCCCAGACTTCTGAGGACCACTGTTGACAGAAATGTCCACGGGAAAACTGTACATCTGATGCTACTGGTCCAGATTGCTGTCTGGGCCAGAAGCAGAATAATAATGGCTTCAGTTAGTCTTGTCCTATGCTGGCTTCTCCTCTGCAGCGTCTTGAATCTGTTGACTTGTGCTTTCCATCAACTTTGGATATTTTAAGCCATTATTTTATTGAATAATTCTCAGTACTTTTCCTTCTGGGATTCTGATAACAAATGTTAGCTTTAAAAAGTGTGTGTGTGTTTGTGTGTGTGTGTTGGGGTGAGCGTTTACCCTGTGTGTCCAGGTGTCTGCAGAGGTCTGCCCCCCTCCTACTCTGATGTGAACTGCTGGACATGGATGGTGGAAACCAACCTCAGTCCTCCAGAGGAGCAGCGAGTCCTCTTCAGCACTGAGCTGCCTCTCCAGCCCCAGGCATTAGCTCTTTTGTTACTATTTTTCAGTTCCCTGAAGCTCAGCTCATTTTCATTTTCCAGTTAGTTTTTTTCTCTCGTTTTTTGTGTTTTTTTTTTTTCAGTTTGGACAATTTATATTATTCTGTCTTTCAGTCCACAGATTATTTTGTGTTTTGCCTCTATTACACTCTCAGGTCCACACAATTTATGTCCCTCTGTAAGTCCCCCTTTTTACTTGTTCTTCATTATGTGTTTTATTTATTCATGAAGGTTTTGTATTTCAGAGTATTTATGATCAGTTATTGGGACATTTTATAACTATAGCCTGAAAGAATTCCTCAGATTATTCTACCACATGATTCATTGTCTCATTGTCTTTTCAAGTGGTGATTTTTTCATGGTGTGATGAATACTTTCTGCTGTATTCTAGATCTTTTGAAAATTATGTTAGATGAGGACTCCAGGCTCCAGTTAGGTCTTTTGTCTTAGCTGACTGTCTTCACTGTGGTGTAGGTCCTGGCGTGCCTTTGCGAGCTCTGGCTCCAGTCATCGTTTTCAGAGTTCTTGCCGTACTGTTCCCGTCTGCTTTGTTCACCGGGTGCCAAACTCTCCTGCTTGGTACCACTGTCTCTAGGAGCAGAATGAGTTTCTCTGCACCCATTTAGTAAAGGGTCGAAAGCATTGGGGAATTTGGGGCCAGAGCGTGCTTCTCCCAAACCACCGTCTGAGATCTCTGGTGAGGAATGGAGAGTGTATACATAGAATTAAACTGTGACATTGGATGAAAGTCAGAAGAGGACAGAACCAAGGGCTGAGTCCTCGGACTCACCAACACTGAGAAGTCAGAGCAGGGGAGGAAGATTGGCCTTGGTCAACAATGATGGAGGAGTCAAACACGAGAATGTGGTGACCTAAAAGACCAAGAAAAGGTGAGGAAAAGGAGGAGGTTTACAGGTCAACAGTACAACGAGTCCCATAAAAAAAGAAGGCAAAAGATCTGAATATAATAGGTACTCCAGAAAAGGTGTACAGATGATGAGCAAGTCCACAAAATCAGGCTCAGCATCATCAGTCACCAAGAAAATACAAACCAAGCCACGATAAGGGGCAGGAGAGATGGGTGGCAGTTAGGAACGAGCACTGCTCCTCCGGTCAGTTCCCAGCACCCGTGTCAAGCAGCTCACAACTACCTGTACCTCCAGCTTGGGGGATCTGCAGCTCTTGCAGCTTCCATGGGCACCCGTGCACACATGTACACACCTCGTGCCACATAAGAAAAAGACAGTAAATCTAAAACCATGACTCTCGCTGTAATCAAACACCACCTCATACTGACTTAGGTGGCTATCCTAAACATCTTGATAGTAACACTGTTAATGAGGCTATGAAGAAACTGGATCTCATGGACACCGTTGATTGACACACACAAAGGTGTAGCTGCTTTGGAGACCCTTGGTAATTTGTCACCAAGTTAAGCACAGAGTTACCGTAAGACTCGGAAGTATCACTTGTAATTTGTGGCCAAGAGGAAAGGGCACAGGCATCCACAGCCATCTTGCTCATTAGTCAGTACTGTACACTGTTTGTAACGGCTCACGCTGGAAGCATCTAGAAGGTCTATCAACCGATGAACGAGTAAACCAGAGTCGCCATGCTCATACATTGGGTTAGTGTCTAACAATAAGAGTCACCAGATCTCAACGGAAGCCACCTGAACAAATCCTGAAAACATCATGGTGTACAAAGGAAGCCGGTTAAGAGGCCATGTGCCCCGGGCTCCCACGTGTGTGAAATGTCCAGACAGGCAGATCTAGAGGGAGAAGTTAGTCAGCATCTACCTGGGCCTGGGGCTTCTGGAGGAAAGTGGAGAATAACTGCAAATAGGTCTGAAAAATGTATGAAGAAAAGCATCAGCTAGCAACAGGCTTGTGTGCAGCCGGTGACATGGGTAAGAGGAAAACCACTACTGTTAGTACACGAATCTATCAGGTGCTGTCAGCACTCACACAAAAACGAGCGTCAGTGACGTGCCATGAACACGTTGCTCTTGTTGCTCCTGTGTGCAGCGCACAGCTCACCTGAGCAACGCTGCTAGAAAGGATTAAAGATGGATGCTGTACCCTGAAGGTCCTGGAATGCCCTTTTCATCCAGGCTGGGCCTAGTTTTGTGACAGGAGGGCTCTCGGCCTCCTTATTCTGTGTCAAGAGGAGTAGGGCTCTTCTGATGCTATCTCACCATCACTCTGCGTGTGATTTGATTCACAGAGACCCATCCTGGGTCAAAAAGCTGTAATGCTGATTCAGTTGTGAATTGTCTTTCCAAAGAGCTAACTTAACTTAAGCTTTAACATGAGCTTTATCAGTAAGGACCAAGGTTTACCTATTCACTTTTTACTTTATTTTATTTTTTGAGAAAAGGTCTGATTATGTAGTCCAGAGAGTGGAGAACTCATAGTCCTTCCGCCTTGACCTCCCAAATGCTAGGATTACAGGATACACCAGTACAAACCATTATGTCACTTTTTACCTGAGGTTTTCTATAACAAGGAATTTTAGCCTATCAAAAGGATTCTTGCCGAACATCACCACACTTGTTGTACTTACAGCTTTTTAAAAGACCATTTCTAAAAGACCTGCTTTTCAAAGCACCCCTTTGATGTACTAAAGAATCCCTAATTAAGACACTTCAGAAAACACCAGCATAGCAACAGGTTGGTAATCTGCTGGTGTCTGGCAGACACCAGTCATGACATTCATGTTCATGAAGGCTGCGTGTCCACCTGCCTCTGGGTTGCCCAGGAGCAGCTGGGCACAGCAGGTGGCTATGTGGTCCAGAATCAGCCTGCCCTGGCCTGTTCTCCACAGCCTGCTCTGTTGCTGTGTGGTCCTTTACAGCACACTGAGCTGCTCTGTGCCTCCTCATCTGTAAACTGAGGCATCTGTACCTACACTATAGGACTGTTGAGGCTTAATGAGTTAATGGCTTCATTTCTAGACCTCTTTAGGTGGTAGTAATATTTATTTATTTATTTTAACAAAATGAAGTAAATTTCAACAAAGAGTCATGATTAAGAAGGATAGACCCATAACCCTTTAGAAAACCAAATATGGTATTGTAGAAAAGTTCTCTTGAAAAGTTTAAGATCCAGGAAAGTAATAGGAGTTATACCCGGCTGAGCAATATGCTGTGTCAAGAAGCGTGTGCTGACGTGTGTGATTCCTATTTTATGCCCCATTGGTAAGATCTGTTTTATTAAGCAGCAAATGTCATCAAGAGGCTGTTTTTCACCATTTAAAAGTCATATCAATACCTTAGAGCCAAGGAAGTGTGAGTTTTGATGCATGATTGGGCCATAAAATGGATCACTGACTTGTCATGACCAAATCACCTCTTCTTAACTTGGCAAGAAGTAAAGTTTGACTGAGAAGAGTCATGATCTGACAGCTTATGTTTTCAGGAGGGGCTTGATTTCTTTGTCTCCTTCTGGGTTAGTTGGTGATTCATTCTCTCCCACCCCACCTTGTGTGTGTTCTTTTTGAACAACATTTTAAATTCATGTGTGTACAGAACATAGCTTGATCATAGCCAACTCAAGTCTCCCCTTCCACTCTCCCCACTAGTTGCTGATTTTTCACTGTGTTTTTCGAAGTCAGTGTCTTCAGTTCTCAACCCTGAAGGGCAGCTTTGCCCTCTCAAGCTGGCACAGACAGTTCTGTGACCTGCTGAAGTCCTGGTGTTCCCTGGTTCTGCAAGTTCATCTCGTCGTATGTCATTCATGAGTTTCAGGCTGCATATCCAGTGAGGACACTGTGTCTTACAGGAGGCTTTGTGTCGTCTAGCCAACCACCATCCATCTGTTTTTAAGTCTAAAGTGAAATGTGGTGTTTGGGGCAAGGAGAGTCTTGGATACATTTGGTCCTTCTGGGTGTCCTGGTGGGCATGTCTGTGGGAGATAGGAAGGGGGAGTCTTAGGGTTCTCCACATGGGCTTCCTCCAAGTGAGTCTTCCTGTGAACTCCTGACACTCACCTGTCTGCTCTCTCTCGAGGGCGGGGGTCTAGGGAAACATTTAGAGCACATGTGTTGTTGATCCTCCATGCTAGCTGGACTAAGGGGAGCTTGGATGTTGTGAAGAGTTGGCATGAGGGATGGGGAGAGTATCTAGGAACCACAGGGGGCCCACCTCAAGAAGACGGTGAAGGCTTTTCTGTGCCCATTATGTAACCTGTATTACTAAAATTGTGAAGACAAAAACAGAATGAACAAATAAAAATACAGGCCCTCAGAAGGACTGGTGAGTGGCTCGGAGACTGGGAGTGCTGAGAGAAGTCATTTTGGCCCTGCTCTGAGAGGTGGCCTGCAGCAGCTTGCAGAGCAGGGCAACAGCTGGACAGCCCATTGGATTTATGGAATGGAGGCTGCAATGCCAACTTGCTTGCCTCCTTGCTGGCTTTTCTCTGGCCCATCTTAAAGGCCTTATTTGATTCCTTTCTTCCCAAGAGCTTTTTAAGTGCCTGGAAACCCAGACAGCTAATGTCCCCAGCAGCATGCTGCCAGAGTTGGAAGTTGATGAGACAGTCTCATTTCCCTGACTCTCCATGGACCAATTCTGAAGGACATTCTATGTAACTCAGAAATCCAGGCCTCTATTCTACTTACGGCTTTTCTGTGTCCCCTATGTCTCACTCTCAATTTGTGCTTCTTGAGACCAAACTTTAATAAACTTTCTCTACCCAAGTCTTTGTTTCATACTTTAGAGAGGACCTAAGCTGATTCAGGATAAAGGGGGCTCAAGCTCCTGAACCTTTCCCAGTTCCACTAGGAGTCCTGTCTGGTTAGAGGGTGTCCTATTCAGTTTCCATGACTCCTGCTACTAGGAGTCTAGGCTAGAGTTACTCCCATGTCCAATGACTGGCCCAACCTGAAACCTACCTTATGGGAGAGAGTCAACCCCTGTACTATTAATGATGCTTGCAGCTATGCTTGGAGCCTAGCATAGTTGTCATCTGAGAGGTTCTACCCAGCAGAGGATCGAAACAGATGCTGAGACTCACAGCCAAACATTGGGAGAAGCATAGGGAGACTTGTGGAAGAGTGGGGGGAAGGTTAGAAGGGAGGGGACAGGAACTCCACAAGAAGACCAACAGAGCCAACTAACCAGGGCCCAGAGGGGCTTGCAGAGACTGAAGCACCAACTAAGGCCCACGCATGGACTAGACCTAGGTTACCTACACAGATATAGCTGATGGGCAGCTCTGGCTTCATGTGAGTCTCCTAGTAAGGGGAGCATGGAGCCATATCTGACATGGACTCTGTTGCCTGCTTTTTGATCACTTCCCCTGGCCTCACCAGGCCACAGGGGAAGAGGATGCTCTCAGTGCTGATTTGACTTGATTTTTGGGGTGGGTTGGTAGTGGGGGGGCTCCTTTTTACTGAGGAGTAGGGGAGGGGGCATAGGAGGAAGAGAGAGGGAGGGTGGGACCCAGAGGAGAGGAGGGAGGGTGCTAAAAAGTGAATAAATAATTGATTAAAAAGACAAAACAAGCAAAATAAAACAAACAAAAAGCAGCCAGGCATGGCTGTATGTGCCTGTAACTCTGGAACTATGCAGCAGGTCCTGAATATGCTGGCTTGCGAGCCTAATGAAAATGGTGGGCTTTTGGTTCAATAAAGGACCTTGACTCAAAGCAATAAGGTAGAGAGTGAGGCTGAAAAACACGCAATGTCAGGCACGCCCACAGAGGATATCTAAGAAGCGAAGATTAAGAGGGGTCCCACCCCTGGCTGAGGAGAGCTACTGGCACTTGATAGACACTTGGAGAAGGAGGGTCAGTTGTTTTAAGGGCCAAGCACCTGGTAGGCTGACTGTGCTCCGAGTAGATGCCTCGTGCTCAGGAGTACAGCAACATGAATTAGGTTGGATGTTTCTGTAAAGAGGGTACAAAGTTAGGAGGGTAGTGAAGGGACAGTTGATTTTGGAGGAGTTGGGGGAGAGAAGGTGACATGACCAAAATATGTCATATAAAATTTTCAAAGAATTAATATTTTTCAAAAGAACAAAAGAAACTATCATAATTCTTCAGGAAAACTAGGTCACAGGGGAAATAATCCTATTATTCTACACTTCTGTTCCTATGAACTTACCACAAACTACAAGGACCAAATGCAAATGCAAGGTCCAACCAAGGGAGAGTCGATTTAATATGGAGATACCTTTGAGGATTTCCATCTTTTGTCCTTTTCAACCTTTGTGGGACTTTGGTGAATGAATCCAAATCATTCTTTGTCATCCGCGCCAGGCTGGAGTCAGTTGTGGAAGAAGGAAGCCTGGGCTTACGTTTTGGGTCTCTTTGGCTTGAAGATTTGGGAGATGAAATTGTCTCAGAGATGTTCGCAGATGAGGTCAGTCAGGAGTCCTCCCACACAGATGCAGCGCCATCCTGAAGGTGGGTTTCCACCTTCATCTTTCAGGTTCCTTAGAAACCATCCAGAATATGGCTCCAGGAAGCCAGGGGCTGTGCCATCTTTTATTCCCACGGCACAGTGTTCTTTTCTGAACTGGCATCTTGCACACTGTTTAGCCTACACTAGACGGTCAATAATGTTTGCTGAGTTGGTATAGAACAAGTGAAGGGTTACTCTGGGTCAGCTGTCATTTTCTAGAAAAATGGAAGGAAGCAGGTTGAGTGAGGCTGAGTCCCTGGACCAGAGCAGGCCCGATTTAGCTCTGCAATTAGAGGATGGCTTCCACTTACGACACTGGGTCTTTTTGCAACATCTTTTAACTATTGGGTAGCTTTAATAAAAACAGAAAATGTAGTTTGGAACAACTTTCTTTTTAAAAATAGACTATGAAGTTGGCCACAGTGGGGGCATTTCTATCACTGAGATGAGCAAATGCTACCAATCTTGGCTTCTGAGGAGCAGCTAACCAGCACACCTGTCAGAGCTTTCCGAGGTCTCCCTACCCCACTTGTCAATACTGTCTATTTCTGTGGTGCTGGGAAATGGAAGGTAGGGCATCATACATGCCAGGCAAATGCTCAACCCCTTACTACCATGAAGTGCATCCTGGTGCCTTCCTCCCCAAGGCTGACCTTGGACTTTTATGTAGCTGAGACTGAGTTTGAATTTCTCTTACTCAGCTGCCTCCACCTTCCAAGTGCTGGGATTTACGGGTATAGCTTGGGAATTGAGCCCAGGGGCTTTGTGCACGGTAAACCAGGACTCTCGCCAAGAGCCATATCCTCGGCCCACGGCTTGCTTCTGAAGGTCTCTGGAGCCTGGTTTTCTCTCCACCATTTCGGCACTCTCGTGATTTGGCCCTTGACGACTTTTCACAATGAGCTCATCAGCCTCGACCTGATCTCCATCTTCTTCTGCCCTCAGCTCACCTGAAGGACAGAATCCTGAGGTGAGATGAAAACTCCGCCATCTTCCATGAGTCCGCCTACCAGATTCTCATGGCTTCCAAGGGGAAGAGGGGAGCACACCAGCCAGGCACGCCTTGATCAGCATCTTCTACTTACTCTTCTTTATTTTCAGAGACAATAGAAAAGACAATTTCCCGGCAAGACTTATGAGCCCTTCAGTGTCTAGCTGCTCACCAGCTCCTCCTTTGTTCCCCCTCTCGCTTCTCCTTTTCCCCCTTCTCCCCCCCCTTCCTTCTCTTTTACTTTTTAAGCTCTGCAGCCCTCTTGCCTCAGCCTCCTAAGCGCTGGCGTAAGCCACAGGGTCTGTCTGCCGACATCTTGGTGGCACCTTCTCCTGCAAGCTCTGTGTCTCTCCAGCAGAGGCTTAACTGCGACCCTTGAAGCATTCTGTGCTGCTTTTTTGTTTGTTGTTTTTTTTTTTTTTTTTGCCTCTGAGGCATTTTCTGGTAGGTCACAGTACTCAGAATCCTTCCCATCCTGTCTGGTCTGGCAGCTTTCTTCCCAAGATAACCCAAATGTCATTTGTCCCAGCTGCCAGCTGCCCTCTGCTCAGTGCTGTGTTGCAAAGGCCAGGTGAACTCTGAGCTTAAGTTCAGGGACTGTATAAGCAAACATTCTTTTAAATCCATAGGACTGAAAAGTCCTGGGTCATGCCATTTTCTCAACAAACGTTGAATTACATGCAATTATAAATTCCAGACTTCTTTTCTTGTTTTCTACCTGATGACATGTTTTTCTGTAGTCGCAGACTACCTGATTGGAAAGATCTCTGGCTTTGCGAGGGGTTCTGCTGATGTGAAGAAACGCCGTGACCACAGCGACTCTTATAAAGAGCTGGGCTGGCTTTCGGTGATGGAGGGTTAGTCCATTATTATCAGGGTGGCCTGTAGGCAGACGCGGTGCTGGAGACGGAGCTGAGAGTTCTGCATCTTGATCTGAAGCAGCAGAAGGGACTGTGAGTCACACTGGGCATAGCTTGAGTGTCTGAGACCTCAAAGCCCACCCCACAGTGACACACTTCCTCCAACAAGGCCACGCCTCCTAACCGCACCACTCGCTATGGGCCAAGCATTCAAACTTGTAGGCTTTGAACGGGGGCTGTTCCTATTCGAACCACCACAGTCTCTAAAATGTTTTTATTTTTCTTTCCTATAACTAGCACCACAAACATAAACAGATACAACAGAAAATGAACTAAAAATGTTTTCTGTCCAAACACTCAGGGGCTGTGAGTAGACAGCATATGCCTCGGAAACATGAGCAGCGACGAAAGCTGGAGTAGGAAGAAGCAATGCTAATGAATGAAGTGCTTCCTTCTGGAATTTTCTCAGCCCCACAAAGGGAAGCTAATATGATAAAGTGGTCAGCAGAGGCCACTGTGACCTACTTGGTAACGTACCAGAAAATGCTGGCTCACCCAGTTAGGACTCTGATGTTTGGTTACCTTCCAGGACAAGGCCACTTGAAGTCAGAAGGATTTCTCTGCTTTGAAAGGTGAGAGCCAGGGTGTGGTGTCAGGACGGAAGCCCCCGGCTGCTGAGTCAGCTCAATCCTGCAGGCTCTCACAAAGCTAGGCAGCAAACGCTAGGATCGTGGTTCATGCTGAGTAGGGAAAGCTTAATAGAAAATACATTCTCTGCGCCAGTGAGAAAGAGCTAATCCTGTTTCTGTACAGTTGAGAAGACACATACAGGCACTGGGGAATTGGCAAGGAAGGAAATGTAGATTTAAAAACTTTTTTTTTTTTTTCAAATAAAATCACACATTCTAATTAACTTACAAGTAAAAACATCACACAGTAGGCTTAGCCACTGAAGTGCTTCCCCAGTTCCAAATCTCACTGAATTTCCACACAGAACAGCCACGCTGAAGCCTAGAGGTTTGGTTAGTATGCCTTACACTTTCACTATTGGCTATGTTTTTATTCACTTTTCTACCATGACAACAGAAAACAAAACAAAACAAAACAAACAAACAAACCCACAAAGCTATGATGGAGTTGAAACTAGCCAAAGAAATAGTTCTGTGTTCCCTTTCATGGGCCATATGACCTTCTGCCTGCTCTGCACCATTTTCTCCAGGGTACCCTTGTTCCTCCCCTTCTTTCCTCCTCTCCCCTTACCACCTCTCCACTTTAAACATATTTTTAACCGTGTGTTTGCTTTTGGTGTGTGTCTCTGTGTGTGGACACATGTGTAGCAGTCAGAGGACAACCTGGGTGTCAGTTCTTTTCTTTTACCACATGGATCCTGACGATCAAATTCAGCTTGTTAGGACTAGAGCCAAGTTGCTGTTACGCACTGACTCATCTTGCTGGCTTGCCTCTCCTTTTTTTGAGACAGGATCATATCTAGGCTTGCCTGTAATTCATGGTATAGCTCAGGCTGGCCTTAGACGCCCAGTCCTCTTTGCCTCAGAGTCCTTGGTGCTGGGATTAGAGAAGGAAACTTAGCGAGATGTTGGGAAGAGCCCAGGCTGTGTGGGAGTGGAAGTGGACCAAGGCATGAGGCTGGGGCCGGCTGGGCTCAGGGTGTGTAGGGGTCTAGTGATGAACCCCTGTCTATGGTTAGGCTCCTCTGCGTGTATGCAAATGTTCTTCAAGCCTTGTGAAGCACTCGACAACATGGAATACCGTCATCATTCCTTAGGGGAATGGTCACTGATGCCTGTCCTCCCTGTCCTGGCTTTCCACCAGGCTTCAGCTTAGAAAATTATCTCTTTCAAAGGATCAGAGTGTCTGAAAACACACCCATCCTGCAATTCTAGAGATTCAGGATGATGGAACATCTTCCCAAAGATGTACATTTAAAAGACTTACCATGGTTGGCTCGGAATGGCTACTTTGGGTGATTTCAGCTGCAGAAATTAATGAGATAAATACTAAAGTGTTCGATTCAGCATGTTTATTTAAGCTATGATTGTAGAAAGTGGATAACAAGCTCAATAAATACAATAAAGGGCCATTCACACAGCATTAAAATGATGCCATGGAATCAGAGCCAAGCTGCTGAGTATATCCATGTGGTATTGAGAAGAAAAAATGAAAAAAATATAATATGTCATATATAAGAAACATATATAGTGTATTATATATGTATTTATAAAATATATGTATACTCATACATAGTACATATTTGGTATAAGATTTCACATTGTAGTGAAAATAATCTATACATAAACCAAGAACAAAGTTGGGGGGGGGAAAGACCTCTTGAAATGCTAAATGTGCTTTTCTCAGGATCATGCTATTATCTGTGATTTTTACTTTTCTCCCTAACTCTCACTTGGGTCACAGGTTGGATTATGACCTAAGCACAGGTGGCCTCGGTCAGTGTTTTCGTCTGAAGTCTAGGGATGACTCATGAGGCTGTGGTGAGCAGGTCATAGGTTAATACCGAGAGAACCCAGCCTGTGCTCCACCTTGTGTCTGGGCATTCTTGCAGACGCGTGTATTGTTTCTAAGTTAAGGAAACAAGAGAGAGTCCAGGGACTGGGGGGACTGCTTATGGAGTGAAGTGCTGGTCTTTAAGTGTGAGGAGCTGAGTTCTAAATCCCCAGAACACACAGAGAACCAGGCACAGCTCCTGCAAGCCCAGTGCTGAGAACTAGGAGGCAGAGACAGGAAAGCTTGCAGGCCAGCTAGCCTGGTCTCCTGGGCAAAGTTCTTGGCCAGTGAGAAATGCTCTCAAGGAAAGGTGGGAGGCACCTGACAACTGACACCCAAAGTTAACCTTTGACCTCCACATGCATACTATACATATGTACACCATACCCATAAGTGCATTCATTCATGTACACACACACACACACACACACACACACACACACACACACCATAAAAGGGGACAAACAACAACAACAACAACAAAAACAAAACAAAACGATGGTTCCTGGTAGGATATAAGGTATGAATGGAAAAGCCACCTTTTGTGTCCTCTTCAGAATCCCTTCTGACCTGATCTTTTCATCTCAGAGTGAGCTTTGCCTTCTGAGATCATTAAGTGCCAACAGTCAGGAAATATCCAGTAAATGGAAATTGAGTTTCTTAAAGGAACACTTTATCCCTTAGCATATCCCTACCCCTCTCCCCCGTGAAACTTTCAAATACATGGATTTCAAATAAAATGGCTTTAAATCATGGCCATATTATTACTATTTGTGGCAAGAGTATATAAAGGAAAGGTGAGGTTCAGGAACTCTGCACAATGGTTCCAGCAAAATCTTGAGTTTAGTCTGATGCAGCAGGTGTTAATGTGATTTTTACAAAACTGTGTTTGTTTCCTAGTTTCTCTCTTAACCCTGCTATTACACAAATAATCGAGACTCTATTATATTATTTTAACAAGCTTCACAGCACAAGAACTGAGCCATTTTAACCCTATTCTTAAGCCTCTAAGTTAATTTGGCTTCCTCCCAGCATGTATCCCAGAGATACTTGCATTTTTTTGTAACTTTTCTTGCTGAGCTCTCTCTCCGGGTCCCTCCTGGACGTCTACCCATGGTGTCCTGACTGCATCTCCACAGGGCCCTAGTTCCTGTCTCTGACCTCCTGGTGACCCTGGAGGTCACTTTCCTCTGCCACTGGACTGTCTTCCTTTTTGCTTCCTCCTTCATGGGCCTCTTCTCTCCCTATTTCCACATCTGACATTCTCTTCTCCCTGGCTTCTCAGTTCCCATCCTTCTATTGCATTTTTCACTTCCAGGAAAAGCAGCAACAACAAAACCAAAATGAAGACCCATAGTGTAACTAGCCATTTATTTCCTGGGATCGTTGGCCACAAGCTACCACTAGTGCAAGCGTGCCAAACTTTAGGAACTCCAAAGGAGTGGCCCCTGTGACACACGCTGTGCCTCACGCACGTTAAGCAACCTGAGAGATGACATGGTGTAGCTACTTGGTTGACCTGCAGCAGCTTACCACAGCCGGCTGGAGCACTCACGTCTCTCCTATGCCTCTGATCTCCTTTGCCGAGCGGGTTCACCTCAGCTTCTCACCACCTGCTACTACCATGCCTGTCTCAGGAGCTCCCAGAGAGATGGATGGAGAAGGCATGGAGCCAGAGCTGGGAAACTCCCTTTTTGCACCCTTTCAGAATCCGTCTAAAGGTCAGACCCGGGAGGGCCTGAAATCCAGACTGTGGCTCTAGCAAAGGGTGCGGGGTAGGCTGAGTAGCTGGAACAATGAGCAGGGGTGTGGGAAAGCTGAGCTCAAAGCCTGGCTGAGCTGAAGTAAGTCACACCTAGGGCAGAGCCCTGCCTTGTTGCTATGATGGGAGGAGTAGGGAAGACAGATGTTTTGTGACCTGCATGAGCCTGCATTGTCAGGCCTGGCTGTCTCTCAGCCTAGGGCCTGGACAGGGCCAGGACTGAAGGTGTCTAGTTGTTCAGCTTTCCCTTGGCATGAGTGGAGGAAGGGTTTCGGCATCGCCATGAATACCTGAATCCACGGATGCTCGAGTCCCTTCTCAAATGGAGTGCGGTTTGCACATAGCCTATGCGTGTTCCTCCCGGAAACTGTTGGGTAGAAAGGCTGCACGCACAGCTGTGCCGCTTACTATATTGTTAGGACATGCTCAGTAAAGAGGCGGCACTCCCCTCCCCCACGGGATTTGATAGATTTAATAGATGCTGATTGAATCTGCAGAGGTGGAACCGTGGACACAGAGAGACAAGCACATTTGGAAGAGGTTGGTCTGGCATCCTGCCTGGGCTGCCCTGCGTACTCCTGTTCGTTAGTCACTATGACAACAGCATTAAGACCCAGTTTAAACTCATTACTCTCCAGGTTGGCGAGGCACTTAGTTCTGGACACTTAGTTCTTTACGGCATCAACAGGCCCCTCTGCCTCAGCCTCTGGGGATCTGGCCCCCAGAGGGTCAAGGCATTCGGGGTCATTTGTGTCACTCGCTCCCTCTGCTGGCTGTGGGGCTCACCTTGGAGCTTCCCAAGCAAGGTCTTGACCCCCGCTTTGTCTCGGCAACAGCACTATCGGTACCTTCCAGCCTTGATGGTCCTTGGATCTTCTGAGGTCCATCGTTCTTTTCCATCATGGGAAGGCCTCCCTTGCCTGGCCTACTGCTTTCAGCCCTCTAACTCACAGAGGCTGCTTTTCTACTAGTTGAAAATTTCCCAAACTTTCAGTGGCCCTCTCTGGGAAAATGAGAGGGGATTATTGAGGAGGCTAAGCAGGGGTTAAGAATCCATTAAGCTGTGTATAAAAATGTATGTGTGATTCAACCCCTCTTACAATTTTCCTTTTGTCCTTCTCGTCCCCCTCTCCTCCTCCCCTTCTTCCTTTTTCTCCTTCACTTTTGGCAATTTGATAGTTTTCTTTCCAGACCACCCCATTCTGCTATCTTCTTTGTGTGTGTATGTGTTTGAATCATTCAGTTCTTTTCCTTTTTTTGTTAATTTATTAACTTAATCACTTTGTAGCCTGATTGAAGCTCCATCCTTCCTCTCCTCCCAGTCTTACCCTCACACCCCCTCCTTTCATTCCCCCTCCCTCTCAGGAAAAGAGGAGACCCCCCCATGGGTACCAATCCACCCTGGCATATCAAGTCACAGCAGGACCAAGAGCATCCTATCCCAGCAAGGCTAGACAAGGCAGCCCAGCTAGGGGAAAGGGATCCAAAGGCAGGCAAGGCCCTTGTCAGAAACAGGCCCCGTTCCAATTGTTAGGAGACCCACAAGATGACCAAGCTGCACATCTGCTACATATGTGTAGGGGGCCTAGGTCCAGCCCATGCATGTTCTTTGGTTGGTGGTTTAGTCTCTGTGAGCCCCTGTGGACCCAGGTTAGTTTGTTCTGTAGGTCTTCTTGTGGTGTTCTTTTTTTCCTCTTATTTATTTATTTATTTATTTATTATAATTTATTTACTCTGTATTCCAGCTGTAGCTCCCTACCCCATCCACGCCCAAGCCCATTCCCCTCCTTCATATCCTCCCATGCCCCTCCCCAAGTCTTCTGGTAGAGGAGGTCCTCCTCCCCTTCCCTCTGACCCTAGCCTATCAGGTCTCTTCAGGACTGGCTGCATTATCTTCCTCTGTGGGCTGGTAAGGTGCACCCCCTCCACACACACACAGGGAGGTGATCAAAGAGCCAGCCACTGAGTTCTTGTCAGAAACAGCCCCTGTTCCCATTACCAGGGAACCCACTTGGACACTGAACTGCCATGGGCTACATCTGAGCAGGGGTTCTAGGTTATCTCCGTGCATGGTCCTTGGTTGGAGTATCAGTCTCAGAAAAGATGCCTGGGCCCTGATTTTTTGGTTCTGTTGTTCTCCTTGTGGAGCTCCTGTCCCCTCCAGGTCTTTCTATCTCCCCCTTCTTTCATTAGATTCCCTACACTCTACCCAGTGTTTGGCTATGAGTCTCAGCATCTGCTTTAATACCCTGCTGGGCAGAGTCTTTCAGAGGCCCTCTGTGGTAGGCTCCTGTCTTGTTCCTTGTTTTCACCCTCTTCTGATGTCTATCCCATTTGCCTTTCTGAATGAGGATTGAGCATCTTACCCAGGGTCCTCCTTCTTGCTTAGCTTCTTTAGGTGTACAGATTTTAGTGTGTTTATCCTATATTATATGTCTAATATCCACTTGTAAGTGAGTATATACCATGTGTGTCTTTCTGCTTCTGGGATACCTCACTCAGGATGATCTTTTCTAGTTCTACCCATTTACTTGCAAATTGCATGATGCCTTTGTTAATTTATTAATTTAATCACTTTGTAGCCTGATTGAAGCTGAGTAGTAATCCATTGTGTAAATGTACAGTAGTTTCTTTATTCACTCTTTGGTTGAGGGACATCTAGGTTGTTTCCAGTTTCCGGCTATTATGAATAAAGCTACTATGAACATGGTTGAGCAAATGTCCTTGTTGTATGGTGGAGCATCTTTGGAATATGTGCCCAGGAGAGGTGTAGCTGGGTCTTAAGATAGATCTATTCCTAATGTTCTGAGAAAGCTCCAGATTGATATCCAAAGTTTGCTCTCCCAACAGCAGGGGAGGAGTGTTCCCTTTTCTCCACATCCTCACCAACATGTGCTGTCACTTGAGTTTTTGATCTTAGCTATTCTGATGGGTGGAATCTCAAGAGTTGCTTTGATTTGCACTTCTCTGATGACTAATGGCGTTGAGCATTTCTTTAAGTGCTTCTCAGCCATTACAGATTCCTTAGTTGAGAATTCTCTGTTTAGCTCTGAACCCCAATTTTTAATTGGAGTTTTTGGTTTGTTGGTGTTTAATTTCTTGAGTTCTTTATAAAGTCTGGATACTCGCTCTTTGTCAGATGCAGGCTTCCTTGGAAAGGGGGACAGAGCTGTGGGCCTGACAGTGGAGCTTACGGGACAGAGGGCAGCTCACCCCTGCTGGCTGTGCCGTGCCCCAGGTGGACCCAGCATGCAGGGGACTGGCAGGGAGGGGTCTAAGATGGATGTTCCTGGAGCTCAGCAGGCCTCCTCACAGAGGAAGGCAGAGCCTTGGGCCTGAGAATGGAGCTCAGAGAACAGCCTGTTGATTCCCTTAGCAAAACACTGACAAAACTGTAAAGTGCACTTACTGCTTTCGCTTAGTCAGGTCTTCATGCATAACGGCTTCTCGTTCAGCAGGAAGAGTTTTGGAGTCACCTTGAGAGGCACACGCTTGAGCCGTCAGGTGACTGGGAACTTGTTTCTCGGCCTACTTCAGTCTCAGTGGACTGTCACGGAGCAGCCGACACTGAGTGCAGCACCCATCTGAGGAGCGTGCCAGGTCAAAAGTTCCCTTCTGCAGTCCTTGAGGGATAAAGAAGCTACTTTTATTCACCTTTCTCTTTTCCTTTTGTAAAACGTAGTGCACCTGTTTGCTTAGCAGTGGTGTTCAACCCATGGGGGTCACACGCCTGATATCCCGCACATCTGATGTCTGCATCACGGTTCATAACAGTAGCAGAATTACAGTTATGAAGTGGCAAGCGTTGTGGAAGGGGTGACCAGGTGAGCCCCCAACAAGCCATGAAGATAATTTTTCGGCTGGGAGTCACCACAACCTGAGGCTAGCCTCGTTAGAAAGGCCGAGGACCTCTGGTGTGGTGTGTGTGTGTGTGTGTGTGTGTGTGTGTGTGTGTGTGTCTGCATGTGTGTGTGTGTCTGCGTGTGCTGCACACGTCCCCGAGTGCATGTGTGGAGGTCAGAGAACACCTGTGTGAGTCGCTTCTCTTCCTATTCCGCAAAGGTTCCAGGAACCACACCAAGGTTGCCAGGCTTGGTGGCTAGAGCCCTCACCCCGGAGCAGTCCCGCAGCACAAGGATCTTTCCATGCTAAGATCTTGGTAGCTCTTGTACTGTTTCCCAGGTATTTTTTTCTTTTGCTGTAAAATCATTTCAGGGGCAGCAGGATGTGTGTGTGGATAGCCGGTCGAAGGCTTGTGTTTACATAGGTAAGGACTTACCTTCAGCATCCTGACCTGTCTGTCCACACACACACGCACACACACACACACACACCAGGAGCGTACCAGGACACAGCCATACTGCGCAGCAGCCACAGGCTGTCAGTAGTGGCCGCGGCTCCCACCCTCTCTCCCTTGAGCCTTGTCAGAAATCAAGGGAATGTTTCGCTCCATCTCCCCAGCTCCTTTGTTTCTGAATCTGTGCATAACTAGATAGGAAAGGAAGGACCCTTCAAAAATGCCCTCCCTGAGAACTGTTTCCTTATAGACACAGCACTGATGCAATGGGAGGTAAAGCGGCCCCCACGGCCTCATTTCTTCACAGGTCACGGAGTCTGGTCTAGCTCCCACAGTCTCAGCTCATGGGACACATTGCCCATAACACATGGAATGCTGTCCAGTGCATTGCTTTCGATGTATGTAAATGTGCTGTTGCCTCTGGTTTGATGTTGTGTGGGCATACACCTTACCTCATTGAAACCACATCCATGTTGATCCATATGACTCCAGGCTGGCGTTTGTATGGCCATCTGTGAGATTGTGTTTCCATATTTCCATATTCTATTATCAAATACTAACATTGGCACGGCAGAAAACATGATCAGGTATAAATGGTGCATGCCAAAAGTCATAGCAAACCTTTAGAATTAGTGCTGTATTTTTGTAAGAAAATGTTTACTGAATAAGGATTATCCCCTATGCCTCCAAAACACAGGGGGCTCCTCGGCAGTTATGGAAACTTTTATATATTATGTTTGCAAGCCGGATGGAATAAACCAGCACTGAGTTTTTAGGGAAAAATTCTTTCTTGCCTATGTAGTATTTTGGGTGAAGGGAACAGAGACAGCACCCAGAAGTGTAAAGAGGCTTAGTTGGGGAAGATAGGAAAATGAGAGGATAGGTAGGGGGTTGGGTTTGGCCCAAGGAAAGCGAGTGGGGCAAGCCCTGGTGTGGATGGAGGTCTGGAGAGATGGAATTTTGGGGTTCAATAGCCCACAGCAGGCCCAGGCTCTTTCGTAGAATCCTTAGCTGCTCACCAATGCTTATCCATCCTCAGAGGCAGACCTCCTCCCCTGTGTGGTGAGGCTGGATTGGGTTTTCTCTACGCTGCTGGCTAGATGGACGGTGTCTTTCCCGACAGGGTCCCCCTCTCAGCCAGTGTGCAGGGAGATTCGAAGCTGCTCCCACACCCACCGGGATGCCTGGAGACAATTATCCCAGGGCGGCTGGCTCTGGCTCCCCATTCCTCCCACACCCCATGTGGTGGGTCTGTCTGGCCACCCTGCCCACCTCTTTGGCTCCTTTCTACTTTACGTCCCCTCTCTGGCTGGCTCTAGTTCGCCACTTCTCCCACATCCTGTATGGCAGCTCTGTCTGGTACACCCTGCCCACCTCTTTGGTCCCATTCTACTTTACATCCCCTCTCTGGTATGCCCTCATTCCTGGCCCTCATGTGTAAATATAAAACCTCACAGCTGGATTCCAGGCGACTAAACTCAACTTCTGGCCAAGGCTCAGCTGGGCACAGACCCGCTTCTCCTGGTATCCATCAGGTGTGGAGGGTTCGAAGTTCACGTCTTGCATCTTCCTGCCTCCCATTTTGCCATGACCCTTCCTACCCCAGAGCTTCCCCGAAGCTTTTTCACACATTGTCCCGCCTTGAGGAATGCCACCCAGGACAGCCGGGTGGAGGCACCTGGGACAGAGGTGAGTTCTGCTGTTCAGCAGTCCCCTGGGATGCCCTTCTTGTTTTTATGACAAATACGCTTGATCTTTAAGCTCTGGCTGCCTACCAGCATTGCCCTCATCCAGATACGACACAGGCTGTGTCCTGGCTTAGAGCTCAAGGTGCCAAGCGCCCCTGTTGCAGCTCCTGAGGCGCAGGACAACCCGGCCCACACCCTGCATCCTCCAGGCAAATATTTATGTAAGTGCTTTTGCAAAGGTCTTTGTTTTTGTTCTCGCACAGAGCTCGCCAAAGCATGACACCGAATCAGAGAGCAAGGGCAGGGTCGAGACCTGAAGGCTGAGTACGGTTCGCAGACATCTTGGGGGCCACGGTTGGGCTGCAGTTGTGATCATTCTGAGCCTAGGGGAGAGCGAGGTTCTGAGGGGAGGGGGTCTCCGCAGGTGTCATACAGGGAAGAGGGCCCTGAAAAGAGGTAAAAACGAACACCTGGTGCAGATTGACATCATCAACCCGGATCAGACTTCAGGGGTCCAATAACAGGTGGTTTATGTCCAGTGCATTTAAGCCCAGCATAATTTAGAAAGACAGGTTTTTGGTGTGATATAATTTCCGTTGCACAAGGAAGTGTATACATTGAAACTCAACTCAGGGCGTCATTTCTTCCAAGAAGATGGGTTCTAGAGATACGCTACCTGTACTATCTTAAGGGCCCAAGTGCCTGGCCTGGTCTTGGTCATACAGAGAGCATAGAGGTCATCTGGGCTTTTAGCAA
This sequence comes from Meriones unguiculatus, assembly GCF_030254825.1. NCBI lineage: Eukaryota > Metazoa > Chordata > Mammalia > Rodentia > Muridae > Meriones > Meriones unguiculatus. Next base: position 74,356,375 of record NC_083350.1, on the reverse strand, counting down.
CAGGGTTGTGGGAGCTTGGGGGATCCTCTAGCTATAAGAGTCATTTAGATCACTACCCACCTCTGGTCCTAGTTGCAGGACCTTGGTATGGCCTGGCCCAATGGATGACACATATCACAAGGCTATTAGTCATACCCAATTTCCTGCATTCTGGATGGAAGAACAAGCTTTTCATTGGAAAGACAATCTTGGGTGGTTAACATTTCTGGTTTCTCTGGAGACCCGTGGGCACAGGACCTCCCTGCTATGGTCCCAACAAGATTCCTCTAAGTGAGCTGTCAAGCAGACACTGGGCACATGGCTGTGGAGTTTACGTGAGAAGTTGTCTGGAGGGAGAAATGGCTGACAGTGGTGCACACCGGAAGTGATGTGAGGGATGGGAAGAGAGAAGGGGTTGAGCTAGTTCATGGCCATTTGAAGCTACATGGCTGTAGGAGGCATAGAAGGGTGGGGGAGGGGAAGGAAGGGAGTGTGGATGGAAGGAGACAGTTTTTCTCTCTTTTGAAATGACAAGACACATTTAAAAGCTAATGCCATGAATCCAGTAGGAAGCTGAGAGAAAAAGAAAGAGAAAGAGAGAGAGAGAGAGAGAGAGAGAGAGAGAGAGAGAGATTTGGAGCATAGGGCATGGGATGAGATTTTGACAGGCAGTTTCTTTATCCCTCCCCTGGTCCAGAGGGAAGCAAAGCGGGTATGCAGATGCTACTGTGTTAAGATTTGTGTTAAGTAAGGGAAGGTGTGTGTGTGTGTGTGTGTGTGTGTGTGTGTGTGTGTGTGTTTATGATGTTTCTGATATAAGACAAAAAAGTAGCTTTCAAGAATGGAAGAAGCAGAGATAGGATGCTGCAAAACAAAGAGAATGAGGGTCAGGACCCAGGAAGCTGTAGTCATAACCATCTTCAAGGTCACTGCCGAGGCTGCATGCTGCTTGCTGCCACTTGTCCTGACCACTTAGTTAGCCCTGGGTCTGGGGGACTGGGCTCAGTAGGTCCCTGCTAGGATCAGACATTGTCTCCAGAAGCCACTCAGAGATGCTCTCTGCCCTGCTTCTGGAAAGGATCTCTGGATCTTTTAATGCCTCTGACCTTTTGTGTTCCTTGCTCTAGATGCAAAGGCTTGGAAGGAGACACCAGCTCAGCGAGCCCAGGGCCCAGCTGCCTTCCCTGTAGGGAGCTTGGAAAACTGGCACCTGAAGCATTTAAAGTATGAGTCACATTCTGTTCACAGAAACATTCAGGTGGTAGGAGGGGCATTCAGATTCCCAAAAGTCAAACAGAGGAAAGTCAAATGCTGAAATATGGCCCCTCTCTAGCTGGACTCTGGGCAGCCTGGGTGGAGCCCACACACCCAGAGGACAGCCTCCTAAGCCCAGAACTTGGCTGCCATCTTTCTCAGAGACCAAGTGAATGCTGGCATATGGCTTGTCATTGTGACAAGCAATAAGGCATCTTGTGACAAACATGTAATCCTAGCATTGAGAGTCAAGAGGGTTAGGAGTTCAAGGCCAGCCCAGACTAAATGAGAACCTGACCTCCAAACTAAATCAACTAAATTAGTCACCTTCAATTTTCCAACCCAACTCTCCCACTCTAGAAGCTTTAGCACTCAGAAGTAAAGACAGCAAAGGTCAGAGGACGTTCTAAGAATATTTCATCTGTAGCTGGCTGGTTTGACATCATATGTCATGTGACAGCTGATTCTCAAAATTGACGTGCTGACTAATAAAACTGAGAATGCTGAGCTAGCGTCCACGGCTACCATCAGACCCTCTAGAAATACATAGCTGTGGTCAAAAAGCTTTGACGCATCCGAGCTATCTCCAGACCCTTCATCTCCTTCACATACTGAAGCACTCCAGTATGGGCACACCTATTGACAGTGACCACAACACTCTTGAGTAATTGGCTCCTTAACCCCTTGTATGATAGGACCAGAAAGGCAGTATTCAGAGGCGGAAAGTGGAGAAGCAGGGAGATGCCGAGCAAAGAATTCATTGTCTCAGTTGGACAGGAAGAATAGATGGTTGGTATTTGGGGTGATAGATGTGAGTTAGCTTAATTCAATAGCTCCGAGTCGTAGGCTGGGGGTGTGTCTCAGTGGTGCAAGGCCTTGTGTGCAGTCCTGTCTTTACTCCCAGCACCACAAAAATACGGCTCTCGTATTGCTGTCACTACTGCTCCAAGTCCTATTATGCTGCATACATTTATCATGGCATCGTTTGTACCCTATTCCTCATTAAATTTGTTACTGTCCAATAAAGAATAAAATTAGCCAATTAGAGGAGGACTTGGAGCGTTAACTGGTAGCAGTTGAAGTCCAGTCGGTTCTCGTCGCCGTGGGTAAACCTGATCATGTGATTTCCCTTTGTCATGGTTCAGCATGTACATCCGTGAGCTGCTCAGTTCAGCGGGCGAGTCAAATGTTGTTCTGATTTTCTTGTAAATTAGCAAAACAGATGGCAAGCACGAAGAAAAAAAAAAAGGAGCTTTGTAAGTGGAGTCAGGCTCCAGATACAAGCCTTCCCTGACAGTTGAGAGGGGCGGGAGGGTAGGAAGACACACAAGACTCACTGTAGGCTGGAGCCCAGAGATCCTGGATTAGTGGAGTAGGTACATTTGGCTGCTGTGATAGAAAGACACCACCAAAAGCAACTCAAGGGAAGGTTTATTTTGAGTTAGGTTTCCAGAGGACGGTCCACTTCAGGAGGCCGAGGGGGAAGCTGAGAGATCACATCTCTAATATTTTTGTTTGTTTTTCGAGACAGGGTTTCTCTGTGTAGCCCTGGCTGTCCTGGATTCATTCTGTAGACCAGGCTGGCCTCACAGAGATTCCACCTGTCTCTGCCTTCCAGAGTGCTGGGATTACACCTGGTGAGATCACATTTCTGATAATGCACAGAAAGCAAGAACAAACTGGAAGCTCAGCAAAACTCTCAAAGCCCTCCTCCAGTGGGGAACTTTCTCCAGTGAGGCTGCCTCTGACAAAGGTTCTACAACCTTAACAAATAACAGGAAACCAAGTGTTTAAACAAACGAGCCTCTGTGTGTTTGTGTGCGTGTGTGTGTGTGTGTGTGTGTGTGTGTGTGTGTGTGTGGTGGTGGCATTTCTCATTCAAACCACTAAACCGGGTTCTCTGGGGCTCCAACCAATTCCTAATCATTATGAAAGCTACTTGCAAATGTTGGTTGAGGCTAAAATTATTCTCCAATAGCAGTCTGGGCTCAACTGTACACTTTAAACCCATTAGAGAATAATGACTAACTTCATGGAGACTGGAAATCATGTTCTAAGTCGTCAGTTAACCCCTTGTGTTAAAATTTTGTCAGTATAAAATGTTCTTTTTCTTTGTGTGTGTGTGTGTGTGTGTGTGTGTGTGTGTGTGTGTGTGTATGCATTACTTAAGGAGTACAGAGGGCAATGTTGCATGTCCTCCACGATTGTTTGTTCTCTACTTCATCACTTGAGGCAGGCTCTCCAGGAACCCCGAGCTTACTGATTGGCTAGTCTGGCCAGCCAGAGAGCTCTGTGGATCCTTGTTTTTCTTCCCTTTGTGGCCATGCCTGGCTCTTACATGAGTCCTGAAAATATAAAGTTTGCTCTCCCTGCTCCCTGAGCTCACTGACTGGCTGCTGATCCTTGTGTCTCTGCCCGCCACCCACGCCAGCTCTAGGGTTACTGATGTGCACTAACATGCATGGCTCCTCCATGGGTGCTCACAGCCTGCATTTAGGTCCTCATGCTTGTGTAGGAGGCATTTCGCGGTCTGAGCTGGCTCCACAGCTCCCCAGAATAAACTTCGTGCAGGACTTCCATTTTCTTGTTGATTATTTTCTTCTAAGTTATTGGTGCCCCAAGGCTTTCTAGCTGCTCTCCCGAGACCTTGTCTGTCTCCACAGCCGCTCTGAGACTCCCGTAGACTAGGCTGGCCTCAGGTCTTCACTGCTCCACCTGCCTTTGCCTGCAGAGTGATGGGTTTGCAGGCACGTGCCAGTGTGCCCAGTGACCCGCATCTTTATCTTTATTGTGTGTGTGTGTGTGTGTGGCGGTAGTGGGGCTTGAACTCAGGATCTCACGCTGGACAGGCAAGCACTCTACCACTGAGCTGCAGCCCCACCTGACGCCCTGTGGCTGCCTTTGTTACTGGGATAGAACTTTACTCAGAGCAAGTGAAGGACGCTGCTCTCTCCTCTGCAGGGCACAGTGTGTGTGTGTGTGGCACGGGAGACCAAGCCCCCACATTTAGACTAAGTTTTGGCTTAGTAGGATTTTATTTGCTAGGATTGTGTGTGTGTGTGTGTGTGTGTGTTTCAAAAATTCAAACTGACACATAAAACACACATTTATAGAGTTAAATGTATTCATACATATGTATGTGCACATACTATGTCATGTTCAAATTGGGATATAGAAATTTAGCTCCTCAAACATTATTTCTTCTGGCAAACACCCCAGCTCGGTTATCTTTGTCTATGGTCGCTCCGGTGTGGGCTAGTCTGCTAGACTTACTTATTCCAACTCTAGGTCAGTGCCTGTTGCATCATATTCCAACCAGGATGTTATAGAATCTTAACTCTTCTCTCCTTCTAGTTTCTACACTAATCTGTTCTCCTGCTGACCCAAATCTTTCTTGCGTAGAAACAGTGCAGGGAACCTTTGTGTGTGTTTTCTATTCTGGTGGGGCTGGCATGTGGGATGAAGGGTAGAGACTTGTGAGAGAAAGGCTCGGTGACTTGTCCTCATTAGCAGTGTAGCGGGGTCCTCTCAGGAAGAGGTGCTAGGGTCCGGGCTCACTTAGCACTTTCCTGATCCTGTCTTGACAGTTTTTGGAATTATCTGCCCTATGTGCTTCTAAGGGGGCTGTTTCTCCTGGGAGCCAGTAAGAAGCTGAGAGGGCTTCCTTAGAACTGGACCAATCACACCCTTCTAACGAGAAGCCAGGGACTGGGCTTTCCAGTGCACGATGCGTGATAGCAGCTGCAGAGGTGCTCCGACAGAGCCAGTGACAGGCGCTCTGAGCACTAGGATTAAAGGGTCTGATCACGGGCCTCTGGAGTTCTATTTTCATCACTGGCTCTGACTGTATTTTGAGGATGGCGCTCTTTGTAAGAGTCTTTCAAGCCAGGTCACCACACTGAAGCAGCTCATTCTCCATGCTTCTCCTCCTCGGAAAACAAAACACCCAAGTTGTTTAAGTGACCGGAAGTAGGACAAGGGAAGCCACACCCATGGACTGATCACCTGCCTCATGACCGGTGCTTCTCCTGTGCCAAATCATGAGCTAAGACTGTGAAATATTCTGTGATAGGCTCTGTGATAGACTAGGCAGCCTGTAGGGTAGACAGCAGAACATTCCAGAGTACCTGAAATGTCCCTGTTGAAAAGGACGAAAGTGTGGCGGCAGCAGGTGGGGGCTTTTTTAGGCATTTAGATGAAAGGATGCAGACCTATTCTAAATGTAATCTCTGACCTCATCCTGGAAAGGAAAACGAATGTAGCAGGCATTCTTAGGATAATGAGGGGAATTTGAACAGGGACAACATATTAAATAGATTTTTATGATTATACATTTTTTTCTCATTGTCCTGGTTATTTTTAATTGCCAATTTGACGCAGCCCAAGTCATCTGAGAAACTGCTAGTTCAGATTGGCATTTGTAGGGTGTTGGCTGTACTGCTGATTGAGCTGGAGGTCCAGCTCATTTATGTAGCACCATTTCCCTGGGCAAGGTAGTCGTGGCCTATATGAGACAGCTGGCAAGGTGTGGGCCTGTGGGTGAGCAAGCCAGCAAACCGTTCCTCCATGGGATTTCTGCTTTAGGCTCCGACTTCTGGCCTCAACTTTCCTCAATGACAGTCTGTGACCTGGAAATGTAGGCCAAATAAATCTTTTCCTCCCCAGTTTGCTTGGAATGTTTTATCACTGCAAAAGAAAGGAAACTAGAATGGTCCTGAGAATGCCAAGTTTATAGAAATGCCTAAGTTTTAGGGAGATATTTAGCAGCAAGTGTCATGATACCTGTTACTTCCAAAGAAACAAAACTGTGTGTTTGTGTGACAGAGAGAGAGAGAGAGAGGGAGAAATAGAGAGAGAGATATGAACAGCTTAGATTCGCAATCTAAGTGAATGATGGATGGTAGCCATTACACCTTTCTTTTTTTTAGATCGTCTATAGATTTACAGACTATTCAGAGTGAAGCATCAGGAAAAGCCATTATTGAAATGCTTCTTTATGGATCAATATATTTACTCATTAAATCAGAGTATCTAAGTGCTCCCCACTGGAGGGAGCACTTAGATAAACAAACACACTCTGTGTGTTTGCCTGCTGGTGTCTGCCCCCTGAATCCATGAGCAGTGATGCCACTTTTGCTTTAATTGGTTAGTGCATGCATTCATTCATTTATCCATGTAGCACTCGATCCATAGCAAATTGCATTCATTCACAGCAAATACTCAGCCCAGGAAGGCGCTGACCTGAATACATAACCAGCGTAGCAAGCTGTGATTTCAGTGGCTTTGAAGGAGACAAGGATCAGACTCTTCTCACTTTTCTCACCCACTCACCTTAAAATCTTTTGAAGTCTAAAGGCCTTTAAATCTCTTATCTTCCCTATCAGAACATTATTTAAAAGGCTACCACGGATCTCCCTAAGCAGACAGGGCCATGCCAGTGTTAGCTTGTTACAAAAGCATTTGGGAGATTACAAGTCTATAATTTTTAGCTATTTCCCTCCCATCCCTTATCTTTGCTCCTCAAATATTTACTTGCAAATGCCCTTTGCTTTGACTCCCCTGCTTCTCTCTGCCTGCTGCTTTCTCGTTTCTGTCAGGGAGTCTCAGGGCTCACTGTGTGCTCTGAAGTCTCTTCAGTGGTGGGAGACCAAGTGGCGGGGAGTAAGGGAGTAACTTGTTTAACAGAAGGCGCCAGTTAGAAGCTGAGGCTATGCTTCTCAGTGATCAGGCAGGAGAAAGCAGCCCCTGCCTGCTGGCTCACCATGCCAGAGCCGGGTCGTGAGCACCCAGAGACCACTCACTACATTTGAAAGTGTGTTTGTCCGAGGAGACTGGCTGTGGAGCTGGAGCACTGTGCGAGGACGGACAGCAGGTTTTCATGGTGGTGGTGGTGGTGGTGGTGGCGGCTCCGTCAGACCAGTGGAAGGAGGAGTGAGAGCACCCTGCCAGCGGCCACAGCACATGCGCGTGTATATCTATCAAGGAACCTCAGAAATGGGTCCCCAAGTGAAAAGGGAGGGGGGCACTTTTTAAAGTGGAACGTCCTGTGTGCTTGGTGCTGAACAACTGTGGATAGACCCAGTGTGTTCATTAAATTAGGTCCAGCTCGTAGCTTCACACAAAGCCAATGCGCACTCTATCTGCTTACTGAGACCCTCTCCTCCTTCCCACCTGCACCTCCTTTCTCCCTTCCTTCCGCAGCGTGTCTCATGTAGCCCAGGCTGGCTTCAAACTTGGAATACAGCCAAGGGTTAGCTTGAACTTCCCAGTCCCTCTTCTCCCCACCCCCCACCCCGCCCCGGGCTTATGTGGCACTGGGACTTGAGGCTCTGGCTTCCTACACCTGGGTGCTCTCCTAGCTCTGATCAGGTTTTCAGTGACTGCGGGGTTACAGAAGAATGACGTCACGCTGGAGCCACACGAAGCTAAGCTCGGGAGGCAGCGTTCGCTAATTATAATGTGTTGACTGTTTTGTAGGAGCTACCACTGTGAGAGTTGGTGGGAGAGACAGAACAGGCTTAGAAAGATTCTTATGTTCAAAGTGCTTCATTCATCCTTTACCTTACTTGAACAGGGTTTTACTTTGGCAGGACTGAAAACAGGCGTATAAGCAGCTGGAAGGATCTATAGTTGTTAGTTTTCCAAATAAGAGTTTCAGAGTTTCCCACAAATCCCTTTACTGTGGACTTGCGGCGTGCGTCTTTTGGAAACCTCTATTTCTACCTTTAGCTGTTGCTTTCCGGGTGTTCAGACCACCTTGTAATTCCCGGTGTTTCTGTATCAAGCAGGACGTATCCGCAAACACAGGAATTACTCACAGTCCAGGTCAGTATTATTTCCAAAACTGAAAAGAACGGGCTTGAAGGGGACAGAACTGGCTGGGACTTTGGACTTCCAGTGCTGCTGTGACGATCTTTCTCCCCTCAGAGAACTGGCATAGGGGCGTCTTACAGTGAAGGCACACGCTGCAAGGAGGCGTTGGCTCCCAGAGTCAAGTGAGACCCTGTGGGGTCTCCAAGGCCTTTCGGTAGATCCACAACCTTGGAAGATCTAAGCGGGAGAAGATCTTTTTAAAATATTTCACGAACACGAAAACTTGTCACTGAAGATTGAATGCAGAGGCAGATACGAAAAGCCATTCATCTTCCATTCAATTTGACAGTTAAAGGGATTTGCAAAAGCAGAGCCCTGTGATATTAGTGTTTGAGAAAATACCGCCTTCATAACCAAGGAGCTTTTATCTTAGACTGTCATGGTGCTGCATTCGGCACTGCTCTGGGAACAGACCCGGTGGGGGTGGTGAAGGAATGAAGAAGACACTGAAAGGCTACGGTTGAGCAGACCAGGCTCTCAGATGAAAAAACACTGGGAGCTCAGCGTGTTTACGATATAGAGCAGAACAGAGAGGCAGGGTTACTGCACGCTGCTGAACAGGAAGGTGAGTTACTACAGACAGACTTATGCTGGACAGCAGCATGGCTAATCTAGGCAGCCTCTGCAGGGGAGCAGACTTCAAGCCCTCAACACACTGGGGAACAAGGCTCTGGCACCCCCAAGAGAACCTCTGAGCTGTTCTGTGGGTTCTTGCTTCTCAAAGGGTTTGGCACACCATTCTTAGTACTTATCATCAGGCTTTTGATATACAGACATTCAAAGACATGGGTTATGCGACAATGGTGGTGAGCTCATGTACTTAGAGGAGAGGGGGACATGGTTGGTTTTGGGAGGATCGAGCTGGGAGAATGGCACCCGGGGAGAGATGCCCACCGTGTAGGCAGAAGCAGGATCTGTACCTTGGGAATCAACATCCTAAAGAGATAGTCAGAGCTATGGACAAAGTGACTTTCATCTGGTCCTAGGAATTGAACCTAGGGCCTTCTGCCTGATAGACGAGTGCCCTACCACTGAGCTATACCTCAGTCCAGACACACTGTGTCTCTCTTGCTTTTTCAGCTCTTCCATGTGGCCTATGTTTTAATCAAATTCGCAAATTCTCCCCGCCCTGATCTTTGGGTCCTGGAAAGATCTGTAGACTTTGGAAACACCTACTCTCCGTGGCAGTATTTTGCTCGTAAGTAATCTTGTCTTCAGTGATACAAGGGGCTTTGATTATCTGAAACAGTTTAAGACTATGGATTTAGTTTTTTTTCAAAAGTGTCTCTGTGTGACTCTGTAGGGCTTGCACCTCCTAAGTGGTTCTCAAAACAGCCCCGCTTGTCAGTCATGCATGCATGGATTCTAAGGCTCGCACATGCAGAATGCAGGTTGCACCTCCTTTCATAACAGCTCTGCTCCCATTGGTGGGGCTATCTGTAAGTGAGCCGTGACGTACGTCCTTCCCCTTTCATGAGGCGTTAGGAAGAAAGTCCCAGCTTTGTGAATCCTGGGCTCCAGCTTACTTATTTTGAACCTGTTGTCTTTGCTGGTGGAGAATTTAAGTGTCTCTGGACCGCTTGATGAACCAAAGCAGGCAGCAATTTTACTTACAGGGGAAAGTTGCCTTCTTGAGGCGTGAAGAGTTAATAACATATCTTCAAACACAGTTCCTGAAGGGCACTTGAACTGATGTATCTGGGTATTTCTTTTTCATGGGCTAAAAACGTCACCCTAGGCTTTCAGCTACAAGTCCAAAAGAGGTCTTGGTTCTTCTGTTTTCATCTCCCTTAAGGAAACACAGAGGATCTGAAGTGATCTAGGAGAAAGCGATGCACTATTTGATAATGTTCAACTATTTTCTTTCTAGATTCTAGAGGAGATTGTCTAGAACAGTTTGGGCAAGAAGCAAACATGGCCATCACCCGGGACGACCAGGTGCTCTGTGTCACAGAGTATTCCCGGATCGTGCCTCTGGAAAATGGTGAGGTAAGTGGCTTCGGGAGGCTGGCACGCCAAAGACTCAAGAATGAGTTGGGTTGGGAGTTCTATTTGGGGCCCCGAGTTCTCCCCAGGAAGTTGGGGTTTGGATCAAGGCCCACAGATCTCAGAATTCTCCTTCCGGGGGTGGATTTAGAAGGTGGGTGGGTCACTGGTAACCCTCTCCCCTCCTCACACACCATGTCTAGTATGAGTGAGGAGATGGGGCAGGTGGCAGTTGAGTCCACGTGGAGGCGGACAGAGGTGGGGCCGGTCGGGGAAGAATTCCATGGCGATGGTGAGGCTGCAGGGATAGAAACAGACTTTCAGGTCTCCTTAGCGGGGTGGGATCTTACTCAGGTAGCTCTACCCAGTGCCCTCCGGCTGGTGAGCAGCTCATGTTTGAAACCATCAAGGCTTGGACTTCATCAGCCGAGGCATGAGGAGCCACACCGCTGTTCTGGTTCACAGTTTCAACATCTTTTGATCAGTGGTTTTCAGCCTCTACCAAAACTTTCACAGGGGGTCGCACTGTGATATCCTGCATATTGGATATTTACGTTACAATTATAAAAGTAGCAAAATTACACTTATGAAGTAGCAACAAAAATAATTTCATGGTTGAGGTCACCACAACATGAGGAACTGTCACAGCATTAGGAAGGTTGAGAACCGCTGCCCCAAGTATCATTTCAGCTTTGTTTTCTTGATGCAGCTTGACAGAATCACCACCATGTTTGTAAGCATGACAATAGCTCTCCAACCTTCACAGTGTTTCCCCTCCACAGCCACCTGGTAGGACAGATATTTAAGAATGAAACATCCTCACAGAGATCAGGTGTAAATGCAGAACTAAAAACTAGCAACTAGATACTAGAGCTTATCAGCACGTCAGTCCAGAGCTCCTTTGAGAAGCAGGTGCTTTGGGGGTTTGTAGTACCTTCAGTGTCTTGTTGCTACATTTTGAGCAAGGCCTTTCATCCGGTGTGTCCTTTTATTGTACTTTGTTTGTTTTTAGGTTGTTGTATCCTTGATAAATGGTCGCCCAGGTGCAAAAAATTTCACTTTCTCTGACACCCTGAGGGAGTTTACTAAGGCAACAAACATCCGCTTGCGGTTTCTGCGAACCAACACCCTCCTTGGGCATCTTATCTCCAAGGCAGAACGAGACCCCACTGTCACCCGTCGGGTGAGTGGCACCTCAGAAGCACCTAATGGGCTGCCTTGCTTTTGTTGCTTGTTTTGTTTGTCAAATAAGGTAAATTCTCCCAAGTACCTTTCCCTACTTAGGCAGAGGGGTGGTTCCTGTCTAAAATAGATACACTTATTTGAAGAAAAATCAACCAGGCCTGTCATCCCAGCGACTGGGGAAGCTGATGCAGGACAGTTGCAAATTCAAGGCCTGGTTGGACAGCCTGAGCAACTTAGCTGTCCGTCTAGCTCAGTGGTAGAACCCTGGTAGTCCGGAAGAAAAGAAAAATTGTTATATCCCCAAAATGATTATAATCAGTCTGGTATCGGTGTGGTGGGCTCTCTCTTGTGGTAATCAACAGCCCCTAAATGGCAGAGGCTTTTGTCACGGTCTAGGTGCATCAGAAGCTGAGATCATCCCCACATAATCACTCAGGGTACCAGGCTCCTTGCTTCTTGCACTGTCTTAGAGTCCTACTTTGGATTCCCCGAATCAGTGCAGCAGATGGAAGAAAGCCCACATGTCCCAAACTATAGAAGTCACGTCCACCAAGAAAAGCTGGTCCTAGTGTAGC